>NW_027411644.1:249349946-250081192 GCF_047663935.1 Musca autumnalis
TACTCAAACATCTAACAAAGGACTCGACATTTAACATTAAGGACGCGTTAGATCTTAGAACTAAAATTGGCAATATAAACATTAACGACGATGAAATCTTAATATCCTTTGACGTAATTTCTCTCTTCCCAAGCGTACCGATAAATTTAGCTGTAAAGACGATTAATGAAAAATGGGATGTACTCAAAGAACGCACAAAAATACCCAAGGATTTATTTTTAGAAATACTGACTCTTTGCATAAAAGACTCACGATATTTCTTATACGAAGACAAGGTGTACGAACAAAGAAAGGGGCTTCCCATGGGTTCTCCAGCGTCACCGATAATTGCAGACATAGTAATGGAGGAGTTATTAGACGCTACAATGAAAAAACTGACGACGAAACCAAAGTTAATTACCAAGTACGTAGATGATATATTTTGTATAGTGAAGAGAACGGAAGTCGAAAATACTTTAAGAGCATTAAATTCATTTGATAAGAGCATACAATTTACGCACGAACTCGAAGAAAATAATAAATTACCGTACTTGGACGCAGTCATTATTCGACAAGGCAATACTATTAAGTTAGACTGGTATCAAAAACCAACGGCATCTGGACGTTTGATCAATTTTCATTCCAAACACCCACGACGTACAAAAATAAACACAGCTACAAACTTCATCAATAGAATATTTAGTATAAGTGACCCAGAATTTCATCCCACAAATGAGCTGAAAATACGCCAAATACTAACCAAAAATGAATTTCCACACAAAACCATTAACGATTTAATCAAACATTCCAAAACGAAGCATATAAAGAAAGAAACAGAAGAAGGAAGAAAATACAAACCAATAACGTACATCCCTGGATTTTCCGAGCGGCTCTGCAAATCAAACACATATAATAGACAATACTACCAACTAGCTTTAAAAACTAATAACAATGTTAAGAATATGTTCAGCAATACAAAAACAAAGACTAAAAAAGAGGACAGGTGCAATTTAATATATAAGATAAGATGTAATGGGGACGAAACCAACATATGCCATAAGGTATATGTTGGCACGACAAAAACCAAACTGAAGACAAGAATTTCTGGACACAAGTCCGATCAAAAACCTGACAAACCTGTAGAACAGAAGACAGCATTAGGAGCGCATTGTACATTAACTGGACATAAACCCAATTTGAAAGATGTGGAGATACTAGCAACGGAAAATAACTATAAAAGACGCTTTACGTTAGAGATGCTGCACATTATTAATATACCGAATGACAAAAGAATCAATTATAAAACAGACACAGACCACTGTGCGCATATGTATAGAAACTTAGTGCATAAACACGGACGAAAGAAAAACTTAGTTTGACGTTACCACTAGAAAGGAACGGATACTCTTCCAAAAATTCATGTAATTTGATTGTGTTATATTTAATATTTAACTTGTAATGAAAAATTGTGTTTTTAAAATACAGATCCCTGAAGATGATTGTCGAAGACAATTGAAATATTGGATAAAAATAAAATAACAATTTAACAACAAAAATATCAACAGCTTTTTAATGACCTTAAGCCAAACGATCGTCAACAAAAATTAGAACTCAACAGGTCAACAATAACAAACAACAACATAACACACGGGAGGCACACCGCAAAGAGTAAGAAAGAAGAAGGTTTTTAAAAATGCATTTATACAAACAGATAAAAGACAAATATGACACAAACACGATCAATAACACCAAAGTATATTCCAAACATAACAAGAAATCATCATGCTTGACAGCATCAACAACATTCCTCATTAAATGTAGAAACTTTGGAATAATACCAAAATTCATAGAAAACACAACAAAACACACATACAACATCTTTAAAATAAATGACAAAATACCGCCAAATTTGCTGCCAATCTTAAAAACGTACAACTACAATTTCCACATAAAAATCTTAAAACTTCTAATACAACAAAAACATAAAGAACTCCACAATAACAAAATAAGACTTTCAACAGCAAAAGAGAAACTTCAAAATGTAATGGATGAGAATGACTTTAATATTTACATGGAGAGCGAAAATATTCTTCGTATGAAATATGACAACAGCAACAAGACGAGAAACTTCAACAAATATCAAGCACTGAAGCAAAAAGAACAAGCAGCACTTAATATACAACAACACGACGATTGGTTCACTAACAAAACCAATGTAAACATACCTAATGATGTTCAGTGGCTGTTATCCATGGGACCGAAGTATGCTTTGCCAACAACAAAAACAAGCTTCCCCTTACTAAATGTAATCGCAGAGAGTGAAGATTGCATTCAAACATTGGACAACAAAGAAGAGCAAGAAAATGCCAGAATAAAAGTAGTCTCTCTCATCGACGACCACTTAAAACATACCAAATTGAGCATTAGAGATAGAATCATAATTGACACAGTGGGTAAAACAAAACGATTTATAAAAGAAAACAAAGACATATTAATATTGAATGCAGATAAGGGAGGGAAGACTGTGGTCATGTATAAAAATGATTATGAAACTAAAATGAAAAATATTCTACAAGACATGTGCACATACAGAAGACAAAAAAGGGATCCAACTACGGCACTACAAAATAAAAATAATAAATTAATTGACAAATTATACAACATGAATATTATAGACGCTATCGAGAAAAACAAATTAACAACAAACACAGCGATTGCACCGAGGATTTACGGCCTCCCGAAAGTCCACAAAGATGGAACACCTTTACGACCTATTTGCTCCTCGATAAATTCACCCGTATATGGTCTTTCAAAGTATATTGTGGAGATACTCAAACATCTAACAAAGGACTCGACATTTAACATTAAGGACGCGTTAGATCTTAGAACTAAAATTGGCAATATAAACATTAACGACGATGAAATCTTAATATCCTTTGACGTAATTTCTCTCTTCCCAAGCGTACCGATAAATTTAGCTGTAAAGACGATTAATGAAAAATGGGATGTACTCAAAGAACGCACAAAAATACCCAAGGATTTATTTTTAGAAATACTGACTCTTTGCATAAAAGACTCACGATATTTCTTATACGAAGACAAGGTGTACGAACAAAGAAAGGGGCTTCCCATGGGTTCTCCAGCGTCACCGATAATTGCAGACATAGTAATGGAGGAGTTATTAGACGCTACAATGAAAAAACTGACGACGAAACCAAAGTTAATTACCAAGTACGTAGATGATATATTTTGTATAGTGAAGAGAACGGAAGTCGAAAATACTTTAAGAGCATTAAATTCATTTGATAAGAGCATACAATTTACGCACGAACTCGAAGAAAATAATAAATTACCGTACTTGGACGCAGTCATTATTCGACAAGGCAATACTATTAAGTTAGACTGGTATCAAAAACCAACGGCATCTGGACGTTTGATCAATTTTCATTCCAAACACCCACGACGTACAAAAATAAACACAGCTACAAACTTCATCAATAGAATATTTAGTATAAGTGACCCAGAATTTCATCCCACAAATGAGCTGAAAATACGCCAAATACTAACCAAAAATGAATTTCCACACAAAACCATTAACGATTTAATCAAACATTCCAAAACGAAGCATATAAAGAAAAAAACAGAAGAAGGAAGAAAATACAAACCAATAACGTACATCCCTGGATTTTCCGAGCGGCTCTGCAAATCAAACACATATAATAGACAATACTACCAACTAGCTTTAAAAACTAATAACAATGTTAAGAATATGTTCAGCAATACAAAAACAAAGACTAAAAAAGAGGACAGGTGCAATTTAATATATAAGATAAGATGTAATGGGGACGAAACCAACATATGCCATAAGGTATATGTTGGCACGACAAAAACCAAACTGAAGACAAGAATTTCTGGACACAAGTCCGATCAAAAACCTGACAAACCTGTAGAACAGAAGACAGCATTAGGAGCGCATTGTACATTAACTGGACATAAACCCAATTTGAAAGATGTGGAGATACTAGCAACGGAAAATAACTATAAAAGACGCTTTACGTTAGAGATGCTGCACATTATTAATATACCGAATGACAAAAGAATCAATTATAAAACAGACACAGACCACTGTGCGCATATGTATAGAAACTTAGTGCATAAACACGGACGAAAGAAAAACTTAGTTTGACGTTACCACTAGAAAGGAACGGATACTCTTCCAAAAATTCATGTAATTTGATTGTGTTATATTTAATATTTAACTTGTAATGAAAAATTGTGTTTTTAAAATACAGATCCCTGAAGATGATTGTCGAAGACAATTGAAATATTGGATAAAAATAAAATAACAATTTAACAACAAAAATATCAACAGCTTTTTAATGACCTTAAGCCAAACGATCGTCAACAAAAATTAGAACTCAACAGGTCAACAATAACAAACAACAACATAACACACGGGAGGCACACCGCAAAGAGTAAGAAAGAAGAAGGTTTTTAAAAATGCATTTATACAAACAGATAAAAGACAAATATGACACAAACACGATCAATAACACCAAAGTATATTCCAAACATAACAAGAAATCATCATGCTTGACAGCATCAACAACATTCCTCATTAAATGTAGAAACTTTGGAATAATACCAAAATTCATAGAAAACACAACAAAACACACATACAACATCTTTAAAATAAATGACAAAATACCGCCAAATTTGCTGCCAATCTTAAAAACGTACAACTACAATTTCCACATAAAAATCTTAAAACTTCTAATACAACAAAAACATAAAGAACTCCACAATAACAAAATAAGACTTTCAACAGCAAAAGAGAAACTTCAAAATGTAATGGATGAGAATGACTTTAATATTTACATGGAGAGCGAAAATATTCTTCGTATGAAATATGACAACAGCAACAAGACGAGAAACTTCAACAAATATCAAGCACTGAAGCAAAAAGAACAAGCAGCACTTAATATACAACAACACGACGATTGGTTCACTAACAAAACCAATGTAAACATACCTAATGATGTTCAGTGGCTGTTATCCATGGGACCGAAGTATGCTTTGCCAACAACAAAAACAAGCTTCCCCTTACTAAATGTAATCGCAGAGAGTGAAGATTGCATTCAAACATTGGACAACAAAGAAGAGCAAGAAAATGCCAGAATAAAAGTAGTCTCTCTCATCGACGACCACTTAAAACATACCAAATTGAGCATTAGAGATAGAATCATAATTGACACAGTGGGTAAAACAAAACGATTTATAAAAGAAAACAAAGACATATTAATATTGAATGGGAGGGAAGACTGTGGTCATGTATAAAAATGATTATGAAACTAAAATGAAAAATATTCTACAAGACATGTGCACATACAGAAGACAAAAAAGGGATCCAACTACGGCACTACAAAATAAAAATAATAAATTAATTGACAAATTATACAACATGAATATTATAGACGCTATCGAGAAAAACAAATTAACAACAAACACAGCGATTGCACCGAGGATTTACGGCCTCCCGAAAGTCCACAAAGATGGAACACCTTTACGACCTATTTGCTCCTCGATAAATTCACCCGTATATGGTCTTTCAAAGTATATTGTGGAGATACTCAAACATCTAACAAAGGACTCGACATTTAACATTAAGGACGCGTTAGATCTTAGAACTAAAATTGGCAATATAAACATTAACGACGATGAAATCTTAATATCCTTTGACGTAATTTCTCTCTTCCCAAGCGTACCGATAAATTTAGCTGTAAAGACGATTAATGAAAAATGGGATGTACTCAAAGAACGCACAAAAATACCCAAGGATTTATTTTTAGAAATACTGACTCTTTGCATAAAAGACTCACGATATTTCTTATACGAAGACAAGGTGTACGAACAAAGAAAGGGGCTTCCCATGGGTTCTCCAGCGTCACCGATAATTGCAGACATAGTAATGGAGGAGTTATTAGACGCTACAATGAAAAAACTGACGACGAAACCAAAGTTAATTACCAAGTACGTAGATGATATATTTTGTATAGTGAAGAGAACGGAAGTCGAAAATACTTTAAGAGCATTAAATTCATTTGATAAGAGCATACAATTTACGCACGAACTCGAAGAAAATAATAAATTACCGTACTTGGACGCAGTCATTATTCGACAAGGCAATACTATTAAGTTAGATTGGTATCAAAAACCAACGGCATCTGGACGTTTGATCAATTTTCATTCCAAACACCCACGACGTACAAAAATAAACACAGCTACAAACTTCATCAATAGAATATTTAGTATAAGTGACCCAGAATTTCATCCCACAAATGAGCTGAAAATACGCCAAATACTAACCAAAAATGAATTTCCACACAAAACCATTAACGATTTAATTAAACATTCCAAAACGAAGCATATAAAGAAAGAAACAGAAGAAGGAAGAAAATACAAACCAATAACGTACATCCCTGGATTTTCCGAGCGGCTCTGCAAATCAAACACATATAATAGACAATACTACCAACTAGCTTTAAAAACTAATAACAATGTTAAGAATATGTTCAGCAATACAAAAACAAAGACTAAAAAAGAGGACAGGTGCAATTTAATATATAAGATAAGATGTAATGGGGACGAAACCAACATATGCCATAAGGTATATGTTGGCACGACAAAAACCAAACTGAAGACAAGAATTTCTGGACACAAGTCCGATCAAAAACCTGACAAACCTGTAGAACAGAAGACAGCATTAGGAGCGCATTGTACATTAACTGGACATAAACCCAATTTGAAAGATGTGGAGATACTAGCAACGGAAAATAACTATAAAAGACGCTTTACGTTAGAGATGCTGCACATTATTAATATACCGAATGACAAAAGAATCAATTATAAAACAGACACAGACCACTGTGCGCATATGTATAGAAACTTAGTGCATAAACACGGACGAAAGAAAAACTTAGTTTGACGTTACCACTAGAAAGGAACGGATACTCTTCCAAAAATTCATGTAATTTGATTGTGTTATATTTAATATTTAACTTGTAATGAAAAATTGTGTTTTTAAAATACAGATCCCTGAAGATGATTGTCGAAGACAATTGAAATATTGGATAAAAATAAAATAACAATTTAACAACAAAAATATCAACAGCTTTTTAATGACCTTAAGCCAAACGATCGTCAACAAAAATTAAAACAAAACTTATTGTTTTTATTTTCTGACCTTGAGCCAAACAAAATCAAGAAGTAATACAGTCCAAAGGTCAACAATAATTCAACGAAAAAAAAAAAAAATAATTCTTTTTGTGAAATCTTCGCCATAACCCAACATAGGTTTATGCAAAGGAAATTTGACCACGACAACTTTTTTCAATTTTCAATTTTTATCTTTTCTACAAAAACTACTGAACCGGTTTTCCTGAAATTGTCAGGGAATGTACATTGATGGCCCCCGGTAAAAATAGGCTACAAGTTTAGTAATTTCGGAGCGGGCGGGGTACTTCTCTTATACTATATTAGTTAAAAATGCGATATTTAGGCTAATTACGAATGTAAGGGTTTGGAAATTAATTTGCGAGTTGTGTCTTACGTACTTATTGTGGACCCAAAGACTTGACAACACGTACTTTATAAAATATGTTACATCTACAAAACTACTGAACTGATTTCACTGAAATTTTCAGGGAATGTATAGGGATGGCCCCCGGTGAAAATAGGTTGCATATTTTATTTTATATTTAAAAAAATCTACATTTGCAAAAATAACGAATGTTAAGTCCCGACCACGCTTACTTTTTTAAATATGTTATATCTCCAAAACTACTGAACCGATTTCCATGGAATGTGCAACAAATGCTCAAGGTTTGTCTTGACAATGTATACTCTATGAATATCTGAAGAGGTGGGGTACTTTCCCACGACTTTCTTTTAAACGCTATATGTATATTCATCATTAATTTTGGGAGACAATGGGGTTTTGTCCCTGACCTTAGGTCATATTTGGAGCCAAAATACCGGACCAGGGACCTATTGCATTATAATCGCTATATTTGCTAAACTTATGAATGCATCGGCTTGCAAATTAATTTTCGAGACAATGGTGGTTGCGCTCCCGATCAAATGTTCTTTCTTTGTGGCCGAAGTCCCGACCACGGACAGTTTTATGTATGTTATATACCGAAAACTAACAAACCGATTTTCATGAAATTTTGTCGAATGTGCCGTGGTACATGTAGGCATGAAGTTCGAAGGTGGCACGGTATCTGCCTTATTTAGAAAAACTATTTATTTACAAATTTCCTAAAATGGTGAATTTTAACGGTCCATCAGCCGTGAAAAACTAAAAGCATATAATGACATTGTGCTATAAAATTTGACCCGAAAAATATTGAAGTGTTCTGATGCAAAATTTTATCGTGTTGGGATCCATGGACAACGACAATGCCTTTAGTTCGTTTGGGTCACTTCGTTTTATTTTTTTATAACGGTAAAATGAAAATCTGGGTTTCTTACATTTTCAAATTTAAACGGACATATCTTCTTTTTTTCACAACGGATTTCTAGTGATCCTTCTTCCTTTTAAAGGGATGAATAATATCCTTAGAACAAGTTATTATTTGTTTAAATCGGTTAACAAATGGCTAAGCTATAGTGGTTTAAGTCTGAAACCCCCCACAAAAAAAACTACAACTGAATTTCTCATAATTTTCAAAAATATAATGTTTTTTGTCTTGTTCAATATTTATTTTGAAAGTTGTGAGAAATTCATTTATAGTTTTTTTGTGGGGGTTTTCAGACTTAAACCACTATAGCTTAGTCATTTGTTAACCAATTTAAAAAAATAATAACTTGTTCGAAAGATATTATTCACCCCTTTAGAAGGAAGAAGGATCAATAGAAATCCGTTGTGATAAAAGAAGATATGTCCGTTTAAATTTGAAAATGTAAGAAACCCAGATTTTCACTACTTTTACCGTTATAAAAAAATAAAACGAAGTGACCCAAACAAACTAAAGGCATTGTCGTTGTCCATGGATCCCAACACGATATAATTTTGCATCAGAACACTTGAATATTTATCGGGTCAAATTTTATAGCACAATGTCATTTATCGATTTTTGTTAATTTTCTCGTTTAGAGTTAAGCTTGATGATCTGAAATTATTTGCAAGTGAAAAAGGAAAGCCAAGGACTCGAACCCACATAGTCACCAAATTACGTTACCTGGTTTCATTGGTGGTAAAGCAAATCTTCGGACGTATCGACTATGTAATGGCTTCTCTGTCCTAGAACTTATCGTTTTTCAAATGCAAATGTGTTTTTGTACATTAACGCGGATACTTGGCCACAGAAATGTATTTTCTTCACGACAAACGCTTTTTTTGCGCTGACTTTGAAGTTATGAGTTTTGGCTTTGAACGCTAACACGCCATGACAACATTTTTTGATATGTTTTTCAAGGACGTGGGTTCAAATCCCAGCCGGACTCAGCCTGTTTTTATTTTTTTTTTTGAAAATTTGCCTTTTTAGGGCGAAGATAATTTTTAATGATTTTTGTTAATTTTCTCGTTTAGAGTTAAGCTTGATGATCTGAAATTATTTGCAAGTGAAAAAGGAAATCCAAGGACTCGAACCCACATAGTCACCAAATTACGTTACCTGGTTTCATTGGTGGTAAAGCAAATCTTCGGACGTATCGACTATGTAATGGCTTCTCTGTCCTAGAACTTATCGTCATTTATCGATATTTTCCGAAAAGTTTACACATTCTTAAGGCCAAAACTGCCTGAAGGAGAGTTCCAATGCTTTTGCGATGTATTAGAGAGTTTTCAATTACTGTCTTGGCTACAATGTTTGTCTTTGTGTTGGATCGAAAATCTCAATGGTTTGGCTGTTATATGCCAAAATATCCAAAAAACGTCAATAAAAAACTTAAAGTCAAAATCGGGAGGCTCGATTTTCACGGTAGATATATGGTCCACTTTTTTGCTCCGTTCAATCCCAGGAATAAGAAACGCGAAGGGCTCATGAAGGTTTTCAAATCGCCCCGGCCTACTGTTGATAAATTTAATATCCTCAATGAATAACTTGGTTTAACAATGGGCCCGAAGAAATGAGCTAGACCAGCAACGCGGACACGGGTCTTCTAGTGGAATTTTTTTTTTTAGTTTTATGTTTGGTCGTCCAACAAGCTCGATGAATGTTTGCCGTCCTCCGGGAGATCCGATATATTGACCTTGCCTTTTCAAAATCGTATTCTCTAAAACAGCCCTGCTCAGAACGGTGAAATGTTTCACCATAAATTCTCTTTCGATTTTTGTTGAAATAGAAATAAGTTCATATTTATTGTTTAAATTGTGAATTGGGGAAACGTTTTTCAGGATACTGAAATGCAAAAATGAATGAAACGTCGAAAGAAACTTCCAAAAATCGTTCTTTCCTAATTTCTCTTAAATGGAGTTTTTTTCTTTTTCGTGTGAAAAACACCGTTTTGAGCAGCCTTGGTTTAAAATATCTATCTGATGGTACAATATCGGTGGCTAGTCTGTTACACTAGAAAGTTCTTGATGTGAATGTCAGGCGAACAAACACTCTAATATTTAAGATTTTCCCGCACCCGCATACTGATTGTGCAGGACAGCCTATTGACCCCAAGCTGTTTATTCACCCATATATGGAGGTTGTGTCACTATCTGCAAACTGTGGCCATTTCACTCCCTTAGTAAATCAAATTCTTCTTGGTCTTTCTAGAAAAGTTGCAAATCATAACTACATTTCAAACCGAATTAAAATATCCTAGTTCACTTTATGAACAAAATAATGTTTTTGTATCCTACCATACACATTTGTACACAATTTTGCAATTAGTTAGGTGCAGCTGCTTACAATGCTCATTGCTTGTTTCCTTTACCTTATATAACACATTCCACTTTAACAAATTAGTTTATGTTATTCACTGGTCATTGCATGTTCTTACACATTTAAGTGAGATGATCCAACTCTCTCTTTCCCTACATCCATTAGTATCTGCAGTATCAAGGCAATTTCCATTTGAATTCAAACACTGAGCATTAATAAACAAATCCTACAATCTTAATGGAATTTATGTATTTATAACTGAGCAGAGCTACTGACAATATAGCCAATGATTACCTTCCGTTCGCAGCCATTCTCATAGAATCTTTTCATATCACCTGGCAAAAATTTATAAACTGGACCTTCGTGCTACAAGTGTTACTTTACATTATAGGAATATTTTTGTTCTGTACGAGAAGAAGCAGAGATCCCCTATCGTTGTTGGCTTTACCACATTACGTGGCATCTTCTATACAAGGAAGTGTCATTACAATTTGCAAACATTTTTGCATAATATTTGTAGTTGTTGTCGTTGCTTTGGTGTTTTTTTGCTGATTTTATTCGTATAGTTGCTTCTGTTGGTTTTGTTGTTTTTACAAAAATTGCTAATGCTAATGTTGTTGATGTTGTGGACGTTGTCGATTTTATTGTAAGTTTTGTGCTACTGGTGTTGGCCCACGAAGTTTGTGCACATTCCATTATGCCGCAAGGCATAAAATGACATTAAATGCCATAGCAATGAAAAAAAAAAACAAAAATAAGGAAACAGCCACCTGAGGTACAGTGGGACATTTTTATATATCGGTGAGATATTTTCATTTAACAATGTATGAACTATAAGAAAAAGTAATTTCATGTAGACTGAATATATATTTCACAGTAAAGTAAGCACTTAGATGGCTGATTACTGATCATTTGTGATATGAGCTGTAACGTGACAGTAAAATTACCCATTCAACACTGTCAAATTACTATATATACGAGTACCCTACATCACAACGTGTTTGTGGTTTACATGTTTCTTTTTCCGAAAATGCATGTGGCACCGCAAAATATAAGTCGTAGACCCCATTGTGGTATACTAACATTTATATCATGAAGAGATATAGCGATTTTGTCCGTTTGTTGAAATCAAGATACAGCACGCACTTTTCAATATAAAGCTTTGTAATTTGGTATAGAAGTTTCTATTACTCGTCGGATGTTTGGTATTGCAAATGGGCAATATCGGTCCTTAGAACGGTACCACTCGATTTTCGGTATCTTGAAGGTTTTGGCCTCATTATCACACTGAAGTGCCTGAAACTTGGTACTTAGTCTTCGTTGGGGGTATAAAACTTTCCCCCGGAAGTAAGTGGGTATATGTCCACTTTCTCATATAGCCCACGATTTTCGGCATTTTGAAGGTTGCTGAAATTTGGTATTTAGTCTTCATGTGTGGTTTAAAGCTTTCCATACTTCCACACGCAGAAAAAAACGGCCTCTCTAACAGATGTCCCAAACATATTTTGCAGCAAACAAATATATGTTGGCAAAAGTTCCAAACATAACGTATGTTTGGGTCCTGCAAACAAATATATGTTTGGGGGCACCACACAGGCGAATCTGAAAAAGCTCCAAACTTTTATAAATCGATGCCTCAGACGTATCCTTCACATATATTGGCCCAATGTAATAACAACAAACGAGCTGCTCACTATGACGAATAATATTCCAGTCGACATAGAAATAAAGAAACGAAAATAGACTTGGATTGGGCACAATCTAAGACGTCCCAATGATGACATTACGAAGTCGGCACTGCAGTGGAATCCACAGGGTTACCGAAGACCAGGTCGGCCCCGAACGACATGGATTAGATGTGTTAAAAGAGAACATGAAGCCCTCAACAAAACATGGAACCAGGTCAAATGTTTAGCTAACGACAGAAGAAGATGGAAAGAATTTGTTACCGCCCTATGTTCAACATGAACTTTGTTTGTTGAGATGTTATCATATCATTTTGTATCACATTTCTTTATCAAATAAAAAAGGACATATATATAGTGGGCGATTACTGAGAGCAAGGGAGCGTAAATTTCAATTAAAAAAAAAAAACACTTTGAAATGTATGCTCTCTTGATATCTCTATAACAGAGTAAGGCAGAGAAATTGTTTGGGTCTCTCTTGTGCTCTCAATGAGCGTAAGTTTGTTGATGCTCACAACGTGTTAGCATCTACACCAGGGCTGAGCTCGCGTGTGTGCTAGCACACAGGCAAATTGTGAAAACGTACTCTTAATTTTTGTGAACCATGAATAATTAAACATTTATGCAAATTTTTTATTTATATTTTTTAATAAGTTGCATTGTGGACGATTTTAGACAGCATTAATGTTTAAAAAATGTTGAAATAAGTAATGAAATATCAAGAAAAATTAAATATTAATTCTCTCTTAAATTTCCCTCTCTCTCCATTTTGCTCAGCCCTAATCTACACCAATGGTGAGCAAAACAGAATTTAAGAGAAAATAAGAGAATTTGACATTTGTCGTTTTTCATGGTTTTTCTAATTTTTTTTTAATTGCGAAAACACAATTTTTATCTACAATCGTGGATGAAATTATTTATTTAATTACAATTACAAAAAATACTTAAACGTCTGAGTTTTGTTGAATTAATAAAAGTAAGAGTATTTTACAGCAGCCACCAGTGGATGCCCGTGCACACCTATGATCTACACCAATGGTGAGCAGAACTGAATTTAAGAGAATATAAGAGAATTTAATATTTGTCGTTTTTCATTGTTTTTCTAAATTGTTTTTTAATTGTGAAAACACAATTTTAATCTAAAATCGTGGATGAAATTATTTATTAAATAATAATTTTAAAAAATTCTTAAACGTCTGAGTTTTGATGAATTAATAAAAGTAAGAGTATTTTACAGCAGCCACCAGTTGATGTCCGTGCACACCTATGATCTACACAGGCTGTGAGCGATAAGCAATTTACTCACTTAGAGCACATGGTCCCTCTTGTGAGTCACAATGCCTTCCACTGCTCTATAATATACACACAAATGGTGGTGTTTTTGTTTATTGAAAGGCACAACAACAACAGACACATAGGTACATACAAAATTCCAAAGAAATACATAACACACTTTAATAAAAGAAAAAACTGATTGAAATAATTTGTAAATAGTCACACTTTTAAAAAGAAAAATATAGAAACGTAGTTGAACGCTTCTCCTTAGTTGTGAAGTTAAACAAATTTAACTCAAAGTTGACATCATCAGTGGGGAATCGGCATCTGGAATCAAATAATTATGTAATAAATAAATATGGATATACCATATTTCAAATATGCCAATATTAAATGCGATTTCTTCCTTGTCCAATAAAATAATTCCATTCAACTTTTCGATTCAATTATAAAATGTATTGGGAATTTAATTTACTACAAACACAATTTCTTTAAGAAAACACAAAACACTGATTTATTCACTCACTTTACCGTCTTGACGCTACGCTGGCAACTAAAACACTGAAGAAAGAAAAAACAAAATAATTCATACCATTTATTCTTATCCTCTTCGCCTGCCACGTTGGTTAATATTATGTTTGGATCCAAACATGTATTTGTTTGCAACCGGTCCCAAACATATATTTGTTTGGATCCAAACATATTTCTAACATAAATTTTTCTGCGTGCACTGAAATGGCTGAAATTTGGTATTTAGTCATAATTGGTAGTATAAAACTTGGATATTCAACTTTCCCCTCTAAATATGTCGGTATAGGCTCACGCCTTGGTATAGCCCCCCTTAGAACGTTACATCCCAGTTTTTGGTATTTTGAAGGTTGCGGCCTCAATATTCCACCGAAATGGCTGAAATTCGGTATTTAGTCTTGGTTGGGGTGCAAAACTTTCCACTTGAAATTTGTGGGTATAGGTCCACGCCTCCATATTGCCCCCATAGAAGTGTGCCTCCCGATTTTCGGTATTTTGAAGGTTGTGGCTTCAACATTCCACCGAAATCGCTGAAATTTGGTATTTGGTGTTCATTTTGCGTATTCAACTTTCCCCTAAAGTTGTCGGTATAGTCCACGCCTTAATATAGCCCCCATAGAACGGTAACTCCCGATTTTGAAGGTTGTGGCCTCAATATTCCATCGAAATGGCTGAAATTTGGTATTTGGTGTTGGTTGTCGGTGCAAAACTTTCCAACTGAAATTTGTAGGTATAGGTCCATGCCTTCATATTGCCCCCATAGAACTGTACCTCCAGAATTTCGGTACTTTGCAAATTAGCTATATTGTTTTACCGAAATTGCTGGAATTTGGTATTTAGTGTTCTTCATTAACGAAAGGAAACTAATTGTTCAGTTTAACTTTAATACAACAGTTCGGCAGGGCCGAAATTAACGCCGTTTTTACTTATTTCATATGTTTTAGAGGACGTGGGTTCAAATCCCAGCCGGGCTCAGCCTGTTTTTTATTTTTTTTTTTAGTTTTGCCTGTTAGCTCGAAGATAGCATTTAATGTTAATTAATTTTCTCGTTTAGAGTTAAGCTTGATGATCGAAATTTTTTCAAGTGAAAAAGGAAAGCCAAGGATTTGGCAGTTCTTCAGACATATCGGCTGTGGAGTGGCTTCTCTGTCATCGATTTTTTTTTAAATGCAAATGTGTTTTATACAATAACGGATATTTCGCCGTTCAATTGTATTGCTTCATGACAAACCCTTTTTTGCGCTGCCTTTGAAGTTATGGGGTTGGCTTTGAAACATTTTCTTTAATCTCACTTCGATAAGACTTGCGGTTTCCAACCAAATCGTTAAAACTTAAACAAACCTCAAAAAGCTGAATTTTGACCGCGATTTATTTAACCCAGATAAAGCCACTGGTCGTTTAAACGCCACAAAAAAATTGTTGCAAAAATTGACGTAAAACTCTGTTTTTTTTTCGAATATTTTTGTGGGGTTTTTTGCATTTTGTTAAAGTATTATCTGTTATCTGTCATTTCACGCTTATAACACAAGCTATTCAAAAAAATCGACTTTTTGAAATTTTCGACTTTTGATGAAAAATTTAAAAATTTAATCATAAATGTTAGATTCATATAAAGTCAGGGATTTGTTAGGAATATAGTAAGAGTATTTTTTCAATCAAATACCAAGGGATTGGTATGTAAGGATACACCAATATTAGGCACTTTTAAAAGAAGGCCCGATTGCAGGAAAACTATATGTGTTAGAGAAAAAATTTATATTTTTTAAAAAATGCTCTCAAAAATATATTTTTCATAAAAATTATCGGTGCTAAGTGGGTTAAAAATCTCTCCGACGATTTTTTTTTTGGCTTTTTTTTTATTTTTCTCACCTATGAACTTTCAGAATCCGCAAAAACTTCCCAGGTGTAAGCACGTTTTATTTATTATTCTTATGTCACTGCATTCAAAAGGATAATATCAATTATTTAACTCACAGAAATACTTAAACAAACAAACAAAAAGAGCTTAAAACAAAAATAAATCGCCAAATCAAGTGTCAGAAATCGCCAAACCGAAGATTTTTCCGTTTATGTTAGATGTTATATTGCATTTAGCCTTTTGCATTATATTAAGTTTGTTTTGTTCGTTTATAACGTATTGAAAAAATAATTTGCGACCCTGAAAAATATATCGGTGTGAAATTCCGAGTCAATCTATGCATGCCCGCCCATCCGTCTATGGTAATCACTTTAATATCCAGGCAAATTGATATATGGTACTAAAATTTTGGACAGATGTCTCTTTGATTGCAGCAGGTCAAGTAAGAAGATGGGCTATACCGGCCTACGATTTGGTATAGCATCAACATAACGGTACCCCAATTTCAGATTTTTTTTAAATTCTAGCTGCATATTCTGACCGAACTAGATATAATGGAAATCTATTACAAATTTAATTAACTTTTTATACCTTCCACCACGAACTGTGTTGAAGTGAAAAGGAACAATTAGTTTTATATCTTTTATAAAAGTAGTAAATTCTTCCTTATATTGCAGGAGTAGTACCGAAAATATACAGAAAATTGGGAGGGACCGTTCTATGTGGGCTATATATAAAGACATGGAACAATACCGGAAAATTTGAGATGGAAAGTTTTATACCGCCAACTGAGACTCAATATTAAATTTCAGCCGTTTCGATAAGATATTGGTGGCACAACCTTCAAAGTACCGAAAGTAGGGAAGTACGCTCCTATACGGCTATTTGAAGACATGGACTTATACTGATTATTCTCTTCTGCAATACTTTATACCCCCATGTAAGTCTAAAAACAAACATTCCGTCATGGCATGGTGGCATATTGAAGCCACAACTTTCAAAATACAAAAAAACCGATAGGTACGGTTCTATGGGGGCCATCTGAGGATGTCGACTTATAACGACAAATTTCAGATGGAAAGTTGTAAACCCCCCGCATTAATATTCTCCCAAATCAGCCATTTTGGTGGGTTATTTAGGCTACAACTTCAATGCCGAAAATCGGGAGGGGGGCTATATGAAGACGTGGACTTATACCGACAAATTTCAGTTGGAAAGTTTTATACCACCAACGAAAACAAAATACAAATTTCAGGTATTTCGGTGGGATATTGAGGCCGCAATCTTCACAATACCAGAAGTCTGCAGGTACCGTTCTCAGGGGGCTACAGGAAGCCTGGACCTATACCGACAAACTTCAGATGGAATGTGTCATACACCTATCAAAGACTTAATACCAAATATCAGCCATTTCGGTGGGGAATTGAGACAACACCTTCAAAATACCGAAAATCGGGAGGTACTGTTCTATAGGGGCTATATGAGGACGTAGACCTATACCGACAAATTTAAAGTGGAAAGTTTTGTGCATCCTAGGAAGACTAACAATCAAATGTCAGTCATTTCGGTTGGATATTGAGGACACAACCTTCAACATACCGAAATTCGGGAGGTACCGTTCTATATGAAGACGTGGACCTATAACGACATAATTCTTGTGGAAAGTTTTGTACTCCCAACGAAGACTAAATACCAAATTTCATCCTTTTCGGGTGATAATGAAGCTAAAACCTTCAAAATACCGAAAATTGGGAGGTACCGTTATATGGGGCTGAAAATTTTCTGGAAAAAAGTTTTGTAGCCCAAAGGAGGACTGAATACCAAATTTCAGCCATTTTTGTACGATAATATAGCTAAAAACTTCAAAATACCGAAAATCGGGAGATCGCGTCCTATGGGGGCTATATCAAAACGTGGACCTATATAAACATTTAAATGATAAAAATTAAAAAAAAAAAACTTCTAAATTAAAAGCACTTCTTAATATTATATCTAAATATACAAACATTTTCTTTTTCATTCATGTATGTATGTAGGTCAAATTAAACCGCTTTCCCCTGGTTTCTGTATAAAGAATTTTCGTAATAAATAGTAGGTTTTATAGTATTTTTTGGTAGTCGGTACTTACTTACCCTGCGTTTACAAATGCCAGTATTGGCAAGACAATAGCAAAACAAGTAAGAACAGACTATAGTCGGACGGGGCCGACCATGTGATACCCTATACCACTATCCCTGTGCACTAGCTTTCCGGGCTAGCTGTTATAAGATGTGCATTAGAAATTTTACCAATTTTCACACAAAAGTTTTGATCAATTTAACCCGCTAAATATTATCCGATCATACCGTTGACTTGCACGCTACTTCTTCATCTCAAACCAAAACTACGTTTAAAATTTCGCGCCGATCGGACTATTATTGCGACCTACAGAGCGGCTACAAAATCGAGCAAAAATTTTGTTTTTGGTCCATTTCATCCCTTTAACATTTCACGATCATCGCCAAAAACTAATCAGTTCTATTCTGGTCCAAACCCGACCTCCATACTAAATTTCGTGACAATCGGTCCATAATTGCGGCCTCTAGCTTGATTACAATTTTTAATGGACGGACGGACGGACGGACGGACACACATCGCTAAATCGCTTTATCTCGTCGAGATATGAAGTTTGGTATACCACATGAGGGGTCTACGACGAATATTTCGCGGCGTTACATGAATTTTTGGGAAAACAAACTTATTATACCCTTTTCCACATTGTGGTATAGGGTATAAATACAAACCTTTTTCACAAATACATTTATAAATTTTTAAATATGTATAGAGAAAAGTATGAATGTATTGGCGAAAATGGTTTGTAACTTTGCTATTGTCTTGCCAATACTGTCTGTGTGTAAACGCTTAGTCACCCATTATTGAAACAATTTTAAATTTCTATTTTTATACCCTCAGCATTAACGAGGGTGTACACACTTTCATACGGGCAAAATGTGCCTCAGCGAAATAATGGTTTTAGACCCCAAGTATGTTTGGACGAAATGTGTTTCAGACAATTTGGAGTCGATTGAGCAATGTCCGTCCGTCTGTCTGGCTGGCTGGCTGGAGCGCACGATAACTCTCGAACGGATGAACCGATTCGGTTCAAATTTTGGTTTTCGTAATATTTTGCCCAAACTTAGTTTAAGTTCGAAGATAGACTCGGTCCACTCCTTCCGGTACCTCCACACAAAAGTTCGGAAAATTTGTGCGCACGATAACTCCTGAAGGGAGTAACCGATTTGGTCCATACTTTGCACATCCTGAAATGTGTACCAGACTTAGATAAGGTTTCAATATGGACTCAATCGGTCCACACCTGCGGGTACCTCCCACACAAAATTTCGGAAAAGTTCAGTTTACGGCCATCTCTCGAATCGCTTTGATTTTTGTTTTAGCAACTTGTATTCACTGCCCCCAATACGACGGTACAAGTTTCATTAGGGGCAAGTCCATCCTTCTCGAGAAAATAGCATGAAAGTTGCAAAAAAACGCCTATGACACCGTGTGAGGTGGTTGTAGCACAAGATAACTCTTGAACGGATCTGCCGATTCGTTCCAACATTTAGCCTTAGTAATATTTTGTCCAAACATAGTTTAGGTTCGAAGATAAGCCATATCGGTCCACTCTTTCAGGTACCTCCCCCACAAAAGTTCAAAAAAGTTCGGAAAAATTGTTCGTACGGTAACTCTTGATGGGAGTGGCAGAATTGGACCATACTTTACACATCCTAATATATCTTCCTGATATAGATCAGGTTCAAATATGGACTATATTTGTCTACTCCATCCGGTACCTCCCACACAAAATTTCGGATAAGTTCACTTTAAGACCTGATATCGAATCACTTTTATTTTTGTTGAATCAACTTGCATTCGCTGCCACAATTACGATGGTAAAAGTCTTTTTCAGGGGCAAGTCCATACTTCTTGAGAAAACAGCCCGAAGTATGTAAAAACCCCATAGGCACCATATGTAGTGGCTGGAGATCCAGTTCCATAATGGTCAATGTCGATCCATTCCTTTTAGTATCTCCTCCGCAAAACTTTTGATCTTTAATCCTAATCAAAATTTTTGTCGGTTCAAACGCCCAAAATTTTTAAAACCCCCAAAATACATATGTTTGTTGGGGAAAAAATTGTTTCAATATACACATGCTGAGGGTATATCTCTCTCGGCAAAGCCGACTGATACTTTTTTACTTGTTGGAACAGCTATTGATCATGCGAACTTCTGATTTGTAGCCGAACACACTGCACACTCGGCAAGGCTTACGAACATTAAGGTTGTTTAAAGCTAACCTTTGCACCACCATCTGTTCCCTAGGATTTGTAGTCGGACACACTTTCTGTGCACATAACTCATAACTTTGTAAGGAGTAAAATAAGTAGTTATTTTTTATATTACCTTGTAATGGTTTACATAATGACCAACGTATCTTTTTTCTAGTTAATATTTTTTCTCTTTAAGTTAATAGCTATCCAGTTCATTATTAATCTTAACAACATACTTTAATGTTTTTTTTTTTCAAACAAAAAAAAACTATTATTATTTTTCGAAACGAATTAAGCACATTCTAAATAATCTCCCCATACCTATTAAACTGCGTGTAAACAAAATTTATCTAACTTTTGGTGTTGTCATCAAAGAGTGGACATTGAATTAATTAATTTGAATATGGCAACGTCACGTCTTCGCCTTGCCCTGGTTAGTTTATTCTGTGAATTCTTCTCGGCAGGTTGCAAAGTCGTAGTTTGTGTCGCGACCGGTTAATTCTGCGTAATTTCGGTTATTTATAAAAGTTAACGAAGTGTTTTGGTGTTGTTAATAACTTCATAAATACTTTAAAATAATAAAACGCAAAGATTCCTGACCAAAATTCATAAAATTAGTGCAATTTTAGAAATTTGTTATTCTCTGTTCTTTCGCTATGTTTATTTGTTGTGTTCGTGCCGTGTTATTTAATCGTTTGTATCCTTGGCCGTTTCGACTACGTCGTCCAGTTTATACTGAGCCGGTTCGCCCATAGAAAATGTTGTGAAAATATAAATGAAAACAAGCAAAGATAAAACATAAACATTTTTCTTAAAAAATTACCAAAACAATAAATTTTCAAAGTGTTTTAGTTTGATAAGTTAAAATTTCAATCGTATTTCGTATCTCAGAAAAGAGATCCCTCGGTTTTTGTTTGCCAAAAACTTTTTCTCCCGAAAATCTCTTACATTGTCAATTGATCTCTTTCGTTCTTCCGGTAAACACAGTCTCTTATTTACTTAAGAGATGAGATGTTATCAAGAAAGAAACGTGAAGGTAAGTCTTTTGTTTACATTTGTTAGTTTGACGAAATGTGTGTATATTAGGTACGGAATATAAAAACTATCGGAATGTGGAGGATTTTTGTTTTGTTAACTTAAAGTGTAAAATTGACACTGAAAATTAATTTTTCAATGAAAGAATTATTTTAAAACCATTGTAGAGTTCATTAAAATATAGGCTTTTGCTGGTAATATTCAAAAGAAATGGAGACATGTCTACATGGTTTTTTTGGCTGGGTACACATTGTCAGTTTTGAATGACAGCTTTGTTGTTGCTTGCCGTTCATTTTTGTCATTCATCATGCAACCGCAAAATATTTTGTGGTTGCTGGACGGTTTGACAGTTATCGATAATTGCGAAATATCGATATTCAAAACTGACAATGTGTACCCAGGTTAAAACAACATCCTGGATAGATTTCTGTTTGTGCTTTTTGAATATGGACGGAAAGTGTGTTTCAGGCAACATTAACACGTTCGCGGACGCAAAAAACTCAGAGAGGTGCAAAAAATGACAGCCAATTTTTTCGTAATTAGTTTTTTTGCATTTATTAATTAATTATTAATATTATTATAATTTTTTATTTATTATATTATGGATATTGATGAAATTAGTCGTATTATGTATATTAATCACAAAAACATACGATTGTATACAAGTAAATGACTAAAGACTGACTTTGCATATGAATGCTATAGCATTCACGTCATCCTACGTCACCATGGAAATGAATGATATAGCATTCACGTCCGCGAACGTGTTAAAGTACATGGGTACCATACTTTCAGTCTGGAGACTAACGTATTAAACGATAAACACACTCATTTAGCTTACAAGACTCCATAGCTAACATTTCAGTTGCAAATAGTTGGACCTTTTTAAGTACAGTTCAAGACATTTGCAACTTAGAAATTTCTTTCACATTTTTTATATGTATGGGAAAATTTGGGTTTTGTATATATTATTACAGTTTTATTAAGTCGGTCTTAAAGAATTAACAACACTATTCGTTTATAAATACTTTTATGATTTTATAATTTTAGCCTGCTCAAAACATTTTCAACTGAACATTTTTCCACAATTTATCAAGGTGTTGGTCAGTATCAGTAGTATATCAGTTCTTCGTGTATTAAAGGATCTTTGATCTTATAATTATCTCTATCTCATGATTACAGTACATATAGAGTAGATTTGTTTGAACTCAAAGGGAAAAAATCGATGTCGGATTTTTTTATGCGGCAGCCAAATGCCAAATTACAGGCAACATGATTGTAAAATGTGGCTAATAGGTAAAAAATACCTTAAATCGGGAGGTACGGATATATGGGGGCTATATAAAACATGGACCTAGAGATCCCATTTTCAATACCATATGTTCTCTTGATATAAATAAGATTTGAGCCAAATTTCGTCAGCCTACGTCAAGTGGTTTGGCAGTTAAAGAGTTTTTACCCAACATTTGAGTAAATACTCGGGTATTTACCCAAGTATTTACCCATTTGTTTAAAGTATTGTAAAACTATACATTTTGAAACGATTTCACAACCTAAACCCAGAAATAGGGTGTAAGATGTATTGGCAATTCAATATAGTAAATACCCAAATAAATACCCACAAATGGGTATTTACCCAATTTACCGGCTATTTACCCACTGTCCATCTCTAACTATAAGGGCTGGTAATCTGTTTTCATCGATTGGACAATCAATTTTAATTTATATGCTTTTTAAAATACGTGTAAATCGCGTAATTGTTAAAATTATTTTGTCCGCATGTGATTTTCATGTACAGCAAGAACATATCTTTTAAGTTGTATATATTTTTCGAAATTTACCCCCTGTTTTTGTAACTATTTTTTGTTCGTTCGTCTATATTCGTAATGATTTGGGCATCCGTAGCTCAGCCCCTAGATGACATACAGACCTAATTCTTCGTAGACACGTTCTATACAAAGTTAAGAATTCCTCATTAAAAAATCGGCGTTTCACATTTGCGCTAAGGCGAGTAAATCGATCTACAAAATTTGACAATTCGTGTGAGAACAATAAAATTTGTTACAAAAACTGGGGGTTAATTTGGAGGCCGCATCTTAGCATTAAAAAACCTATAAAATATCTAATTTGCGCAAAATGCATACAATTTTTGTCCGCATCCGATTTCAATGTCCACCACCGACGTAGCCAGGGGGGGCCCGGGCCCCTATATGATATTAGCCTATGTTACATATTTTTTTTTAATTTTTTAGTAAAATTTTAAACTGTTTTAAATTGTTCAAGAAATATGTAAAGTAGTTCGAAGCATTACAACATATTGAAAATATAAAAATAATGAACAAGTTAGGCTTTTTGAGCATTTTTATGCATAGTTCTTGTTAAGTTTTAATGTGTTGCTTTAGCGTTTAATCGGAATTTTAGGCTGACTGTGTTACCAAGTTCAGAACAATACGTTTATTTGTATTTATTGAACGTTTGTAACATATTAGGCCCAATACTTTGTCTTTTAAACAACATCCAGAAAAAACATTTTTGCGATATTTTGTTTTTGAATAATACCTTCAGTAAAAAAATTAAAGATCCTCGAATATACCTTATACTGCACTTAAACAACTATTTCGAAGATTTGCGAGGGAAGTACCCCAGTATGGCCCATTTTCGAGCAAAAACTAAGTTTGGAAAAAATATTACTAAATCCAAAGTTTGGACCAAATCTGTTGCTCCGTTCAAAAGAAAACTCGCGTGTACCACTTTAGCTAAAATTCTCGAAAATTGGGGGGAAAATACCAGAAGAAGTGTACCGAAAAGCACCATCTTCGAATTTTGTATATATAAGGCTCGCTGAAATATTGCGATAAACAAAGTTTGGACCAACGCAGTATCCGGTTTGAAAGTTGTCGTGCGCACTAGCCACTACATGATTGCCTTAGGGGTTCTTTACAGCTTTCAGGTCATTTTCTCTGGAAGTATAGACTTGCCTCTGAAAAATATGTACGGTAGTAATAGGAGCCCCGAGAACACTTGTTGCAAAAAAGCAATGCGTTTCCAGAGAGAGATAAATAAAAATATTTATTGATTTATTTATTTCATATTTTTACTTTTAACTAAATTATTAGCATAAATGAATTGAAGCCATGGCCATTGAGATCTTAAGCTTACACAGCTTATCCAGAGAGGTATTAAACTGCAAGTTTGCCGAATGAGTAGATCGATCTTCGAAGTTTATCAAAATATCACTAAGACCAAATGTTGGACGGAATCGGTTAATCTGTAGGAGAATTATCTTGCTCTTCAGGCGGCTACCCAGACGAACGGATATAGCTAAGTCGACTCCAAGTTTTCTGAAACAGATTTCTTCCAAACACACAGAGTATAAAAAATGAAGATTGGGAAAAATTGTGTTTTTGGATTTTTGCTAAAAGAATGTCTAGATCTTGGATTGGGCGACATAATTTCATTTTAAAAGAAGTTAAGACTGGATGGATAGCCTAACTATTGCTCAGCATTAGTTCTCGGCCTTCAGAAATTCTTTGTGATAAGTAGACATCGGATTTTTGCTTATTTTTGGAAATTATAATGTTAAGATATTTGAAAATTAAATGTTATGATATTTCTAAGGTTTTCCATTGTATTCGATTTATTTTGGTCTTACCGAAGTGATATCACTGAATTTCATAACATTCACTGTAGATGTGAATTATTTGATAAATGATACGCCCAAAAATATATGGGACTATTAATAAATTCATTGTATTGACTATATATTAACTGTGACATATTGTCAAAAAATTTCTAAAAACAAGATAAAAATGGCCAAGAAGTCTTACGCTATTTGAATTAAAAAATAGTAATGAAAATTATTTCATCAGTAGAATAAGTCTGAAATAAGGTTTACATCTTTGCTAAATAAGACATTTTCGCTAACATGAACTTTCAAAATTTTGGTCAGGTGGGCCCCCCCCCCCGAAATGAAATCCTGGCTACGTCCCTGATGTCCACCATGGAAATCTACATCGATATATATATTTCAAGGCGATCAATCAAGAACCGTGGGATAAAATGAATGTAGCTCCTTTATCAATGAAGTTTTCAAATCTCTGTTTCCGCTAAAACGAAGATGTTGTATTAGTTGTTTCATTGCAGTGGAAAGGAACCGCAGAAAACGCGATAAAAACAACGATATTTTCAAAAACAATTTTAGGTGAGTTTTTTACTTTGGAATTTTTCGTAACTCACGTTTTAGTAGATGGATTTTCACGGGAATGATTTATTGGATTCGGAACGTAAAAAACTAAAATCTGCAATCAAGTACGAGGAAATCGAATGACAATAGTAAAAATTAGGCCCCAAAAATATGATTTTTAGAAAAATTTTCGCACAAAATTTTCGCATTTGGATGCAGATTTCTATGAAGCTGTGCAGACTACATTAACAATAGCCGTATCAAATAATTCTGAGCAAGTACAGTATAGTCTCGATAATCCGGACACCACATGTTTCGGCGATGTCGGGATTATCGAATTGTCCGCATTACCGAGTAGTCACAAAAACACATAATTTTGTAAATTAAAATCATTAATATCGGAGGTTTACTAGATAATAACCTGACATCTAAGGTGAATAAATATAAATTTGATGCCGCAGCATCCAACAGACAGCCGCAGCATCCAACTGACAGCCGCAGCTCGTCTGTAAAGAATAAGAAATAGACCCGCGAGTCCTAACACAAAGAGTGGTTGTAAGTCACTGATTTATTTCAATAATATTTTGCTTAACTGTATCAATACAAAATATTTCTTAGGCTACTCTTTCATTACAATTCTTATCACTAAACTCTATGTTCTAAAAATACAAACATTTTATAATTGAAAAGTTTTCCCACCATGCATGTGCCATAAAATCTTAAGTGCATAGCGCACACACAAACAACTAGCGATACCAGCTACCACTGCATGTGGGATCTTCAACTCTTTTAGTAGTGAAATACATACAAATACAAAATATTCTAAAATTTAAAATATGAATAAAGAATAAATGTGACATCTTTGCAGCAAACTCTATGTGATGGCACCCAGCACCTTTTGGAGCCATTCAACCATCGGGCCTCTCTTCCACCGATGTTTCACTTTCTTTTAGGTTATTGAATGTTGCTGGTCAGGATCTTTAAACACTTGAATTTGTTCAGATACATCAGTTCTCAACTCGTTTGTAGCGTCAACATCCCCGGCAGCCATACCACTACCAAAAATGCTCCAATTGCCAGGAGACTCCTTGCTTATTGAACCATCAGTTCTCATCTTCGAATTCGAAAACGTATAAGGACGCTCCAAATGTCTTCTAAAATTAGAGAATTTATAAACTGCAAAAGACTTAATTTTACCATTGCTGCTTCCTTTTGCCGGAGTTCGTCCTGGGTTTCTTTTGGTCATCTTATTATATTTGGTTTTCTCTACTGCCTTTTTCTTGGATCTTTCGTACTGTATTTTGTGCTGTACCTCTTTGTTGCATATATATTCTCTCTCTTTCAGTGGACTGTATTGCTTGTTTAAGTTAAAGTCATCGTGCTTTACTAGGTCAATTAATTGGTCGGCCTGTAACAGCTTCTGCTCTAGTACAAATTGTTGTCCAGCCTTTTCATATTCGTCCTAAGTAGTTTCATCTATTTCTTCAACGTTGATTTTCTCCATAGGATAAAACAAAAAATCAACAACGGCTTCTTCATCGGAATTCGGTATAATTTGTTCTTCTAAATTCTGCTGGCACACGACATTTTCTTCGTTATTGGCGTTTGACGTAGATTCTATCTTGCGTTGTTCCGCTATAAGTTCGCCTTCCAAACGCAGGTGTTCCAGCGCAACTTCTTTCTCATCTTTATATACTATCTCGTCTTCGACAGCATTTACATCATTTTCAAGTGCACTGTCGCACGAGGAATTCCCTCCGCAGTGAGGGCTTGCCGGGGCCACAAACATTTTGCTTGGAGATCTGAGCATATTATCTATCTCATCCATTGTCTTCTTGTAGATAATCTCAACCCGATTTAACTTAAAAACAAATCTCCCAAATACTCATTCTCGGTCACCTTTGGAAATAACAGATTTAGCTCCATATATATTTCCTTCAATGTGACAATTCATCCATCATCAATTTATTTGACACATAGTCGCACTGGTCTAACAAATTGTCAGCTTTCCGAAAATTTTTTCAGATTCGACTTTTTTCTTTTACTGGTTCAGCAAATATCCACGTTTTAGAGACAGTGTTGAAATATGGAAAGTCCCATTTTATCGAACGCACTATGATTTTATACATCCTCTCTATTAGCGGGTCACACAATTCTTTTAACTTTTCCATCCTAGGTGTGAAAACTTCAGCACTCATTCTGGTCGCGAACTGCTCCAGATGATTTAAATTATCCTCTATACTTTGTAGACGGATACCCTTTCACATACATGAGAACAAGTTGCGATGAGCTCCTCGGCACTTCGAGCAAATCGCCAAGTTTGTTCTTTTATCACAAGCTCCTGGAGCCTCAAAACCTTCAATGTTAAAATCCAGTTTTGAGACCATTTTAATATTTTTTACTTTATGTCGTTGTCCAAGCCACGACAAACGCTTTACCGAACAATAAATCGGTTAATTAAAAATCACTCCTAACAATACCTGATCCAATTGCCACAATTGCTAGAGTATTTATATTCTGTTTTGATTTTTAAGTCAATTGCTTAAAAATCCCTTCGCTAGTTCCATTGAGTCTCTTACCACGGGTGGGGAAAAACTCAATTTTTCGAAGGACCAAAATGAATAAATATAAATTTGATGCCGCAGCATCCAACAGACAGCCGCAGCTCGTCTGTAAAAAAATAAGGATAGACGCAGACGTCTTAACACAATGAGTGGTTGTAAATCACTGATTTATTTCAATAATATTTTGCTTAACTGTATCAATACAAAATATTTCTTAGGCTACTCTTTCATTACAATTCTTATCACTAAACTCTATGTTCTAAAAATACAAATATTTTACAATTGAAAAGTTTTCCCACCATGCATTTGCCATAAAATCTTAAGTGCATAGTGCACAAACAACTAGCGATATCAGCTACCACTGCATGTGGGATCTTCAACTCTTATCTTATACACTTCCATTATCAAATCAATGGAAAATGTGAACATCTGTTCAAAGTATTTTGAACAAAGGTAACCGAATTCATATTAAGCAAATATCACGGGTTGTGACCATTTTAAGCAGCTTAACTGGCTACCAAATTTACTTCTTAAGTTTACTCCTTCAGCGTTATTTAGGTGACATTTCCTGTGTATTTTTGTACTCTAATAGTACGTTTATATGTATATAACCGGATTTAACAAACCCACCGGGTTTCAAATGTCTATTCCATTGCTTAATATTTAAAATAAATCCTCATAAAGAAGGTTAACCCTGTAAAAGGCTTTAATATAAAAATGGCCTACAACTTCTTTACAATTGGTGTATATTTATTCATAGTTTTATTCAAGGATATAAACTCCGTAGCCCATGTGCACATATTGATTTTTATTGTCCATGGGACTTGAGATATAACTTCAGAATTCAAATGCACTCATTTCATTATGCTGAATATATTTTAGCCATTTCTATGAACATCAGCAACTGGCTTTACCTTGTCGTCGAAACCAAAAAAGATATTGTTTTATATAAATGTTATATAAATATTGGAATAAGACAATGGACAAAGCCCAGTAATAAATACAAAATAAAAGTAAAGTTAAACAACAACACGGTCATACAAAAATGGAATTTAAATCTATTGGTTGTATAATTACGAGAATACAATACAACAATCCGTAGTTGCCGGTGATTTTGTATATCAAATAATGAAAATAAAAGGAGTCATGCGTTTTTAAATAATTTATTGCAATTTCTATGCAAAGGTGCGATTATCCAACTCATTTTTTGCATTACCGAAAAAATCGGTAAAATTAGATTGTTTATAATTTCGGTAATTAACAATATTTTTAAGTAAGTTAGTGATCAAAAAAGTAGTCGTGAAGTTCTGCCTATAGCAAGAGTGCTGTTTTTATTTTACCGATTTTTGTCGGTAACTCAAAATATGAGTTTGAGAATCTAATAAAAATACGTTATCCGCCATTTTGTAGCGGCCGCCATCTTGGATTTCAATTTTTTATAGTATATTGTATTCTGCTTGATGAGCACTTTCATTTGATACCCATATTGATGGGATTGATAAAACCTACGTTATCCGCCATTTTGTAGCGGCCGCCATCTTGGATTTAAATTTTGTATAGTATATTGTTGTTGAGCTTGTTGAGCCCTTTCATTTGATACCCATATTGATGGGATTGATAAAACCTACGTTATCCGCCATTTTGTAGCGGCCGCCATCTTGAATTTATAATGATAATGAATAAATATAATTGTATTGTCACCAAAATCCAAAGTGTATACAAAATTTCAGATTAATCGGTTGACAGGAAGTGGGTGAAATTTGAATTACATAATTTGACCCAAGAATAAATAATAAATAAAAAAAAACAAACGGGGTGAACTAAATAAAACCATTTAAAAAACCTAAAAACTAAGCTATTAATTCCAGTGCTTTAAATGTTTTAAACATTTCTACATAAAATATCTGTATAAGTTCGATACGTTTCCCCTTCTGCAGTATTCCAATTACCCACGCTAATTGGCCGCTCTTACGAGCCCTATGGGGATATCTTCTCTGCACTTCTTCCAGGAGCCTTATCCGCCTAGTTCGGATTGTAGATGAGAGTTTCGCTCTTTTCTACTACCTCTCCTGGAAAGTCTTATTCGCTCAGTTCGGATGCAGAGGGGCGCTTTCCAATGCTGCAGTTGTAGTTGATGCCACGGCCTTGTGAACGTTATTCTTCCCACCGGCAACTAAACTTGCTATTTAACTTTCGAAGGAGTCACACTCCTATTACTTTCGTTCGTAGCTTCACATACCAGAGGTAATGTTTCTCGTTCGCAGAAACCCTATACCAACAATAAACACTCAATATATTGGATACTGATACACTCGTGTTTGTCTATTATTTCTTCTCTTTTCATCCCTGAGCTATCGACGGTCAGTGGTATCACGCCAACAATATCATTGGAATACGTTACACAGTTCCAAGGGAAATTCTCACTAAGCGCAGGCCTAAAGAACTAATTCCTTTGGAGGAAAGGAACACCGAACATCGATTTTAAGGGAACTAGGCTACCCAACACTAGGTTATCATAGTTAGACGTCGATGGGTGAAGGGTAGAAAAATCATTCGACAGATTCAAATAGTTAATTTCATATTGACTGTATAAGTGTGTTAACAGTGGCTAGCCAGAAAGACGAGATGTGGACCGAAAACTTTGAAAAACTACATTTTTTTATTTATACACCAATTGCTATTGCTAAGAACGAAAACGTCAATGAAATAAATAAGAATCTATCCGGATTATCGTGGTACGAAAAAAATGAGATGTCCGGATTACTGAATCTACAATGTAAAAAATTCCATTGTCCGGATTACCGCGTTGTCCGGATTAACCGGTGTCCGATTATCGAGACTATTCTGTACTACAATCATATATATGATTTTCTGAAAAACCTGTTTGCGGAATGAAATTAGAAGAAAATTTCATAAAACACTGTAAATCTGCCTTCTGATTTTTAAAAGTAATACATTAGTGAGATTATCCTTATTTAGTTTGCTTTTACTTTTCATTATTATTTTTAATTAAAACTACGTAAGACTTATTGGCAAATTTCCCCTTGTTTTCATAACTTTATTTTGACAATATATCAGAGTTAATATATGTTCAAAACAATGGACATATTAATAATCGCATATATTTTTGGGTGTATCATTTATCGAATAACTCACTCCAATCGTTGTTATTGTCATAAATAAGCCATTTGTAGTTATTTTCCTAAATATATTTTGGTGCCCAATCGTAGATCTTATCACAAAGAATTTCTGAAGGTCGACAGTGGTTTTCTTGATAGAGAACTAATGTTGAGCAATAGTGAGCCTATCCATCATGAAATTCTAGCGGGTATGTAAATGACAAATTCTGTGCATCTGTCAATAGACTAATTTTGACGCCCAATCGTGGAACTTCACTTATAGAAATTCTGGTTTCCTATTGTGGATCTTCTCATAAATTGATCAGGAACAAGGAAAACTCTCGCAACCAATCTTGAATTCATTTAAAATGAAATTCTGGCGTCCAATCCAAGGTATTCATAGGCATATATTATTTTAGCAAACATCCATAAACACAACTTTTTCCCAATCTAAATTTTTTATACCTTCAGCCTTTAGACAAAATGTGCCACATCGAAATAATTATTTTAAGGCCAAAGTGTGTTTGGAAGAAATCTGTTTCAGAAAACTTGGTGTCGACTTAGCTATCTTCGACCGTCTGGATGGCTGCCTGGAGAGCACGACAATTCTCGAACAGATCACCCGATTCGGTCCAAAATTTGGCCTTCGTAACATTTTGTCCAAATTTTGATCAACATCGGAGATGGACCATATCGATCCACTCTTTCGGTAATCATTTACAGAGTATTTCAAAAAATTTCAGAGAAGTGTAGGTTAAGGCCTCTGTGTAAGCTTAAGACCTCAGTAGTTGTGGCTTCACTTCCTTTATTCTAATAATTTAGTTATAAGTAAAAATATGAAATAAATAAAAACACCTCTCAGGAAACGCTTTGCTTTTTTGCAACAAGTGTTCTCGGGGTCCCTATTACTACAGTACCAGATTTTTTTCGGGAGCAAGTCCATACTTCCAGAGAAAATGGTCCGAAAGCTGTAAAGAACACTTAAGGCTACCATGTGTAGTGGCTGGTGCACACGGCAACTTTCGAATCGGATACTGCGTTGGTCCAAACTTTGTTTATCACAATATTTCTGCGAGCGTCATATAAAGTTCGACGCTGGTGCTTTTCGGTATACTCCTTGGACCATACTGGGGTACCTCCCTCACAAACCATCTAAATAGTTGTTCAATGAAGTTTAAGGTCTGTTCGAGGATCCTTAGAAATATTTACTAAAGGTATTCCTTGTCTTTAGAGCGGTATTATGTTTTTCGTGAGCAAGTCCATATTTCCTGAAAAAAACTGAAAATGATATTATGACGAACTGAAATGAATGGTGGGCGCAATATCTTTTTAAAGGAATGAGTCCAAAAATAAAATAAACTTCCAAAATGAACTTCAGGTACCTCCTCCGCAACAATTCTGATCCGAAAATGGCTACACAATTCTGAAAATCTCCTAATACATAGATTTGTGTTAAAGAATTTTGGTTGTGTAGCCGCTATTCAATCTGAACATAGATGAAAGTTTCAGTTCCTGTCCTCAAAGCCGACTGATTTTGACGAAGAAGAATCTGTTTCCGATTAGTTTTTTTGATTTCTTTTGTCGCCACAAAGTCCCTTACCGAAGAAGGAAAGAGGACCATTTAAGAAATGTGCATCCATTGAAAGTACTTCCTAAAATAAAATTCAAAGAGTAATCGACAAAAAATATCCTTGAAGTTGAAATTTAATGTAATTTCGAAACATTGGAAATAATACGCAATAAAAAAATATATATTCATTGACCTCAAGCTCAATAGTCTTGATTTTATTAACATTCGAAAAGGTCGAACAAAACATAAAAATACGACAGAAAATCCTTTTTTGTCCAATAGGCATTTACTAATTTGGAGCACGCACCAGTTTCAAATAACCTCAACGACGACACTGCGGTGGAACAGAAATTATATCATAAAAAATGGTTGATATAGTTTCTTTTTATATTTTATTGCGTATTGCTCTATCAAAAATTTTAAAAACAAAAGATCACAAGAATGTTTTTCTAGATGTTGTTTATGAGCCAAAGTATTGGACGTGACATGCTACAAACGTTCAAAACGTTCAAGTCAGCCTAAAATTACGACTAAACCCTTAAACAACGCCTTAACAACTACGCAGAAAATTGCTCAAAAAGTCTAACATTTTAATTATTTTTATATTTTCAAATATGTTAAACAATAAGTATACCAATGCACTATAGGTAATTTGAACAGTTTTTAGGCAAAAAGTCGATTTTTGAACTTTTAATAACGCGAGTTTTCTCATTTGACTTTTACAAAATTGTCCAAGTTTGTCTGAAATTCTGCCAACGGGAATGTATTCAGCAAAGGGTTCTGAATCAACTATATAATTACCAAGGTGCGATTTTTTGCGTTTTTGAGTTATATCACTTTTATATCACTTGCAGAAAAAATATTTTTTTTTTTAATTTTTTGTTTGGTGAAGGAAATATTTAACACAAAAAAATATTTTCTTTAAAGAAATATTCACCATGTGTTCTAAAAATTTACAGATGTGTTGTGGTCAAAATCTTTGATAATTATAGCCATAATACGGTCTAACTAGGGACCATGACGTGATTTATTTAATCCTTTTAAAAAATAATATTTATAAATTTCTCTTCGCGGGCCCCCCCCCCCTGGCTACGTCGGTGCAAAAAACATGTACCATCGTAATGGGGAAAGCGAATGCAAGTTGTTACAACAAAAACCAGAGGAATTTGAAGTTCAAATTTTGGACCGATTCGGCTGATCCGTTCGAGCGTGCGCTTCAGCCACTACACATGGTGCCATTGGGGTATTATAAGCCTTTCGGACTATTCTTTCAGGAAGTATGGACTTTCCCCTGCACTGCCGTAATGTAGGCAGCGAAAACAAGTTGTTACAAAAATAAGCAAAACGATTTGAGAGCAGGCCCTAAACTTCACTCTTCACAAGTTTTGTGTGGGAAATACTCGAAGGAGTATGACCCGTAGAGATATTACGATTCGAAAAGTATGGACCAAATCGGTTATTCCCTTCAAGAATTATCATGCGCACAATTTTTTCGAACATTTAAAAACTTTTGTGTGGGAGGTACTTGAAATAATGGACCTATATGGTCTATATTCGAACTTAAACTAAGTTTGGACAAAATATTATGAAAGCCAAATTTTTTCATATTAGATTATTTTCGTCTAAATCTGGAGCATATTTCCAAACCTTTAAAAGGCAGACTTGTTCGCGGAAAATACCATTTTATTGAATAAAACATCAAGGTTTTTATAAGAAATTTTGACGTTTTTCATAATTATTTTGAAAATGTTCCATCTTATCTTTTTTTTTAAATACAAACCCTTTAACGCTGTTATTTCCGTGTCCGCGGAATAATTTATAGGTTTTCTTTGGTGAAAACTGATTCGGTGTTAATATCCCAAAAATTCGCGAAAACAAAGTGACTGTTCTATCCTGACGACCAAAAATAAATGCCTATTTTCCATAGTACTATCGGAAAATTGATCAGAAAATCATTTCACGAAGAGCTGGAAACATAATTTTTCCTGCGTTTGATACTGAACATCATAGACTTTAAATCCCCACAAGATTAAAAACGCAGATTCATTCGATTTGGGATAAATACGCTAACATTAACAAAAATTTAGGTGTTCTGTTCTACTGACGTGGAGTGTATATTTGTTTGGCCCTAAACATAATATGTTTGTATCCAAACATGTATTTGTTCGCAACCAGTCACAAACTTATATATGTTTGGATCCAAACATATTTTTAACATATGTTTTCCTGTCTGTATGAGCCCGAAAAATGCCATCATTCGACAGAAAATGTTGTAAAAGCGGAGTGGAAAATGTGCTTCAACAATTGGCTTGGGCGGTTTAGGGATCCTGATTTACACGCAGAGAAAAAATATGATTGATCCAACAATACTCGAAGAACAAAATATGTATTGTAAAGATATTGTTAGATTCCGTATGTAGTATTGTGACTCCAGCAATTGTTTTTGTTAACTACAACAATTGTTTTTGTCATATACAACAATAGTTTTTGTCTGCTGGACAATATTATTTTCTTTTCTTCGACAATTTTATTCTCTTCTCTCGTAATTCGATGCCGTTTTGATATTTGAGTTACACCACAATCTGAGTAGTGTTTTTGGTCGTAATTTGTGTTTTCTTTTCATATTTCTTATGGTTTTATGGCATTCCTTGTTGGAGTATTTGCTTGAGGATGAGCGCAATGGAGTAGTTATGTTTATTCATTCATGCGTAGTGTTTGTCAATACTCATAATATTTTACGTGACATTTATACCAAAGTTATGTGGAAAGTGTATATGAGAATTTTATACGATAAAATAAAAAAATTCAGTAACAGGTTTTCTGGGCTGACAATAGCTTTTAAAAAAATTCTAGATTTTGATTGTGCCTACCATTATTATCGCCAATTTTTACAATATTTCGCAAGTTGTTTTTGTTTTGTATGTTTGGAGCAAAAATAGGTATTTTTGGATTTTCAATTGCAATTCATGAACAGAAAAATTTTTGTTCCAACAAAAGTGAAAAATATTTGTCTCTGCGTGTACAGCGGAAATATTCCGTTTCTTTGTAGAGAACATACTGTTTACACATTAGCAGATGTACTTGCGAAGTACCAAATTGTGTTTTTCATGTTCCTTTTTATATCCTCAGCCTTTAGGCTAGAAATGGTATATACACTTTCATCGAAATAATGGTTTTAGACCCCAAGTATGTTTGGACGAAATGTGTTTCAGACAATTCGGAGTTGAGTTAGCAATGTCCGTCCGTCTGTCAGACAGACGATAACTCTCGAACGGATGAACCGATTCGGTTCAAATTTTGGCTTTCGTAATATTTTCTGCAAACTTAGTTTAAGTTCGAAGATGAGCTATATCGGTCCACTCCTTCCGGTACCTCCCCCACAAAAGTTCCAAAATATTCGGAAAATTTGTGGGCACGATAACTCTTGAAGGGAGTAACCGATTTGGTCCACGCTTTGCACATCGTGAAATTTCTACCAGTCTTAGATGAGGTTCCAATATGGACTCAATCGGCCCACTCCTTCGGGTACCTCCCACACAAAATTTCGGATAAGTTCAGTTTAGGACCTGCTCTCGAATCGCTCTGATTTTTGTTACAACAATCAAAACATAGTTTAAATTCGAAGATGGGCTATATCGGTTCAGTCCTTCAGGTACCTCCCCCAGAAAACTTCATAAATTTTCGGAAAAATTTTGCGCACGATAACTCTTGAAGGGAGCGACCGATGTATCCATACATTGCACATCCTAAAATATCTATCAGATATAGATCAGGTTCGAATATGAACTATATTTTTCTACTCCTTCTGGTACCTCTCACACAAAATTTCGGATAAGTTCACTTTAAGACCTGCTCTCGAATCACTTTGATTTTTGTTGAAGCGATATGCATTCGCTACCTCCATTACGACGGTAAACGTTTTTTCAGGGGCAAGTCCATATTTCTTGGGAAAACAGCCCGAAAGGTGTAAAAACCCCTATGTCACCATATGTGGCGGTCGGAGAGCACGATAATTCTCGAACTGTTTAACCGATTTGGCTCAACATTTGGTCTTTGTCATATTATATCCAAACTTAGTTTAATGGGCAATACCGGTCTACAACTTCTGGTACTTCTCCCCAATATTTCAAAAATGTCACTAAAATGCTAAGACGATATCACTTGAATGGGGCAACCAATTTGGTCCAAACTTTGGATTTCCTAATATTTTATCAAAATTTAGTTTAACTTCCAAAATGGCCCATATCGGTCCTCCCTAAGGGTACCAGCCCTACAAAAGTTCAACATTTGTGTCTTAGTGCAGTTAATTCCTAATCCACATTTTTGTCGGCAAGTTCAAATGTCCAAAAAGGGCCACAAAATTCTGAAGAGACCTTAAATACATTCGATCTGTCCGGAGGTGAAAGTTTCGCTTCATATTGGCTGAGGGTATATATCTGTCGGCAAAGTCGACTGACAATTTTTTACTTGTTCACCTACAAAAACTATTAAATTTTTAAATTATGTTTTTTTGCAGTCATGGGCTGAGGATTTTTAGCGGTCGCAAAAGCCACCTGAATATTTTTTAATCAATTTAGGCAGTGCCAATAAGAATGAAGTCATCAATGCGTAGTGTTAGGTTCGATCAGTTAAATTTAGCTTCTATACCATACATTTTGTTATCATTTGCGTCCAGACCCACGTTGTCTAACTTTTCCCAATTTGGTCTAAGGTGAGAGCAAAACTGGTCCAGTAGAACATTGTCATCTGGGTAGATAAGATACATGTATGATTTTGTCAATAGTGTGTTATATCGTCAATCTTTCAAAGCAGAATGAAAACGTTCCGTCATTCGGCCTGCAACCACGTTTATTGTTTGAGGCCAACTTCTGGTATCTTCGTCATTATTGCTACGAGATACCAATAACTTACTAAATTTTCATAATGTTAACATCACTTCTATCTCTCCTTTACATTCTCTGAAAATAAACATTACAGAATACTGAATTCCTCTGTTGATATCTTTTTAAAAACGTGTGCATGTCACACTTAACATTCCTTGTTCCACAGTACCACACTATATTCAAATATGCTGTTCGGCTATCAAAGTTATTTGTATTTCAAACCCAATTAAGAAAAACTACATAAAATGTACCACCTGAATTGGTGGCAGAGACAAGCAATGGAGGTAAAGGTATGAAAAGGGCTAACAAATTGTACTGCGGAAAATTGCGAACAAAATAAAAAGCTATAAAAATCAGCCACAATAAAACAAGCATCATCTAAACTAAATTGACCATATTAAGTGTGATCAGGACATATGCAACAGATGTGTGTAGATATACTGAAAAGAAGGAGAGACAGATATTAGACAAATGACTGGACAATAACAACCATGTCAAAGAATATTAATAAATTCTACACATTACTAATTGCCAATATTAAGGGAAAGAAACCCCACAACATAGTTGATGCATTTTGTAGCATTTCAACTAAAATAATTTAAATAACAAGTACGATTATGCTATCCACAGGTTCCTATTTTTCCATCCTTCCCCTTGTTATAAAAATATAACCATAATTAAGCAAAAACTTGTTAATGATGGTGTGGTCCCTTTTAACAACCACTTCTTACAACGACCTAACGCCCTTATTGCAAGACGATACTCGAGCGATATGTGTGCTACTTTAATTAATTTTATGTAACATCTTTTGATTTGTAAATGCAAAAGAGGCAACTAAGAATCTACGTCGATCTTGACAATTGCTATTTCTTTCTTCTATGTGGCTTTTGCGGTCAAGCCAAACCTGCATTCATGTCTTCGCCCTAACTAACCAAAGAATCTTGTTTTCAAGGTAATTCCACAACACAGGCCTACTCCTAACTACAAACCAAATCATCATTGATATCATCGTCATCTCTGGTCCACCTGTCCTGTTCTCTATGGTCTAGTGTGACACAACAACAAATCGTCTGCATTAATTATAAATAATTCATGTCTATTTATAGAGATTTTAACACAAAGTTACAATTCTTGTTATTATCATTGGTGACACATATTAATTACAAACGTCTCAAACACTTGGCGTTAAACTAGGGGACATGTCGAACGTAATGTATGAGTCTTGTCCATTTCTATTATTGCCATGAAAGTGATATTGGAATTAAAATTTAAATCAAGTCCGTGACTTTTCAAAACAAATAGTAGGATACAGATTTTTATAAAGTTGAAGGGCGGATTTTTTAAAAATATTTTTTCAATGACCAATATCCGTAGAGCATGGATTTTTTAAAAACATTTTTTTAATGACCACATCCGTAGAGCGTGGATTTTTTAAAAATATTTGTTCAATGAGCAACAACCCTAAAAGTTTGAATTTTTCACAAACATCTTTTCAATGACCAACAACCCTAAACGCGTGGATTTTTTTAAAAATATTTTCCAATGACCAGCAGCCCTAAAATAGTGGATTTTTTACAAATATTTTCCCTATAAGCGGGGATTTTTTAAAAAAAATTTTTCAATGACCAACAACCCTAGAAACGTGGATTTTTTAAAAATATTTTTTTAATGACCAACAACCCTAAAACCGTGGATTTTTTAAAAATATTTTTTTAATGACCAACAATCCTAAAAGCGTGGATTTTTTAAAAATATTTTTTCAATGACCAACAACCCTAAAAGCGTGGATTTTTTAAAAATATTTTTTCAATGACCAATAACCCTAAAAGCGAGGATTTTTTAAAAATATTTTTTTAATGACCAACAACCCTAAAAGCGTGGATTTTTTTAAAAATATTTTTTCAATGACCAACAATCCTAAAAGCGTGGATTTTTTAAAAATATTTTTTCAATGACCAACAATCCTAAAAGCGTGGATTTTTTAAAAATATTTTTTCAATGACCAACAATCCTAAAAGCGTGGATTTTTTAAAAATATTTTTTCAATGACCAACAATCCTAAAAGCGTGGATTTTTTAAAAATATTTTTTCAATGACCAACAATCCTAAAAGCGTGGATTTTTTAAAAATATTTTTTCAATGACCAACAATCCTAAAAGCGTGGATTTTTTAAAAAAATTTTTTCAATGACCAACAATCCTAAAAGCGTGGATTTTTTAAAAATATTTTTTCAATGACCAACAATCCTAAAAGCGTGGATTTTTTAAAAATATTTTTTCAATGACCAACAATCCTAAAAGCGTGGATTTTTTAAAAATATTTTTTCAATGACCAACAATCCTAAAAGCGTGGATTTTTTAAAAATATTTTTTCAATGACCAACAATCCTAAAAGCGTGGATTTTTTAAAAATATTTTTTCAATGACCAACAATCCTAAAAGCGTGGATTTTTTAAAAATATTTTTTCAATGACCAACAATCCTAAAAGCGTGGATTTTTTAAAAATATTTTTTCAATGACCAACAATCCTAAAAGCGTGGATTTTTTAAAAATATTTTTTCAATGACCAACAATCCTAAAAGCGTGGATTTTTTAAAAATATTTTTTCAATGACCAACAATCCTAAAAGCGTGGATTTTTTAAAAATATTTTTTCAATGACCAACAATCCTAAAAGCGTGGATTTTTTAAAAATATTTTTTCAATGACCAACAATCCTAAAAGCGTGGATTTTTTAAAAATATTTTTTCAATGACCAACAATCCTAAAAGCGTGGATTTTTTAAAAATATTTTTTCAATGACCAACAATCCTAAAAGCGTGGATTTTTTAAAAATATTTTTTCAATGACCAACAATCCTAAAAGCGTGGATTTTTTAAAAATATTTTTTCAATGACCAACAATCCTAAAAGCGTGGATTTTTTAAAAATATTGTTACGAATGTAACTGATAGGTTTAAGTTAATTTAGTTTAATTTCCGTTAATTTAAAAATTTGAATTGTAACGTAACGTTTTATTACGCAGTTATTTTATTTAAGCAACAACAACTACCATGTAGAACTCTCTTCATCATTCTAGTCGTTACATTACCTTTTGTTAATGTTCTTTTGTTTGTTTTGCCAAAATCATGTAATTATCTTTTAGTTTGTTACTTCTTTTCTTGCATTTATTTGTTGTTGTAATTACGTCATTGATCATCCCCCATGTATGTGAGTCTGGTTGTTCGCTTAGTGCGAATGTGCGTCTGTGTGTTCGTTGTACATATTCGAGGAGTTGCCAGACATTTCCTAGAGGACTCTCGAACAGGGAGACTTTGGGATATAAATACAGGGAAACTGGCAATGACGAGTTGAGTTGTGTTTTAAGCGTTGAACTGAACAGATCGATTAAAGAAGTGCTGCGTGCTAACTAGATACAAGCTGTGTGCTTAGTAATTAAAGTCGGTTACGAATAAGTCTAATAAAGTAAATAAAGCATTGTAGAAACGTAATCTAAAACGAACCCTGTTTTATTTGGTACAAAACGTATCGGGGAATAAAACAACGTTTACACGGAGATTAGTTAAATCTAATTCCGTAACAATTGGTGTCAGAAGTGGGATTACGATAATCCTACAATGAACTTAAAATTCAAGGATCTACAAGAGGAACACTTGAAGAAGTTCCTATCTAAGCTTGGGTTGCCAACTACCGGAAGTAAGGCTGTGCTACAAAAACGCCTTTTGGAAGAGTTAAAGTACCGTGAAGTGGACATCGACAAATGTGAGTTTGATATTAGAGATGAAACTTCAGATGCGGTTCCGAGTTATACGGAGGTTGCAAAAGTGATTGCAGCAACGTTGGCGAAGGAATTTAGTAAGAGAATGGAAGAGGAATCTATTGCAATAAATGAAAGCTTCAAATGTCTGACGGAGGAATTGGACGAAAAATTGGAAGAATTAGAGGCAAAAATCAGCGAAAGACTCGACAATATTACGCAAGTTATTGGAAAGCGATTCGAGGTTGTGGAAAACCATTTAAAGAAATTGGATAGGCAATTTCTGGCCCACGACGAGAAGATTGTGAATCTGGAAAAGAAAATGTCTGAACTGGAAATCAAAGGAGGACCAGTGCGAGTTATTGATAACACTCTGAAAATCAAGCCTCCTGAATTCGACGGATCCACATCGTTTGATGTCTTCAAATTACAATTCGAGGCGGTGTCTTCGAGAAATTCGTGGAACGACAACGACAAGGCGGTACGACTGCTTATGGCATTGAAGGGCGGTGCTGCTGACGTATTACAGAATATTCCCGCCGCTTCTAGAAACAACTATGGAGATATAATTGCAGCTCTCGAACTAAAGTACGGTGGCGGACATAAGCAAGAGACAATGGTGAAACCTCAGGCTTGCAATGTGCGGAAGCTGGAAGTTGAGGACAACAATCCTCAGGCCGTTGTCGAACTAATGAAAGATGCACTAATGCAGGTAATAGATAAAGTGAAACGAAGGGCTGGCAAAACAAGAAGGACTTGCTACAACTGTCGGAAAGCTGGACACATTGCACGAGAATGCAGATTGCAACGACCAAGGACCAGATCCGCCTCACCGCCTTTGGAAAGCGAAGACCAACTTGTGGCTAAGAATCCGAAAAATGAGACATCAGGTGAATCAAAAAAAGTGAATTCCGTCAATCACGAAGCGCCGCTGGCAGATGAAGAAAACGATGGTCCCACAATCTCTATAGCCATAGTCCAGCAGGAGAATCACAACTTAACGGCTAAAGGCTTTGTTTAGCACTTTACCTTTTTTCACCTTTTTCCATAGAAAAGATTTTATGTTTTTTTTGTTCAACTTTTAATTCAACTTTATTGACAATTTCAAAAGGTTTTCTGCGGTAAGTATTTACAAGGGTTTTACACTGGTATGTATGTATGTACAATTTCAAAGGTAAGTATAATTTGATATGCATGTATTTTTCTTCTAGGTATGATTTTTCATATGTTTTAAAAAGGTAAGTATTTGGTTATAAATTCACAGGTAAGTAGAAGGTTTATGCGTTTAAAGCGTTTACACTGGTAAGTATGAAGGTTTATGTACACAGGTAGGTATAATAAGTAAATTTACAATATAACACTTTTTATGCTTTTTTGTTCTTTTTATGTAATTTCAATGTAAATGATTAGGTGTTTATTCACAGGTGAGTATTGGGTAATTACAGGTAAGTATTTTGTACAAGTATTTCTAATTCAATTATTAACTTTTCACTGTACAATATTTAATATGAATTTAACTTTTTTACTTATAACTTTTTTTTGGTTTAAATACACTTCGATCACGACGGGGGGTTGTACGTTGGTTTCGGTTTGATCAGAAAACTTCGAATGACTTTCTTCTGTTTTGCATCGTCACATAAAACCTGTTTTGCATTCCAATGGTTTTGGAAATGCAGAAACAGAAATGACAAAAACATACAAATTAGGTTCTAGCTTGCTTGTTGGTATGTGTGTATGTACTAAAAGCATACCGCTATGCTACAGTGCGTTCAACAAGATAGCGCTTACACTGCGCGCAAAGAGAATAGCACTTAAAAATAAAAACAGCGAACATTCATGTACATGCCTCCCCCGCCGTGATATCTGTGAATAAGAAAGAAGAGACATTTAATTAATTGGAAGATTTTTTATGGGGCCTGAGAATACATAACCTAGTTTGGTTTTGAAGGCTTTTACATCTCCGACTCCTGCACCAGTACATCCTTCTTGATGGATTGCCGAATACACATCGGCCCCCAACTCGAGATCGATGGGAATGTTGCTGCGAGGATCCGGGTCAGCGAGAGCTTGTGGAGTAAAGAAAGCGGTAGGGTTCTCTAAGAGCGGGTCTGAATAGGGTCGTCGGGGTAACTCATCAGTTATGAGGGCATGCACCTTCAGTGCCCAAGTGCCATTGGTATGCCTGGCCATAATTTTAAAAGTGGCAAATCGGCGACTGCGATGTAAAATCGATCTCAGACCCAGTCTCTGAAATGTTGAATAGGCTATGCGCGACATCGTGGCAGATTGGCATATGAGTGCTCTCACCGTTTTCCATTCATCGACACTCTCAGCTGCGACACGCACCAGGGCAGTGGGGACAAAGACCAAGTCCCAGGCAAAGGGAGGCACAAAAATTGGCGCAGGCTGTAGGGTGTCCTCTAGCTGTGGGGCCCCATGCAGCATAGTGTGGTGTCGATGGTCGCACCTGCGACAGGCCGTCAGGCTGGTGCAGTCGGGTGCCAGATGACTGCGTGCAAGGCAATTTCGGCAATACCCCCTCCGCTCAACGGTCTCGTACCTTCGGTATGCCGACATCTCCCTAAATCGGGGGCACGTTTGGATCGCGTGGTCGTCCTGGCAAAGGCCACACGCGTACTGCCAGAAGCTCGGCCGCTCTCTCCTGCTCTGTCGCTGCCCAGACCCATCTCTCTGTTGTTGTTGCCTTTGTTGATTGTTGGCTTCTTGCTGATGTGGACGTTGGTTGTTGTCTTCTTGTTGATGTGGACGTTGATTGCTGTCTCTTTCTTGTCTTTGGGGATCTTGATGTTGCTGTTGTGGGCGATCCATGTTTTGATGTTGTGGGCAATCCTGGTGTTGACGCCTGTTTGGGGGTCTCACCTCCTCCTCGGAATCTTCCCAGTCTCTATTTGGCCGGGATGGCGCCATATCTGTAATTAAAAGAGAGAGAGGAGTACCAAGTTTTTTAAGAAAAGGGGGTCCGACTAGTCAGTCGGTAAATAGCTTGACAACTTTGGTTATGGGTCGACTAGAGATGCCAAGCGATGTTTTGATGTCTACAACACGAATGTTATCGTCTACCCCCTTATATGTCTTAACGATTCGCCCCAATTTCCACTCAGTTGGCGACACGCGATCATCTTTTACGACCACAAGAACGCCCTCCTTTAAATTGTCTTTCTGGTATCTCCATTTGTGTCTTCTATGAAGTTCAGTTAAGTATTCATTTTTCCATCTATGGCAAAAATGTTGTGAAATTATTTTAAGTCGCTTCCAGCGATTAACATATGAAAGGTCGGAATCGGAAATATCCGGTTCTGCCGGCTCTAACATCGGTGCCCCAATGAGAAAATGAGCTGGTGTCAAGGGAGCTATGTCGTTAGGGTCGTCACTGGCTGGACTCAAGGGTCTTGAATTCAGACAAGCCTCAATACGAATTAATATTGTAGTGAATTCTTCGAAAGTAAAATTAAGATTTGGAAAGCTTTTACGTAAATGTGTCTTAAAGGACTTAACGCCGGCCTCCCACAATCCACCCATGTGGGGAGCGCCAGGAGGTATAAACTTCCACTCTAAGTTTTGATGAGAATTTTGGGTAATAGCTTGTGATCTGAGATTTGTCATAAATTCTGCCCTATCTTTTTTGAGTAATTCAGAGGCACCGACAAAATTAGTGCCGTTATCGGAGTATACACTCGCCGGACAACCTCTACGACCTATAAATCGAGTGAAGGCAGCTAAGAATGATTGCGTCGACAGATCGCTAGTTACTTCTAGGTGGATTGCCTTGGTGGCGAAACAAATAAAAACGCATACGTAACCCTTCGTTATTAAACACGCTCTCCCAGTAAAGTTTTTGATATTGAAAGGGCCGGCAAAGTCAACCCCAGTATTGTAAAAGGGTCGTGTTAGAGAAGTCCTCTCCGGCGGAAGAGAAGCCATGATTTGATTTTGACTGTGTTTCTTATACAATGTGCAAATTTTGCAGTTATGAATGGTCTTTTTCACTAGAACTTTCAGTTTGAATATCCAGAACTCTGAACGTAGGACTCGAGTCATGAGCTGATTCCCACCATGCATAGTTATTTGGTGTGTAAATTCTACTAGGAGTTGCGATAACTTGGACATATATGGTAACAAGATGGGATGCCTTTCATTTTCTGTTAAGGCAGGTGATTGAACAAGGCGACCATTTGCTCTAATAAGGCCATTTGAGTCAAGATACGGATTTAAAGAAACAAGACCGCTACTCGATGGAAGTTTAGATTTTCTTTGCAATAACTTGTACTCGTTTTCAAAATAATATTTTTGGGTTACCATGATAACTAGACGTTTGGCCTGTTGAATCTCTTCAAGGGAGTAATCGGGACAAGCTCGTAAGTGTTTTTTGTAGTATCGCATAGCACATGCATATGCTCGATATGCTCTGTTTAACTTTGAGAAATTTACCAAAGGGTCTTTCTTTAAAAGTTCTTGTCTGGCATCATCAGTAATGGTTGTAAGGGTGAGAACCTTAGCTGATTTCTCTTCTAAGTTCGTATCTAACGGAATATTATTTGAGGGCCAACTAGATTTTTGGTATTTTAACCACTGGGGTCCATGCCACCATAGATTATGGGTTTTCAAATCGATCGGTGAACATCCGCGACTTGCTACATCAGCGGGATTCGCCTCAGAGTCAACATGACGCCATCGATCATTACCAACATTTTCAATAATTTCTGAAATTCTGTTACCTACAAAGGTACTCCAATGACACGGTGGTTTTTTAAGCCAAGCTAAAACGATTGTGGAGTCTGTCCAATAATGAGATTCAATATTCGACATCTGAAGATTTGATATTATTGTAGAGGCCAATTTAGAGAGAAGTACAGCTCCGCAAAGCTCAAGTCGTGGCAAGGAAATCTTTTTAATCGGTGCGACCCTGGTTTTTGCTGCTAGGAGAAATGTGTCAACACTTTTATTGGTATTTTCTACCCGAATGTAGAGGGCCGCGCCATACGCGCTCTCTGACGCGTCGCAGAATCCATGAATCTCAATTTGATTAGTTGGTGTGTACTTAATCCATCTTGGAATAGTGATAGTGTCAATTGAGAAAGTATTTTTAACAAAGTTTTGCCAATTTAATAGTGTCATGGGTTTGAGAGTGTCATCCCAGTCTATTTTGTCTAACCAAATTTGTTGCATGATTAATTTGGCTACTACTATTACTGGAGCTAACCAACCACATGGGTCAAACAATTTGGCAATCGTAGATAGAACTTCCCGTTTTGTATAGTTAATCTTGTTTTCTATAGAGGGCGATGGGATTGAAAAACTATCCCCTGAAATATTCCATCTGATACCTAGGGTCTTGGTAGAATCATTTTCAGACAGATCTAGCCAATTGAGAGGCAAAAGGTGATCACTTGGCAAGTCTTTAATTATTTTGGGCTCATTTGAAGTCCATTTTCTAAGTTGAAAACCTGCAGAATCAAAGGCAGAAATTAATTCTTTGCGAGAGTCTAACGCTTCTTGTATGGAATGACCTCCCGCTAGGACGTCATCAACATATAAGTTTTGTAAAATAACTGAAGCAGCTCTAGGGTAGATATCTTTTATGTCTTCTGCTAACTTCATGAGAGTACGAAGTGCTAAAAAAGGAGCGCAGTTCACTCCGAAAGTGACTGTCAAAAGCTCATAATCTTCCACTGGGTCAAAAAGAGATTTCCTAAAATGAATTCGTTGATAACGAGTGTGATTTCTATCCAAGAGAATCTGACGATACATTTGTGTAACATCGGCATTGTAAACATATTTGAAGAACCTCCATTTTAATATTTGCAAAACAAGATCTTGCTGAAGTATGGGTCCAGCGAAAAGATTATCGTTGAGGCTTCGTCTATTTGACGTGGGGCTTGACGCATTGAATACTACCCTAAGTTTAGTAGTTAACCGATCTGGTTTAATCACCGCATGGTGCGGCAAATAGTAATTTGGGGTCTGATCTATTTCCTCACGTGAAAGTTTTCTCATATGTCCCAGCTCTAAGTATTCTAGTATCGCTTTGTCATATGAGTCTTTGATTTCTGGAGTCTTTGAAAGTTTTTTCTCCATTCTATAGAACTGTGCGAGGGCTATATTACGAGAATTTCCGAGCTCCTCACAATTTTTGAAAGGTAGGGTAACAATATATCTCCCATCTTTATTTCGTTTTGTTGTTTCTAGGTAGTTTTGTTCGCAGAATGAGTCTTCTTCTGACCTCAAAACTCTTTTTGGGGGCTCTTCCACCTCCCAAAAACGTGTAATAATCTTTTCGATTGAAGTGGTGTTAAACAAAGAAATGTTATGTGGATTTCTAGTGGTTTCGGGTATTGGACCACCTACTATCCAACCGAATACTGTTTTTTGCGCTAAGAATGAGCCAAAAGATTTTATGGGAGTCCCTATTTCGAAGATTAAGGGTCCTATATCCATTCCTATGAGAAGATCGACAGGTTGACTTATGTGGAATTTCGGGTCTGCTAAGTTAAGACCAATAATATCTGTAAGTTTACTCTTTTCAATATTTTGTGGAGGCAAATTAGACGGAAGGGTCTTCAAAACTGGTGCCCATACATCTAATTCAAAGCTAGGGTCTAAACGAGAACGCAAAGTGAAAAGACAAGATTTTGTAGAAGTTTCTGAGACGATTTGGCTAAGTCCTGTAACATGAACAAGGTTTTTCTTGGTAGGCAATTTTAATTTGTTTCGAAGTTTTTCAGAGATAAAAGTAGATTGTGATCCAGGGTCAATAATTGCTCTGGCATCATATGATTGTCCTCTATTTTCGACCTGTACTATAGCAGTGAAAAGCAAAGTTGCACTAGGGTTATGTTCGAAAACTCTATGCTCTTGTAGAGTCAAGGTTGTAACGTTTTGTGGTTCTGTGGACTGTATTGTGGTTGTGAGAGCTGAAGCACTAGTACTAGGGCGCACTTCATCTCTTGCTAAGTTGTAATTCTGGGTTTGTTGTTGGGTGTCTGTTCCCTTATGTAACATGGAATGGTGTCTCATATTGCAAGTACGACAACCAAACCGACTTTTACATTCTTTGACGCCGTGATTCGACGAAAGACAATTGTAACAAAGGTGTGAGATCTTGACTAAATGAATTCTGTCATTTACTGACTTTCCTAGGAACTGAGAACAATCTCTAATAAAATGATTTGCCTTACAAAGTGGACAATTTTGCGTATTTTGAGTCTTTTGTTGTTGATTCGAAGTTTGTTTATTCACCGAACCCCCCTTATTTTGTGAATTTGGCCAAGTATTGGTATGGAAACTGTTTGCAAATTTTGATTTTTTACTAAAATCGGTTTTTTGTTGAGAAAATTTTGTGTTTGTTGACTTAATATTACCAACAGATTCTAAAGTTTTAAATTTGTGGGTCAAATAGTCGTTGACTTGTTCCCACGTGGGTAAAGTTTTGCTATCTTTCAAAGAATTTTCGAATTCTTCTAAGAACGATCGAGGTAATTTAGAGGAGCAAAGATAAATAAGGATAGGATCCCAACCCTTTACATCAACATCTAGAGTCTCAAGAGTCTGAATACAACTATTAATGGTACGTTGAAGTTTTTGAATTGTGCTACTTGAATCAAACGCTATATGGGGTAAATTGAAAAGAATTTTGATTTGCTCGTTGACCTGCATCCTTCTGTTTTCATATCGCTCAGTGAGATTCTTCCACGCTAACTCAAAGCCATCGTTTGTAAGTGGGACATGACTGACTATTTCTCTAGCTTCTCCTGTTGTTTTTTGGGTCAAATGGAAGAGTTTTTCAACTTTACTTAGTTTCGAATTTTTAATATATATCGCTGTAAAGAGGTCTCGGAACGTAGGCCACTCGCTGTAACCTCCTCTGAATGTGTCTGTGTCACATGGGGGAAGTCTTGAAACAGGTGTAAATTCTACTTCAGTATTGAGTTTTTGCGTCATTTGAGATTCTCTTTTAACTTTTTCTTCTGCTTCTTTCTGCTTAACTAACTGAATTTGCCCATTAATCGCTCCTACAGCATTTTTGTAAATGTCAATGGCTTCTAGATAATGAGTTCTTAGCTTATTTTTATCAATTTCCTTTTCACCTTCCCCAGGGACATGATCCCTGCATTCTTCATACGCTCTTTTTACTTTGTCATAAACCGAATCTAGCTGAACTCTTGATGCCTCTAATCTATGAATATCATCTTCTGTGTTTGCTATACTTAAAATCGCTGCATAATCTTTTAAATCATTAAGACAGTTAACAAATTTTTCACGATTAAGTTTGGCCATCTTTCTTTGTAAATTAGATCTGACTTTAGAACAAATTTGCTGAGTCGCAAGAAATGACAAAGTAGTCCAATCAAAGGGTCAAACCTTTTTGTTATTGGGTAAAAAACAGAATCAGAAAATTTTGTCTTAGCAAAATTTTGATGTTAATTCCCAAATAAATTCACGACAACTGGATATTTTGTAGAGTAGAGTAAATGTTTTGTGGAGTACGATAAATGTTTTCTCCAATGTGAGTACAGAGAATTAAAATTATTTGATGCCAAATATTTTCATTCAAAGAACGCAAGAAAAAGTTTTGAAAGGTCGAAAAATTTCAATCAAAATCCGAAAAAAATTTCCAAAAATAAGTCGAAGAAAAATGTGTGTTGGGTTATCCAGAAAATTAACAAAGTCCCAAAGAACAGCAAATTGCAGAAATAACAAGGTTGTAATAAAACCCTAGTTAAACAGCAAATTTTATCAGAAAAAGTGAAATGATTTTTTGTACGCAGTTGTTTTTTGAATAATTGTCTAAATCAACAACTATTTTAGTGACGCTTTTGTAAATAAATTGTTGAGAGAATGATTTCGCTTTAAACACAGACGAAAATTTTTTGTTTTTTCCAATAATAATTGGTTTTGGGTGGAAACAAAAATGTCTTAGTAAAGAAACGAGTCAAGCCAGAGCAAAATCCCAGCAAACAATTTCAAAGGTGAATTATTTTGGGTCCAAAAAATCCAAATTGTTAGCGAAAAATGCTTTAGAATGTTGTATTGTTGTTTCAAAATGGTTTAAAATTAAAAATTAATTAATTTAAAAGCAAAAATTTTCATCCAAAAAATTTCAAATATGCTGTAAAAATGTATGAGTATCAAAAGTTATATAAATTTTCATAAGATAAGAAAAAGTTTAAAGTGTCGAATGTTTAGGTTAGTTAACCTCAAATTTTTGGGCGCTTGTCCACCAAACGCTTATGCTTATGTACGTAAAAGGCGCAAAATGTTTTTTTTCCAATTTCCCAAAATTGATGTATTGGGAAATCAATATGGCGCTTATGTATAAATTATTTGATAAATATGTGCTTTTTCCACGATGAGTTTGTAAATTTTAGGTTATTTTCCAATAAAATGTTTGTTGTGTTGTGTCAAGAAGCGTGAAAACAAATATCAGCTTCCAAAAATGATATAGTTTCCAAATGTATGTTGACTTTCCAAAAAATTATGGCGGGTCAGTGAGCAAGATTTCCAAATTATTTCACGGACGGACAAATATGTATGAGCGAAAAGGTCGACTTTCCACAAGTCTCTCACTAAACTTTCCAATTTTTCCACAAAATTTCTCTTTTTCTTCTTGTATTTAAAAATGCATGAGAAAATTTCCAAAATTGAGAGAATTTTCCAAAAATTCCACTATGTTATGCTTGAACTGTGCATGTATTTGTAAATTGTTAGATTTCCACAAAATTATCTAACCAAATTTACAAAAAAATTTACCTTTTTTTGAAATTTATGTGGATAAATTGAAAATTTTTTGATACAAAATCCCAAATTTCACTAGGTTGTATGTGTTTGTGTGTGTATGTGTGGACGTATGTGTGTGTTCCCACGATCGCGGGGTCAACTTCAGTCCTTTTTCTAGGTTTACGTAAAAGAAACTTGGGTCTTTGCATCCAAAGGTGTCAATTTGTGATAAAATAGCGAGTTATCGTATAAAGGGACAGTGTCGGGAGTCAAAATTCGCCGTACCCTGTGTTCCTTTTTTGATGCCACGCTCCAAATCAAAAAACTTATTTGTACTCACTTTGCTCTGCTTGGTTATAGGGTCTAGGTAAGTATGGGTGGGGGGTTTCACCTTGTGTCCGTCCGCTTGTTCCTTCCTCAGCGCCAGCTCCTCCAAGGTAAGTTTTTGTTTTGTTATTTACGCGTACCGTGATCGCGTTTGAATTTGGTTTTTGTTGTTTTGCTTTTGTAGAAATTGTCTTTATTTATTGTTGTAGTGTTTGAATGTTCACTTTTTGTTTTTGTAATTTGTTGTGTAACTTTAGATTTTTGTAGTTTTGAAAAAATTTTTTGTGTAATAATTTTGCTCAAATATGTTGTTTTTGTGTGCACTTGTTAGTTTGTGTGTATATTGTTGAAAATTTAATGTTTAATATAAAAAGATATATTTTTAAACTTTTTTGTTTGTTATTTCGTTTTAGGTTCCACTGTATGTTTTCCACTAATATGTTCCACTGTCTTGTAATTTTCACCGTATTTGTAAACTGTTTGTGCTTTTTTATTTTTTTCCAAATTATTTGTTCTTTTTTTTTCCAAAAATTATTCACTGTTTTGTTGTTGTTTTAAGCTTTTTCTACTTTGCAATTTCACTGTTCCACTGTGTGTTTTTGTTGTTGTAGGATTTTTTCTTTCACTGTTCACAAACTTCTTTTTTTCCAAATTTTATTTTTGTAATTATTAAGAATTTTCTAAACTTCACTTTATTCGGCTCGACATGGACCAAATGTTTAGTACTTTACCTTTTTTCACCTTTTTCCATAGAAAAGATTTTATGTTTTTTTTGTTCAACTTTTAATTCAACTTTATTGACAATTTCAAAAGGTTTTCTGCGGTAAGTATTTACAAGGGTTTTACACTGGTATGTATGTATGTACAATTTCAAAGGTAAGTATAATTTGATATGCATGTATTTTTCTTCTAGGTATGATTTTTCATATGTTTTAAAAAGGTAAGTATTTGGTTATAAATTCACAGGTAAGTAGAAGGTTTATGCGTTTAAAGCGTTTACACTGGTAAGTATGAAGGTTTATGTACACAGGTAGGTATAATAAGTAAATTTACAATATAACACTTTTTATGCTTTTTTGTTCTTTTTATGTAATTTCAATGTAAATGATTAGGTGTTTATTCACAGGTGAGTATTGGGTAATTACAGGTAAGTATTTTGTACAAGTATTTCTAATTCAATTATTAACTTTTCACTGTACAATATTTAATATGAATTTAACTTTTTTACTTATAACTTTTTTTTGGTTTAAATACACTTCGATCACGACGGGGGGTTGTACGTTGGTTTCGGTTTGATCAGAAAACTTCGAATGACTTTCTTCTGTTTTGCATCGTCACATAAAACCTGTTTTGCATTCCAATGGTTTTGGAAATGCAGAAACAGAAATGACAAAAACATACAAATTAGGTTCTAGCTTGCTTGTTGGTATGTGTGTATGTACTAAAAGCATACCGCTATGCTACAGTGCGTTCAACAAGATAGCGCTTACACTGCGCGCAAAGAGAATAGCACTTAAAAATAAAAACAGCGTACATTCATGTACAGGCTTTATCAATGGTGTATTACGTACCTTGACATTGGACACAGGTGCAGCAAAGTCCATTATTAGACCGGATTTGGTGAAAGGGAAGGTATTGCCGTTAAATGGAGTCAAATTGCGGACGGCCACAGGCGAGACTACAACGGTGCATGGAAAGGCCTACCAAAGGCTGAGCATGGGTAGAAAATCGGTAAATTTCGATTTTATAGTGGCCGATATTGTGGACGAAGTTATACTTGGCGTGGACTTCATGATTGCCTTCGACATCAACCTGGACATAAAGCACCGTGTGATGACTTGGTCCAATGTGGAAATACCGATAAATGTGGGCTACAACGAGAAAAGCAAGCATCGCCAAAGTGCAGAATCCGACGAGACCGCTGTAGATGTCCGTACGCTGAAGGTCGAACCCGCCGACAATCGGCCCGTAGGAAAGCGGAAAAATCCCGTAACGAGGGGGAAAAAGCGAAGATGTACGTCAAGGAAATGTCCATCGAAAAGCGGCCGTACAGCAAGGAAGGACAAGTCCGATGAAGAACAGGTGGCACTTAGGAAGGTGACCACGAAGAAAGAAGGTATAACGTCGCGATTCCTGGAGAGAAAGCAACGTCGTCCAGAAGAGCGAAAGTCCAAAGCAGATGGCACCACTACGGAACGAGAACTGTGTCTAGTCAAGAGGAACAGGCTTAAGCGGGAGGCAGTGTTACCAATGCCCATACCACCGAGAGGGAACTGTGCCTATTCGGGACGAAAAGGCTTAAGCGGGAGGCAATGTTACGAATGTAGCTGATAGGTTTAAGTTAATTTAGTTTAATTTCCGTTAATTTAAAAATTTGAATTGTAACGTAACGTTTTATTACGCAGTTATTTTATTTAAGCAACAACAACTACCATGTAGAACTCTCTTCATCATTCTAGTCGTTACATTACCTTTTGTTAATGTTCTTTTGTTTGTTTTGCCAAAATCATGTAATTATCTTTTAGTTTGTTACTTCTTTTCTTGCATTTATTTGTTGTTGTAATTACGTCATTGATCATCCCCCATGTATGTGAGTCTGGTTGTTCGCTTAGTGCGAATGTGCGTCTGTGTGTTCGTTGTACATATTCGAGGAGTTGCCAGACATTTCCTAGAGGACTCTCGAACAGGGAGACTTTGGGATATAAATACAGGGAAACTGGCAATGACGAGTTGAGTTGTGTTTTAAGCGTTGAACTGAACAGATCGATTAAAGAAGTGCTGCGTGCTAACTAGATACAAGCTGTGTGCTTAGTAATTAAAGTCGGTTACGAATAAGTCTAATAAAGTAAATAAAGCATTGTAGAAACGTAATCTAAAACGAACCCTGTTTTATTTGGTACAAAACGTATCGGGGAATAAAACAACGTCTACACGGAGATTAGTTAAATCTAATTCCGTAACAATATTTTTTCTATGACCAACAATCCTAAAAGCGTCGATTTTTTAAAAATATTTTTTCAATGATCAACAATCCTAAAAGCGTCGATTTTTTAAAAATGTTTTTTCAATGGCCAACAATCCTAAAAGCGTGGATTTTTTAAAAATATTTTTTCAATGACCAACAATCCTAAAAGCGTGGATTTTTTAAAAATATTTTTTCAATGATCAACAATCCTAAAAGCGTGGATTTTTTAAAAATATTTCTTGAATGACCAACAACCCTAAAAGCGTGGATTTTTTAAAAATATTTTTTCAATGACCAATAACCCTAAAAGCGAGGATTTTTTAAAAATATTTCTTGAATGACCAACAACCCTAAAAGCGTGGATTTTTTTAAAATATTTTTTCAATGACCAACAATCCTAAAAGCGTAGATTTTTTAAAAATATTTTTTCAATGACCAACAATCCTAAAAGCGTGGATTTTTTAAAAATATTTTTTCAATGACCAACAATCCTAAAAGCGTGGATTTTTTAAAAATATTTTTTCAATGACCAACAGCTCTAAAAGCGTGGATTTTTTAAAAATATTTTTTCAATGACCAACAATCCTAAAAGCTTGGATTTTTTAAAAATATTTTTTCAATGACCAACAGCTCCAAAAGCGTGGATTTTTTAAAAATATTTTTTCAATGACCAACAATCCTAAAAGCTTGGATTTTTTAAAAATATTTTTTCAATGACCAACAATCCTAAAAGCATGGATTTTTTAAAAATATTTTTTCAATGACCAACAATCCTAAAAGCGTGGATTTTTTAAAAATATTTTTTCAATGACCAACAATCCTAAAAGCGTGGATTTTTAAAAATATTTTTTCAATGACCAACAATCTTAAAAACATGAATTTTTAAAGATTTTTTCAATGACCAACAATCTTAAAAACATGAATTTTTAAAGATTTTTTCAATGACCAACAATCTTAAAAACATGAATTTTTAAAGATTTTTTCAATGACCAACAATCTTAAAAACATGAATTTTTAAAGATTTATTCAATGACCAACAATCTTAAAAACATGAATTTTTAAAGATTTTTTCAATGACCAACAATCTTAAAAACATGAATTTTTAAAGATTTTTTCAATGACCAACAATCTTAAAAACATGAATTTTTAAAGATTTTTTCAATGACCAACAATCTTAAAAACATGAATTTTTAAAGATTTTTTCAATGACCAACAATCTTAAAAACATGAATTTTTAAAGATTTTTTCAATGACCAACAATCTTAAAAACATGAATTTTTAAAGATTTATTCAATGACCAACAATCTTAAAAACATGAATTTTTAAAGATTTTTTCAATGACCAACAATCCTAAAAGCGTCGATTTTTTAAAAATATTTTTTCAATGATCAACAATCCTAAAAGCGTCGATTTTTTAAAAATGTTTTTTCAATGGCCAACAATCCTAAAAGCGTGGATTTTTTAAAAATATTTTTTCAATGACCGACAATCCTAAAAGCGTGGATTTTTTAAAAATATTTTTTCAATGATCAACAATCCTAAAAGCGTGGATTTTTTAAAAATATTTGTTCAATGACAACTTTCCTAAAAGCGTGGATTTTTTAAAAATATTTTTTCAATGACCAACAATCCTAAAAGCGTGGATTTTTTAAAAATATGGATTTTTTAAAAATATTTTTTCAATGACCAACAATCCTAAAAGCGTGGATTTTTAAAAATATTTTTTCAATGACCAACAGCTCTAGAAGCGTGGATTTTTTAAAAATATTTTTTCAATGACCAACAATCCTAAAAGCTTGGATTTTTTAAAAATATTTTTTCAATGACCAACAGCTCCAAAAGCGTGGATTTTTTAAAAATATTTTTTCAATGACCAACAGCTCCAAAAGCGTGGATTTTTTAAAAATATTTTTTCAATGGCCAACAATCCTAAAAGCTTGGATTTTTTAAAAATATTTTTTCAATGACCAACAATCCTAAAAGCATGGATTTTTTAAAAATATTTTTTCAATGACCAACAATCCTAAAGGCGTGGATTTTTTAAAAATATTTTTTCAATGACCAACAATCCTAAAAGCGTGGATTTTTTAAAAATATTTTTTCAATGACCAACAATCTTAAAAACATGAATTTTTAAATATTTTTTCAATGACCAACAATCTTAAAAACATGAATTTTTAAAGATTTTTTCAATGACCAACAATCTTAAAAACATGAATTTTTAAAGATTTTTTCAATGACCAACAATCTTAAAAACATGAATATTTAAAGATTTTTTCAATGACCAACAATCTTAAAAACATGAATTTTTAAAGATTTTTTCAATGACCAACAATCTTAAAAACATGAATATTTAAAGATTTTTTCAATGACCAACAATCTTAAAAACATGAATTTTTAAAGATTTTTTTCAATGACCAACAACCCTAAAGACGGGGTTTTTTTAAAAATATTGTTTCAATGACCAACAACCCCCTAAACGATGATTTTTTAAAAATATTGTTTCAATGACCAACAACCCCATAAGCGATGATTTTTTAAAAATATTTTTTAATGACCAACAACCCTAAAAGCTTGGAATTTTAAAATTTTTTTTCAGTGACCAACAACCCTAAAAGCTTGGAATTTTAAAATTATTTGTCAGTGACCAACAACCCCAAAAGCGCTCCAAGGCAGGAGCGTGGATTATTTAAAAATATTTTTCAATTAATCCTTTAGTATTTAGAATTTTTAACATTTCACGTTTGCTGTCTCAACCCTTACTTAAAACCGCAGGACTCTAACCTTAATCTAAAAATCGTGATGACAGGAACTTTCGATTTCATTCTCAGAGTCAGTAAACGATAAAATATTTAATACCATTAACATCCGTCAATTACAGTCATCAATAATCCAATCTGTAGGTGATATTTCATGTTGTCGACAAGCATTTTGGGTCCCTTGTTTGTTATACTGGCGAATTTCATGCATACCTCAAAGCAGTTCCAATCACAAGGACTCAGCCGCATACATCCACCACAATTCGCTTAATATTAAAATAATATATAGAACAACAATCATTGGCTAATATAATGACCAACAATCCCAAAAGCGTGGATTTTTTAAAAATATTTTTTCAATGACCAACAGCTCCAAAAGCGTGGATTTTTTAAAAATATTTTTTCAATGACCAACAGCTCCAAAAGCGTGGATTTTTTAAAAATATTTTTTTCAATGACCAACAATCCTAAAAGCGTGGATTTTTTAAAAATATTTTTTCAATGACCAACAATCCTAAAAGCGTGGATTTTTTAAAAATATTTTTTCAATGACCAACAATCCTCAAAGCGTGGATTTTTTAAAAATATTTTTTCAATGACCAACAATCCTAAAATCGTGGATTTTTTAAAAATATTTTTTCAATGACCAACAATCCTAAAATCGTGGATTTTTTAAAAATATTTTTTCAATGACCAACAATCCTAAAATCGTGGATTTTTTAAAAATATTTTTTCAATGACCTACAATCCTAAAAGCGTAATTTTTTAAAAATCCACGCTTTTAGGATTGTTGGTCATTGAAAAAATATTTTTAAAAAATCCACGCTTTTAGGATTGTTGGTCATTGAAAAAATATTTTTAAAAAATCCACGCTTTTAGGATTGTTGGTCATTGAAAAAATATTTTTAAAAAATCCACGCTCAATGACCGACAATCCTGAAAGCGTGGATTTTTTAAAAATATTTTTTCAATGACCAACAATCCTAAAATCGTGGATTTTTTAAAAATATTTTTTTCAATGACCAACAATCCTAAAAGCGTGGATTTTTTAAAAATATTTTTTCAATGACCAACAGCTCCAAAAGCGTGGATTTTTTAAAAATATTTTTTCAATGACCAACAGCTCTAAAAGCGTGGATTTTTTAAAAATATTTTTTCAATGACCAACAGCTCTAGAAGCGTGGATTTTTTAAAAATATTTTTTCAATGAACAACAGCTCCAAAAGCATGGATTTTTTAAAAATATTTTTTCAATGACCAACAATCCTAAAAGCGTGGATTTTTTAAAAATATGGATTTTTTAAAAATATTTTTTCAATGACCAACAATCCTAAAAGCGTGGATTTTTTAAAAATATTTTTTCAATGACCAACAGCTCCAAAAGCGTGGATTTTTTAAAAATATTTTTTCAATGACCAACAGCTCTAAAAGCGTGGATTTTTTAAAAATATTTTTTCAATGACCAACAGCTCTAGAAGCGTGGATTTTTTAAAAATATTTTTTCAATGAACAACAGCTCCAAAAGCATGGATTTTTTAAAAATATTTTTTCAATGACCAACAATCCTAAAAGCGTGGATTTTTTAAAAATATGGATTTTTTAAAAATATTTTTTCAATGACCAACAATCCTAAAAGCGTGGATTTTTTAAAAATATTTTTTCAATGACCAACAGCTCCAAAAGCGTGGATTTTTTAAAAATATTTTTTCAATGACCAACAGCTCTAAAAGCGTGGATTTTTTAAAAATATTTTTTCAATGACCAACAATCCTCAAAGCGTGGATTTTTTAAAAATATTTTTTCAATGACCAACAGCTCCAAAAGCGTGGATTTTTTAAAAATATTTTTTCAATGACCAACAATCCTAAAAGCATGGATTTTTTAAAAATATTTTTTCAATGACCAACAATCCTAAAAGCGTGGATTTTTTAAAAATATTTTTTCAATGACCAACAATCTTAAAAACATGAATTTTTAAAGATTTTTTCAATGACCAACAATCTTAAAAACATGAATTTTTAAAGATTTTTTCAATGACCAACAATCTTAAAAACATGAATTTTTAAAGATTTTTTCAATGACCAACAATCTTAAAAACATGAATTTTTAAAGATTTTTTCAATGACCAACAATCTTCAAAACATGAATTTTTAAAGATTTTTTCAATGACCAACAATCTTAAAAACATGAATTTTTAAAGATTTTTTCAATGACCAACAATCTTAAAAACATGAATATTTAAAGATTTTTTCAATGACCAACAATCTTAAAAACATGAATTTTTAAAGATTTTTTCAATGACCAACAATCTTAAAAACATGAATTTTTAAAGATTTTTTCAATGACCAACAATCTTAAAAACATGAATTTTTAAAGATTTTTTTCAATGACCAACAACTCTAAAGACGGGGATTTTTTAAAAATATTGTTTTAATGACCAACAACCCCCTAAGCGATGATTTTTTAAAAATATTGTTTCAATGACCAACAACCCCATAAGCGATGATTTTTTAAAAATATTTTTTAATGACCAACAACCCTAAAAGCTTGGAATTTTAAAATTTTTTTTCAGTGACCAACAACCCTAAAAGCTTGGAATTTTAAAATTATTTTTCAGTGACCAACAACCCCAAAAGCGCTCCAAGGCAGGAGCGTGGATTATTTAAAAATATTTTTCAATTAATCCCTTAATATTTAGAATTTTTAACATTTTACGTTTGCTGTCTCAACCCTTACTTAAAACCGCAGGACTCTAACCTTAATCTAAAAATCGTGATGACAGGAACTTTCGATTTCATTCTCAGAGTCAGTAAACGATAAAATATTTAATACCATTAACATCCGTCAATTACAGTCATCAATAATCCAATCTGTAGGTGATATTTCATGTTGTCGACAAGCATTTTGGGTCCCTTGTTTGTTATACTGGCGAATTTCATGCATACCTCAAAGCAGTTCCAATCACAAGGACTCAGCCGCATACATCCACCACAATTCGCTTAATATTAAAATAATATATAGTACAACAATCATTTGCTAATATGAAAATTATACCCTGTTAGCACACGAATTGCTAATTCGAACAAGGGCGATGACGGCAATGGCTGTTGCTGAAAATTGATTGAATTTATTACAACAATATGTGATCGGAAAGTCTTTTTGCAACGCAGCCGACATACAAAAAAATCAAAAGAGATACATATATTTTTTTAGTTTTATTGTTGGCCACAAAATTTTTTGAGTATTGTTGGTTAGTCCTGTTCCCGTCGAATGTGTGGTAAAGCCTGTTATGTCGTGTGTCTTGATGATTGTTACCGCCTGCCTAACTAGTCAATCGCCCAAATGCACAGACGACGAACGGTCTAAGAGTTGTTCACTGGCATAGACGGAGGAATGAACTTTAGACAAAAATCAAAAGTGATTTATAAATCAGCCATAAAACACTTCATCATCATTGATGATGATAGTCATGCGGTGGCGGCTGTGACTCCGTCGGCATGTTGCATGTTATTCAATGCCTTCAGCCATTAAATGGCCACCAAGATCTTAAACCAAAATGTGGATATATTTGCCAAGTTTTTTGTTTCAGAGTAACGAAATGGGTGGTATGCAAGATCAATGAGGATGTTTTTCTCGCAGAAACCAATATTTCAAGCATCAGTGTCGCCCAACAAGATATTGCCGTTGTAAGCTTTTGTTTTTTTTTTGTGGTGAGGTTGACATGTATAATTTATCTTAATGTATCTCATATAAATCATTACAAATTGACAAGTGTAAAAGAATTGTCAGTGTTATAAATACAATGTTGTTGACGATATATAGAAAGCGGAACTATATTATTTTTATTTGGTGACAAGTTTGTAGGTATTAAAATATTATTTCAATGACTAACAAAAAAAAAATTTCCAATGCTCCTTCCAGATTCTATTTCTTCGATGTGGCATAATATAAACAAGTAAGAACGGCGTTAAGTTCGGCCGGGCCGAACTTTTTATACCCTCCACCACAACTGTATTGATGTAAATATGAGCAACTAGTAACCACTTAGCTCTTTCTACATATTAAGTATAGTTCCTTGGAGGAGAATAATATCCACACTAATGATAATCACTTTATACTGGCAATTTTCTGTGTGGACTTTTCTACTCATTGAGATTCCAAAATACCACTGCAGAAGGAAAATTTATCAACTATATATCGGCCTTTTTGTAGAAAATTTACTTCTGTTGAAACTGAGGTATGGGGTATTGTATTTCGCGAATTGTTGTAATATACCATAACTTTTGAACGTATTTAGGTAAAATAAACTGTTTTAGCACGATTCACCGATGGATTTCTTAAAATTATAATTTGAGCGGAAGCTGTGGTCATATTAATGTAAAAAAATAGAAAAAAATCGTTGAAGGAAACGAGTTTTTTTAAGTCAGTTTTCAATTAGTGGCTTTACAATACAATGTAGAGTATAATGTTCAAAGAAGAAGTTAAAGAATACACTTCAGAGATGAAGTTTCTAATGTATGATTTTTTAATATAACCACCGCATCAATCTCAAACGGATGCTGACATTTTGAAGACTGAAAAATTGGGTTTTTTGAATTTTTGCTCTAATCGGAACGCGCAACTGTACTCGTTTAAAAACTGATTATGAGACTGTAGTACTCGCGATTACGCATTTTTTGATGTATAACTAGGGCGTGTAGCCTTCAAAGGTTCACAACAATCTCAGCTTAAAGTCGAAATTTTTGTGCGTATTTTTTTTTTTAAAAACAGTTTTTTGGATTTAAAACTTACAAATGCCTTTCGATTTCAGTGGAAACCCGCGTGAATTTAGTTTTTTTACGTTCTGAATGTAACAAGCCTTTGCGCGTCTAAATCCATCCACTAGATCGGCGGATATGATACCCCTCAAATTTCGAAAATATGCAAAAAATATTTTTGAAAATATCGTGTATTTAGACGCGTTTTAGATGTGTGATTCCTACTTAGATAAATAGAGCGAAACGCATATTTAAAATGTGCGAAAACAGATATTGAAAAACGTTCGCGAATCCGGAGATATAATAGATTTTTTCTAAAAACTGAGTGCGATGCTACATCCACGGTTCTTGATGGATCGCATTGAAACGGCATAGAATGATGTATTTTTTAATGGTGTTCATTGAAATCGGATGCGCATAAAATGCAAATGTACTTCGTGGAAATTATGGGCATTTTACTGTTTTTTGCACCCTAACATGCAACTGATGCTACATCGTGGTCGTCAAATGGAATTTCACAAAGTGTATATCAAATAAGAGGGATTGATTCGCTGTTTTGGAAAATCGGATGCGCATCATGTCATTTTCACTATTACGCGGTTTATATGCGTTTCAAATGTTGTAATATTCAATATAACATTATTTTAATGTTATGCCACAATTGGAATTCCTTGTGATATAATATAATGTTCTAAAAATATTCGCCAATAGGAAAACTATAAGTGAAAAAGTTGTTGCAACGGAATATCTTCATTATTGCGTGAAATTTGGACGAAAATGACGAAGAACTCAATCATTTTTTCTTCAACATTTCCTATAAAACCATAAAAAAATAAAATTAGAATAACATAATTTTTATTTTTTTCGTCACATTTTCATTGTATTTTTGCAAATAACACGAATACTATAGCTCCAAACTTCACGATTTAGGTTTCATTTTATTCCTCACAATGTCTGGATGCTGCTATAATTTTTCTATATATTTTTTGTAAGTATAAGCGCTATTGTTTCAAAAATATGTTTGTAAATACGTGAAATTATTTAATAAATTTAATTTTTCGCGAATCCATTGAAACTTTTTGAATTTTTTTTTTGCATATTCTCAAAGGGTGCGAATTCAGTTAACGACAATTGGATATAACAGCTTACTATATTAAGCCGCGATTTTTTTTAGAATTTTTTCTAATTAGCATAATTAAAACGGTCATATCTTTTGCGCGCAACAATCAAAGTTTGTAACGAAAACATATTTGGAATGACGATTTTTTTCTTAATCTATGTACCAAAAATCATAGATGTAGTATCAAATTTTTTTTTTAATTTTTTTGAAATGGAAAAGACGATTTTAGACATTTTTGCTGATATATCCTCTGACTAAACACAATACCAAATTACAGCCATTTCGGTTCGAAAATTTGACAAAAAACAAACCCTCGAAATACGTAAAATTGGGCAACCCCATGGACCGGGGTTAGCGAGTAAGTTTTTCATCTTCTGGGAACACAAAATTCCAATCAACAACCAATTCGGTAGCAGAATGTGACTAAAATCTTAATAAAATTATAAATCGGGTCGTACCCTTGCATAGGGCCATTGGCAAAACGTGGACGTATGCTGTCTGAGTTTTTGCAAGGGATGTTTTGTACCTTTTATAATGTTTTGTACCCCTGGCTAAAGCTTTCAAAGTATCGAAAATAGGTGAGTACCTATATAAATTTCAGCCTTTCGCTGGGATATTGAGGCTAAAACCTTGAAAATACCGAAAATCGGGAGGTACCGTTCCAAGGGGGCAATATTAAGACATAAGAACGATAAAAACTTGGGTTTGGGCATCGGGTTAGTAACCCTCCCCTAGAAAAAACAGCCTACTATGAAAAAACGAAAGAAGAGAAAAACTAATCCCTCTAAAGTTGACGACACCCGCAAACGTTTTAAGGACCATGATCTGCGAATCTGCAACTGGAATGTTCGCACTCTTTATAGAGAAGGTGCAGTTTACGCATTGGCAGGTGTACTTGAAAAGTACAAGACCGACTTTACTGCCATACAGGAAATACGATGGAATGGAAAAAGGCGTCACAACAATACCTAAAGGTGACACACTATGTTATAGCTGCCATGACATAAAGCATGAGTTTGGTTGCGGATTTGTAGTTGGTCGGAGGTTAAAACACCTGGTCTCCAGCTTCACACCAGTGAATGAAAGACTTGCTAAAATTCGAACAAAAACAAAATTCTTCAACATCAGCTTTATTTGCGCTCATGTTTCCACTGAATACAAGGACCAACAGACCAAAGAAATATTTTATGGGCGCTTAGAAGAACAGAACAGGGTGCTTAGAAAAACAGAACAAGGGTCATGTTCTGCCCATGACATTCAAATTATTCTACGCGATTTTAATGCCAACATTGCAAAGGAGAATATCTTAGGCCCAACAGTAGGAAAATTCAGTATCCACAATGAAACATCTGACAATGGTTTGATAAACTGATAGACTTCTCAGCGGCAAAACACATGGTAGTTAGCAGTACCAGATTTAAACACCTCGACATCCATAAGGGCACGTGGCTGTCTCCAGATCAGAAAACAAGAAATCAAATTGATCACGTTGTGATAGATGGAAGGCATTCATCGACCATGTTGGATGTGCGTTCGTTCGGACCACTACCTTGTTGCAGCAAAGGTAGCACACGGTTAAACGTAGCAAACAAAGTACGAACAGACACAACACGAAAGATAGACATCGGTAAGCTGCAATCACAACAGATAGCCACAGTATATTCCACTCAACTAGCCTAATTGCTTAATCAAAGCACTCCTCATCCCGATAACATATCAGCGCAATGGCAAAGTATTGCCCACTCCATTCAAACAGCCGCAAAATCCATACTTGGATACCAGAGACCTCCACCAAGGAGCCCATGGTATGATCAGGAGTGTCGTTCTGCTACCGAAGAGAAAAATGCGGCATATAGGGCTACTTTACAATTCGTAGCAACGCGTAGCGCACATCTCTCTCGTGCGGGAGAGGAAAAAGGAGAGAGATGGAAAAGGGCGAGTGTAAATAAAATGTAAATGAAGTCCGAAAATTTTACCAAAGAGTCAAGCATCAAACTGATGGCTTTGGTGCAGGCACATCCTCCTGTAAAGACCAGCAAGGTAATTTTTTACCTGATACAGATAGTGGGCTCAAGATATGGAAAGAACATTTTTCAAAACTGATGGTATCCAATAGCAGCGAAGACGACGAAGATACCACAGACCCAATCCCAGAAGATGGTATTGAATGTATACGGCCCAGCCAAGATGAGGTAAAGACCGCAATAAATCGGCTGAAGAATAATAAGGCAGCAGGAGCCGATGACTTACCAGCCGAGCTGTTCAAAACCGGAGGCGACACGCTGATAAGGTGTATTCATCAGCTAGTTAGCACCATCTGGCAGGAAGAACGAGTACCCGACGATTGGAACTTGAGTATCCTGTGCCCCGTCCACAAGAAGGGAGATAAGACAGTATGCTCTAACTATAGGTGCATAAGTCTACTCCCTATTGTCTACAAGATCGTGTTAGGGATATTTTGCGAACGTCTAAAGCCTACGGTGCACGAGATAATTGGACCATACCAATGAGGCCATTGACCAGATATTTACCCTGCGGCAAATCCTGGAAAAGACCCAAGATATGCAGATCGACACGTACCACCTTTTGTCGATTATAAAGCAGGCTTCGGCAGCCCGCTGCGTTCAAAGGTATTCTAAGCCGTGTCTGAATTTGGAACACCGTAAAGCTCATCCGGCTTTGTAAAATGACTTTAACTGACACGAGGTCCTCAGTTAAAATAGGAAAGAACCTCCCCGAAGAGTTTTGTACCAAAAGAGGTTTCAGAGAAGGAGACAGCCTTTCGTGTGATCTCTTCAATATCCTGCTGGAAAAGGTTATACGAGAGGCAAACGTCAAAAGAAGTGGCACAATCTACACCAATAGCCACATGTTACTTGCTTATGCTGATGATATAGACATCATGGGACGATCAGTAAAAGAAGTAACTGATACCTTTATGAAGGTCGAAGGAGAATCTGCTAAAGTGGGTCTGGCGTTAAGCGGTGGGAAGACCAAGTTAATGGTGTCGACGCGCAATGCGTCTATTGAGCTCGGACCAACTGTGAAAGTTGGTTCCTATAATGTTGAGGTAGTAAAGACTTCGTCTACCTCGGCACCTCCGTAAACACAACAAACGACATCAGTTGTGAAATACAAAGAAGAATTGTATTTGGTTTAAGTAAGCAATTTAAAAACAAAGCCACATCTCTTCGAACAAAAAGCTTATCAACTATACAACGACATCAATATAGTTAAACCTATCGAGATGCAGCGATTGCGTTGGCTAGGCCATATCATAAGAATGAGCGATGATGAACCGGCTAAAAAGGCGTATAAATTCGAGCCACATGGCGGTGCACGCAGAATTGGCAGGCCAAGGAATAGATGGCGCAAACAAGTGGATGAATAGATGAAAAGGCGAAGCAACAAATAGAGAGAAATGGGGATATTTTCTTAGTTCGGCCTATGGAACAAATGTTCTGTAATGGGCCAGCTAAGTAAGAAAGTAAGGTACTTTAGATAGAACCTTTTCGTTTCATTTCACAGTAGAAAATAAATCTTCTTAAATTCTATAACAATCAATAACCAACAATGTAATAGTTGTTAATATTTCATTTGTTCAACTTGTTTGCAGTTTCGCTTGTTGCTTGTGTATACACTGCAGAAGTTTTTTCAAATACCGTTGCTTATCACGATGATTTTACACAAATTTATAATTCTTAACATTCAGCAAATCTGTTTCGATTGCCGCGTTTTGTTTGGCTTTATGTCCAGATTCGGAGGCAGCAGGAGAAGCAGCAACAGCTGCTGTTCGCCAACAAATGTTATGTAACCGCCCACACATTTAAACGTGACATTGTTTATTATGCCTAAGTAATTCGTATGTTATGTTTTGTTGTATTTGTCTCTATGTAATCATGTTGGTTTTTTTTGTACAAATGTGAAATATTTGTATATTCCCGTTTCTAGTCTTCTTCATTTTTTAACTTTTTTGGTATAATTTGTTGAATATGTAATGTGGGTGGAAGTGGGTATTCTACATACATATGTACTTTGGCTCTGTTCCAGACATTTGGTCTATAGACAAAAATCTGGATGCAATTGCCTCAGCCTAACAGCTATGTTTGTGTTGGTATGTTGTTCTTTTAACTGTTCTATAGAAATTACACGAAAAAGATCTCATCTTTTACGGTTGAATAATGTTTACATTTATACAAAATAATGTTGAAATTTTTACACTTCACTTGTTTGGTGGGATGTAATGAAGCTATTGCCGGTAGACTTAATTGTATTCACGAATTGTGTTAATAATATTAATTAAATAAATTAGATAATTTATCAAAAATGTTGGGTTTGGGTAAGGACATTTAGTGTACATTAGAAAATAAAAACGTTCAAAGTAAATCGAATAAAAAGGCGTGGTTTTTTAAACTGTTAATTCATATATCAATGAGTACACCCTAATTGATATCAGCTCATTGATATGGAACCTTTCCGAATTCGAACGACATGTGGATGAAATACTCAGGAAATGTCGCCAAACATTCGTTGTTGTCCCACCTGTGAATCGAACACGGATATTCATTGTGCACGCTATTGTACCACTGCAGCAGATGAAGTCAACAACTACCTTAAAATTGTACTTTTAATGTCCACAGATGGTTCCTCAGATGACTATTTACACTGTCAAAATTTTTCGGCAAAAACACTATTCGTAATTTCTGTTCTGTTTGCAGGTAAGATAACACAATTCCGAATGAAGTGTGCACAAGTAAAAATGGGGTGTTGTACCCACCAACACGAGTTGTATTGAAGTACTAAGCTCTTCCGCCACGTCTATACTTATTCTTAGGAGAAGTGGAATATGCTAACTGAAGAATATGACTTTCTTTTAAACAATTTTTAATAGCAATTGGACATCCATATTCTATACCCATTCAGAATCCGAAATACCCTGTTATAGTCATTCCATTTGGACGATGAGTGAGATTTGCAAAAAAATGGAATTTACTTGTGAACATTTTCGTCCAATCATTTTTCACAATTTTCGACGTGGATAATCACAGCAAATTAAATCTTTGTATGTCAATAAACGGTCATCTTATAGCACTATGAAAAACTGGTTTAATGAATTCAATCGTGGCTGACACTCGCCAGAAAACGAAGGTCGTGAGGCTCGTTCAAAAACAGCTGTTGTGTCAGAAAAAAATTAAGCCGTGCATGAACGGATAATGCAAGATCGCCATGTTATACACAATAAGATAGAGGCATCCTTGGGCATGAACATATGGCCGCAAAAATTCGTTAAAAATAAGGCTCTTGTGGATTGGTGCAAACAAATTATGAATAACAAGTAAAAAAGTATCAGTCGGCTTTGCCGACAGAGATATACCCTCAGCCTGTGTATATTGATTAGGATTAAAGATCAAAAGTTTTGAGGAGGAGATACTAAGAGGAATGGATCGACATTGACCGTTATAGAAGTGGATCTCCAGCCACAACATATGGTGCCATAGGGGGTTTTTACACTCTTCCGGCTATTTGCTCAAGAAGTATGGACTTGCCCCTAAAAAAACTTTTACCATCGCAATTGAGACAGCGAATGCAAGTTGCTTCAACAAAAACCAAAGTGATTCGATATCAGGCCTTAAAGTGAACTTATCCGAAATTTTGTGTGGGAGTTACCGGATGGAGTGGACAAATATAGTCCATATTTGAACCTGATCTTTATCTGGTATATATATTAGGATGTGTAAAGTTTAGACCAATTCGGCCACTCCCTTCAAGAGTTACCGTACGAAAAATTTTTCCGAACATTTTTGAACTTTTGTGGGGGAGGTACCTCAAGGAGTGGACAGATATGGCTTATCTTCGAACTTAAACTATGTTTGGACAAAATATTACTAAGGCCAAACTTTGGACCGAATCGGCAGACCTGTTCGAGAGTTATTTTGCCCTCCAACCTCCTCACACGGTGTCATAGGGGTTTTTTGCAACTTTCAGGCTATTTTCTCAGGAAGTATGGACTTGCCCCTGATGAAACTTATACCGTCGTATGGAGGGCAGTGAATACAAGTTGCTAAAGCAAAAATCAAAGCGATTCGAGAGATGTTCCTAAACTGAACTTTTCCAAAATTTTGTGTGGGAGGTACCCGACGGAGTGGACCGATTGAGTCCATATTAAAACCTGATCTAAGTCTGGTACACGCTCCGCGATGGGCAAAGTATGGACCAAATCGGTTACACCCTTCAAGAGTTATCGTGCGTACAAATTTTCCGAACATTTTCGAACTTTTGTGGGGGAGTTACCGGAAGGAGTTTACCGATATAGCTCATCTTCGAACTTAAACTAAGTTTGGACAAAATATTACGAAAGCCAAAATTTGAACCGAATCGGTTCATCCCTTCGAGAGTTATCGTGCGCTCCAGCCAGCCAGACAGACAGACAGACGGACGGACATTGCTCAATCGACTCCAAATTGTCTGAAACACATTTCGTCCAAACATACTTGGGGTCTAAAACCATTATTTCGATGAGGCACATTTTGCCCGTATGAAAGTGTATATGAGGAAAAGTCAAAATTTTTTAGTTTCCATGAAGCCAAGGTTTGCACTATTATAATACGCGAACTATTGTAGTTTGCCAGTAACTATGACTATTGCTGGATTAATTTAGATGTTTTTGTACAAAGCTCAAAAATTTAGCAAAAAAAATTAATTTACGTGGTAGTTACGACCGCGTAAAGGAAAAACCATAGGTAAAAAACGTTGAATCTAAACAGGTTTTTTACATTGCTATTCGATTTCTTATTAAACCATTCAAATGACGGACATCTGTCCAAAGTAAAAGTTGGAGAATACAAAATGAAGATTACACTTCTAATGTATCACTTTCCAAAATTTCCACTGCATCCACCATTTATGGATGCTGACATTTTGAAGCCGGATTTGAGGTGTTTTTTGTATTTTTTATGTAACTGGGACGCGCATTCGGATATTTCGAAAAACCAATTATAGGACTAAAGAACTCGCGATTTCGCATAATCTGATATGTATATTAAGTGTGTAGCCCAGACAGAAGCAGAGTAATCTACTGCCAAAGGCCAATATTTAGTGCGATATTTTTTCTAAAAAACCTATTTTTTGGGTACAGTATTTACAATATCGTTTTGAGTGTGCTGGTACCCCGCGATATTTTAGTTTTTCGACGATCCGGATCATATGAATCACAGATCGTAAAAATCCACCTACTAGAACGGCGGAAATGGCTACTGCAAAAATTGAAAAATTTGCGAAAAATGTTTTTCAAAATATCGCTGACTAATTCGCGTTTTATGTGGATCGTTTCCATTTCAATGAAGAAAGTGAATCATCACTCGCGTTTGTGCGAAAACAGCGGTTTGAAAAATTTAGTGGCATGGGAGCTGTCTCCGATTTATCCAAAAAATACTGTGTGATGCTACATCCACGGTTCTTGATGGATTTTATTGAAATATGTTTAGATCGATGTATTTTTTCACGGTTGATAGTGAAATCGGATGCGCATAAAAAGTGTATGCACTTTGTGCAAAATATAAGCGTTATACAGTTTGTTGCACACTAAACTGCAGACGATGCTACATCTTAGCGGCCAAAGTAAATCCTGGCAAATGTGTACAAATTAAAAGAGAAGAATTCGCTGTATTGGTAAACCGCATGCGCATCAAGTGATTTTGAGGATTTCGCGATTTACACGCATTTCAAAATGAACATTACCCGATACAATTTTATTTCAAGATTATACCCCATTTAAAGGAACCGAACATTTATTTGAAAGATATCCATATCTTCTGCTAGATGTTAGCGTGTTTTCGAGAAGTGATTAGAATAAAAAATGTGATTTATTGCGTGGAATTTAACTAAAATAGAAGAAAAACTCCGAACTATTTTTCTTACATTTTGTTCAACTAACTCACAAAATAAATTTTAATAAATATTTTCTCTTACAAAAATTTTATAAATTTCGTCAATATATTGTTTATTTTTTGCTATAATATGCAAACCGCTAAACGGATTTGTATAGTTTTGGTTTCATTTGAATTTTCGCAATGTTTAGATTACGTACATATTTTTTATATATTTTTCAGATGCATAAACAGCTTGAATTTTATTAGAACAAGTTGTAAACTACCAATTGTTTTGAATGCTTTCCTAATTTCCGCGAAAATTTACAACTTTTTCACTAAGGTTATGGGACCTCAGTAACCATATAGTATGTAGGGAGCCCCTAATTAAGAGAGTTTCTCAATATAATGATTAGAGTCTTTTAAAGATTTTTTTCTTTTTATCAGAATTGAAACCGCCATAACTTTTGCGCGCAACAACCAAAATTAGTATCTCGAACAGATTTAAGAATGGGATTTTTTTCCCAATCTATGTACCAAAAATCATTCATGTAGCTTAAAAAAAATTTTTTAATTTTTTTTTTGTGGAAAACTAAAAAATTTTGTCTTTTCTTCATATACCCTTCATAGCCTAAAGGCTGAGGGTATAAAAATGATCGCGGTGCTTCAAATGTTGGGAAAAATTGTGCGCCAGATTACTCTTGAAGGGAGTAACCGATTTGGTCCATACTTTGCACATCGTGAAATTTCTACCAGACTTAGATAAGGTTCCAGTATGGACTCAATCGGTCCACTCCTTCGGGTATCTCCCACACAAAATTTCGGAAAAGTTCAGTTTAGGACCTGCTCTCGAATCGATGGTATAAATGTCATCAGGGGCAAGTCCATACTTCTTGAGAAAATAGCCTGAAAGGTGCAACAAATCCGTATGAAACCGTGTGTGGTGTTTGGAGCGCAAGATAACTGCCGAGCGGATTAACCGATTTGGTCCAAAATTTGGCTTTCGTAATATTTTGTCCAAACATCGTTTAAGTTCGAAGATAAGGCATATCGGTCCACTCATTCAGGTACCTCCGCCAACAAAAGTTCAAAACTGTTCGTAAAAATTATTCGCACGATAACTCTTGAAGGGAGTAACCGATTTGGTTCATAGAGATGAGGTTCGAATATGGACAATTTTTGTCTACTCCCTCGTGTACCTATCACACACAATTTCTAATAAGTTCACTTTAACACCTGCTCTTGAATCACTTTGATTTTTGTTGAATGTTTAACTTCTAAAATGGAGATATTTTTGGGTATCTTCCCCAGAAATGTTCAACATTTGTGTCCATGTTCAGTTTAAGGTCTGTTCAAGGATCGTTTGGAAATGTTTACTAATGCTGTTCGCTGTGGTCCTATTCACGGCGATATTTTGTTTTTCGTGGACAATTCCATGCTTCCTGGCATACTGGTCCAAAAGTTATACGATAACTCACTGAAATGACTAGTGGGCGCGATATCTATCGAAAAGGTATGCCTCCCAACATAATATCCACTTCCATAATGGACTATGTCGGTCTATTCCTTTAAGTACCTCCTTTGCAACACTTTTGAACTTTAGTCATAATCCATATTTTCGTAGGCAAGTTCAAATGTCCAAAAGAGGCCACAAAATACTCAAAGGACCCTAAATACATTCACATAGGCTGAGGGTATATCTCTGTCGTCAAAGCCGACTGATACTTTGTTACTTGTTACTTTTTATTTGATCTATATCTCAGTGTAATTTTTATACCCTCAACATTTATGCTAACGAGGGTATATACACTTTCATACGGGCAAAATGTGCCTCATCGAAATAATGGTTTTAGTCTCTAAGTATTTTTGGACCAAATTCGTTTCAGACAATTTGGAGTCGATTGAGCAAAGTCCGTCCGTCTGTCTGGCTGGCTGGAGCGCACGATAACTCTCGAACGGATCAACCGATTCGGTTCAAATTTTGGCTTTCGTAATAGTTTGCCCAAACTTAGCTATATCGGTCCACTCCTTCCGGTACCTGCCCCACAAAAGTTTGAAAATGTTCGGAAAATTTGTGCGCACGAATACTCTTGAAAGGAGCAAACGATTTGGTCCATACTTTGCCCATCGTAAAGTGTGTACCAGTCTTAGATAGGTTTTCAATATGGACTCAATCGGTCCACTCCTTCGGGTACCTCCCTGCTCTCGAATCGTTTTGGTTTTTGTTGTGGCAACTTGTATTCACTGCCAACCATATGACGGTACAAGTTTCATCAGGGGCAAGTCCATACTTCCCGAGAAAATAGCCTTGTTGCAAAAAAACCCTATGACACCGTGTGAGGTGGTTGGGGCGCAAGATAAATCTCGAACGGATCTGCCGATTCGGTCCAAAATTGGGCCTTAGTAATATTTTGTCCAAAATTAGTTTAAGTTCGAAGATAAGTCATATCGGTCAACTCCTTCAAGTACCTCCCCCACAAAAGTTCAAAATTTTTTTTTTTTTATTTTTTATTTAGATGGCTTTTATACTTAACAGAACGTCTTGTTCCATAAGCCGAACTAAGAATAGATTTCCAAACGCACCGATCTTTTGCCTTACTTCTCCCACTTTGGACGCCATGTTTTGTGATATCTTCTTCAACTTGGTCTTTCCATCGGAGTTTTGGCCTTCCCTTGGGGCGTATACCGTCGAGTGACTCGTATTCAAATGCCATTTTGGCTGGGGCCATCTTTATCCATCCTGCTGACATGGCCAAACCAACGCAATCGTTGTTGTTCGATACGTTTTACTACATCGACGTCGGTTGTCTGGTATAGCTCGTGGTTCATACGACGTCGGTATTCACCTTGAACGCATATTGGTCCATAAATCTTTCGAAGAATTTTTCTCTCAATCACACCAAGTTCTGCCTTATCAGCTTTCGCAAATACCCATGCTTCAGATCCATACATAAGAACGGGTAGTATCAGTGTCCGGTAAAGTGTAAGTTTTGTTCGACGAGAGGTGATATTGCTTTTAAACTGTTTATTTAGACCAAAGTAGCATCTGTTGGCCAATCTTATTCTTCTCTTTATTTCAAGGCTTATATTGTTGGTTTTATTTATGGCGGCGCTGAGGTAGATAAAGTCATTTACTATCTCACATTTATAATTATCAACATCCACAGTTGGTCCGAGTCTACTGGACGACTTGCGTGTTGATAGCATAAACTTCGTCTTATCGCCGTTGACTACCAGACGCACTTTGGCAGGCTCTTTTTCAATTTTTTCAAAGGTGGCTGTTACGGCTCGCGCTGATCTACCTATTATGTTTATGTCATCTGCGTATGCAAGCAATATTACATCTTTATTATATATCGTGCTGTTTTTGTCTCTGGCCGTATATATATTTGCATCTCGTATGACCTTTTCCGGTAGGATATTAAATAGGTCACACGATAGACTGTCACCTTGTCTGAAACCTCGTTTTGTGTTGAAAGGCTCAAAGAGGTTCTTTCCTCCTCGCTGATCTTGTGTCAGCCAATGTCATCCTGCATAGTCGAATTAGTTTTGCAGGGATGCAAAACTCAGACATGGCTTGAAACACCTTTGCTCTAATTGGGCTGTCGAACGCGGCCTTATAGTCGACGAATAGGTGGCATGTGTCGATCTGTCTTTCGTGGGTCTTCTCCAATATTTGGCGCAGTGTGAAGATTTGGTCAATTGTCGACTTACCAGGTCTAAAACCGCATTGGTATGACCCGATTATTTCATTGACCATGGGTTTTAACCGTTCACACAGTATGCTCGACAACACTTTATATGCGATGGGAAGGAGACTTATACCTCGGTAATTTGCACAAACCATTTTGTCTCCTTTCTTATGTACGGGACATAGTAGGCTGAGGTTCCAATCGTTGGGATTGCTTTCTTCCTGCCAAATTTCGCAAACAATTCGGCGGTAAGTCCATCAGCTCCTGCTGCCTTGTTGTTTTCCAACATTGTCATTTACGATTGGTTCTGGGGTATCTTCATCGCCATCCATATTCGATACCAAAAGCTTCATAAAGTGCTCCTTCCAGATCCTCAGTACGCTATCTGTATCAGTTACCAGATTCCCTTGGTCATCTTTGCAAGAGAATGTGCCTGCACCATATCCTTCAGTCTGGTGTTTTACACTCAGGTTAAATTTTCGGACTTCATTCTGACTCCTGAACATCTTGAGTTTCTCACGCTCACGTTTTTCTTGTTCTTCTTTTTTCTCCTGAAAGTACGCCCTTCCTCTCTCCTCTTCTCCCGATAAGTTCAAAAATGTTCGGAAAATTTGTTCGTACGGTAACTCTTGAAGGGAGTGGCCGAATTGGTCCATACTTTACAGATCCTAATATATCTACTAGATATAGATCAGGTTCAAGTATGGACTATATGTGTCTAATCCTTCGGGTACCTCCCACACAAAATTTTGGATAAATTCACTTTAAGACTTGCTCTCGAATCACTTTGATTTTTTTGAAGCAACTTGCATTCTCTGCCTTAATTACGATGGTAAACGTTTTTTCAGGGGCAAGTCCATACTTCTTGAGCAAACAGCCTAAAATTTTTAAAAACCCCTAAATACAGACGTTTATTGGGAAAAAATTGTTTTAATTGAGGGTATATCTCTGTCAGCAAAGCCGACTGATACTTTTTTACTTGTTCAATAAGTATTAAATGCGGCTATTTAAATAATTTTATAACACTTTATAAAATCACTAGAATTTTTTAACGAATACTTATTATTGCACAAGCATAACTTCGCCAATTCAGATATTCTTCTGAAATAGACCTGCCAATACCTACATAAATATCTCAAACGGTGTGTCGACCACAAAAGGTTAATGCTCATATTATGTACATTGATTGTAATCTTATCTTTACAAACAATTCTTTATAAATATCATATTATATAGATTCATACATATAAACATCGATTTGATGCCAATACTAAAATATATCTAAAACGAAAGCGATATGATCAAACCCGAAGAAAAGAGAACACAGACATCCATCATCTTTCCACTTTTCCTTGCATTCTTCAGTCTGTTGTCATTCATTGTAACCCCCATATCTATGGGTTTTAATCAGACTAGGATGGGATTTATTTTGTTGCATATCATCGGATTGTCATCTTAAAATATTCACAGAATGCCAATTGCTATCCATAACAAATATACCACTAAAAAAATGGAAATGGACTTAGAACAGGACAGACAGACACAGAACTATTCATTTCAACTGCAAAACTTTAGAAACCCACAAAAAAAAAACATAATAATGTATGATAATGCTGAACATAATGTGATGTCAACATGTTGGTGTTGTCGTTCTTTTTTTTGTAAATTTTGTTATTATTGTTGCTGTACTGCTGGTACTGTTGTTTTTGCAATGTTGCTGAATATGCTTTACACTAAATCATCTCAGAAATATCATAAATTAAATGCAGCAAACATAACACTAAAGCAGGACTCGTATCTTTTGCTAGAATTTGTTTTTCTTTTTCCATCTTTTTTGGTTGAGGATGTTTAACAAAATTGTTCAAGCATGGTAAATGTTTTGTGTTTTCACTATGCTGTGTTTTTTCTTTACTACATACCGACATACATACCTGCCTACATACATAAATAGACATACAATGCGGAACATGTCTGATGTTCAATGAGTGAATGAAAAGAATTTTCAGCTATTACAGTGGATCCTCGGTAGATTACTTTCAAGTGTTTGTTCGGTATCCTAATTCATGTATAATCAATTTGCCAATTCTTACCACAACTCCACTGTCGATACAAAATAGAAAACTTAGAACAACATTAATCTAGAAAAATGAACATTTTAAGAAATCAAGTGATTTCTTTTTCTTCATCTTCTTCAGGTTGCTTTAATAACCTGCTGTGCATATTTTTGTCTTTCGTTTATTGCCATTAATTGTGGCCACATGGATGAAATACGTCCACAAATGATCTTCTTTATGTTGTGTAATACTTTCCAGGAAGCATCACATTTATATAACTCCTACTTGCAACGGATGTTTGGTTGAATGTGTGCTCACTCCAGTACCAGAAATTGAGTCAATTCATTAATTTCTCCAGCAAGATTTGTTTATGGAACTGCATATTGGACATATGATAAATGTTGCTTAAGTTAGTAAAAAATGAGAGTTCTATATGGGGGAAGGAAACGTCAAGTAAATGGACGAGTTCTGACATTCTTACTGAAAGAAATTTCAAAGATTTTCGATAGTTGATTTACTTTTTAATAAGCGTGTATTAAAAAAGTAAATCATCTATGGAAGAATGGTTTGCTTCATTGAGGTAAACTACAGCATAGAATCCGAAGAAACATTTGTAGTATGCTTTGGGCAGAAGCATCGATTAAATTAGTTTTAAGATTGCTTTACTTCTCTACTTATACTTACACTTATTCACAATCGAATATAATTACTAAGCACACAGCTTGACTCTGGTAAGCACACAGCTTTCTCTTTACTTCTTCTTTAACCGACTGTCCACTTTGCGCTACAAATCACAACTGATTGAATGTCTCATAATTCCTCAGTATTTATCTTCACACGCTTCTCGTTGTCGATGTTTCCAGACGGAAAATATGCAATGACGTCACAACTATCAAAACAAACATGAGAAGGTACCATAAAAACAAAGTAACGGCTTAATAAAAATGTACGTTACAATTCAAACTGACTTAAACCTATCAGCTGCATTCGTAACAATATTATTTAAAACAAGTAAGAGAGGGTAATAGTCGGACGGGGCCCTACACCACTTACCCTGGGCACTAGTTTTCCACTGAATTAATTTTATATGACTGTGACATATTTTTGCCGTCCGCTCATACATACATAAGTTGATATACACGATAACATGTCTGAGATATAGCACATACATACTCCGTCATTACTAGTAACGTTTGGTGTGATTTTCTCTATTTTATAATGGACCCATATACCGTTTTGGCTATATAACATTTGTATAAAGAATGAAATATCAAAAGACATTTAGTTTTCGCTGATTTTTACACAATCATCCAATGAAAAAAAAAACGACAAACTTTTTGGGTATTACATTACTTTTGGCCAAAGGTGGCAGCAAAATGTCAAGACTAGTATATCGTTGAAATTTGCATCAATTTAAATTGTGGGAATTTCGCTAGACATTTTGTAGCATATTAACTAAGTGATGTTCGTTACAAGCAAACCAAAACAATAAAGAAACCCATTTATATGTTAGACCGTACTTCCGTTATCTAACCGCTACATTGATATAATTTGCATCAAGAGAGAGGCCACGAGTTGGCTTTCTAGTTTCGTTTTCGTAATTTGTCTGAGTATGTCCCCCAGAAATTAAAATGTGGAGCCAAAATTAAATTTTAATATCTTTTCCACAAAAGTTTTGGTTAATTTTTCCCGCTAAATATTATGCGATCATCTTCCTTGACCAAAACCTTACCTCGTGCATAAATTTGTCAGTATTGAACTATAACTGCGACCTATAGCGTGAATGTAATTACATTGCACACAATTAAAACTGTGGGATCCTTGTATGTAATAGGGTGTAACTCTGTTATCTGACCACGTACATCAACATAATTGACATCAATGGAAAGGTTAAAGGATCGATTTCCAAATATAACACACGTTGTTGGTCCAATAAACCCGCTAAATATTATCTGATCATCATGTTAAATTGCAAGCTTCTTCTTAGTCGTAAACCCAAACCTTACTTAAAATTTCGCGCCGATCAGCCTCCCAGTAAAATGTTCGATGACAAATCATGAGTTGAATCATGGGTGCAAGTGATCTGGCATGTCATCTTTTTGTCATTTTCACTCATGAATTTTATATGAGCGTGACCCCCAAAAGATGACGTTCTTTTTTGGATTCTAAGCATGTCATTTTAACCAATGCATTGACATGTCATTTTCACCAATGCTTTGATATGTAATTTTAACCAATGTATTGACACGTCATTTTCACTCATGCTTTGACATGTCATTTTAACCAATGCTTTGGCATGTCATTTTCACCAACCCCTTGGCATGAAATTTTCATGTCTTGTTTGGAAAATGGAAATGCTGTATTGAAATATGGTTTTCATGAAAAACAAAACTCTTTATTAATTCAAACGAATTCATGAAATAACTACAATTAATTTATCAGCAAAAAGTTTACATCCAAAATTGCAATGTATGCAATGTTCCTCCGTTCTCCGCAATTGATATTCTTTCATCTAATAAAAGGTTTTTTATTAATTTTCTCGTTTAGAGTTAAGCTTAATGATCTGAAATTATTTGCAAGTGAAAAAGGAAAGCCATGGACTCGAACCCACATAGTCACCAAATTACGTTACCTGGTTTCATACGTTACCATCACCAGTTCAGATTTCGACATGGACTCCAAATGCACTCCTTTAAGTATTTTTATTTCGTAAATTACTTTTATTTTATAATTTTGTTATTTTATAACAACATTTTGGTAATTTATACTCTTTTGTTTAGTGACGAAAATATGTAGCGATCTACAACCCGGCTTGCTTTAGGGATCTCTAAGAACAAAATGTAACGAACGAGGAGGAGAGACTTTTTATGGAAAATACCATTTATGCGTAATTAATTTTTAATTGTTTCTTTCCAAAAGTCATTTCATCTTTATTTTCAGATTCTTGTTCCTTTTCGTTTCGGACTTTTTTTTCAAATTCCAAGAAGCGAGATTTGATTGATTTGATTCTATGTCAGATTTAGAACAGACAAGGGAACTTTTAAAATAGCAATGTATGCAGTCCGATGCTATTTTTAGCTCGATGGTTAGGACTTCATTTTTATTGCAGACATTTCGAGCTTCATACAATAGCCATTGTTTAGAAGTTTTAGTTGTTTGATATGCAGGAAATGTAAGACAACATCACGACGACAGTTCTAACAACTTTGGTCTGTTCCAGAAACTGCAAGAATCTACTTATTTTTACTACGATAACAATTTTTCCTTTATGTTATCGGAAAAAATAGTAAAAATTAGTAGATTTTTGCAGTACTGGAACATACCAAAATGAAAATAAAAATGTGTTTAAATAAAAACACAAACATCATCTCTATTGGATCGATGGAATGAGTACAAATGCTGATGAAAAGATCGGATCTTTCACGACTTCCTTTGAACCAATGCAAAAGATAACATGAAATCACGTCATCGCATAGAACCCCTTCCGTCAAATTTTGCTGGGCTATTATTGCAAATTTGTAGCACAAAGTATATAATTATATAATAGGCAGTAGGTCCATTATGTAGCAGATACATTATTTGAAATTTGCATCAGGGGAAAGGTCAGTACTTCTTTTTCCATATGTAGGCTACACGCAGAGAAAAAAATATGTTTGATCCAACAATATTCCAAGAGCAAAATATATATTGTTAACATATTGTTGGATTCCTTATGTAGTATTGTCAATCCAACAATCGTTATTGTCACACTGGACTATATTATGTGTTCTAAATATAAATATGTATTGTCACTTTGACACTATAACGTTTTGGACCAAACATGTAAGTACGATAGTTTTTGTTAGAGGTAACAATATATGTTGTTACAATTCACAATAGTTTTGGTCCAAGTGGACAATAAATATTGTTAGAACTTACATTTGTTTTGGTCAGAATTAACAATATTTATTGTTGCAATTTACAATAGTTTTGGTCAGAATAGACAATAAATATTATTAGAACTTACAATAGTTTTGGTCAGAAGTAACAATATTTATTGTTGCAATTAACAATAGTTTTTGTCAAAATGGACAATAAATATTGTTAGAACTTACAATATTTTCGGTCAGAAGTAACAATATTTATTTTTGCAATTCACAATAGTTTTAGTCAAAATGGACAATAAATATTGTTAGAACTTACAATAGTTTCGGTCAGAAGTAACAATATTTATTTTTGCAATTCACAATAGTTTTTGTCAAAATGGACAATAAATATTGTTAGAACTTACAATAGTTTCGGTCAGAAGTAACAAAATTTATTTTTGCAATTCACAATAGTTTTGGTCAGAAGTAACAATGCTTATTGTTGCAATGCGAAATGGTTGGAATAAAAATTGCATACCTACCTTTTTAATGTGTTACATTTAAAAAAATATAAAAAGTTTAATTTTATTATTTATTTCATATATGATTTTTAAAAATTTTAAATAAACCTGATATGAGATAATTTTAATTTCAATTGACGCTAATTTTATTTAGTTTAACAAAGATTGATGTGCAAATAAAGCATGTTGGTAAACTATTTATTGTGATTTATTCGGTCAGGAAAATTGTGAATCCAAGTCGTTAGTACAATTTGAAGCTAAATAAAAAAAGAAAATATGTTAGAAATATCGCTTAGTAAAAGTACAAAAAGAAGATACTTACAAATTAATTTTATGCCCAAAACAAAATAGGTTGAAGAAATGTATTGTTGCACCAAATTACTGAATATAACTGGTTTAGAGAGTATTCTTATTAAAAATGTCCACTTCAGCTGTCGTTGATTAGTTTTATGTTTTCTTAACTAAATTTAAAAAGTCTGCAGCAAAACACTACTTAATCCGCTAAATAAAAAAAATAGTGTCAGCAATAGTCTTTTCTTTGGTTTTCATTGAGCATGCATTGCAAAAATTATTAGACTATTGCAACGCGCTCTTTATATTTTAAATTTAAATAGAATTCCGACAATTCGTTCACAAAAACTCAAATTTAGGAAAAAAAACTATTTCTATTTTCTCTTCGTATAATAAGTTTCAACCACCTTTTTTGTTTTTAGCTCTCCACAAAACACACACACATAACAACTTACATACGATAGTAGAAGAAGAGATTCAAAAGAGGTGGTGTCAAACAACAATGAAAAATAGTATTGGTAAAAATGGACAATAAATATTGTTAGAATTCAGAACAGTTGTGGTAAAATTATCTATATTTACAATAGTTTTGGTCAAAACTACAAACGCGTGTTGTAAACATTATTCAGTACAAAAAGAACCCAAAAGGGATCGACGTTTTCAAGAAAATTTAATTTATTTTGTCAAAGATATATGAATTATCGGAATTCTTCTTTAATATCTCCTTGCAACGCAAATTCTGCTTCAACCACCACTTTTATATTTACCGCCTCACAAAAACACATGAGAAAACCAAAAACAAAACAAAAACTACATGGCAAAAGTAGATAACGCCATAAAAAAAGAAAACACCGACAGTTTTAAAATAAAAAAGAATTCAATAGATTTAATAATGTATGGCACTTTTATTATTAGATTTTTTTGCATTTTTGTCTTGGAATGTTGTTTTTCTGAGTTTATAATCACTAATGTTTTACATTTTTTGATCCACTTTCTTTGACTGCCAAACAAAAACTAATTAGGGACAAAGAATGCGCAAACACAAATAACTTCACCGGCTGCCACACATAAACTAAAGGGAGCAAAACAAGAATGCTGCGACTAGAATCCAGAGCAAATACTCAACAAGTTAACGGGAGAAAGTATAGTCAAAAATATGTATTTTTGAACTAATAATAGACATTTTCAATCCAAAATTGTGTATCTACTGAAAAAACAAAATAACAATACGTATTTAAAACTACAACAAAAGCGATTTTTTTAAAAGACAATATTTTTTGTAAAAATTCTAGATTATGATAGTTCCCACCAATCGGTATTATTAATGATTTTTACAATATTTCGGAATTCCGAAAGTTGTTTTTGTTTTTTATGTTTGGAGCAAAAGATTGTATTTTTGGATTTGCAATGCAATGCTTGAACAAAACAAATACAATTTTGGAACAAAAATTGATATTTTTGTTCCAACAAAAGCGAAAAATATTTTTTCTCTGCGTGTACTTGGCCGGTATATGCCTTCCAGGAATAAAGATATAACGTGTATATAAAAAAATTCCACAATTTTCACACAAAAGTTTTGTCACACTCTTAATCTTATCTGATCACCATCTCAAACTTCCTCTTTGTAATATACTCTTACCTCATTTAAAATTTTGAGGCGATCGGACTATTATTGCGACCTACAGGTCAGCTACAACCATTTTGTTTTTGGTCCATTTCATCCCCTAAATATTTCACGATCATCACCAATAACAATAGGTGTATATTCTGGTCTGAACCCGACCGCCATGCAAAATTTCGTGACGATCGGTACATAACTGCGGCCTGGAGTTTGATTACAATTTGTAATGGACAGAAGGATGGACGGACACACATTTGAAAATCGCTTTATCTCGAGATATGAATATTGATATACCACATTGGGGGTCTACGACGAATATTTCGCGGCGTTACATGCATTTTTCGCAAATCAAACTTACAATACCCTTTCCACATAGTGGTGTAGGGTATAACAAACAAGAACGGCGTTAACTTCGGCCAAGCCGAACTTTTTATACCCTCTACCACGAACTGTATTCAAGTAATTAGGAACAATTTGTTTCGTTTATGAAAGCTCTTCCTCTTATTCCTTGCAGGAGCATAATATCTTAACTGATAATACTCTCTTTAAAAGAGCTCATAATACTCCCTTTAAAAGAGCATCATCGTTGTTCTTTCCGAAACATGGATCAGTATTTACAATTTTCCGAATTGAACTTTAGTATCCCCAACAAAGACTAAATACCAAATGTCACCCATTTCGTTGGGATATTGGAGCCAAAACCTTAAAAATACCGAACATTGGGAGAGACCGTTCCATGGGTGCTATACAAAGACGTGGTCCTAGTCTTCATAAATTTAAGATGGAAAGTTTTGTACCATCATAGAAGACTAAATCCATTTCGGTTTGATATTGAAGCTACAACCTAAAAAATACCGAAAATCGGTAGGTACCGCTCTACGGGGGCTATAGGAAGATGTTCACCTATACCCAAAAATTTCAGGTGGAAAGTTTTATACCCCCAACGAAGACTAACTACACACAGAGAAGAGATATTGTTGGAACAATCATATTCTAAGAGCAAAATAGTGTATTTTAAAAATCTTAAAATATATATTGTTGTTTCAACCATATATTTTTTATTAGCAAACATAATGACACAAAATATATTGTTGCGCCAACAATACATATTTTTAGAATTTTAAAATACACTATTTTGCTCTTAGAATATGATTGTTCCAACAATATTTTTTCTCTGCGTGTACCAAGTTGCAGTGCTTTCGATGGGATATTGAGGACACAACCTTCAAAATACCGAAAATCGGGAGGTACCGTTCTATGGGGGCTGTATGGAGACGTGAACCTATACGGACAAATTTCAAATGGAAAGTTTTGTACCCCAACGAAGACTAAATACCAAACTTCAGCCATTTCGGTATTATAATGAGGCTAAAACTTTAATAATACCGAAAATCGGGAGGTACCGTTCTCTGAGGGCTATATCAAAACATAGACCTATATGGCCCATTTACCAAACATCCTAGGAATAATAGAAACTTCTATACCAAATTACAAAGCTCTATCTTAAAACGTGCGAGCTGTATCTTGATTTCAAAAGACAGACGGACACGGCTTTTTCGAATTAGATTTTTATGCTGATCTAGAATATATGTATGTATATTAGGCCGTGCCGATTTATATGGAAGGAAAAAAGTGATAGTGGGCGCCTGGAGTTTCTGATTCTTGGGATTGTACTGAGCAAAAAAGTCCACTAGACCATATGTCTACGGTGAAAATCGAGCCCCCTGATTTTGACTTGAAATATTTTTCAAGGATATTTTGCCCAAGCCATATCTCAGAAACTTGACCTATCCTGAAAATTTCTTAATGCGTTCTTAGTACACTCATCAAGAGCTTTCATCTCCAAACGGAAATTTCCACCCACTGACTTTGAGTCAAATTTTGTAGCACAGTGTAGTTTATCGATATTTTCCGAAAAATGTGCACTTTCTGGGGGCCATAACTGCCTGAAGGAGCGTTCCAATGCTTTTGCGATGTACTAGGGAGTTCTTAATTATTGTCTTGGCTACAATTTTTGTCTTTTTGTTGGATCGAAAGTCTCGGTGGTTTGGCTGTTACATATATGCCAAAATATCCAAAAAACCTTGAAAAGAAACTTCAAGTCTAAATCCGAGGGCTCGATTTTCACTGTAGACATTGGTCTAGTGGACTTTTTTGCTCAGTACAATACCAATAATCAGAAAATCCAGACGCCGTGGTGGTGTTCAAATCGCCTCACCCTAATGTATATACTTTAAAGGGTCTCCGACGAATATTTCGATGTATTTTTTACAAACGCAATGACAAAGTTAAATATACCCTCTATATTATGGTGTACATCGTGGGTGTAGGAAGCGTATACAGCTGGTTTAATAAATAAAAAATTAATAACCTACATTAATAAAATCAAAAATCCTCCAAATGCAGTTGATTTAAGTTTAAGAGAATTACTATAAAAAAACCAAACCCTACAAAATAAGACTTACTTTCAAAATGGACTATGTCGGTCGATTACTTTAGGTACCTCTTTTTTTGAGCTTTAAGCCCAAAATTCAGCAAACCATAAGTTTTTTGAAAAAACGTTTCAATTCACACAGGATGAGGGAATATCTCTGTCTGACTGATACTTTTTTTCTTATTTTGACATTAAAATTGGACTGCTCTCTAATTAAATCCAATAGTTAAACAATTCCATGAATCACAACCAGCAATTTTTTACGAATGTATAACGAATTGTATTTCCGCCTATTTCACTTTTCATTTGCCAGCGATATCTCAGGATGTACCGTTAATTTGCACATTTAAAAATGACTTTCTCATCAATTACACAATCAATAGCCATCACGTATAAATCCGACCAACCAACCAACCATCAATAACAACAGCATTAATAACTGCAACAATAACAATCAAAATGTTACTGCTTCTGCAAGCACATATCTCTCTATTATCATCGACAACACTTTCTTCTTCTTCTGAGAACATTGTCGAAGGGAAATACAGCTCAAACGAAACCAAAGTCGCTTCCGTATCCTCAGGTAATTTTCCTTTCGTATCACCAGTATTTGTTCATTGTTCTTTTTGTTATTGATGCCAAGGCATCTGTTGCCACTTTGTGGTGGCTGTCAAGCTTACTTGCCGACCGGCCGGTCGTTCGATCGGCCTGTTGATGTTGCAATTGTTAACAAATAAAGTTAAGCCCTCAACAAATTGCAAAATAATCCGTTTTTATTGCCGTTATACAACAACAAAACAACGTCACCATGATCTCTGCCAATGTTAAGTGTTGGTCTTTGGTTGTGCGGAACACAAATGCCGACATAAGCCAGGTGTGTATGTGTGTGTGTGTGTGTGAATATATAGCAGGAGGTGTTGGCCATGGTGGTCAAAGAATTCAATTTCATTCATTCTCATAACAATGTCTATTATTGTTCCAGACCAGAATCAATAGCCACGAACGAATGATCTACCAACCGCGACCGTTCGATCGGTCGAATGAACAAATAATGCTGAACCAATGAATTGCTGTAATTAATCAAGACAGTCCAACGACACGGAAAAGGCGTTGTTGCACCGTGAACATCCTTTCCTTTACACTTTGACCAAATTCTAGACAGAAAACGCGTATCAACTGACGGCAGCATTAGCACGATATGAAATAAGGCAAATTATATGGAATTTGGCTGTATTAAAATCAAGGCATGAAGAATTTTGGAGCACAGTGGGAGGTTTAGGATTGCTCAACATTTTCATTCATAGGGACTAAGGGTGTTCTATAAAGAAATTTGAAGTAAATTGAATTTGGTCTACAGAAAAATTTGGTCCCAACACCCACTGTGTCTGCTATACACCTTGTCTTGTGTTTTACCTTCTTTATCATTCTTAAGTAACTAAGAAATATTACAATTCTCCTCAATGGTCATTTAAGGTCTTCTTACGTCATTGTTATTTGCAATGACCATGAAGACGACCATCACCGTCATTGACTAGCAATGAAATTACAATCGCCAATATCATCGTAGGGCAATATTTACCTTTGTTATGTAATAATAATCACAGCAGTGATTAAGATTAGATATGCTGGTGTGGCTATTCCATGGTTATGACTACAATTTCAAAATGCAGCATGTACTTCAAGCCTCCGATTTAAACTCCAACAAAAAGGCCAACGAGAGGAGCGAGCTGCAATAAAAATAATTCATTTTAAAGAAGGGCATTAGGCTTAAATGGAAACTATTGCCATCTTTCATATTCTTATGGTTGCAAGCAATAATCGCTGGTCCTTCCACTTGGCCATGCTAGGCTATGAAAGCAGAAAGATGAGCAGTATTGCTCATTGGTCATTCGTTTCCTTGCTTATGATCACGTGCTTACGCACGCTGTAATAAGACTATAGCTGTAGTACTGCTGTAGCGGTGAATTGGTAACAATCAAGTAAGTGCATCGAATTCAAATCAATTTTATTGTAACTATTATTTGTACATAACGAAATGTGTATATTTAAGGTATAGAGGATAATAGGTGCCCTACGGCAACAAGCTTAAAATATTTAAGTCACTTTATTTCTCTGTAAAAAGTTTTATAATGGGGTATGTTTTGGTACAGACCTTCTTGGGATTGTACTGAGCAAAGACCACTAGACCGTATGTCTACGGTGAAAATCGAGCCCCCGGATTTTGACTTGAAATTTTTTTCAAGGATATTTTGGCCAAGCCATATCTCAGAAACTTGACCTATCCTGAAAATTTCCTAATGCGTTCTTAGTACACTCACCAAGAGCTTTCATCTCCAAAAGGAAATTTCCACCCACTAACTTTGAGTCAAATTTTGTATCACAAAACCTTACAAGTAGTGATTCGTCTTGGCCTGTGGTAAGCTCAGTTGCTGCCATAATCGACCTAACGACCCCTACCTTAACTGAAACTCGAGTATTTTAAATTTCAATTGTTGGCTCAATGACAATTGGACTGTTCACGGTGCGCCTTAACTAATTTTAAATGGAAGGTGCTTACACCTGGGAAGTTTTTGCAGATTCTGAAACTAGAATGCTCATAGATGAGAAATATCAAGAAACAATCGCCGGAGGGATTTTCAAATAAATCACGATTTAAGTTCACATTTTCAGGGGTCCTTTAGGTTTTCACGATTTTGCTCAGAAACCGCGCGTCCTATGTAAATGGGCCTAATAAAAATTTTGTAGATATGAAAATTCTCCACAAGATTGGCCTTTATGTATTCGTAGGTTTTACCGTTTTTGAGATATAGAAGTTAAAATTGTTACAATGCACTGACTGTATCGCCTCCTTATAAAACAATGTAATTACTGCAATTTCCCAAATTAAACTTATATATCTTGAAGATGGTAAAACCTAGTAAAAAATACATCATCCAATCTCGTAGAGAATTTTCAGAGCTTCAACATTTTCTTTAGTCCCATTTTGTTATGACTTGCAGTTTCCAAACAAAATCTTGAAGACATAAGATAAAAACCTAAAAATTCGAACTGAACCTCTACATCTCAATAATGGTAAAACCTACGAAAAAACCTAAAGGTTAGTCTTGTAGAGAATTTTCACAGCCACAACATTTTTTTTAGACTCATTTCGATAAGACTTGCGGTTTCCAAGCAAAATCGTGAAAACCTAAAAAACCCCTAAAATTGTGAATTTTGATCGCGATTTATTTAAAAATCCCTCCGCCGATTTTTTCTGATTTTTTTATTTTTCTTATCTATGAACATTGCTGTTTCAGAATCAGCGAAATCTTCTCATGTGTAAGCGGTTTTCATCAAAAGTTAGTTAAGGCGCACTGAGCATGATATTGGTTTATTGTCACAATTTGAAATTTTTATCTCAAAAACGGCAAAACTTACGAACATATCATAAAGGTCAATCATGTGGGGAATTTTAACAGCTACAACATTTTAATAAGGCCATTTACATAGGACTCGCGGTTTCCAAGCAAGATCGTGAAAACCTAAAGAATCCCTAAAAATGTGAACTTAAATCGCGATTTATTTGAAAATCCCTCCGGCGATTTTTTTGTTTCTTGAGATTTCTCATCTATGACCATTGTAGTTTCAGAATCTGCAAAAACTTCCCAGGTGTAAGCACCTTCCATTTAAATTTGGTTAAGGCACACCGTGTGTTGCTATTGGGTCGACGGTAATCGGGTTGCTATGGTCGACTCGATGACTATTGTGTTGTTGCTGTCGGCTCGGAGAATGCTGTCCGAATAGAGTTCGGTTAGTGAAAGCTGACTGTGAGCGTCACACTAACTATGAGTTTGGAGCATGCTAAGAGCGTGGACCGTAGTTGGAGCTAGATGTGAGCTAAAACGTGGTAAGCAGGATCGAAAACTTGGCCTAGGTACCAAGACTATGGACGAGCCACAAGTCTATATAACTCTTATTTTGTCAGCGGGTTCGGCGATCTCGGTGAGGAAACGGTAGCACGAAAATAATGAGAATTATTACCCCATAACCTACAGCCAACCTAAGTTGGACAATGTTGAGTATAGGGAAAATTATAGTACTAAATATGGACCTTAAGGTGGGATGTGCATTACTGGGGGTCGAAGAAGGTGTAAGAATGGTATGGGACGACTACGTTGCAACGTATCTCTCTCGCTATATATAGCATTAACATATCTCTCTATAAATGGGTCTTCTAATTTACCCTCATTTTTCACCCGCCACTCTCAGAATGAACATAATTTTTGCTAACCTGAATTTGTTTCACGGTGTAATCCTAGCCGATTCTAATGTAAAGATTGGGTCAAATGTCTAAAAATTTAGCATCCATAGTCAAACATTCGATAACAGAAATAAATTTCAGGGCGGAAATGAACATTGACGAAAAACATCATATCGCTGTAAACAGGGCTACTAGGTGTACGTACGTTCGGTAAAAATTTTCCAAGGACTCTCCCACAGACGCTTAACCGCACTTAAACATAAATGTTGATCATTTGTGTGGGTGGTATCCTAAGGAAGGAACCGATAGGACCCACTTTTGAACGTAAATTTAGCTTTGACAAAATATTTCGAGATCCAAAGTTTGAACCAAATCGTTTTTATGAACCAGTTTGAACCAAATCTGTTCATGAGATATCGCGCTTACCATTTTAGCGAATATTTTCGAAGAAATATTGTGATATACAAAGTGTGGACCGATGTTTTCGGGACATTTTCTTAAGAAGTATGGAGTTGCAACTGAAAAAAACTTGTACCATCGTAATAGCGGTGCAATTGAGTGCAACCTGTTGCAGAAAAAAATCAAAATGATTCGAGAGCAGGTCCTAAACTGCACTTCTCCGAAATTTGTTGTTGGAGATATCCTATGGAGTTGACATATATAGTCTATTTCTCGTAGAAATATTACGATGTCCAAAGTATGGACCAAATCGGTTACTGCCTTCGAGAGTCATCGTGCGCACCATTTTAGCGAAAGGTTTTGAACTTTTGTGGGGGAGGAACCCAAAGGAGTGGACCGATAAGGCCCATCTTAGAACTTGCCAAATATTATAATAATAATTGTTCCACAAACATCCCAGATGGGATAAGGGAGACTTATCACATATCAGTGAGTGCATCCCGATTCACATTAGCCCAATGATATTGGACCTACTGTTTATCGCTAAGTCTTAAGACACCACCTGTAGATAAGGAAATGTCGCCAACATTACTGACGATTTTTTTCCACCGTTGGAAATTTTTCATGTTGCCTGGCAGGGGAATCGAAACCACGACCTTCAGCGTTCAAGCCTGGTGTGCAAACCATTGCACCACGATGGCACCCAATTGCAAATTTTTATAATTGCCAAATTTTGTACCGAATCGGTTTATCCGTTCGAGACTTACCGCGCGCTCCATCCAGTTTTCAGCTCATATTCACAGGAAGTATGGGCTTGCCCCTGAAAAAACTTGCAGCATCGTAATGGGGCAGCGAATACAAGTTCTTACAATAAAAATCAAAAGGATTGTGTAGGATGTACCCGAAGGAATGAACCGATATAGTCTATATTCAAAATTTATGTCTGGTCAAAATATTACGATGTGTAAAGTATGGACCAAATCGGTTAGTCCCTTCGAGAGTTATAGTGCGCAGAATTTTTGCGAAAAAAATTAACTTTTGTTGGGTACTCGAGGTGGTGGGCCGATATGGTCCATCTTCTAACTTAAAGAAATTTCGGACAAAATGTTACGAATGCCAAATTTTGGACCAAATCGGTTAATCCTTTCTAAAGTTATGGTGCACTACAGCCAGACCAACGGACGGACGTTTTTATTTCGACTCCAAAGTGCCTGAAACGGCATTTTGCCTCATATTATAAAACTTTTCGTAATTTCGTCACTTTCACTTTGTTCGCATTCACTTCTAGTTTCATCACAACCGCTATTTACGAGTATATTGTAGGGCCTAAATTACCTGAAATGGGCCAAATATGTATATTTGAGCGATATCAAAATCTGACCCGATTTTCACACATTGTTTTAGGATTTGGTTTTTAGCAACAACAACGAATTTCGTCGCTTGGATAATAATTGCGGCTAATAGAGCTATTTTGTGAAAAAATCACCTTTGGCCCCATACAAATTGCTATAGAAAGAAATATCGGTCAGGGGGCATGTGTTAACGTTAGCCGATCGCCATAAAATTTCATATTTAAAGGTTGTGGTTCAAGTGGAACAAATTTGGGGTTGACCTTTCAACAAACAACACGGTGCGCCTGAACTAACTTCAAAAGAAAGGTGCTTACACCTGGGAAGTTTTTGCGGATTCTGAAACTATGATGTTCGTAGATGAGAACAAAAAATCGCCGGAGGGCTTTTTAAATAATGTCAAAATTCACATTATTAGGGTTTTTTAGTTTTTTTGGAAATGGCAGTGAAAATTGTCTACAACATTTTCTTTAGACACGTTTCTAAAGGAATTGCCATTTCCTAGCAAAATCGTAAAAAAATTTTAAAAATCCTTCCAATGATTTTTTCTTGTTTTTGGATTTTTCTCATCTGAATATCGCTGTTTAGGAATCCGCAAAAAGGTCCGAGGTGTAAGCGGTTTTCAATTAAAGTTAGTTAAGGAGCACCATGTATGACATTGTTTTATAAGGAGGCGATACAGTCAGTGAGTGCATTGTCCCAATTTGAACTTCAATATCCAATTTGAACTATATATCGGTAAAACCTACGAAAATATCATAAAAATCAATCTTGTAGAGAATTTTTTAGTCCCTTTTCCATAGGTCTTGCGGTTTCTAAGCAAAATCGTGAAAACCTAAAAATGTTAGTATGTTTTACTCTCTATAAACAACTTTTAAAATATTTTTCTGAATATATTCTGCATGGTTTTCTTTGTGCGACTTCTATGAATTAAATACCTCCAATAAAAGAATAACTCAAATTTGCGAGTGCAGATTGGACTTGCATAGAATATTTCCAATGGACAATTGCCTACTGTTCCTTTCTTTGCAAAGCTGGTTGTGCATCCGGCTATTGTGTGTTATGCTATAGCATTCACGTACGCGAACGTGTTAATATTCGAACCTATACTATGTCTGGAAGAAATTTCGCGAGATACAAAGTTTGGATCCATTCTGTTACTTCCTTCGAAAATGTAATATTCCATGACAGTCGAATTACAATTGCACCTATAGCGTGAATTTTCAAGCTGGACCCGTTTCTTAATATACGAAAAGAAACGTACAAACATTTTGAAATATTTGTTTTAGATTTCGATATTCTTGATCTAGGTCTGCAATATTCTCCTCAGGCCATATTTTTTTATATATATAAAATGACCCTTTACACTCTTTTTAGTACAGTTATTGTTTATTACCATTCAGAACTTTAAGTACACTAATTGTATAATTCCAAATTATATAATTTCAGCTTTATTCTCAATACCAAATACAGTACTTTTTGTAAACATGTCAACTATATGTCAACCGCAGTTATCATTTCCAGCTCTATCTATTACACAAAAACAATTATTGCACTAGTATGAATTTTCAAAACCTCCTCCAAATATTTCAAAATTTTAGCTCATCCTCCCACCCAAAAGTGCAGTTTAAGTCCTGCTTTCGAATCGCTTTGATTTTTGTTATAATAACTTGCATTTCCTGCTCCCATTAAGACGGTACACGTTTTTTTAGGGGCTGAGAGAATGGTCCAAAAGTTGTTAAAGCCCCCTATGGCACCATATGTAGTGATTAGAGCGCACAATACTTACGAAGTGATTAACCGATTAGATCCAAAATTTGGCCTTCGTAATATTTTGACCAAACTTAGTTAAAGTTCGAAGATGGGTCATTCGGCCCACTCCTTCGGGTACGCCCACGAAAGTTCGAAACTTTTCACTAAAATGTTGTGCACGATAACTCTCGAAGGCAGTGGCCGATTTGGCCCATACTTTGCACATCGTAATATTTCTGCGAGATATAGATTAGGTTCAAATATGGACTATATCGGTCCACTACTTCAGGTACCTCCCACACAAAATTTTATAAAAGTGCAGTTTAAGACGTTCGCAGACGTGAATGCTATAGCATTGACATGCAAAGTAAATTTTTAGTCATTAACTTGTATACAATCGTAAATGTTTGTAATTAAAGTAAATAATACGACTAAGTTCATAAATATCCTTATATAATAAATAAAAAAATTATAATAATATTAATAAACATAAATTATTATTACAGTGTTTTATTTAACTTGCTTTGGTGTGTGTTTAGTTCAAATCTGGTAACTAATTTTTAACACGGTTGCAGTTGACGAATCGAACTAAAACTTTGCACACTTTTCAGATTTGGATGACAATACGCGAATATGAAATCAAACCCAATATTGGACCAGTTTTACACTATTTTACAGTGTTTTATCTAATTTGCTTTTCAAATCTGGTAACTATTTTTTCAAACAGTTGCAGTTGACCAATCAAACTTAAAATTTTCACACATTTCAGATTTGGATGACAATACATGAATATGAAATCAAAACCAATATTGATCCATTCTTACAGTGTTTTACGGTATCTAACTCACCCCCCTTTTCAAATCTGGTAACTGATTTTTAAAACGGTTGCAGTTGACCAATCGAAGTAAAACTTTGCACACTTTTCAGATTTAGATGACAATACGTGAATATGAAAACCAATATGGGTCAATTTTTTCCTATAGCCCCCATATAACGGTACCACCCGATTTCCGGTATTTTGCTTTTCAAATCTGGTAACTCATTTTTCACACAGTTGCAGTTGACCAATCGAACTAAAACTTTGTAAACTTTTCAGATTTGGATGACAATACATGAATATGAAATCAAAACCAATATTGGTCCATTTTTACAGCGTTGTACAGTGTTCAATTTTGCATGCTTTTCAAATCTGGTAACTCATTTTTCACACAGTTGTAGTTGACCAATCGAACTAAAACTTTGTACACTCTTCAGATTTGGATGACAGTACATGAATATGAAACCAAAACCAGCGGTATCACTCGATTTAAGGTATTTTATCGTCATTTTAAGCCCGTATTGGCTGTTTTTTGGCAACTAGGGTTTCCAATGGTACAAAAACGTACCCATTAAAAACAAGTAAGAAATGTCTATAGTCGGACGGAGCCGACCATGGGATACCCTATACCACTATCCCTGGACAATCGCTCTCCACGGAACTTCTTTTCAATGATTGTGAAAATTTAATATCAGAGATGTAATGTATAATACTTATGACCAAAACCAAAAAGTTATCTAGCATGAAAAGACATTTTTGTAGCTGGAAAAGAAAATTTAGTTCACACAAAGTCCCAATTTACATTGGGCGAGTTTACTTGCGGCAATTGTCATTTTGTAGGAGAGAGAGGTGAGGCATATGGTAACCCTTTGCCTCTCAGCACCCTCTCTCACCTACTAACTGACAATTGCCGCAAGTAAACTCGCCTAATGTAAATTGGGACAAACTAAAATGTAATGAAACCCACTTATGTAGTACTACTACTTCCGTTGTTTAACCGCTACGTTATTGACATTTTTATCAATTTCACACAAAAGTTTCAGTCCATTTAACCCGCTAAGTATTATCTGATCTACACGTTGGTTTGTACGCTTCTTCTTCATCATAAACTCAAACTTTGTTTAAAATTTTGAGGGTTATTATTTTGACCTACAGAGCCGCTACAAAATTGGTTAAAATTTTGTTTTTGGTCCATTTCATCCCCTGAACATTTCTCGATCATCACCAAAAACTAATCATTTCTATTCTGGCCCGAACCCAACCTCCTTAAAAAATTCGTTGCAATCGGTCCATAATTGCGGCCTTAAGCTTGTTTACAATTTTTAATGGACGGGCACACATCGCTAAATAGCTTTATCTCGTCGAGATATGAATTTTGGCATACCAAATAAGGGGCCTAGGACGAATATTTCGTGGTGTTACATAAACTTTTGGAGAGATAATATGTAGCATGGGATTAAAATTTGGTTCTCTACACAGAACTCATTATTTATTAGGCAGTAGGCCCGTTATCTATCAAACACTTTATTGCAAATTACATCAGAGGATAGGTCTGTAGTTTTTTCCATATGTATGCTACTTTGCCAAATATATATGTCCTCAAGGAATTAAAATATCGACCAAAAATAAAATGTTTATATTTTTCATACAAAAGTAATGGTCCATTTCATCCGCTAAATAATATCAGATCATTCAAAATTGTAGGCATCTTTTTCGACCTCTACTCTTACCCGGTGCAAAATTTCGTGACTATTGATGTATAATTGCGACTTCTAGCGAGTTTTTTATTACATTACAAACAAATAACGGAATATATTGGGCTATAACTCTGTTATCTGATCATGCACACCAACATAATTGGCATCAATTGAAAGGTCAAGCGTTCCACTTTCAAGTATATCTCACTTGTCCGAAATGTCACTTCCAGGAATTAAGATATAAGCTGTATATTAAAAATTTTCACAATTTTCACACAAAAGTTTTGGTCCATTTAACCCTCTAAATATTATCCGATCGCCATCTCAAATTGCAAGCTTCTCCTTTGTGATATACTCTTACCTTCTTTAAAATAACGCGTTGATCGGACTATTATTGAGACCTACAGAGCCGCTAGAAAATTGGATAAATATTTTGTTTTTGGTCCATTTCACCCGCTAAATATTTCACGATCATCACCAATAAGAATAGGGATCTATTCTGATCTGAACCCGACCTCCATACAAAATTTCGTGACGATCGGTCCATAATTGCGGCCTGGAGCGTGTTTACAATTTATAATGGACAGACGGACGGACGGACGGACGGACGGACGGACGGACGGACGAACAGACACACATCTCAAAATCGCTTTATCTCGTCGAGATATGAAGATTGGTATACCACATTGGGGGTCTCCGACGAATATTTCGTCGAATTAAAATATCGACCAAAAATAAAATGTTTATATTTTTCATACAAAAGTAATGGTCCATTTCATCCGCTAAATAATATCAGATCATTCAAAATTGTAGGCATCTTTTTCGACCTCTACTCTTACCCGGTGCAAAATTTCGTGACTATTGATGTATAATTGCGACTTCTAGCGAGTTTTTTATTACATTACAAACAAATAACGGAATATATTGGGCTATAACTCTGTTATCTGATCATGCACACCAACATAATTGGCATCAATTGAAAGGTCAAGCGTTCCACTTTCAAGTATATCTCACTTGTCCGAAATGTCACTTCCAGGAATTAAGATATAAGCTGTATATTAAAAATTTTCACAATTTTCACACAAAAGTTTTGGTCCATTTAACCCTCTAAATATTATCCGATCGCCATCTCAAATTGCAAGCTTCTCCTTTGTGATATACTCTTACCTTCTTTAAAATAACGCGTTGATCGGACTATTATTGAGACCTACAGAGCCGCTAGAAAATTGGATAAATATTTTGTTTTTGGTCCATTTCACCCGCTAAATATTTCACGATCATCACCAATAAGAATAGGGATCTATTCTGATCTGAACCCGACCTCCATACAAAATTTCGTGACGATCGGTCCATAATTGCGGCCTGGAGCGTGTTTACAATTTATAATGGACAGACGGACGGACGGACGGACGGACGGACGGACGGACGAACAGACACACATCTCAAAATCGCTTTATCTCGTCGAGATATGAAGATTGGTATACCACATTGGGGGTCTCCGACGAATATTTCGCGGTGTTACATGAATTTTTACCAAAACAAACTTATAATACCCTTTTCCACATTGTGGTATAGGGTATAATTAAGGACATATGTAGGTCCATGTTTTGGTATAGCCCCCATATAGCGGTACAGCCCGATTTCAAGTGTTTTAAGGATTTTATCTTCATTTTAATACCGAATTGCGTGTAACTTGGCATTTGGAGATCCCAGTGCTACAGACATTTCTCCACCGAAAATTGTGACATAGGTCGAGGTTTTGATACAGCCCCCATATAGTGGTACCACCCGATTACAAGTGTTTTAAGGATTTTATCTTCATTTTTAGCCAGCATTGGCTGTAACTTGGCATTTGGAGTCCCCAATGGTACAGAAACTTCCCCACCAAAAATTATGGGCATAAGTCCAGGGCCCTATTCCGAAACAACTTATCGCTTTTCATTTTGCATTTATCAAAAAGTAGTTATTTTGAAAAGTGATAACCCTTTTTTGGTTCCACAAAATTGCTTTTCAATTTCCCTTGCACTTAGCAAATTTGTCTATCACTTTTCTTTTAGCACAGTTGTTGTGCTCTCTTGCTCAATTTTTCAGCCATATTGGTAAGACTCTCAGTTCTCTTGCAAAGTGTGAATGATATTTGTTCCACAGAACGTTTTATCATCTTTGCATTATTTTTTACTTGGCAATAATAAATAAGACATGTAAAATTGAGACGAGCGAAAAAATGAAATGAAACTGATTTTATTAAAAGTAAATAAAATAAAATTAAATAAATTAAATTAAACAGAAATAAAATGAAACAAACTAAAATAAAATAATACAAAATAAAATAAAATAATATAAAATAAAATAAAATTAAACGAAATAAATTAAATTAAAATAAAGTAAAATAAGATCAATAAAATAAAATGAAGTAAAATAAAATAAAAAATAAAATAGAATAAAATAAATTAAAATAAAATAAAGTGAAATAAAATAAAATTAAGTGAAATAAAGTAAAATAAAATTAAAGTAAAATAAAATTAAAGTAAAATAAAATAAAATAAAATTAAATAAAATAAAATTAAAAAAATAAAATAAAACAAAATAAATTAATATGAAATAAAAATAAAATAAAATAATTTTAATAAAGATTAAATAATAATTAAACGAAATAAATTAAAATAAGATCAAAATAAATCAAATGAAGTAAAATAAAATAAAACAAGTGAGCAAAGGCTATAGTCGGGACGGGGCCGACCATGTGATACCCTACACCACTACCCCTGTGCATAAGGTTTTCATTGGTAAACATTTATTTTAGGGAATATAATCCGACTACCACCAAAAATAATATGCCTCTTTCTCTCTGGGACCCCCATAAGCAACCAAACTTTCGTGACCATCCGATCAAAATTACGACCTGTAGCTTGATTGCAAAAAATGGCAGAATTGGATGCATTACCGACTATTGTGGTATCTCCCTTGTTTGACCACCTTCGCCAACCTGCTTTACGCCAATGTAAAGGTAATATTTTCTTCTTCCATTGACAGGTTTTGCCGTTGGAATACCACTACTAAAAGCCAATATACATATTCACAAAGAATGAAACTTTGAATTTGTCTCCAAATGAGTTTTTGCCCATTCCGACCCCTAAATATTATCCGACCATCATTAAAATCAGTAGGCTTCTTCCTCTTTGGGACCCCCATTAACCCCTAAAATTTCGTGACGATCCGATCAAAATTGCAACCTGTGGTGTGATTACAAAATAATCGGAAAATGGGATGCATTATCGACTATTGCCATATCTCTGCTATTTGACCACCTACGACAACCTAATTCATATCGCTGGAAAGGTGATATTTTCTACTTTCCTTGCCAGGTTTTGCATTTGATATACTTCTTAAAGAAACAGAGATATTGGCTTTGAAATAAAATGTTGACTTTTCTCAAAATAAGTGTTTGCCCATTCCGACCCCTAAATATTATCCGACCATCACCAAAATCAATAGGCTTCTTCTTCTGTGAGACCCCCATTAACCCTCAAATTTTCGTGACTATCCGATCAAAATTGCGACCTGTAGCGTGATTTCCAAAAAATAGAAAAATGGGATGTATTACCGACTAATGCGATATCTCCGTTATTTGGTTACCTACGCCGACCTAGTTTGCATCATTGTAAAGACGCGATCTTCTACTTTCATAGTCAGGCTTTGCTTTTGGAAAATTTTCAACCAAAGCTGTGATATTCGTCAATATAATTAAACTCGCAAAAATTAAAATTGGGGTTTTATTTGCTACTATTGTGATATCTTCGTTGTTTGATCACTTACGAGCACCTACTTTACATCATTCGAAAGGTGATATTTTCTGCTTTCATTGTCAGGTTTTGCTTTTGGTATACCCCATATAGAAGCTGATATATTCGCTTTGGAAAAAAAACGTTGTCTTTTTATCCACCTAAGTTTTTTGCCCTTTCCGACCCCTAAATATTATCCGACCATCACCAAAATCAATAGGCTTCTTCCCCTTCGGGAAGTATATATGGTATATATAAGTATGGGTCTACGACCATTATTTCGATGCGTTACAAACTTTTTGGCCAAAACCAACTTATAATACCCTCCCCACATAGTGGTGTAGGGTATAAAAATAAAATGAAATAAAATAAAAAAATAAAGCAATATAAAATGAAGTGAAATAAAATAAAATTAAATAAAATTAAAGTTACAAAATAAATAAAATAAAGGAAAATAAAATTAAGTGAAATAAAATAATCTAAAATAAAATGAAGGGAAATACAAATAAAATAAAATACAATAAAATTAAGCGAAATCAAACAAGTAAAAAACGTTATGTTCGGCATAGAGTAATTAGTTTTCTTTCTCCACAAAGTAGAGAAGTTACTTGTCAAATTATTACTAATTCGTACTAGAAATGTATCTAAAAACCTTAAAATAGCGGAAATCGAACGGTACTGCTATATGGAGGCTATAAAAAAACGTATATCCATAACTTTTTGTGGAGACGTTTCTTGGTGATTGACTGAATTATACCTAATTCGGCCTGGAAATGTAGCTAATAACCACAAATTAGCTGAAATAGGGCGGTATATGTCTATAATAAAAGATGGGCCTATGTCGGTAAGTTTTGGAAGCATATTGAAACTAATTCGTTCTGAAAATGTAGCTAAAAGCCTTAAAATAGCTGAAATCGACGGCACTGCTATAGGGGGCTATAACAAAGCTCAACTTCCAACTTAATTTAAGACACGTGTGAACAGCATTTCATCCCCCTATATCAACTCGTTCGGAAGATAGCGTGAATACAACAGACGGACGGATGTGGTTAAATCAACTTAGAATTTTACGCTGATCAAAAATATATGTATATACCTTATAGGGTCGCAAATGATTATTTCGATAAGTTACAAATGAAATATTATGGTGGAGGGTATAGTAATAAATAAAAATAGTCTCTCAATTAGAGTTTAGTCTAAATGTAAAATCGAGAAACATCGATTTGTGAGGTTGTTCGCAGGGTGCAAGTTCGGAATGGGGTTGTTCGTAGGGTGGAATTTCGGATAGTGAGAGTTCGAAGTAGGATGGTTGATTCAGAGGGTAGAAGTTCGGAAAAATCTTTACAATTTCTTGTCATAACCGTGTTTTCAGTATTTCCGAACAAAATCTCGCTTTAACAATGTAAATTGGCAAAGAGAACGTTTACCTCGCAAATTTAAGGCAAACTTATCAAAATTTGATGTGCAAAATCAAAATGCAGAGTTATCTGTGGAACAAAAGAGCAAATTTTTTGCAAAATCTTAGCAAAATAAGCTTTGCCGTTACAACTTTTCACTTAGCAGAAATAAGGTTTGTGGAACAGAAATCAAAAAAAGAGCTACATTATTTTGAAAAGTAAGCAAACTCACTTTATAATTAACAACTTATCACTTATCAAAAAATAATGGTTCTGTGGAACACTTAACTTTGAGCATTGTCAAAAATATTGATAAGTGCAAAATGAAAAGTTGATAAGTTGTTTCGTGGAATAGGGCCCAGGTTTTGGTATAGCCTTTTTATAACTGTACTACACGATTTCAGGCATTTTTAAGTTTTTATCTAATGTTTCGGTCTAAATTGACTATAATATTCTTAGTGATCAAAAAAATGTATTTACTATAAAGTTAAAAATAAAATATAATTAAAAAATTAAGTTTCAGTGTTTTATTCGAAATGCACTTAAAACTAGAAAATAATTTGTCGCTTAGCCTCAATAAATGTATTCTTTCTCATGATGGCATCTCTCAAATAAAACGCTTGCATTTAAATTATAAATGGTGGCAAAATTAAACGGCAAGCGTTTTATTTGAGAGATTCCATCATGAGAAAGAATATATTTATTGAGGCTAAGCGACAAATTATTTTCTAGTTTTAAGTGCATTTCGAATAAAACACTGAAATTTAATTTTTTTAATTATATTTTATTATAATATTGGGCCTGTTCCAAAACTGCAAGAATCTACTAATTTTTATAATTTGTTCCGTTAACATAAAGGCAAAAAAGTTATCGTTGTAAAAAATAGTAGCTTCTTGCAGGTTCTGGAACAGAGTAACTATTCTCAAGTCCCATTAATTATAATCTTTACTTGGTATGTTGGGTACCTCCATATCCCAACACTACACTTAACTAAAATGTACTAACTTTAGTACCATAAATTTCCGAATCTACCTCTATACTTCATTCCTACACTCCAACAGTAATCTTAATACCAAAATTCAGGATTCCATCACTGTCCGTTAACCGAAACCCAAATTTAGTATCATTTAGTCATTTTCTCCACATAAGTACGTGTTTCCGAAACCACCACAATCCTACACTTAGACAGTAATCTTAAGTCCAGATTTCAGGATTCAATCTCTATCAGTTCACACGAATTCAAATTGTACCAAATTTTGTAGGAATTCACAAAATTACCTCCAAATCTCAATCCTACACTCCAACAGTAATCATAATTCTAAATTACGGGTTTCCAACTCTATTCGTTCCCCCAAATCCAAATTTAGTACCATTTAGTACTTTTCTCTATCCGTTCACTCAAATTCAAATTGTACCAAATTTTGTACCATTTAGGAATTTTCGAAAACATTTCCAAAATCAATAACTTATATCAAGCCTACTTCTCAACCTTTACTCCCACACCAAATTCCGAGATTATAAGGTATATCTGCTCAAAATATACAATTGGTACAAAATTTAGTTTGAATTTCTTTCCTACTCCCTATCTGTAACCCTCATTCTAGCGCTTGTCGGTACCTATTAGTACTTTTCGTACTTACATTTTGAACAAATTTTTAAAAAATCATTATTGTGGCAGTAAAATCATTTAAAACGGATCGGATTTAAATGTTAGCTATATTGTAGGGCCTAAATTACGTATGATGGGCCAATAAGGTATATTGGAGCGATATCAAAATCTGACCCGAATTTCATACATTTTTGTAGGATAAGGTTTTTAGCCACAACAACAAATTTCGTCGATTGGATAATAATTGCGGCTTGTAAGCAATTTTGTGAAAAATCACCTTTGACCCCATACAAATTGATATTGAAATAAAGATCGCTCAGGGGCACGCGTTAACGTTAGCCAATCGCCATAAAATTTCATATTTAAGGGTTGTGAATCAAGTGGAACAAATTTGGGGACGAACCTTCACCAAACAACACGCTGCTCCTGAACTAGCTTCAAAAGAATGGTCTTTACAGCTGGAAAGTTTTTGCGGATTCTAAAACTACGATGTTCGTAGATGAGAAAAATCAAAAGAACAAAAAAAAACTCCGCCGGGCTTTTTAAATAATGTTAAAGTTCACATTATTAGGGGTTTTTTAGGTTTTGCTTGAAAGTGGCCAGTCCTCTCGAAACGGGATTTTCGTTTGATTTCTTTCCCGTGTGATAGGCCATTTCCAAGCAAAAAAAATCTTAAAAACCCTTCCTGCAATTTTTTCTTGTTTTTGGATTTTTCTCATCTGCCTCATCGAAATACCGGTTTTAGACCCCAAGTATGTTTGGACGAAATCCGTTTCAGACAACTTGGAGTCGATTTAGCAATGTCCGTTCGTCTGTCTGTCTGGCTGGCTGGTGGGCACGATAACTCTCGAACGGATGAGCCGATTTGTTCCAAAATTTGGTTTTCGTAATATTTTGTCCAAACAAGTTTAAGTTCGAAGATGGGCTATATCGGTCCACACCTTCAGGTACTTACCCCACAATAGTTCGGAAATATTCGGACAATTTGTGCGCACGATAACTTTTGGAGGGAGCAACCGACTTGGTCCATACTTTGCACATCGTAAACTTTCTACCCGGCATGATGAGATGAGGTTCCAATAAGGACTCTAACGAGCCACTCCTTCGGGCACCTCCCACACAAATTTTCGGAAAAGTTCAGTTTAGGAACTGCTCGCGGATCATTTTAATTTTTGTTGCAGCAACTTGTACTCGCTGCCCCCATTACGACGTTTTATCAGGGGCAAGTCCATACTGCCTGAGAAAATAGCCAGAAATTTGTACCCCTATGGCATAATGTGTAGTGGTTGCAGGGCACGATAACTCTCGAAGGAATCTGGCGATTTAAATTCGACGATGAGCCATATCGGTTCATTTCTTTAGGTACCTCTCCCCCTCTCAGGTACCTCCTACATAAAATTTCGGAAACACGCAGTTTAAGGCATGCTTTCGAATAGTTTTTATCTTTGTTCTAACAACTTGTATTCGCTGCCCCTATAACGACGGTTCAAGTTTTTTCAGTTTTTATACCCTCAGCATTTATGCTAACGAGGGTATATACACTTTCATACGGGCAAAATGTGCCTCATCGAAATAATGGTTTTAGACCCCAAATATGTTTGGACGAAATGTGTTTCAGACAATTTGGAGTCGATTGAGCAATGTCCGTCCGTCTGTCTGTCTGTCTGTCGGTCTGTCTGGCTGGCTGGAGCGCACGATAACTCTAGAACGGATGAACCGATTCGGTTCAAATTTTGGCTTTCGTAATATTTTGCCCAAACTTAGTTTAAGTTCGAAGATGAGCTATATCGGTCCACTCCTTCCGGTACCTCCCCCACAAAAGTTCGAAAATGTTCGGAAAATTTGTGCGCACGATAACTCTTGAAGGGAGAAACCGATTTGGTCCATACTTTGCCCAAAAAAATACTTTGCCCGGAAAAATTGTGCGTACGATAACTCTTGAAGAGAGTGGCCGAATTGGACCATACTTTACACAACCTAATATATCTACCAGATATAGATCAGGTTCAAATATGGACTATATTTGTCCACTCCATCCGGTACCTCCCACACAAAATTTCGGATACATGTTAACTTTAAGACCTGCTTTCGAATCGCTTTGATTTTTGTTGAAGCAACTTGCATTCGCTGCCTCAATTGCGATGGTAAAAGTTGTTTCAGGGGCAAGTCCATGAGCAAACATCCCTGAAGTTGTAAAAAACCCCTATGGTACCATATGTAGTGGCTGGAGATCCATTCTTTTTAGTATCTCCTCCGCAAAACTTTTGATCTCTAATCCTAATCAAAATTTTTGTCAGTTCAAACGCCCAAAATTTTTAAAACTCCCTAAATACATGCGTTTTTTGGGAAAAAATTGTTTCAATATACACAGGCTGAGGGTATATCTCTGTCGGCAAAGCCGACTGATACTTTTTTACTTGTTTCCATACTTTCTGCTAAAATAGCCCGAAAGCTGTAAAAATCCCTATGGCAATATGCGTACGATAACTCTCGAACAAATCAGTCGATTCCGTCCACATTTTTAACTTTGTAATATTTCGCCCAAACTAAGGTTAAGTTTGAAGATTGGCACTGTCGGTAGGCACCTTCCGGTACCTTCCCCACCCCCAAAAGTTAATAATGCCATAAAAATAGTACGCGCTATATCTGCTGAACGGAGTAACCGTCCAAACCTTGGATATCCTATTATTTTTTCCAAATGCAGTTTTATTTCAGAGATCGGTTTTCTCTTTCGGGTACCCCACGAAAGTTCAAAAATTTTCGCTGAAATGTTGTGCACGATAACTCTTGAAGGCAGTGATTTTGGTCCATACTTTGCACGTCGTAATATTTCTGCGAGACATAGATTAGGTTCAAATATGGACTTTATCGGTCTACTACTTCCGGTACCTCCCCCACAAAGTTTCATAAAAGTACAGTTTTACACGTTCGCGGACGTGAATGCTATAGCATTTATTTTCATGGTGGCTTTAGATGACGTGAATGCTATAGCAGCATTTACATGCAAAGTCAATTTTAATACAAGTAAATGTATACAATCGTAAGTTTTTGCGATTAATGTAAATAATACGACTAATTTCATAAATATCCATAATATAATAATTAAAAAATTATATTAATAATATTCATAATCATAAATTATACTAATAATTATAAATAATTATGTAATTAATAAATGCAAAAAAAAAACTAATTTCAAAAAAAATGTGGTGTCATGTTTTTCACCTCTCTGAGTTTTTTTGCATCTGAAAATGTGTTAAAAGCGGAAAGTTCTTACGCCCAAAAGGGGTCACAATATCTGATTACACTGTGCAACAAAATGGAGCTCGAAGTCTGGGGGGTGGAAAATTCCTTTTGGGGGTGAAAGTCCTTGATGAGTATATACAGAACCCCAAATGGCAGATCCGCCGTGAGTCGAACTTTTGAGTTATGGCGTGATGAATTTTTCACTGGAGACCCTATAAGCCATCAGAAATTAGCGTTATATCTTTGTTCGCTGTTGTTTTGGCTTAGTTTTGATATGACATGTTTTCAGTAAAATCTAACGAGGAATTTTTTCGTAGAACATTTCGACCTTCTAACTCGCTTCCTTCCATGTCCTTTTCGTTCCTTATTTCAAGAACCGCAATAAAAGTACCAGAAGATGACATTTTTCAGCTTCGACATATTCTGCAAAAATGTCACACAGATAATTTTAGGTACGGCTCTCATTGATAACTAATCGATATTGTCGCGTTTTCATGGTATTTTTTGAATTTACTCTGTTTTTGTTCAGAAAAAAACTATATTTTGTTTTTCTGTTGGTTGTTGGAATATGTATACAGAATAAACAAAAACACAAATCATAGTTTTTTCTGAACAAAAACAGGGTAAATGCTAAAAGGACCATGAAAACGCGACAATATCGATTAGTTGTCAATGAGAGCCGTACCTAAAATTTTCTGAGTGGCATTTTTGCAGAATATGTCAAAGCTGAAAAATGTCATCTTCTGGTACTTTTATTGCGGTTCTTGAAATAAGGAACGAAAAGGACATGGAAGGAAGCGAGTTAGAAGGTCGAAATGTTCTACGAAAAAATTCCTCGTTAGATTTTACTGAAAACATGTCATATCAAAACTAAGCCAAAACAACAGCGAACAAAAATATAACGCTAATTTCTGATGGCTTATAGGGTCTCCAGTGAAAAATTCATCACGCCATAACTCAAAAGTTCGACTCACGGCGGATCTGCCATTTGGAGTTCTGTATATACTCATCAAGGGCTTTCACCCCCAAAAGGAATTTTCCACCCCCCAAAATTTCTGTTCACAGTGTTATTATTGGGAAAAAGTATTTTGGTTGCGTAGGCGGTATTCGATTCTACATATATTGTTCTTAGATGAAAGTTTGAACTCGTAAAGGCTGAGGGTATGTATATCTCTGTCGACAGATACTTTTTTACTTGTTAATACTAAATTTGTCTCGGAACCCGCTAGCTTTTTCACAAAAATAAAATAATAAAATAAATAAATAAATAAGATTAACCCAATTCTGGCGTACATATGCTTCTTTCTCAGAAAACCACAGCATTATGTTGTAATGTAGGGAATCACGTGATTGGCCTCCTCCAAATCCTTTCTTTCCTCCTTTAATACATTTAATTCAACATATTATAGTTCATAATAATATGAGCAATACATACAATTATGCGAGCGAGCACACGTGCAAAAGTGATTCAGCGTAAAGTGAACTTCATTATTATCAGTAATAGGAAGTATTATTTGCTGCGTGTGTCTATGACCAAAGTACCAATTCAATTTTACAGAAGGTACCTTCCTACCATCCAACTTACCTAACCGCTATTAACCAATAGTAAACAAGCATCTCTAATATTTAAGTAAGCATTTTCACATTATGGCCGGCCATGGCACTTGACCATTGTGCCCTAAAGCATTTAATATCCGCTTTACTTTAAGCCAACTCTCGGCAATGTGTTTTATTGTGAGAAATTTTTCTAAAATATCTTTACTATCTTCTTTACACCTTTATTTATAGATGTTTGATGTCTGTTTCTTATTCTCTGCGTTTAACTTCCTTATGGTTGGTTGTCGGGGAATTAGCATAAAAAATGGGCAAATTCATTTTCCAATGGGACTTTTATAGCCAGCAGGTGTAAAATACATCAGACTTTAAGTGTGTTTTTAAATCATTTTTATGCTTGAACGGAGTGCAATTTTTAGGAAGCATCATTTAATTTCAAAAGTTATGACCTAAGCATTAAACATAGAAGAAAACTTTTGTGAACGAGTTTTATATTGATTTAGTTTTACCAATATTGCCAAATATTTCGTCTTAAATATTTTAAAGATTTCTGAGTTAATTGAAAAAGAATATATTCAATTTGTAATTATGGGTATGTATAATTAGCGTCTTTATTGTCGACCTCTGTCACAAAATGTTGACATTGCTTAATTGCATTGTGCAAATGTATGCGGCCATACCAGCCGCATTTTAACTGATTGATGTACAGTGCACACGAACACAGGCATGCTTAGATAAATCTTAAACGTTTACCAAAGTTTACATCGTTCACATAAATTAAGAATGCAAATTATGCACTCATCAAACGAAAATCTTGACAGATAAAGCCGATGCTAAATAAAGGGGTTATAGTGAAGCCCTACAATTTTTCAGTTTTTGACAATTAACCCCTGAAGATCTAATAACTTGTTTAGCACACATCCACGACTTTTTGAAGTAATATCCGTTATATGGGAGCTATACCAAAACATGGACCTATTTTGACGATTTTTAGTGAAGAAGTTTCGAGACCACAGAGAACCTCAAATGTCAAATTACAGCTAGTTTGGTTAAACATTTTAGCTAAAATCCTCTAAATGCCTAAAATCGGAAGGTACCGTTATATGGTGGCTATACCGAAACATGGACCTATATTGGCGATTTCTGGTGGGGAAGTTTCGTAGCAACTGGGAACCTCAAATGTCAAATTATAGCTAGTTCGGTTAAAATTTTTAGCTAAAACTCATAAAATACCGAAAATCGTGAGGTACCGTTATGTGGGAGCTATACCAAAACATGGACCTATGTTGACGATTTTTAGTGAAGAAGTTTCGTGACCACTAAGAACCTCAAATGTCCTATTAGAGCTAGATCGGTTAAAAGTTGTAGCTAAAATCCTCAAAATAGCGAAAATCGGGAAGTACCGTTATATGGAGGCTACACCAAAAATTGGACCTCTATTGACGATTTCTGGTGGAGAAGTTTCGTAGCCATTGAGAACCTCAAATGTCATATTGCAGCTAGTTATGTTAAAAATTTTAGCTAACACCCTCAAAATACCGAAAATCGGGAGGTTCGGTCATATGGGGGCTACACCAAAACATTGGCCAATGCCAATAATGTTCGGAATATAAGTTTCTTGATCACTATGAACCCCAAATTTCAAATTATAGCTATTTCGGTTTGAAAATTTGACTAAAAACGTCAAAATACCTGAAATCGGGCGGTACCGTTATATTGGGGCTATACCAAAACGTGGACCGATATAGCCCATCATCGAACTTGACCTGCCTACAAGCAAAAGACGCATCTTCCCAAAACTTCAGCATCCTAACTCCATTTTTGTGGATGCTTTAGTGATTACCAACGACGGACGGACGGACATGCACAGGTCAACTCAGAATTTTACCCTGATCAAGAATATATATACTTTATAGGGTCGCAAATGATTATTTACATTCGTTACAAACGGAAAAGCAAACTTAATATACTCTCCTACTATGGTGGAGGGTATAAAAACAAGTAAAAAGTTGTTAAGGTTGGCCGGGGCGAACTTCTTATGCCCCCACCAGAAAATATTCTTAACTAAAATGGAATAATGAGATTCCTCTCCTGTCCACAATTGTAGGTCCCTACATTCTTCGACCACGGATACCCCAAATGCCTAAATTATCTAATCTAATCAAAAAAAATGTATTCAATCAGGTGGTACCTTATAATGGAGGTTATCTCCAAGTGTAGACCTATGTACTGTCAAACAATATGGCTATGCCATTTTTTGTGGAGAAGTGCTGTGACCTCTTGGACCCTTAAGTTACACCACTGTGAACCTCAACTGTCAAAATAAAGCTAGCTCGGTTAAAAATATTAGCAAAAATTCTCAAAACACCGAAAATCGGGAGGTACCGTTATATGAGGCTATATCAAAACATGGTCCTATGCTGAGGATTTTTGTGGAAAAGTTTCGTGACCACAGAGAAACTCAAATATCAAATAACAGATAGTTTGGTTAAAAATTTTAGTTAAGGCTGTATCAAACACTGTGTGTAATTTTTTGAGTCATGGTTTATTAACCATATTCTGACACCGCAGCGTGATAGAAGACTAAAAATAAAAAGATACGTGTCCTGGCATTTTTCCCTATCACTTCAACTTTCAAAGTTATGGGCCTCTCAAGCAAAGATTTGAGGACTTGTTGTCAAAAGGGTTCACATTTTCAAAATCTTTAAGAATTTTAATTTGCTCTTGGAGGTAAAGTTGTAACTCCTGTGTGTTAAAGAACTAATTCTGAACACATAAAATCCACTAAATCCCATCTTCAAGGTCAAAATCGTCAAGGTCAAAAAACAAAATTGCAGGATGTTTTCAAAGGATTTTTTAGTATTTAATTTGTCAAGGACATTTTTGATGACCTTGTTATCCTCAAATGCAATAAATGAAAATTATTATATAAAGCCAATATTCTCCTCTTTAATATGACACCAACAACAGCGTCTTGCGATGAGTACAAGTATATACATTTTTTTGAAAAATATTGTCCTTTGAAATTTGAATGTCCTTTAAAAGGTCAACTGGTTGAGAAAACGACAAATCGTAAGTGTCATGTTATACCATTTTTCCTATAGTTGCAGACGTATATAGTCCGTTTCATGTGTAACGCAATTTTTTGAAAATTGTCGTACGGTGTTATCAAAACAAAAATAATTTCTTCAGATTTTCAATCAAATTTTCTAAGTTGCAAACGTTTGTGTCAGAACCAAAAGTGAGTCAAAGCTTTGTTTGGTACATTTTTGTAAAAAAAAAATACAATTTGTGCAAATTCATTTTTAAATCCTTAAAAGGGACCCAATAAACAATCAATCTAGAAAAATATTTGTTTTTCAAATCTACAAACTATCTCAGAACTATATAAAGTACGAGCTAGTAATGAGCATCACTGTATATACTTTATAGAGTCGCAAGTTATTACTTCAATGCGTTATAAACGGAAAAACAAACTTAATATACCCTCCATAATATGTATGGTAGTGGTATAAAAAAAAACTAAAAAAATACAATTTAAATTTTTTAAAAAAATTTCAAATTTTATTCAAAAATTAAAAAATTTCCTTGGGGTTTCATAAAACTCGTATTAAATTTCATATACTTACAAAAATGTCGATTTGTGTAAAAAACTGCAAATAATATGGGAAACGGTATGGAAAAAGTAAAAAAGTATCAGTCGGCTTTGCCGACAGAGATGTACCCTCAGCCTATATGAATTGAAACATTCATCTACCGACATATCGAATGTATTTAGGGTCTTTTCAATATTTTGTGGCCCTTTTTGGATATTTGAACTTGCCGACAAAAATGTGGAATAGGATTGAAGTTCAAAAGTGTTGCGGAGGGGGTACCTTAAGGATATCGTATAACTTTTGGACTAGTATGCCAGGAAGCGTGGACTTGTCCACGGAAAACATAATATCGCTGTAAACAAGGCCACAACGAACAGTATCGGTATACACTTCCAAAGGATCTTCGAACAGGGATGTTTTATCGAGCTGCTTTCTCAAGAAGTATGGACTTGCCCCTGAAAAAACTTTTGTCGTTGTAATGGAGACAGCGAATGCATGTTGCTTAGCGTTCTAAGCCACCATCAACTTGTCAAAACTTTAGTAGACAATAATTGATGATCAAAAAATAAAATCTTCTGATATAGAAGAGCAATTACTAATGATGTAGGAATAAAACTTACCATAGTATTTGTGAACATTGAAAAATGGGATTGCCAAAGCAGGACTATAGGAAAAGTTTGGAGTTTCAATTAACTGACATAATTTCGCATATACATTTATCTAATGAAGTTCGATATATATACCAGTTACCAAGCTTTGCCTTCGTCTGCCACAAAAACAACATCCTAATACACCTGAAGATCGGATTTACCACCCGTGAAACGTAGTGTAATGGTTGGATGCGTGGGACTTCGGTAGACTCCTAATTTTTCAATGTATCTCTAAAGGCCTAACAGCTCAACTCGAAAGAGAATTAATTAAAAATCAAAGTGATTCGAGAGCAGGTCTTTAAGTGAACTTATCCGAAATTTTGTGTGGGAGGTACCCGAAGTAGTGGGCAAATATAGTCCATATTCGTACCTGATCTATACCAGTTAGATATATTAGGAAGTGTAAAGTATGGACCTAATCGATCACCCCCTTCAAGAGTTATCGCGCCCACAATTTTTCCGAATATATTTGACCTTTTGTGGGGGAGGTACCTGTAGGAGTGGGCCGGTATGGCTTATCTTCAAACATAAACTAAGTTTGGACAAAATATTTCGAAGGCCACATTTTGGATCGGTTCGGCAGATCCGTTGGAGAGTTATCTTGTGCTCCAACCACTACACACGGTGCCATAGTTGTTTTTTTGCACTTTTCAGTCTATTTTCTCAGGAAGTATGGACTTGCCCCTGATTAAACTTCCCAGCAAAATGTTTGCCTCCAAAGATGCAGTTAAATTATATATACAAGTAATCTGGAAGTGCATCCAATTATGCATTTTCACTCATGACTTTTACAAGAGCGTGACTACTGAAAGATGCACTCCATAACACTGCATTTTAACTAAGCCTTTGGCACTGCATTTTAACTGACCCTTGGCACTGCATTTTAACTGCAAATGGATGTGATTCTTTGGATTGCATCCAAAAGCGGTTAAAATGTGAGGAATGGAGTGCCTTTTTCATGACTCCGTTTGAACTGCATCAAAACATGCCGTGATAGAAGTAGTCTACATTGAACTGCTTCCAATTTATTTTGCTGGGTTGTATTGCCGTAAATGGGGGCAAAAAGTATTAAACGGACGGTACGAGACGATTACAAAAGTATATATGTACTGAAAAATGATACGTACTATGGGGCATCTTTCTGTGAGTACCGATAATTGTTCCATGTTGTTCCTTAAAAGTTTTACTCCACTTAATTTGGAATTTCACCTGAGGAAAAATAAAACAACTCACTACGTGTAAACGCTACGGTAACTTATTGAACCGATTTTAAAAACAACAATCCTACCTACCCACTTTGGGCCCAATGACAGGTTTTTGTGGCAACAAGTCACTGGAAGCTGCTGGACCTTTCAAATTTCGTCCTGATGTTTATAGTGAGCATAAAAATATATCTGCAAAATTTGGAAGGAATCGGTTCAGATATATATATATATAGTTTTCGTTTATATGTTTCAACCGATTTTACCCGATTTTATATTTAAGCCGCACTAAGGTCACAATTTGCATCCGATGACTTTAACATTTGATATGGTACATCCTGATCATATAAGGATCACGTCCAGAAAATTTGGTTCTGATCGGTTCAGGTATATATATCTACATATATATATATCAAATTATTCAGGTCTGCCATGATGTTCGAAATATAAATCCTCCGAAATGGCTAGACCGAAGTTGCTAGAATAGATCGTAAGGTAGTTTTTGTACCGTAAAATGGAGGGGGCGGGGGACCTCCCCACAACGGGTTTTAGTCCACCGCGAAATCTAGAGATCATTTGACGTATTGGTATAGAATAATAATTGTGACCTCCATCATTAATGCGGATCGCGTTCAATTTTTGAGTACAGTCGAAATCGCTTATAACGTCGGTCAAAAATCGTATAAACTATAATATAAACTACACAAAAAACGTGTTATCCATTAAAAAACTGTTTATAATGTTAGCGGGTTTTAATTGTCGAGCGAAACAAATTTGTTCTTACAGTCAGGTATGTTCTTTACAGTCAGGTATGTGATCATGAAGCGTTGCCAGGTTGAAATGATTTTGTTTCTAAGTGGCTCAAAGTGTCAAGAATCTAATCCCGTTACTATTTTATCCAAATATATATTCAAAAATAGACTTTTTGCCTCAGAAACCTGTCATTGGACCTATAGTGCTACCTAACAAAAAAAAAAAAAAAAAAACAACAACAATGAACACAATATCGGTTATTGTTTCCGAGAAATAGCAATTTTATCTCCAAAAATTTGCAAATGTGATGTATTTTCCAATATTGGGAAAAATATCGTTTTTAGAAGCACGTCACACCCTCACCTTCCAATATCATGACCTAATTTTTTGGTTTCCTTAGTTTCAATATGTTTTCTATCGAATCTAATATAGAAATTAACAATCGGTGACGACAAAAATTGGGATTTTGACCAGGAAAATCGATTTCTAAACCACGTAGTCAAGCTGGTGATTTTTTTTTTTTTTTGTTTACATTCGAAAGTTCAATTTTGTCCCGTGGACATTCCCCGAAACGGTATCTATATGCATTTCTGACTATGTCCCTGATGTAAGTAAGAGCTTTATAATTAGTACAGAAGTGGTACTAGGATGTTTGGAATTGGAAATGGGCTGTATCGGTCTACATTTTGAATTTTGTACACATAGCCCCATAGAAAGGTAACCCCCCATTTTCCGCAATTTGAAGGTTTTAACCACATTATCTAACCGAAATAGCTTAAATAGACTAAATGCGAAGTCTTCTTTGAAGCTACAGAAAATTCCCTCAGAAATTTGTCAGTCCAAAAGCAACATACTGAGTAAAACAAACCCCTCTAAAGTTGAACGTTCCCACTCTTTATAGAGAAAGTGCAGTTTAGGCAGTAACAGATGTACTTGAAAAATACAAGGCCGATATTACTGCCATAAAGGAAATACGATGAATTGGGAAGAGCGTCACAACAACACCTAAAGGGAACGTACTGTATTATAGCTGTCATGACAAAATGCATGAGTTTGGCTGCGAATTTTTGTTGGTACTTGCGCAAGCAGATAAGGTAGTGCTTGGTATGTTTGAGAGAAAAATTCTTCGAAAGCTCTACGGACCAATCTGCGTTGACGGTGAGTATCGACGTCATATGAACCAGGATCTGTAGCAGCTATACAACGACAACGATTGCCATGGTTTAGGTTATGTCAGGTTATGAACGATGCTGAACCCTCTAAAGAGTTGTATAAATACGGATTAGGGCGATACACGCTGAACTGGACGGCCAAAACTTCGATGGATTCAACAAGCCGAAGACGAGATCGAAAAACACAGTATTACAAATTGGAGAATTAAATTAACAAAGAAATAGAGAGGAATGGAAATCTTCTCTTAGCTCGTCTTATAAGACCAATGTTCTGCAGAAGGCCGACGAAGTAAGTAGTCTTCTTTGGGGGCTACAACAAATTTCCCTTAGACATTTTTCGGTACTGTACCACCTGACATTACTGTAGTTTGAAGGTTTGACCCACATTATGTCGTCGAAATGGCTGAAATTTGGTTTTTAGTATTCCTTGGGGCTAAAAAACTTTCTACCAATCTTTGGTCTTTTAAAGTTTTTAGTCACATTATTCTACCGATATGGCGAAAATTTAGTATCCGATATGAGTATAAAACATGCCTACTGATAATAGTAGGCATAGATACCGTTTAAGTATTGTCCCTATAAAAGAGTTATTGCGGATAAAGTATTTTAATGAAGTCTTTTAAAGGATTAGTCTACTGTAGTGACTGACACCCAGATTTTATGTATTTTTTGAAGGTTGTACACGTAATGTTCAAATAGAATGAATGATTCGGAATCTGAATGGACTCATAGTGGAGGTCCGAAATTAACGAGGTTCTTGTTCTATTTCACATGTTATTATCCATAAATTTAATATTTATGGTTTTGAGAGAGTACACCACAATTCTGTAAGGTAAAAATATCAACATTAGTCAAAGTTTTGGCTTAGACAACGGGCCACCTTGTTCAAAGAATTTTGACGGTTTTTTGAAATGTTAGGCGAAACATACATCCTTTTCCAATAATCCTATATCGGCAAAATTTCTCCACAATAAATCTTCTGAAACAGTGCGTGTGCTGACTGTATACATGTGTGAGTTTTGTTTGTCTAAAATAAGAAAAATTGTTAATATCAAATAAAAATTCTACACATATTCCATGGCATTTTGCCATTCACAGTCGACATGAGATGACTGACAGTGACATTTTCAAACACTTTGTTCATTGTTTGTTGACGAAAATACAAAAAACAAAAATAACAAGAAAATCTAAAATGGAATCCTTAAAACCAATGATGATGCTGATGATGATGATGACGACGATGATAACGCATTTATATTTGTGATTGTTGAGCTGTCATTGAGTCCACTTAACCACTTTGGAATGACTAATGAAACCGCTTTTCCTAAACGACGACGGCAGACAATGGTCAAACAACTACAACAACTGTACATTTTGTTAAAATAAATTTAATGTTTAATATGTTATGTTAAATATGTGTGTCTATGCAATGTTCAAAATCTGCAAAACAGACATTTCACAAACATTAGCATCATTATTATGGTAAAGCAAGTAAAAAGACATTTAACAACGACAACATGAATGACAACAAAACATATGATGATGTTTTGTAAAATTTGCAGCTGTGAGGTTCGTTTACAGCTGCACTTAGTATTTTACGTATTAGTTTACATATTTCACCCACTATATTCAAGACAATAAAAAAATCATCTAAGGTGTTAGATAGAACTATCGTAGTCTAATTTCCACACTCCCCAAATCGTATACATGCCTTAAAAGTAAGAAAATAAAACTAACAGCATCCTTATGCATATCGATAAGAAAATTAATAAAGGAAATAATTTGTTGAAAACTAAAGTTTGGGTTTCGGTTGACGTAAGGGGTGGAAGATAACAAGCAACGGACTTATTCTGGTCCCTTTTTCATCTCAATTAGACACTGACCTCCCATGTTGTCACCTGGGGAGCTGCCTTTAACACCCGTTGAAGGTAGTGAGCTATCATGCGCCGCATAGTGGTTCAGAATCGTTTTTTCTGGTCAAAACTCTGTAACTTTTAAACGGATAGACATATTTTCCCAATCAGCTTTCCGATGCATCAAATACGATCAAATTCTGTATATTAGTTGCAGAGGAATTCACGGTCAAAGTTCACGGTGCTCTTGAAACAATTTTAAATGGAAGGTACTTACACGTCGGAAGTTTTTGCGGATTCTGAAACAGCAGTGTTCATAGATGAGAAAAATCCAAAAACAAGAAAAAATCGCTGTAGGGATTTTTAAATAAATCGCGGTCAAAATTCACATTTTTAGGTGTTTTTTAGGTTTTCACGATTTTACTTGGAAAGCACAAGTCCAATCTAAATGGAGCTAAAGAATATGTTGTAGATGTGAAAATTCTCTAGAGGATTGACGTTTATCATTTGTTCCCAGCCTGTACCATTTTTGAGGTAAAGAAGCTCAGTTTACATTTTTTAGGTTTTTTTGTTAGAGTTTCGCGATTTTGCTTGAATACGGTAAGTCCTATCGATATGGGACCTGAGAAAATCTTAAAGCTGTGAAAATTCTCTACAAGACTGGCCTAAGTAACTTATCCTAAGTTGTAACATTTTTTTAGATATATAAGTTTAAGTTGGGAATTTGCAGTCATGACATTGTTTTATAAGGGGGCTATACAGAATTGAATTGAATTTGAATTGTCCCAATTTGAACTTCTATATCTCAAAAATGGTAAAACCGACGAGAATACCATAAATGTCAATCTTGTAGAGAATTTTCATAGCTACAACATTTTCTTTAGTCCCATTTTGATAGGACTTGCGGTTTTTAAGCAAATTCGTGAAATCCTAAACCACCCCTAAAAATGTCAACTTAAATCGCGATTTATTTAAAAAGCGCTCCGGCGATTTTTTTTGTTTTTTGATTTTTCTCATCTATAAACATTGTAGTTTCAGAATCGGCAAAAACTTCCGAGGTGTAAGCACCTTCCATTTAAAATTGTTTCAAGAGCACCGTGAGTTAACATTTGATTTTTTCATATTTTGCATCAAAATATGAGTGTTTTTGAGTTTTTCGTATCTATTAAAAAGTCAAACAACAGTAAACAATCTATAACAAGTAAAAAAACGTTAAGTTCGGGCCGAAATGTTATACCCTCCACCATCAAATAGACTTAATAAAATTTGAATAATTACTTTCCTTTTGGTGAACACATTTTTCGACCAAATGCCTAAATTATCTAATTTAATATAAAAAATGTGTTCAGCCAGATGAAAGGTATCGCCTATGGGGTTATATCAAATTGTCTACCTATCTTCACAATTTTTGGTAGAAAAGTTTTATAACTGCAGGGAACCTCAAAAGTCAAATTACCGGTAGTTCCGTCAAACAATGTAGCTAACACCCTCAAAATACCGAACATCGGGAGATATCGAGGGCTACACCAAAACGTGAACCTATGCTGACACTTTTTGGCGGAGATGTTTTGTGACCACTGGGAACCTCAACTGTCAAATTGCTGGTAATTCCGTAAAAATTGTAGCTAAAATCCTAAAAATACCGAAAATCTGGAGGTACCGTTATATGGGGGCTATACCAAAACATGGACCTATGTTGACGGTTTTTGGTGGAGATGTTTTGTAACCACTGTGAACCTTAAGTATTAAATTAACTGCAATCAAAAAATGTAGGTAAAATCTTCAAAACGTTATATGGGGCTATACCAAAACATGTACCTATATTGACGATTGTTAAATGTCAAATTACAGTTAGTATGGTTAAAAATTGTAGCTAAAATCCTCAAAACACCGACATTTGGGAGGTACCATTATATGAGGGCTATACTAAAACTACGTTGAAAATTTTTGAGGATATGTTTTGTGACCACTGGGAACCTCAATTGTCAAACTACAGGTAGTTCGGTTAAAAATTGTACGTAAAATCCTCAAAATACCGAAAATCGGGAGGTACCGTTTTATGGGGGCTATATCAAAACATAAACCTATGTTGACGGTTTTAGTGGAGATGTTTCGTGACCACTGTGAACCTTAAATATTAAATTACAGGTAGTTTGGTCAAAAAATGTAGCTAAAATCCTCAAAATACTGAAAATCGGGAGGTACCGTTATATGGGCGCTATACCAAAACGTGCGCCGATATAGCCCATATTTGAACTTGACCTGCCTATGGAGAAAATACACTCGGGTGCTTTCTAGCTGAATTATTGTGGGCGCTAGAGTGATTACAACAAACAGAAAAACAAACTTTATATACCCTCCGTACTATGGTGGAGGGTATTAAAATAAAACAAGTAAAAAAGCGTTAAGTTCGGCCGGGCCGAACTTTTCATACCCTCCACCATAAAAAAGTCTGAACTAAAATGGAATAATTAGTTTTCATTCCTGTCCCCAACTTAAAGTGGGTACGTTAAAATGTCAGATAATGTACATGAAATGCTTCATTCGGGAGGCCCTTTTTTATGGTGCCTATATCTAAATATGTATGTTGACAATTTTTGATGGAGAGGTGCTGTGACCACTAAGAACTTCAAATGTCAAATGTTTAAAATACAGATAATTCGGTTGAAACTTGTAGGTAAAATTCTCAAAATAGCGAAAATCCGTTATATGGGGATACCGAAATCCCTTATACCGAGGTACCGTTCTATGGGGCTATACCAAAACATGGAGCTACGTTCATAATTATTTCGAATGTAAGTTTTTTGGTCACTAAGAACCCTAAATATCAAATTATAGCTAATTCGGTTTAGAAATGTGACTTAAAACGTCAAAATACCTGAAATCAGGCGGTAACGTTATATTCCATTAGTTATATAAGTTTATTGACATTTAAGAACCCTAAATGTCAATTTCTAGCTATGTCGGTCTGAAAATGTAGCTAAAAAACGTCAAAATGCCGTAAATCGAGGGTACCGTTATATGGGGGATATACCAAAACGTGGACCTATGTCCAAAAGTTTTCTTATATAAGTTTACTGGCACTTAAGAACATTAAATGTCAAATTATAGCTAAATCGGTCTGAAAATGTAACTAAAAACGTCAAAATACCGTAAATCGGGGGGTACCGTTATATGGGGGCAATACCAAAACGTGGACCTCTGTCCATAACTTTTTTATATAAGTTTATTGGCACTTAAGAACCCTAAATGTTAAATTATAGCTAAATCGGTCTGAAAATGTAGCTAAAAACGTCAAAATACCGTAAATCGGGGGGTACCGTTATATGAGGGCTATACCAAAACGTGGACCTATGTCCACCAATTTTGTTATATAAGTTTATTGACAGTTAAGAACCCTAAATGTCAAATTATAGCTAAATCGATCTGAAAATGTAGCTAAAAACGTCAAAATACGGTAAATCGGGGGGTACCGTTATATGGGGCTATACCAAAACGTGGACCTATGTCCACCAATAGTTTATTGACAGTTAAGAACCCTAAATGTCAAATTATAACTAAATCGGTCTGAAAATTTAGCTAAAAACGTCAAAATACCGTAAATCGGGGGGTACCGTTATATGGCGGCTATACCAAAACGTGGACCTATGTCCACAAGTTTTCTCATATAAGTTTATTGGAACTTAAGAACCCTAAATGTCAAATTATAGCTAAATCGGTCTGAAAATGTAGCTAAAAACGTCAAAATACCGTAAATCGGGGGGTACCGTTATATGGCGGCTATACCAAAACGTGGACCTATGTCCACCACTTTTGTTATATAAGTTTATTGACAGTTAAGAACCCTAAACGTCAAATTATAGCTAAATCGGTCTGAAAATGTAGCTAAAAACGTCAAAATACCGTAAATAGGGGGGTACCGTTATATGGGGGCTATACCAAAACGTGGACCTATGTCCACCACTTTTGTTATATAAGTTTATTGACAGTTAAGAACCCTTAGTGTCAAATTATAGCTAAATCGGTCTGAAAATGTAGCTAAAAACGTCAAAATACCGTAAATCGGGGGGTACCGTTATATGGGGGCTTTACCAAAACGTGGACCTATGTCCATAACTTTCGTTATATAAGTTTATTGACAGTTAAGAACCCTAAATGTCAAATTATAGCTAAATCGGTCTGAAAATGTAGCTAAAAACGTCAAAATACCGTAAATAGGGGGGTACCGTTATATGGGGGCTATACCAAAACGTGGACCTATGTCCATAACTTTTGTTATATAAGTTTATTGACAGTTAAGAACCCTAAATGTCAAATTATAGCTAAATCGGTCTGAAAATGTAGCTAAAAACGTCAAAATACCGTAAATCGGGGGGTACCGTTATATGGGGGCTATACCAAAACGTGGACCTATGTCCACCACTTTTGTTATATAAGTTTATTGACAGTTAAGAACCCTAAATGTCAAATTATAGCTAAATCGGTCTGAAAATGTAGCTAAAAACGTCAAAATACTGTAAATCGGGGGGTACCGTTATATGGGGGCTATACCAAAACGTGGTCCGATATAGCCCATCATCGAACTTGACCTGCCTGCAAACAAAAGACGCACTTTCCCAAAATTTCAGCGTCCTATCTCCATTTTTGTGGATGCTAGAGTGATTACCACAGACGGACGGACGGACGGACGGACGGACGTGCACAGATCGACTCAGAATTTTACCCTGATCAAGAATATATATACTTTATAGGGTCGCAAATGAGTATTTCAATGCGTTACAAACGGAAAAACAAACTTAATATACCCTCCATACTATGGTGGAGGGTATAAAAATAAAAAAATAGGAGGGTTGGCGTTTTTTATTTGGGATGATGACTTCTATTTTGTTTTTCAAAATAGTCAGGCTTAATCTCATAGTCGTTGTTTTAATATTTTATTAAAACAACTTTAATTTATTAGGGGTAAGAAAAAATTGCCGAGGGGTAAGGTTTTTCAACAAGAAACTTTTTATACCCAAGTGTCAATTGGATACGTATCCAAATAGAAACGTATTCAAAGAAACACTCTGATCGAGAATTTCTTTGGCACGACCTAAACTCGAACAACTGCACTTGCAAACAAAACCAAATCTTTCCCACTGCTATGCGTTCGTTGAGTCTCAATGAATAAAATACATAACTAGTTTGTTGGTATTGCTAACAATAGCAATAAACCAATAAATTAAAGTTGTTTTAATAAAATATTAAAACAACGACTATGGGATTATGCCTGACTATTTTGAAAAACAAATTTAAAAAATCTAAAAATTTTGAATTTCTTCAAAACTAAAAAAAAATGTTCCTTGGATTTCCCAAAACTCATGTATGTAACACATATAAAAACTCATATATTATTTATGTTTGTCTTGTTAGGATGAATGTCATTATTTATGGAGGTTTTTAATAATTAATTGAATTAATAGAGCTAACATGACCTAAGGAGTTTTGTATTTAAAAACTGAATTCTAGCGAAGTCCCACACACCCAACCAATATGCTACGATCGTTTCGCTGGTGGTTTAATGCAGCTCATCAGGTATATCGGATGTGAATGGCGATACAATAGTATTGAAATATTTTTGAAGCCTTTTTCTTATCAAGTTAACCTAGTACCCTGTCTAGGATCATTTATCAATACTTACACATGTACAAATCGAGAGGGGTACTTCATACCTGAAAATTTGCAATCATGTTTGTATAAATAGAAGTTATCAAACTCAGCCTTTGTCTTGTAGCTAATCACATCCGATATACCCGATGAACTGCTTTAAACCACCAGCGAAACGATCGTAGCATATTGGTTGGGTGTGGGGACTTCGCTAGAATTCAGCTTTTCAATACAAAACTCCTTAGGTCATGTTAGCTCGATTTTACCCATGTAATTTTAATATATTTTGAAAGTGTTAAACGGACGTAACTGCTACAAAAGTATATATGGCCCGAAAGAAGACACTCTCAGGTATTATTCTACAAAAAAATAAAATAGCCCACTTTGTGTAAATGCTACGGTACTTTATTAAAACGGTTCTTAAAGGCAAAGGCGGATCTAGCTTTCTTAAGTCTATTGTCAACATCCTCTTCTGCACCATTTTCTGATGACATAGTACCCCCGAGGTAGCAAAAATTGTCTACATAGTTTAAGGCTTTGTTTTTGATATTAAATGCGTTGTCGCTGGTGGTGTTTATTCGCATTGCCTCTGTTTTATCAATGTTTATTTCCAGTCCAGCTTTGTTTGCAAGCACAGTCAGGTCGCCCAGTTTACTTTGCATATCGCTGAATTTATGGGACAAGAGACATATATAGTCCGCGAAGTCCAGGTCTTCAAGGCGATTGTTGAATGTTGTTGTTGAATGCCACGTTTCTTTTCGCATATTTTAATCATAATTTCATCGAGAACTACTGCAAATAAGAGAGGTGAGAGAGGGCATCCTTGTTTAACCCCTGCATTGGTATAAAAGGATTCGCTTTTTCTGCCTCTGTGTAGAACGCAAGTTTCTGCATTATTGTATAGGCCTTGGATTATATTAATTAATTTCATATACACGCCTTTCGCTTTTAGTGCGTTCCATATTTCAGACCTTCTTATCGAGTCAAAGGCTTTTTTGAAGTCTACGAAAACTAAATAAAGAGGTGTTCTCCATTCTATATATAATTACACTGTGATACAAAAGTGGACAAAATTTTTTTGCAGGGTTTCTGATGCACAAATTTGGTTTTGTGGGAGTCCATGGAAGACGAAAATACCTTTGGTTTCTTTGGGTCACTTCGGGTTTTGATTTTATAACGGTAAATGTAGTGAAAAATGGGCTTTCTTGGATTTTCAAATTTAAACGGACATTACTTCTTTTTTCCACAACAGATATGCACACACTGTTTTTCATTATAAAGGGGAGAGTAATGCCTTTCGAACAAGCCATAGGTTTTTAAAATCGGTTAACAAATGGCTAAGTAATAGTGGTTTAAGTGTGACAAAAACGCATTAAAAAGCAGTAAAATGTTTTTCCTTGTGCTCTAGGCTGCGTAAATGACACCTAACAGTACAATTATTTACTGTTAGCAAGTAGGAAATTTAGTTGGCTTTCCAAAATGGGAAAAACCAACGAAATCGGTAGAAAAATGAATGCGTTATGGCATTTTTTATGTTTCAACTTTTTGGTTTTTTTTCATATTTTCCTTTATAAAAGATGGATATCTTAGCATGTATGATTCTAATTGTGATTATCCTGCTTAACAATTACGCACAAGGAATCAATGTTTTATAAAGGAAAATATGAAAAAAAACCAAAAAATTGAAACACAAAAAATGCCATAACGCATTCATTTTTCCACGGATTTTGTTGCTTTTTCCCATTTTGGAAAGCCAATTAAATTTCCTACTTGCTAATTGTAAACAACTGTACCGTTAGGATTCATTTACGCAGCCTAGAGCACAAGGAAAAACATTTTACTGTTTTTTAATGCATTTTTGTCACACTTAAACCACTATTAATTAGCCATTTGTTAACCAATTTTAAAAATCTATGGCTTGTTCGAAAGGCATTACTCTCCCCTTTATAATGAAAAACAGTGTGTGCAAATCGCTTGCGGAAAAAAGAAGTAATGTACGTTTAAAGTTGAAAATCCAAGAAAGCCCATTTTTCACTACATTTACCGTTATAAAATGAAAAACCGAAGTGACCCAAAGAAACCAAAGGTATTTTCGTCTTCTGTGGACTCCCACAAAACCGAATTTATGCATTAGAACCCCTGCAAATTTTCACTGTAGCACAGTGTTATTATTCGTAGAGTGTTTGCTTGCTCCAGGCAGCTTCTATGGGGGCGAAATCCGGCTTGTTCGTCTCTGAGCGTTTTTTCGATTACTTGCAGTCTATCGTTTAATATGATTGCCATTATTTTGTAGATGGTGTTGAGTAGTGTGATACCTCTTCAGTTGTCACATTCAGATAGGTAATTTTTCTTGGGCAGTTTAATTATAAGGCCTTTGTTCCACGAGTTGGGTAGTTGCTCGTTTATCCATGCGTTTCGAATATGGGGATATAACATCTCTGCAGAAGTTGCTGGATTAGCTTGTAGGAGTTCTGGTGTAATTCCATCTTCACCTGGTGCCTTGCTTCTTTTCAGTCTTAAAACGGCTTGTTTTATTTCGTTCGGATTTGGTGTTTCTGTGGATATTGAATTGTTTATGTGGTGCTCCATTAACGGTTCTGGGTCCGATAGATTATCTTCGTTTACGTTGCTTATAAACTCAAAGTGTTGTTTCCATCGCTGTGTTTGTTCCTCAACTTGGGTGATGGGTTGGTCGTTTTTATCTTTCACAATGTGATCACAATTTCTATTTTGATTACTTAGTCGCCCGATAAGTTAATGCAATTCCCACATGTTGTTTGCTCCTGCAGCAGCTTCTGCATCATTGGCTATATTTTTGAAAGTAATTTCTTTTTTCTTTTCTGGCAGATTTTTTCACAAATTTGGCTACAGTTGTGTATATTTGTAACGCTTCATCACTGTCAAGTTTGCGCTTTTTCCATTCATTTCTTTCCTGTGTAAGTGTCCACGTATCTTCTGATATGTATGCTTTTGGATTTTCATTTTGTTTGTAACCGATTATGTCTCTTCCGATATCCTGTAGTGTTTTGCATGTGTCTTCCCATGATGTTCTTTCTACACTTGAGTGCGAATATTCTAAGATCTTTTGATCAACTAATCTTCTCTTTGTTTCATCTCTGAGTGATTGGAGATCCAGGCGTCTGATGCCTTCTGTTGAGCCAGCTTGGTGTATGCCTTGACGTTTCTCGTAGCGTCCTGACGTTCCATTGTCCTATTCGTAGCCGTGTGCGTATTCCAATATTCGTCATCAGGTTGGGATTATCATTTCCTCTTGTAGTTTTTTCGTTAATCGTTGAGTTTCAGATAAGTGGGTGATCGGCCCTCTGTATCCTATGATGGTGTTGGGGCTGCCAACTAAAGACACCATCCCGCCTTTAAGGTAAACACATTTGTATAGCGAATCGCTTGATCCAAAACAGACATCCGCTTTTCGCTGTACAATCGCCGCTTATTAGTTTTCTGTGCGCCGATTGTTCCTCGATGATTGCCGTACCGGTTGACTCAACCTCCGCAATCCAAAGATATTAAGGAGCCAGCTGCCACTCCTTAAGCTAGATTTTGGTCACCCCCAGGTATTTTATTTCCCTGGTACTCAACCTTTCGGTCAGAGCGTCCCCAATTCGCCAATGGGAGGGTCCCGATGGAGGATCTAGCTAACCCCTATCGATACGAAAAAAATAATATCGCTGTAAACAGGGCCACTAGGAAAACATTCGGTAAAAATGTTCAAAGGATCCTCGAACCACACAAAAATTTTGAATTTGAACATAAACTAAGTTTCGACAATATTTAGAGATTCAAAGTTTGGACTTAATCGGTTGCTACGTCTATGAGAAATTGCGCGTACCATTTTAGCGAATATTTTCGAACTTCTGTGGGGGAGGTACCGGAAGAAATGGACCTATAAGCACCGCCTTCGAATTTCATCTAATATTCGAAGAAATATTACAATATTCGAGCTCTCCAGCCACTACATATGGTGCCATAGGGTTTTTTTTTACAACTTCCGGGATGTTTTCTCAAGAAGTATGGACTTGCCCCTGAAAAACTTTAACTGCCGTTATTGAGGCAGCTAATGCAAGATTCGAGAGCAGGTGTTGAAGTGAATTTATCCAAAATTTTGTGTAGGAGGTACCCGAAGGAGCGTACAAATATAGTCCTTATTCGAACCTGATCTATATCTGGTAGGTATATTGGGATGGGTAATGTACGGACCAAGTCGGTCACTCCCATCAAGAGTTATTCTGCGCACAATTTTTCCGAACATCTTTGAACTTTTGTGGGGGAGGTACCTGAAGGAGTGGACCGATATGGTTTATCTTCGAACTTAAACTTAGTTTGGACAAAATATTACGAAGGCCACATTTTGGACCGAATCGGCAGATCCGTTCGACGGACGGACATGGCTATATCAGCTCCAAATTGTCTGAAATCGATTTCGTCCAAACATACTTGGGGTCTAAAACCATTATTTCGATGAGGCACATTTTGCCCTATTGAAAGTGTTAAAAAAAATTTTGCGAGCACATCTTCGATATTTGGTATGACTTTAAGGAACAAAATTCCGGTTTCAAATCTGCTCGCGTTCACAAAATTGGGCGATGTGCTCAAAAGTTATATCGGTTTTTATTCTCTTATAAAGAAAAAAATATTTTAGAATTCGTTATTTGTTATATTGAAAAAATGTATGCACATATCAGTAACAGCATTTAATATCCATCCGTAGATGCACAATAATTTCAAAAATTTGTTTTTTATTTTCGCGGAAAATCATCTGGGAGTAAATCTAAATTATACTACCTCAGAGCCAGTATAAACCTCTAAAAAATAAATTAGAAATATCTACAGAATCTAGACAATGCATAGAAAAGTAGGAAACCGAATTTGTAGAGATTGGGTATACATATAAATTACATGTTATAGCAACAGCACCATGGTGGGGAGGGATTTCTCCGGCACATACAACAGCGAATAAGTGCCAGATAGACCAAGCACTCTCCAACAAGTTAAATTAATCATACCGAACGATTTATGACTGTTGTTCTGTTTTTTGTTTGTCATCCAGCTGGCAATAGCGTTTTGGTTTTTTGTCCACCCTAACTGACAAGAACTTCGGCCCCAAAGACTGAGCTATCGCCGTGCAATGTGTCAGCCAGCCAGCGCCGTCAGTGACTTAGTTCCTTCTCCAGACGTTAGGGGCCCCTAGCACAGGACAAAAAAACTTATTGTTAAAATATTATTCCAAATATATATTTTTGGTACAATTAGAAAAATTAGAAAAAGATTAGAAAGATATTTACCATCGCGAGAACTTAACTGCATACTGTGATAACTTACAGGGGTAGGAAATTGGAGTAATATTGAAATTACAATCATTTAAAAAATATGAAAATTAAAAATCCTATATGCGTATCCGATTTTGGATACAGCGAATCAATCTCTTTTAATATTTACAAATATTACAATGCTTCACTCAGCGGCCATTGTGTGCCTTCAGTTGCATCTCACAATGCCAAAAACCTTAAAGTGGGTAAAAGTCTCGCAATGTGCATACGGTTTGGATGCGCATCCGGTTTCATTAGCGCCTATCAAAAAAGGTCAATATACACCTATTTTAAAAAGATTCGTTAAGAACCACGGATGTGCCCCCACGTACAATTTTGCGTAAAAACCCATATTACTCGCGTACTTCTGTAATTTATGACACGCGTTTTCGCAAATATTATAATAGCGTATAAGGGATTCCATTTATGTAAACGTTTTTAAAGAAAATCGCGGTTTAGTACTCGGATTTGTCAAAATATATTTTTGCTGATTTTCCTATTTTTAAGGTATCTATATCCGCGGTTTTAGTGGATGGATTCGATAGCGGAAGGGCTCATTAGATCCGTCGCGTAAAAAACCCAATTTCACGCGGCGTTCAAAGTAAATTGAACGACACTTGTAAATTTTACACACAAAAATAGGTTTTTTTAAAAAAATTCACGCATCAAATTGTTGCCTTTAGACTCAAATTACTAGGATAATGTAAGGAGTGCACTCATGTGATATACATTAAACGACTCAAAATCATGAGTTCTATAATCCCGTTACGAGTTTGGAATATTATCCCATTGCGCGTCCGGATTATTAAAAAAAATTCAAAAAACAACGAAATTCCGGCTTCAAAATGTCGGGATCAATTTTAAGATGATGCAGTGAATATATCGAAAATCATACACTAGTATCATGGTGCCCATGGAGTGTTCTTTGAGTTTTTCCTTGGGCATAGGTCTATAAAATGGAAGGTTAAGCAAGAAATCGGAACCTTAAACCCGTGAAGTTTTTGCGGATTCTGAATCTACAGTGTTCATATATGAGAAAAATAAAAAAAATCGGCGGAGGCTTTTTAAATATATCTCGGTCATAGTTCACATTTATAGTGTTTTTTTCCCGATTTTGCTTGGAAACGGTAAGGTCTATCGAAATGGCAAAACAAACTTATAACACCTTCCTTATATTGTTGTATAGGGTATACAAACTGAAATTTATGTATTAAAAATTCATTATTTGCAAACGTTTATTTGTCTAACAGTATGCGTCACGAGCCGAATTATCTAAATGGCGACAATGACATGGTTGTCCGAGTAAAATGTGAAAGGTGACATTTCCTAAGGCATGTTATAAGTATAAATGTATTTTTCCAGCTAGTTGAGTCGGAAATCCAAAAGTTAAATCAAGCGTAAACGTTGAGCTATAGGAACATAAGTTAATAAGTAGCATTAAAATAAATATGAATTGGTAATTTTTATACAAAAGTCGTTGTATTAAAACATTTTTTGTTCCCAAAAAAATCGCTGACAACATTCCTTAAATTGTAACCTATAAGCGATGGGAAAGTTTTGTGTGACTTTTGGAGTAGTGGTCATTTCTAAATTCCTACCTTTACACATGTGTTTAAAAAATAGTTTCACCCTCTGGCATGCATAACAACAACATGCCGCTATGCGAAATATGTTAAAGTCTTTCAACACTTACTGTCCATTACTCATAACAACAACCACAACAACATAATTTGACCTCAGTTCGGTTTTTGTCTTCCAATTCAATTACATGAATTCCCAAACATTTTTGTTTGTTCAATGCGCAATGTCTCTGTCATATGTTCCGAAAGAACATCGTTTGATCTATTGGCTTTTCAAAAAAAGAGAATTGTTGGTAATGTCCAGTATTTTCTTTTTTTTTTTGCAACTGTGAGAACATCTCCTAACGAGCAGAAAACGACCATTTTGAAGTTGCATTACAACATTTGTGTGTTCATCAAATGGAACTAAACTTACGTAGGATACCATCGACTGGACACAATATTTTCATAAATATTCAATTAATCATTATTTAAGAGTAGCAGCACTGGCATAGCATACGATACGCATGCTTGCTCATAATCATATACATACTGAACATACATGTATGTATGTTGTTGTTTTGAGTGGGTTTAACGAAACAGTTTTTCTTTTGTAGAAGATAAAATGAGTGGCAGAGTTCTGAAGTCAAATACTGTTGGATAATGTTTTGGTTTTAATGAACACACTCTAAAAGGAGGACGAGAAGTTAGAATGTCGCCTTAAAATTTACATGAAAAATTCATTAAACACTCATGTAATCTAAACATTTGTTAATTGTTAGACATAATATTTTAATATTAGTTAAACATTTGCAACAATAATTTTTCTATTTTACAATAATTTTTTCGAGTAGAAAACTAACGGTTCAGTTATAAAACATCCCACTCGGCAAACTTACGAAAAAACTTCATTTGAAAGGTCATGAAAAACATGAAATTTGTGTGAACTCATAACCAACCATTTCCTTCCTCATTTGAATGCTGTGTGACAGTTCAAATGTTTCCCACATAACAAACCATTTAACACTCTTACTTATTTATTGCATAAATTATTGATATTAGATTGATGTTTGATACAGGCGCTAGATAAACAACACAATTCAGCGATTTCACAACACGATTTCCAATCCGGCCAATTCTTTATGACAATTCAATTTAACCACCACATTCAAACAAACACTCCAATGCTAGGTATCCAGCATCTGTGTCTCTTCTATACCGTTTTATGGTCCAGTGTCATACTGTGACTTGTCCCTAAATAAAATCATTCTATGATGTGGAATATGTGACACGTTTATGGCCTTCGATTTGCATGTTTTCTTTTTTTCTTGTCACATGTATGATAAGTATGGAAAACCTATGGGCAATTCTGGTATCTTCAAGGTAGAATTTAGTTTAGTAAGAGTTGTAATAATGTGGGATTTTTGTCAACTAGTAACAAATTAAATAAACATAATATTTTTTATTTAAAATCTCTTCAATTCAATCCTTATATATGTGGATTTGCTCATAACAAAGATCAATATTTATACTAGAGATAAAAGGGTGTTTCTCCAAAAATGATCACACAATAGATTACTTTTGTTCTAAACAGAATTTTTTGTTGGCGTACAGAAATAAGGCCCCATGAAATCACACCCAAAATTAAAAATGAAAATAGGCCCCAAACATGTATATGGAAAACAACAACAAAACTTTTGGGGCCTATTTTCGTCTTTTTGGGACATTTTTTTATTCAGCTGTTGGGGTCAATTTGTCTTCAAACAACTAAATTGAAAATTTGAAAATCAAATTGGGGTCCAAATAATATTCGTGTCTAATTGCATTTTCACTGAGGCCTTTTTGCACATTTTTCGGGCCCAAACGCAATCTAATGTTTAACACAAATTAATTAATTTTCGAAAGTTATTTTGAAGAAAACGAACAAATAATAGGGTGTAATTTAATTAATTTATTATTAAGAACAAACAAAAACAAGTAAAAAAAGTATCAGTCGGCTTTGCCGACAGACAGATATACCCTCAGCCTGTGTGGATTGAAATACTTTTTTCCAAAAAAAACCCACTTGTTTTCAAAATGTTGGGCGTATGAACCGACAAAAGTATGGATAGTATTAAATAGAGCTGGCAAACTATCGACAGTCAGACTATCGTTTCATTGTAAAGTTTACAATCAGTAGCAACGCGTAGCGCACGAGAGAGATATCGGGAGAAAAGGAGAGAAGAGAAACGTCTTTTCCGCAAGAAAAAGAGAGAAATGGTAAAGCGGGAGTGTGAAAAAATCGAGATGTAAAGGAGCCAGAATGAAGTCCAACAAGTAAGAAAAGCGTTAAGTTCGGTCGGGCCGAACTTTTTATACCCTCCACCACAAATTTCAGCCATTTCGGTGGATTAATGTGGCCACAACCTTCAAAATACCGAAATTCGGAAGGTACCGTTCTATGGGGGCTATATGATGGCGTGGACCTATACCTAAAAATTTCTGGGGGAAAGTTTTATACGCCTAAAGAAGACTAAATACCAAATTTCAGCCATCTCGGTGTGATAATGAGGCTAAAACGTTCAAAATATCGAAAATCGGGAGATATTGTATTATGGGGGCTATATCAACACGTGGACCTATATAAACATTTTATGGTAGAAATGTTTCTTAGCCTCTGGAAACACAAAATATAAAGTTACAACCGATTCTTTGGTCAAATGGGTCTAATACATTCAAAATATATTAAAATGACGCGTACTTTATAAGGGGCCTTATGTGGGGGCTATACCAAAACGTGGACCTATATAACCCAACTTTGGTAGGAATGTTTTCTGGCCTCTGAAGACACAAAATACCAAATTACAACCAATTCTGTGGTCAAATGGGTCTAATACATTCAAAGTATATTAAAATGACGCGTACTTTATATGGGGCCTTATATGGGGGCTATACCAAAACGTGGACCTATATAACCCAACTTTGGTAGGAATATTTTTTGGCCTCTGGAGACACAAAGTACCAAATTACAACCAACCGGTGGTAAAATGGGCCAAATATCTTAAAAATTCCTTAAAACGACGACGCGTCACGCGTCATTTTGTATGGGGGCTATACGAAAGCGTGGACCTACATAGCCCGCTTTCAATACCAAAAGTCCTACGTAAATATAACATATTTTCCCAAAATTTCATCAACCTACGTCAATCCGTTCGGACGCTAGAGTGATTTCCACAGACGGACGGACATGGCTATATCGATGTAGAATTGCACGCTGATCCAGAATATATATACTTTGTGGGGTCTACAATGATTATTTCGAGTAGTTACAAACGTAGTGACAAACTTAATATACCCCCATCCTATGGTGGAGGGTATAAAAATTCTACCAAAGAGTGAAACATCAAACAGATGGCTTTGGTACAGGCACATCCAGCAAGGTAATCTGGTAACAGATACAGATAGCGTGCTCAGGATATGGAAGGAACATTTCTCCAATCTGCTGGTATCCAATAGTAGCGAAGACGATGATACCACAGATCCAATCCCAGAAGATGGTATAGAATGTATACCGCCCGGCCAAGATGAGGTAAAAACAGCAATCAACCGGCTGAAGAATAATAAAGTAGCAGGAGCCGGTGGCTTACCAGCCGAGCTGTTTAAAACCGGAGGCGACGCGCTGATAACGTGTATGCATCGAACGAACGCGTACCCGACGATGGGAACCTGAGCATGTCCCGTCCACAAGAAAGGAGATAAGACTGTATGCTCCAACTATAGGGGCATAAGTCTTCTCCCTATTGCCTATAAGATAGTGTCAGGGATATTGTGCGAATGACTTAAGTCAATGGTCAACGAAATAATTGGACCATACCAATGTGGCTTTAGACCTGGCAAGTCCACCATTGACCAGATATTTACCCTGCGGCAAATGCTAGAGAGGACCCAAGATATGCAGATCACACATATCACCTTTTTGTCGATTATAAAGCAGCATTCAACAGTCCCCTCCGATCAAAGGTATTCCATGCAATGTTGAATTTGGTATCCCCGCAAAGCTCATCCGGCTTTGTAAGATGACATTAACTGATACTAGGTCCTCAGTTAAAATTAGAAAGAACCTTTCCGAAGAATTTCGTACCAAAAGAGGTTTCAGACAAGGAGACAGCCTTTCGTGCGACCTATTCAACATTTTGCTGGAAAAGATAATACGAGATGCAAATGTCAAAAGAAATGGCACAATTAACACCAATAGCCACATGTTACTTGCCTAGGCTGATGACATAGACATCATGGGACGATCAGTAAAGGAAGTAACTGATACCTTTAGGAAGGTCGAAGCAGAATCTGCGAAAGTGGGTCTGGCGGTAAACGGCGAAAAGACCAAACTGATGGTGTCGACGCGCAAAGCGTCCATAGAGCTCGGACCAACTGTGGAAGTTGGTACCTACAATTTTGAGGTAGTTAAAGACTTCGTCTACCTCGGCACTGCCATAAACACAACAAACAACATCAGTTGTGAAATAAGAAGAAGAATTGTATTGGCCAGCAGATGTTACTATGGTTTAAGTAAGCAATTTAAAAACAAAGCCACATCTCGTCAAACAAAAATAACACTATACAAAACGCTGATACTACCCGTGCTAATGTATGGCTCCGAAGCATGGGTACTTGCGCAAGCAGATAAGGCAGTACTTGGTGAGTTTGAGAGGAAAATTCTTCGAAAGATCTACGGGCCGATTTGCGTTGACGGTGAATATCGGCGTCGTATGAAGCACGAGCTATATCAGCTATAGTTAAACGTATCGAGATGCAACGATTGCGTTGGCTAGGCCATATCATAAGAATGAGCGATGATGAACCCGCTAAAAAGGCGTATGAATACATGACACATGGCGGTGCACGCAGAATCGGCAGGCCTAAGCTTCGATGGAGCATACAAGTGGATGAAGAAATGAAAAGGCGCGGTATTCCAAAAAGTCAAGCGAAAAACAGAGTTCGGTCTATGGAACAAATGTTCTGAAATGGGCCAACTAAGTAAGTAAGTAATTTAATTTCAATAAATTTAAAAAAGTGTTAAACAGAGGGAACGCTGCTGTTACTAAAATATATATGGGCTGGGCTGACACAGGACACTCTCAGGCAGATTTCTTTCCAATCTTTCTTAAAAACAACAATCCTACCTACTTAACAAAAAAATAATAATGAACACAATACCTGTATCCGAGAAATATATCCAAAAATAGGGATAAATTGTCGTCTTTAGGAGCACCCCACACCAACGTCTTCCAATATATTGACCTAATTTTTTTAGTTTCCTTAGTTTCAATATGCTTACTATCGAATCCCATATAGAAATTAATAATCGGCGAAAAAATCGGCTAGGAAAATCGATTTCTGAACCATGGTGCGACGTCGGTATTCATAGCATATTTGTCCATATATCTTTCGTAGAATATTTCACTCAAACATACCAAGTTCTGCTCCATCTGCTTCCGCAAGTACCCATGCTTCGGATCCATACATAAGTACGGGTAGTATTAGTGTCTAGTAGAGTATAATTTTTGTTTGAAGAGACGTGATTGTGCTTTTAAAAGGTTTACATAGACCAAAGTAGCATCTTTGGCCAATATTATCCTCCTATTTATTTGGGTGCCACCGTGGTGCAATGGTATGCACACCCGCCTTGCACGCTTAAGGTCGTGGGTTCGATTCCCCGGCCAGTCAACATCAAACACTTTTCAACGGTGGCAAAATACCCCTCAGTAATATTGACGACATTTTCTGAGTATTCCAGCCTTGTACAACTTCTCTACAAGTGGTGTCTTAGACACGCCGTTCGGACTCGGCGATAAACAGTAGGTCCCATATCATTGAGCTAATATGAATCGGGGTGCACTCTTTGATATGAGAGAAGTCTCCCCTGTCCCGCCTGGGATGTTTGTGGAACAATTATTATTATTTATTTGCGGAACTGATGTTGTTGATTTTGGGTGAAACCCCGTTTGATACTGAAATGCGGAACTCAGGCATGGTTTGGAACTCCTTTGATATAATTGGGCTGTCAAAAGTAGCTTTATGGTTGACGATCTGTTTTTCATGGGTCTTCTGTAGGATTTGGCGTAGGGTGAAGATTGGGTTTACTGTAGATTTCTTAGGTCTAAAACCGCATAGGTATTACCCATTGACCATAGGTTTTTGCAGTTCACCTAATACATCCGACAGCACAATGATGTCTTGTCTCCTATCTTGTACATGGGGCATAGCAGCCTGAGCTTCAAATTAGTCCAGCCAAACTTTTATAATCAACTGATGCACCACCTCTCTTTAGTAGTTTGGCATGCAGACCATCAGCTCCTGCTGCTTAATTTTTTTTAGCCGATTAATTGCTGTCATGACCTCACTTTAGCTTGGTGGCAAACACTCAATGCCATCTCGCTTACCGTCCATATTCGATATCAAACCATTGATGAAATGCCACGCCTTCTGTATAAGTTACAAGGTTATCTTCGTCATCTTCATAGGTGAATCTGTACCATACCCTTCAGTCAGGTGTTTTACACTCTGGTAAAATTTTCTGACTTCATTCTGACTCCTGAACAGCTCGAGTTTCTCAAGCTCAAATTTTTCCTGATCTCTCTTCGGAAAATACGCTTGCCAACTCTCATCTTCTACCGATATCTTTTCCTCAGTACGCTATCTGTATAATTTTCCAGGTTCCCTTTATTTTCGTGCAAATATGGAAAACGTTCTGCATAGCCATAGCCTTCAGACTAGTGTTTTAGGCTCTGGTGAAATTTTCGGACTTCATTTCGACTCCTGAAGATTTCGAGTTTCTCAAGCTCACGTTTTCCTAGCTCCTTCCGCTTTCTTATTAAAATGCGCTTCCCTTATCTCCTCTTCTACTGGCATGGGGGGGTCAATAGAGCGGAGTACGGTTGTGCTTCTTGACATCCAGCTTCCATCATTTGTTAGATCGATTTTTTGCCGCACCATTAAAACGAGTGCGTACCTTGGCTGCTACAAAGAAATGTACATCTAACACACTGGAATAGTGTCTTCCGTCTATCATAATATTATCGATCTGAGGATTTGGGGACATCCCCCGCAAAAATTCGGATCCGTTAGTCATTATGTAACCCATTATAAAGTAATGTAAAGAAAAATAACTAATTATATTACTTCTTACACTACAAATCCTAGGGTTGGGTGTTCAACGCTCACCGTCGGTACGCGAGCTTTTTATTGACAAAATAAAGAACAGATGGTGATACACATGTTAGCGTTTAAACAACCCTTAATGCAAGTACGCGGGGTCGAGTATGTAGTGTGTTCGGCTACAAATCCGAAGTTCGCATGATCAAATCTAGCAGAAAGCGAAATAAAATAAAATAAAATAAAATAAAATAAAATAAAATAAAATTAAATAAAATAAAATGAAATAAAATAAAATAAAATAAAATAAAATAAAATAAAATAAAATAAAATAAAATAAAATAAAATAAAATAAAATAAAATAAAATAAAATAAAATAAAATAAAATAAAATAAAATAAAATAAAATAAAATAAAATAAAATAAAATAAAATAAAATAAAATAAAATAAAATAAAATAAAATAAAATAAAATAAAATAAAATAAAATAAAATAAAATAAAATAAAATAAAATAAAATTAAATAAAATAAAATAAAATATTTATTTATTTATTATAATATTGACAATGTAGTTAATACACTGTTAATAACAGATGAAATAGCATTGGCTACAATGGCCATCAGCTAAACAAAAAAATAAAATAAAATAAAATAAAATAAAATAAAATAAAATAAAATAAAATAAAATAAAATAAAATAAAATAAAATAAAATAAAATAAAATAAAATAAAATAAAATAAAATAAAATAAAATAAAATAAAATAAAATAAAATAAAATAAAATAAAATAAAATAAAATAAAATAAAATAAAATAAAATAAAATAAAATAAAATTAAATAAAGTAAAATAAAAATATGAAGTGTGTTGAAATTGAAAACAAATTTCACCTCAACTGTTCTATAAATATATAAATTTTTTAGCATTTTTTTCAACTTCTAGTGGCCACAGAATAACTAGTTATTTTAGTGGTCATAGAATAATTAGTATTTCAGTGCGACATTCCCTTGTTAAAATAATGGGTAAGTAGTTACGACTACCAAAAATTACTATAAAAACCCATTAATTAGTGAGGATTTTTTGCTGGAAGAGGGTCTCGCGTGTACCATTAGACCTCTCTTGTGGTGGTAAATTGTGGTGGTTCCTTCTCGGTCATTACGAATAAACAAGTCACAACTGCATAAAATGACTTTGAGGTTTTTGTTAGAGATGTAGTGTAAATAAATTATATATATACCCTAATATCCATGCTATATATTCCTTTAACGAGATTTACAGTTTTCCGTTTTTCCAAAAAGCCAAAGCAAACCCAGTTAAAGGGTTTTGATTCGAATTTCTTTTTTGGTGCTGTTTTGCTAAAGTTTCTATCACGTTTTACATTTTACAATGTATTAATATGAGTTTGTGCATGAGTGTGGGGCGCATTGTGGATCTGACTCTCTGCCTCTGTTGTATCTTGTTGACAACGTTTTTCAGTGCATTTTCTTCTTTTAGCATTTGAAATATTTCATTTTTATGTTAATAAACCATTTTCAGTCATGATATTTTGACATACTTTGCTGCCAAATAGAGAGATATGAAGGCGAACAAAATGTTTGGTGACACATTTTCTCATGGTTGGAGCTTGGTTGGAGCAATCCACAGGAGGGTGGGTGTAGGGTATGCAACAGATGGACAAACGGGTGGATTTGGCTAGACTTACATGGACATTTTCAAGAAAAAGAATATGAAACAGTTGTGCTTTGCTGGATTTTCATCCGGTATTAGATCAAACTGTGAGTGATCACGAATTTTAGTTTTGTTTATTTTTTGTGGTTTCGTTTTGTCTTCGTTTTGCCTTATTGGTGGTAGCGGTGTTGGCCAAAAACGGTTTATTGAATTACATTTGTTTCTTTTTTTGTGTTCTTTGTGGAAGATTGAAATTGAGTTGTACCATATGAACATATTTGGATGTTAATGTTGTGTTTTTGTAAATCATATGTGGGGGAGGTGAAAGCAATCGTTTAAAATAAATTAAGAGTTTAGGTGTGTTTTAAAATATGGTTAATGTACGGCCCAAAGGCCGGCATTAGAAATAATGTATATATGTAGATAAAAATAAATAAATAAATGCATTTCGATTTCCATGAATAATAATTGAAAGCAATAAACATTTGTGCCTTATATCTGAAATAATATTAACTGATTTTGTTTAATTGCAGATATCGATACTCTCTTTCGGTTATTTCATATGGTAAGTTTTCGTTTATACTCTATTTCTACGTACACTATATTTATTCTTTGATTACTAGAAATTATTCTACACCCAAAACAATCTAAACCCACATCTTTCGAATATTATCAATATCAAATCTTAACAAGTGAGCCAAGGCTATAGTCGGGTCGGGGCCGACTATGTGATACCCTACACCACTTGCCCTGTGCATAAGCTTTTGACTGGTAAAATTCAAAATATTAAAATTGGGATAGCTTTGCTCTGAATGTCTTCATTAATGCAGGTCAATTTTATTGAAACGCGTTTAAGTGCACCGTCAGAATAACTCAAATAAAAAAATGGAAAAGTGGGATGTATGCCAACCATCAACCATCACATTCCGACCGCTGAATAATATCCGACCATTACCAAAATCAATAGGTTTATTCCTCTGTGGGACCCCCATTAACAGCGACGTGTAGCGTGATCACAAAAAATTAAAAAATAGGACGTATTAACGATTATTGCTATATCTCCGTTATTTGGCCACATACGCCAACATGCTTTACATCATTGTAAAGATGCGATTTTCTACTTTCATAGTCGGACTTTGCTGTTGTGAAGGTTGGTCCCCAACCAATGCTGTGCTATTCGTCATTATTATTAAAATCGCAAAAATGAGAAGTTGTGTTTTAATAGCGGCTATTGCGATATCTTCGTTGTTTGACCACCTTCAACAACCTACTATACATCGTTGCAAAGGCGATATTTTCTACTTTCATTAGCAGGTTTTGCTTTTGGCATACCCCCTATAGAAGCTGAGATATTCGGTTTGGAAAAAAACATTGTCTTTTTCTTCAAAAAAGTTTTTGCCCATTCCGACCCCTAAATATTATCCAACCATCACCAAAATAAATAGGCTTTTTCCCCTGCGGGACCCCCATCAACACCCAAAATTTGGTGACGATCCGATCCAAATTACGACCTGTAGCGTGATTTCTTTAAAAGTGGAAAAATGGGATGTATTACCGACTATTGCGATATCTCCGTTATTTGGCCACCTATGCTAACCTACTTTGCATCATTGTAAAGACAGGATTTTCTACTTTCATAGCCAGGTTTTGTTTTTGGAAAGTATCCAACAAAAGCTGTGTTATTGTTCATTAGAATTAAAAGCGAATAAATGAAAAGTGGGGTTCTATAAGCGACTATTGCGATATCTTCGTTTTTTGACCACCTACGACAACCTACCATACATCGCTGTAAAGGTGATATTTTCTGCTTTCATTAGCAGGCTTTGCCTTTAATATACCCCTTATAGATACGGAGATATTCGCTTTGAAATAAAACGTTGACTTTTTCCGCAAATAAGTTTTTTGCCCATTCCGACCCCTGAATATTATCCGACCATCACCAAAATCAATAGGCTTCTTCCCCTCCGGGACCCTCATAAACATCCAAAATTTCGTGACGATCCGATCAAAATTGCGACCTGTAGCGTGATTACAAGGTTTAGATGGACAGACGGACAGACGGACAGACGGACGGACGGACGGACTGACGGACGGACACACATAGCCAGATCGACTCAGCTCGTCGAGACATTCATTTTGGTATATATAAGTATGGGTCTACGACCATTATTTCGATGCGTTACAAACTTTTTGGCCAAAACCAACTTATAATACCCTCCCCACATAGTGGTGTAGGGTATAACAATAATCTTCCGTTATATTCAACCACAAATTACAATGGAGTCAATATTTCCATTGCTAAATTGGTTATTAAAATAGATAATTTTTTTCCTATTGCTTGATGCACTTTTATATCTCGTTGAATAGCCAGCCAACCAATCGTTCTACCAACTAAATACATTTACACCTGCATCTGCTGGCTTCAATAAAAATTGATGGATGAACATGGATGGTGTTTAGGTCCGGTGGATCATCTTCTTTTTCTACTCTACTTTGTCTTTAAACATCCCATCGTTGAGTGTATGCTTCTGTATGTTTACCAGCCAGAGCTCATTGGCAACGATACCTATTGCAAATTCATTCGTTATGGCCAATTTATGGTTTGTATATGCCTGGAATGTTAACTAGTCTTCAATTAATATCTTTAATGCATTGATTTTAGAGTTAAAATTACGTGAACAGTAGCTACAAAGCGGAATTCGCAGAAGTAGGATAAAGATTCGACGAAAAGAAAATTTACTTGTTGTTGATATAGATTTCGTTGAAAAAATCTTTCCAATCAAACGTAAAAACCTGTGGTATAAAAATTTTATTATTTGCCCTAAACCATGCTGATAGACCTATACGGTCCAATGCCATATTTGAATTTTGTTTCAACGTAAAATTAACAAGTAAACAAGTAAGAAAGTATCAGTCAGCTGTGCTGACGGAGATATACCCTCAGACACTGACCAAAAGAAAAAAAAAAACCAAACAAAATAATTATTCCGTATATAAAATATATTGATTTTGTAACTAAGTTTGGAAGAAATGTTTGAAAGCTTTTATGCCATTATCACAGGAAGTATTGACATACTCCGGAAAAAAATTTAGGTCAGGCCGTTAGAACAACCTACAGAAAAAATAATCAAAACTATGCGAGAGCAGCTCTTAAACTTCCCTTTTTCTGAATTTTGTGTTGGAGGTACCCGAAGTGGACCGATATAGTCCACTAATAAAGCAATCAGAAACTCCTTGCGAGAACTATCTTGCGGATTTGCCATTTTAGTTGGTGCCGTCAGGGTTTCTTGGAGGCCATTATCTCAGGAACTATCGACTTGCACCCAACATAAATTGTCCCCGTCGCAACCCGGCGCTTACAAATGCCAGTATTGGCAAGACAATAGCAAAAAAATAACCTTTTTCACAAATACATTTATAAATCTTTAAATATTTATAGAGAAAAGTATGAATGTATTGGTGAAAATGGTTTTTAACTTTGCTATTGTCTTGCCAATACTGTCTGTGTGTAAACGCCTAGTAAAGAAAGACAAAAAGATAACCTGCTGAAAAAAAATTCAAAACGATCCATGGGAGGTTCTTGAACTTCACTTTAAGTGAATTTTGTGTGGGATGTACCCGAAGGAGTGGACCGATATAGTCCACATTTGAACACGATGTATGTCTCGAAGGAATAATACCATGTGCAAAGTTTGGACCAACACGATTGCTCCCTTCGAGAGTTATCATTCACACCATTTTACAGAAAAATTTTGAACTTTTGTTAGGGAGGTTCCCGAAGGAGTGGACCTACATGTCCCATCTTTGAATTAAAACTATGTTTGGTTCGAATCGGTTGATCCGTTCAAGTGTTATCGTGCGCACCAGACAGTCAAACAGACGGACGGACTTGGGGTCTAAAACCGTTATTTCGATGAGGCGCATTTTTGGTCATATCAAAGTGTGTATACCCTTCTTAGCCTAAAGACTGATGGTATAAAAAGGCTGTTAAGTTCGGACAAGCCGAACTTTTTATACCATTCACCATAAAATATTTTAAACTAAAATGGAATAATTGGTTTCAATTCCTGTCCACAATTTTAGATGCAAATATTTTTCGACCACGGAAACTCCAAATGCCTAAATTATCTAATCTAAAAGATATGTTCAACCTTTATGTGGGCCTATCTTGACAATTTTTGGTAGAGAATTTTTGTAACTGCAGGGAACTTCAAATGTCAAAGTACGGGAAGTTCCGTCAAACAATGTAGCAAAGACCCTCAAAGTACTGAAAATCGGGAAATACCGTTATATGGGGGCTAAACCAAAACATGGATCAATGTTGACGATTTTCATTCAAGAAGCTTCATGACCACTGAGAATCTTAAATGTCAAATTACAGCTAGTTCGGTTAAAAATTGTAGCAAAAATCCTTAAAATACCAAAAATCTGGAGGTACCGTTATATGGGGGCTATACCAAAACGTGGACTGATATAGACCATCATTGAACTTGACGCATCTTCCCAAAATTTCAGCGTCCTATCTCCATTCTTCTGGATGCCAGAGTGATTACAACAGACGGACGGACATGCATACATCGACTAATAATTTTACCCTGATCAAGAATATATATAAAAAGGAAAATAACCGTGGTTTTAGACAAATAAATTACATTTCCTATGATATTTTCAACATTCGCCTGGAGAAAGTTATGCGAAATGCAGAATTGACATTTAAAAAATTATCAGTCAGCTGTGCCAACAGTGATATAACCTCAGTCTTCGACCTAAAGACGGTTTTTTGAGTTTTTGGCCAATTTCTCAGGAAGTATTGGCTTGCCCCGAAAAATATTGTATCTTCTTAGCTAGGACGGCAAACCCAACATGTTGCCAAAAATTTAAAAACGATCCCAGACGAGCCCCCGAACTGTGCTTAACCCAAACTTTGTTTGGGGGGTACCCGAAAGAGTGGTTCGAGGTATTTAATATTCGGACATAATACGAGTCTGCAAGAAACAATACGATGTACAACAGTTCGGTTTCTCCCTTCGAAGGTTATTTTACATACTACCCAGTTAAGTTGATACCGAGGATTTGTTGGAGCTTTAGGGCCATTATCTAAGGAAGTATGGACATGTCATATGACATCGATATTCCCCATCAACGCATACTCGCCCTTATATCATGCGAAGATTTTTATACTCTCAGCATTTATGCTAACGAGGGTATATACATTTTCATACGGGCAAAATGTGCCTTATCGAAATAATGGTTTTAGACCCCAAGTGTGTTTGGACAAAATGTGTTTCAGACAATTTGGAGTCGATTTAGCAATGTCCGTCCGTCGGTCTGGCTGGCTGGTGCGCACGATAACTCTCGAACGGATGAACCGATTTGGTCCAAAATTTGGCTCTCGCAATATTTTGTCCAAACTTAGTTAAAGTTCGAAGATGGGTTATATCGGTCCACTCCTTCCGGTACCTCCCCCACAAAAGTTTGAAAATGTCCGGAAAATTTGTGCGCACGATAACTCTTGAAGGGAGTAACCTAACATAACATACTTTGCACATCGTGAAATTTCTACCAAACTTAGATGAGGTTCCAATATGGACTCAATCGGTCCACGCTTTCAGGTACTTCCCACACAAAATTTTGGAAAAGTTCACTTTAGGACATGCTCTCGAATCGTTTTTATTTTTTGTTGTAGCAGCTTGTATTCACGGCCCCCCATACGGCGCACGATGGGGCCAATAGCCGGTTTTCGAGGCAAAAAGTCAATTTTTGAAGTGAACAATTTTAAAGAAATAGTAACGGATTTCGATTGCCAACACTCTGAATCACTAAAAATAAAAAAATAAATCAATCTGGTAACATCACATTGCGACATACTGATCTGGCAATGGTGACATATTTTCTTATGCATAATTTTCCGACATTCATTATAAATAAGTAGTGAAAGCATTTTAGGCCCCAAAAAGAACATTTCAACATTTTTATATTTTTTAAACATGGAAAGCTCTTCAATGGGTATGTAAAATAAGATAGTGTTAACAAATAATAAAAATGTTATGTGTGGTAAATGTATTTTTGAGTTAAGATGTTATGTCTTTTTTGGAGTATTTTTCATTGTTATCCATGTGTTCTCTGGAGTATAACTTTTGAGATCTAGGTAGATCTAGGATATTATATATATGTGGTGAAAGGTATTAATGTGTACTATCATTTTGTGAAAAAATTAGCTGCGCCTAGCTGCGCCTTTTCATAAAAATCTGATTTCAGATGTCGTAATAAAATTAAAAAATATGGACATTTTTATGTTTTGGTTGGAGAATAATCGGAAACCCATTAATGTTATCAATTGGATTTCGGAAATAATTAATAGACGTATATAATAATATGTAATTTCAAAGATATCGAAGACAAACTTGGCTTTTGTGGAGAATCTTAGCCGATTTTTACTAAATTTGGCACCTTTTTTTATTAACTTATAACAGACCACAGGCAAAACCATGAAATTTGAACATATGTATATAAGGGAGCTATTTCTATATCTAAACCGATTTCAATATAAATTAACAAACTTATTTGTAGTCCGAATTCCGTAACATTTTCCAAATTTTATTGTAATTTGATGGAATTTGCATGCTTGGTCAATCATTTGCCTGAAATCGGGCGAACATATATATGGGAGCTATATCCAATTCTAAACCGATTTCAATATGATTTGTCAAAAATGTTTCTAGACCAAAATCCGTCACACATTTCAAATTTCATCAAGATTGGACATACATAGCGGGATTGGTGCCCAAATACCTAAAATCGGGCGAAAATATATATGGGAGCAATATCAAAATCTGAACCGATTTCAATATAACTTGGCAAACTTATTTGTAGTCCTAATTCCGTGGTATTTTCCAAATCACATAAAAATTGGGCAGAATTTGCGTGTTTGGTCCATCAATTGCTTGAAATCGGGCGAACATATATACAGGAGCTATATGTATATATGAACCGATATGAACCAAATTTGGCATATTAGTTTCTAAGCCCATTATAAACATCTGTACAAAATTTGGAAGGTCTAGCTTGCCCCAGTGATTTGTTGCCTCGAAAACCTGTCATTGGCCCCATCGTGCGGCGGTACAAGTTTCATCGGGGGCAAAACCATACTTCCTGAGAAAATAGTCTGAAAGTTTAAAAAAAAAAACTATGACACCGTGTGTAGTGGTTCGAGCGCAAGATAACTCTCGAACGGATCTGCCGTTTCGATCCAAAATTTTGCCTTCATAATATTTTGTCCAAATTTAGTTTAAGTTCGAAGATAAGCCATATCGGTTCAAAAATGTTCGGAAAAATTGTGCACATGATAACTCTTACAGGGAAGGACCGATTTGGTCCATACTGTACGCATCCTAATATATCTACCAGAAATAGATCAGGTTTGAATATGGACTATGTTTGTCCATTCCTTCGGGTACCTCCCACACAAAATTTCCGATAAGTTTACTTTAAGACCTGCTCTTGACTAGCTTTGATTTCTGTTGAAGCAACATGCAATTGCTTTCTCAATTACGACGGTAATGGTTTTTTCAGTGGCAAGTCCATACTTCATGGGAAAACAGCCCGAAAGTTGTAAAAAACTTCCTATGGCACCATATGTAGTAGCTGAAGAAACCGATTTGGTCCAAAATTTGGCCTTCGTCATATTTTTTCCAAACTTGGTTTAACTTCTAAAATGGTCGGTATCGGTCTTCTCCTTAGGATACCTCCCCCACAAAAGTTCAACATTTGTGTTCAAGCGCAGTTTAGGGTCTGTTCGGAGATCCTTTTCTTCCTGGCATACTGGTCCAACAGGTGTACGATAAGCCACTGAAATGAGTAGTGTGCACGATATCTATCGAAAAGATAAGATCTCAAAATAAGATCCACTTCCGTAATGCACTATGTCGGCCCATTCCATCCTTCGCAAAAGTTTTGAACTTTAATCGTAATCCACATTTTTGTCGGCAAGTTAAAATGTCCACAAAAATTCTGAAAAAACCCCTAAATACATTCGATCTGTCCGTAGATGAAAGTTCCTATTCACATAGGCTGAGGGTATATCTCTGTCGGTAAAGCCGACTGATACTTTTTTACTTGTTTTCATTCAATTACACCAAGCAGGTTACGAAAACATACCTAGCAAAATTAATTGGAAGTAGTGCAATGTAGACTAGTTATTTCACGGCATCTTTTGATGCAGTTCTAACTGTGTCGTGAAAAGTCACTCCATTCCCCACATTTTATGGGCATTCAGATGCGAACCAAGGAATGGTAGCCATTTATCATATCTTAACTGCATCCGGATGCAGTCCAAATGAAGTCGTGAAAAAGGCACTCCAATGCGATTCCGAAGGGTCAGTTAAAATGCAGTGCTAATGGAGTACATCCTTTAGTGGTCACGCTCTTGTAAAATGCATAATTTGATGCGCTTCCAAATCACTTGCACATATGATTTAACTGCATCTTTGGAGGCACACTTTTTGCTGGGTATATTAGCACGGGTAGTACCAGTGTTCTATATAGTTCTACTATTTTATTACAACAACTTTAATTTATTAGTGGGAAAAATTGGCAATGTTTACCAAGGGGTAAGGCAGAGAAGATTACAGTTACGGATCTCGCCACATATTCTCATCAGTTCCCTTTGAAAAACAAGGTATGAGTTAAAAATCCAAAAAAAAAAAAATGAAAAATGAGAAAAATCCAAAAACAAGAAAAAATCGCAGTGTAGCAATGAAAATTCTCTACAACATTTTCTTTAGTCCCATTTCGATAGGACATGCCGTTTCCAAGCAAAATCCTTAAAACCTAAAAATAAACAAAAACGGTAAAACGGATCATCATTTGGCCAATCTAATGACTAATGGCGGCGAAATAATTGGCACTGTGGTTAAAATTAGAATAAATGTGTTTATGTACTGAAAAAAGAATTGTTGGATAAATGAGAAAACTAAACAATTCAGTGGTTAGGGAAACATGGTTGCGGATGGAGATTGCAAATAGTCATATGCTTCGATGTTCTATGAACCAAATGACTCAAGGCAATTTATATATCCACAATAGGGTGATGGCGATACATATTTTGATGAGTTTTTAATTAAAACTACAAGCACCCACCAAGTCCGGCTAGCACCCACCCACCAAGTCTAGACTAGGGTTTTTGTAGTCTAAATATATACTTTCAAAAAATTCATACTAGAAGTTGTTTGCATTTTCAGTGTTGCATAGTGTATATCCACAATAGGGTGATGGCGATTCATATTTTAATGAGTTTTTAATTCATATTACAAGGAGCCGCCCATGCCATCTATAACATGCCAAATCCGAGGACTTTTCTTGGTCTCCCTTTCATATCGAGTGGACACTGACCTATTCGTGGTGTTACCTAGAGAGCACATGTAAAGGTAGCGAGCTAAAATGTGACGCGCGTTACTAAGTAATAATATTAAGACCATGGGCAGGGCGTTGGGCTACAGGATACGCCTGAACTACCCTCACATGGAAGGTACTTACACCTGGGAAGTTTTTGCGGATTCAAGAAAAAAACAAAATAGCCGAAGAGTTTTTTAAATAAATCATGGTCAAAGTTCACATTATTTAGGGTTTTTAAGTTTTCACGATTTAACTTGGAAACCGCAAGTCCTATGGAAATGGGACTAGATGGGAAAATATTGTATCAGTGAAAATACCCTGCACTTTCGTGCATATTATAAAGGTCAATCGTGCAGGGTATTTTCACTGCTACAACATTTTCCCATTTATCCCCATTTCCATAGGACTTGCGGTTTCCAAATAAAATCGTGAAAACATAAAAATCCCTGTGAACTTTTTATTTGAAACCGCAAAAACTTCCCAGTTGTAAGTACCTTTCACTTGAAGTTAGTTCAGGCGCATCGTGTAGCCCAATCCCCTGCCCATGGTTTTAATATTATTCTCGCTACTTTTACAGGTGCTCCCTAGGTGTCATCACAAATAGGTCAGTGTTTACTCGATATGAAAGGGAGACCAAGATAAGTCCTCGGGTTTGACATGTTATAGCTAGCATGGGCGGCTCCTTGTAATTTGAATTAAAAACTCATTAAAATATGAATCGCCAACACCCTATTGTGGATATACACTATGCAACACTGAAAATGCAAACAACTTCTAGTATGAATTTTTTGAAAGTACATATTTAGACTATAAAAACCCTAGTATGGGTTTATCCTGTCAGATCCAGTTCCGATTTTATGGCCTCATCTAAACCGGGCTAAACCTACACTTTTTTGCATTTATCAGGCCTTTATCTCAGAAACGAATAGGAATTTGGCCTTGCTGTCTTTAGCAATATTGTAGCCCTAAGCTAGTAGAACTTATCTTTTGAAAAGAAGAAAGAAAAACTCCATCTAGGGATCAAAATCTATAAAATATAGAAAATTTTACAAAATTGCTGAAATTCTGATCAGTATCAGCTAAACTATTGGGAGTTGAACCAAGTAACCTTTTGCAAAAAAATAAATAGTAAAGTTTTCTACAATTCTTTAGAAGATTCTGAGATTCTACAATGCTTACTTCATCTTGTTTCAGCGGTATTTTGCACACAGTTCACACCAACAGTTTATTCTCGCATTTCGGATTTCACTACATAATTGACATTTTTTTAAAAACGTCGTTGAAAAATGTACTGAAAACATCGGCATAGAGGCATTTTACAACAATGACATGTTCTGTAGAGTTGTGTATTACATTCCAGGGAATATTTTTCCAAAAGAAAATATTCAGAAAAAATTAACCGTTTTGGAGATACGGTGCGAAATGTATAAAAATTGTGGAATTTTTGTATATATTTTAAAGTTTGAGGCAATAAGTGTAGTTTTTCGAGTTCATTATTTCTCCAAATATTTTATTCTTGTCCTTGTCTACAAATTTGGTTCAGAGGTCAGACGAAGATTCGCATTGGTTTCAGATATATAGCCCCGAATTTCTCTAAAAACTCAATATTTAACCATGTTTAGATGGGGCTATAAAATTCGAGCTGGATCTGATACAACCAAACCCAACTAGGGTTTCTTGTCGTTTGGGTCTGTACTTTAAAAAAATCTTCACTTCGAATTGTTTGCACAAGATCACCTTACAAATGTTGCACAGTGTATATAAATTGCTTTGAGTCACTTAGTTCATAGTACGTCAGAGCGTATGATAATTTCCAATCTCCATCCGCAACCATGTTTCCCTAATCTCTGAATTGTTTAGTTTTCTCCAATATTTGATCCAATATTTGTTTTTTCAATAAATAAACATATTTATTATAATTTTAACCACAGTGCCTTTAATTCGCCGCCATTATCCGTTAGCTTGGCCAATGATGATCTTTATAGAGAATTAATTTGAAATTATGTACTAACGACACCAAACGTGTTCCTATAAAAATTTGATTATACATTGAATACTCATGCCTTTGAGCTGCCACTTTTCTTCCTTCTGCAGCTTGGCACTTTGAAAAATCATTGAAAAACGTTGTTTTGACAATAACAGGGCTTTCTTCGAAATCGAATGTTAAATTAATGAAATGTTATGTAATATAATTTCAAATTAATTACCTCAGTGAAAGAAAACAACAACTGAGTTGACAATTACATTAGTATGCACAAATTAAAAAAAAGTTCATTAGGCACGTTTAAACGTTTGATGGGCATATGTATGTAGATGCAAGATGAATACATATAAACAGCTAACATGTCTTCTTTAAGGCTTTTAATTTCTAGGATATCTTTTTTAAAATCAAGACACAAATGGGGGTAGAGGCATTAGGTTAGAAATAGCCTGCTAACATCACCAACCGAAATTTCATATTAGCGCTATAATTCTCAAACCGAATATCCAATTGGACCGAAACTTTGTAACAGGAAAACTCTCGAGAGAAGTGATTGACATTAGTCCATCGTATGGGCATCGTAATATTTCCCCAAACCTTATACAAGTTGTAAGATGGAGTAATCAAAAAACTCATTCGAGTATCTCCCCCACAAATATTCTAAATTGTTGCTTAACTGCAGTTTAAACTCCGCAGTGTAGTGCTGCCTTTAGTTTGCACAAGTCTTCTTTGTACAAGTCTTCTCAACACGTTTTTAAGCAGTCGTTGCCTTTCTCGTCTGGGATGTTCGTGGGCTAAATTATTTTCCTCCAATAACAAATCCTTCTCTCTCGCGTGCTTCTAAAATTCGCCATTCCTTAATGTCCACCCTGGGTTTTATCTATATCCAAGTGTTAGCTTGCGAATCATGTTTACAATGTTAATCTTCAATCTTTATTCTTCATTGGGAAGTCAAGTGAATTTATAATTGCGTACAAGTGTTGCTGCATTTGTGTAAAAGCAGCTGTTGACTTTGCCTGTTCGCCAGTCAAAGTTAATGATGAAAAATCTAAAAGAGGATGCTACTGGTCTAAGCAAGTTTTAAGCAAACCAAATATATTATGCGAAAGTATTATGAAGCTGTTTGCAGCGACTTTGCATCGCCGTCCATCCCACCAGGGCTTCGGAGTCGAGCCATTTTTGGTCAGACTCCGACTCCAGTCCAATTTTTTTCTCGACTCCGACTCCAACTCCGGAGTCGACTCCGAAAATAGATAAAATGCAATTCACAACTTAAACTACAGTCATTTCAGTTTGAACTTTCAAGATACATTACATTGGGATAATACCAAAACATAGACCTATATTGTTCGTTTTTTTCTCGTTGACAATGCGGAATACAAAGTAACAAGCAATTCAGCATTCTTCACATTTCAGAACATGTAGCAAAATCCTTCAAAGCAACTGCAATCGGACGGTATCGTTACAAAGTTCCTCTACCTAAACACCGACGTACGAGTATATTTACAATTTTCCGAATTTGACTTATGTACCCAATGAGACTCGAAATATCAAATTACCATAATTACTGACCGGTAACACTCTTTGTATCTTTTTTAATTATGGAAAATTAATGATATTTTAACACCACAACGTGATAGGAGACCAAAATTGCGTAGTGCCTCTTAACATACACTTTCGTGGTTAAGGTTACTTGAAACCTTTATGTCAAAAGGGATAATTTTCTTCAAACCGTTAAGCATTTTGCTTAACACTTGTAGGCCTTTGCCTACATATGTAACTCTTCATCTTCAAGGATAATATCTCGGATTCTTGTCCGTCCATAGTTATTTTTTACGTATTGCACCAAGTAATGTGACAAAAGAAAACCTTTGAAATACATAAAATCGGGCCGTGCCGTTATAATACATCGTAATCCTATACCGGCAATTTTACATCTTTATACTTTATAAAGTTCCCGACGAATATTTCGATGTTTTTCAAACGGAATGACAAGTTAGTATCTTATGGTAGAAAGTCTCTTTTGTCTACCACCTCAAAAAGAATACAAGTAAAACCAAAGTTTAGTACGGCTAAGCCGAACTGAAAATCGGAAATGATTAAATTGTTCTAGAAATTTATATATCCACCATCCTATAGAGGCAATGCTCATAATTTAAAGTCAATTTGTTAAATATTTTTCATTCCTCAGCATAAATATATTGACAAATTTATCCTAGATGCATGATTTAATCGAAAAATCATTTGATCTCTTCTCATCGAAGAACAACAGGATAGCATAGGAATATTCCCTTAAATAGAAAGAGAAATGGTTAAGTAGGTTTACTTATAGATAACCACACACTATTCTATTATAAAAAAAAGCAGACTTCTTTGTAAAAGACGCATGCTTCTTCAAAAAACCGAATATGTCGTTTAGAAAATAGCAGGAAAATCGTCTTTAAGAAGATTCTAACTTTTCTCATACAAATTCAGCAAGAAGTCTAGTAGGTCTTTCGTATGATTTCCCTTAAAGTACTACAAGGTCTTTCATAGAAATCCAACAGGCTCATTCGCAGCAGACATAAATGACTTCTAATAAAAAACAACAAGAGAAGACCAGTGAGTATTCTATAAAATGGCCTGTAAATCTTCTAAAAGATTTTCCCTAGGTATATTTGGAACATGCAAACATTATTCCAATCAATTGACCCAAAAATGTTTCCGATATACATTTTGTAGTCAAAATAGAGATTAGGAGTTTTTTAAATTATGATCATTTAAATAATTTTGATAAATGTAGAACAGATTGTTGCCCGGAGTCGGAGTCGAGTTTCTTTTCACGACTCCGGCTCCGACTCCGACTCCAGCAAAATTTGCTAGACTCCGACTCCAGACTCCAACTCCTACTCCGAAGCCCTGCATCCCACTGCACAAAAGGAGGTGGTAAACAAATAATTTACGACTTAAATGCCTAATGTTGCTATAAAATACATATATTTTATTTTGCACTTGATTAGATTGTGATGAAAGCCGGTTGACATCACGGTAATTGTGAACGAAATCGAAGCTTATGAGTGACACACGTACATATACATCTGTAAATCTTCGGGATTGTCTAATTGTTCGAGTCTCTTCTCTTGGTAATGTAATTACATTAGGGCGGGTCAATTTGGAAACATTAATGGGCGTGTAGAGTTTCTGATTCCTGGGATTGTACTGAGCTAAAAAGTTTGCTTGAGCATACATATGTCTAGGGAGAAAATCGAGCCTCCCGATTATGACTTGAATTTTTTATACACGTTTTTTGGATATTTTTGCATATAACAGCCAACATAACAGAAATAAATTATAGCATAGACAATAATTAATAGCTCTCGCAAATGCACTGGAACGCTCATTCAAGCAGTTTTGGTCTTGAGACCGTGCACATTTTTGGGAAAATGCCGATAAATGGCACTGTGCTACAAAACATGACCAGAAAAGTATTCAAGCGTTCTGATGCAAACATTCTATCGTGTTGAGGTTCATAAACAACGAAAATACAGTTGGTTCTTTTACGGTACTCGAACGGATCAACCGATTCGGTCCAAAATTTAGCTTTCGTAATATTTGTCCAAGCTTAGTTTAGGTTCGAAAATGGGTTATATTGGTCCACTCTGTCCGGAATCTCCCCTATAAAAGTTGGAAAAGGGTCGGAAAATTTTTGCGCACGATAACTCTTGAAGGGAGTAACCTAACATAACATACTTTGCACATCGTGAAATTTGTACCAGACTTAGATAAGGTTATATTATGGACTCAATCGGTCCACTCCTTTAGGTACTACCCACACAGAATTTCGGAAAAGTTCAGTTTAGAGCCTGTTCTCGAATCGCTTTAATTTTTGTTGTAATATCATGTATTCACTGCCCCCTATACGACGGTACAAGTTTCATTAGGGGCAAGTCCATAATTCCTAAGAAAATAACATAAAAGGTGCAAAGAAAACCCTGGACACCGTGTGTAGTGGTTGCAGCACAAAACAACTCTCGAACGGATCTGCCGATTAAGTCAAAATTTTGACCACGTAATATTTTGTTCAAACTTAATTTAAGTTCGAAGATAAGCCATATTGGTTCAGGTACCTCCCCCATAAAAGTTCAAAAATGTTCGGAAAATTTCTTGATGGGAGTGACCGATTTGGTTCATCCTAAGATATCTACCAGATATAGACCAGGTTAGAATATGTACTATATTTGTCCACTCCTTCGGACACCGGCCACACAAAATTTCGGATAAGTTCACACAAAAGCTGCCCTCGAATCACTTTGATTTTTGTTGAAGCAACTTGCATTCGCTGCCTTCATTACGAGGATAAAAGTTGTTTCAGGGGCAAGTCCATACTTCTTGAGGAAACAGCCCGAAAGGTGTAAAAACCCCTATGACATCATATGTATTTGCTGGAGAGCACGATAACTCTGGAACTGTTCAACCGATTGGGACCAAAATTTGGTCTTCGTCATATTTTCTCCAAACTTAGTTTCAGTTGGAAGATGGGCAACACCGCTCCACAACTTCCGGCACATCCCCCCAATATTTTAAAGTTGTCACCAAAATGGAATGCTCGATATTTCTTGAACGGGGCAACCAATTTGGTCAAAACTTTGGATGTCCTAATATTTTGACCCTAGTAAATGGCCCATATCGGTCCTCTCCTTAGTGTACCTACCCCACAAAGGCTCTACACTTACATCTTATGATGTAAAAATAGGCATGGGGAAACAAAGCAATCTTCAGAATGACATAAAAACCAACCATTTTAGCGCGTTAAATAGACCAATAGTTTTTTCTAAAAATCTTTCTTTCTAAAAATCTTTCCACAGATGAACCAAATCCACGGAAGAATCAATTGTCACCTGTTTTTTTTCGGCAAAATTGGCCATGTGGCGGTTATTCCGCTTGAGCAAGGTAGGACGGTCCATTCTGAACCGTATATCACAATTTGTTTGCCTGAAGTTTTCGGAGAAATTCGAAAAACGAACAAGAACAGACGAATCGTAAAGCGAGCTCCCACACATCGACTCAAATTAGCGCCTTATTGGCCGGACAATGCATAAAATTGATGGGTAATTCGCAGTACAGCTTTGAACTGACACCCAGTAAGTTCTTTTTATTCCTGTCGATTTGTTCTATATCCACACTTATGACACCGATGAAAAATAATGTATACCGCATGGAACAAAGTGACAAAAACATTTTTTAATTTTTGCCTCAATAAATTCAAGCCTTGTAAATCAAATATCAGAGTTCTGATTTTTTAAATGTGTTTTTATATTTGTAGGTTTTTATACCCTCAGCATTTATGCTAACGAGGGTATATACACTTTCATACGGGCAAAATGTGCCTCATCGAGTCGATTTAGGCATGTCCGTCTGTCCTTCTGTCTGTCTGGCTGGTGCACACGATAACTCTCGAACGAAACAACCAATCGGGTCCAAAATTTGTCATTCGTAATATTTTGTCCAAACTTAGTATAAGTTCGAAAATTGGCCATATCGGTCCACTCCTTCGGGTACGTCCCACACACAATTTTGGAAAAGTGCAGTTTAAGGCCTTCTCTCGAGTCCTTTTTGTTTCTGTTGTTACAACTTGTATTCCCTGCCCCTATTACGACGGTGCAAGTTTTTTGATTGGCAAGTCCTTACTTCCAAGGACACCAAGTGTTTTGGATGGAGCGCGCGGTAACTCTCGAACGGATAAACCGATTCGATCCAAAATTTGGCAATCTTAATATTTTGCTCAAAGTTCAATCACGTTCTAGGATGGGTCTTATCGGTTCACTCCTTGGGGGACCCCACTCCACGATAGTTCAAAATTTTTCGCAAAAATGGTGCGCACGATAACTTTGGACATTGTTATATTTCTACGAGACATTGATCAGGGTAGAATCTTTATATATATAAAGTAGAAAAATGTTTGTACGTTTGTTTGTTTCAAGTTTATTGACTCAAAAACCGCTGAACACTACATGGGCTATTAAAATGTCTTAAATTTCGCGTTGATCCGGAGAGATAGCATGAGAATCGGAGGTACCTCCAACAAATTTAGATTTTTTATGCAAGTATCTATAGAATGGTAACAGATAATGTCTCCAAATTTTGGATGTGTGAAAGAATTTGGTCTAGAATTAAATTTGCCAAATTATATTGAAATCTGTTCCGATTTGGATGTAGCTCCCATATATATTGTTGTACGATTTCATGTATTTGATGTACCAAACACGCCGTATATACCCGATTTTAATGACAGTTGGAATGTGTGACGAAAACTGGCCTTCAAATAAATGTGTCAAAATATATTTTACCTTATTCGGGGTAGCGATGAGCACCCTTTTAGAATCGTTTTGATTTTTCTTCAAATTGGTTGCACGCAAGGCCTCTACTACCAGAAAATAACCCGAAAACTGTAAAAAACCCCTACGGGCAACATGTGTAGTGGCTGGTACGCACGACAATTCCCGAACCGAATACTGCGTTGGTCCACACTTTACATATCGTAATATTTCTTAGAAAATAGATGAAATTCGAAGATGGTGCTTATAGTTCCACTACTGCCACTTTTGACCGAAGGTACTCCTAGTAGCCCTGTTAACAGCGATAAGTCGTAAGGCTACTGAAGAAAAGAACGCGGCATACAGAGCAACCCTGCATTCAGTAGCAACACGAAGCGCGAAAGAAAAATATCGGCAGAAGAGGATAGAGGAGAAGCGTATTTTCAGAAGAAAAAAAGAAAGAGCAAGAAAAACGCGAGCGAGATGGTTAGGAGTCAGAATGAAGTCCGAAAATTTTACCCGAGTGTAAAACACCAGACTGAAGGGTATGGTGCAGGCACATTCTCCTGCAAAGATCATGAAGGGAATCTGGTGACTAATACAGATAGCGTACTTAGGATCTGGAAGGAGCATTTCATGAAGATCTTAGTATCGAATATGAGCGGCGATACACCAGAACCAATCGCAAACGACTGCGTTGAATGTCCACCACCTACCCAAAGCGGGGTCATGACAGCAATTAATCGGCTGAAAAACAATAAAGCAGCAGGAGCTGATGGGCTGCCCGCCTTACGGTGGCGAAATGCTGCTAAGGAGTATGCATCAGTTAATTACGGAAATTTGGCAGGAAGAAGGCATACTCAACGATTGGAACCTCATCCCCTATGTCCCGTACACAAGAAAACGACAAAACTACAGAGGCATAAGTCTGCTACCAATCGCATACAAAGTGTTGTCGAGCGTTCTGTGTGAACGTCTAAAACCCATGGTCAATGAAATAATCGGGTCATACCAATGCGGTTTTAGGCCTGGTAAATCGGCAACTGACCAAACCTTCACACTGCGTCAAATACTGAGGAAGACCCACGAAAGACAGATCGACACATACCACCTGTTTGTCGACTATAAGGCCACCTTCGACAGCCCAATTCGATCAAAGGTGTTCCAAGCTATGTGTGAGTTTGGTATCCCTGCAAAACTTATACGATTATGTATGCAGCATGACATTGGCTAACACAAGATCAGCTGTTAAAAAAGAAAAGAACCTGTCCGAACCCTTTGAAACAAAACGAGGTTTAAGACAAGGTGACAATCGTGTGACCTATTTAACGTCTTACTGGAAAAATTCATAAGAGATGGTAATATATATACGGCCAGAGATAAAAACACGACAATTTACAATAAAGATATAATGTTATTGGCCTACGCAGTCAACGGCGATAAGACAAAGTTTATGGTATCAACACGCAAGATGTCCAGTAGACTCGAACCAACTATTGATGTTCAGAACTACAATTTTGAGGTAGTAAATGACTTTAATTACCTAGGCACCGCCATAAATAAAACGAACAACGTCAGTTTTGAAATAAAGAGAAGAATAATATTGACCAACAGATGCTACTTTGGTCTAAGTAAACAGTTTAAAAGCAAAACAACCTCTCGTCAAATAAAAATCACACTCTACTACCCGTACTTATGCATGGATCTGAAGCATGGGTACTTGCGAAAGCAGATGAGGCAGAACTTGGTTTGTTTGAGAGACAAATGAATACCGACGTCATATGAACCACGAGCAATACCAGCCGACCGACATCGATAAAGTACTACAACGATTGCGTTGTCTGTGCCACGTCAGCAGTGGAGAAGTAAGGCAAAAGATCGGTGTGTTTGGAAATGTAGTCTTAGTTCGGCTTATGGAACAAGACGTTTTGCTTAGTATAAAAGCCGTCTAAGTCCATGTTTCCTGATATAATGGTCTTATCGAGAGGAATGACTCCCAAAATAAAACACACTTTCAAAATGGACTACGAGTATGTCGGTCCATTCCTTTAGTATCTCCCCCGTAAAACTTTTGACATTTTATCCTAATTCATGTTTATGTCGGCAAGTTCATACGCCGATTCTGATGACCCCTAAATACATACGTTTTTGGGAAAAATGTGATTCAATTGACACAGGCTGAGGGTATACCTCCGACGGCAAGGCCGATTGATACTTTTTTACTTGTTAACATATTAATTTCATACCTGAACAAAAACCCTAGAAACTACCAGCATGACACCAACGATATATGGTGTTTATCTTTGACGGCGAACTCGACTAATACTTTTTTACTTGGTTTTTTTTTTTTGGGTTTTTGCACACCGACCCTAACGACAACACGCGCCCTTTGCTAGAGTAAATAACAACACCTAGGGACTTCAACCGATGCTTACCTTGGAAAAACAGTTGGCAAAAACACATTTTAACTAAATCCTTTACCTTCCTTCAAGTGTTTTGTTAAGAAAATTGGTAGCAACGTTTATGTTTTCAACAGAAATAAACTTCTACTCATTCACACCATTTTAATATCTCCAGGTGAACTTATTTCATTTAAAAATTCCAACAGATCATAAATATTACTAATATAAAATGAGTTAGAAATATACTAAAGTTTTAACTATAAACACTTAGACTGCTCTTGAAGGCATTTATACTAACTATAAATTCCCTTTTAACTCCACACCTTTGAAATTATTCACTTAAATTTCTGACATTAAAACGTCGTTTTATGTTAATCCTAATTGAAAATTTGCATGTTGTAAATTCTCTATTCTAAGCATTGGCGGCTGGCTGCGAGAGCAAACTCTTCCAAATAGGTGCCATTTGTTGTTTGGTTAAATGGCCAGAAGTAATTAGAAAATGATGGTGATGCGAAATGCTTAAACAGATCCCATTGCCGTGTTCATTCGTCTTCACCTTATTAATGGCTAGATTTGTTTCTACAAACACTTAAAAATCTATGTTTTTTGAACGAGGTTTGTATTGTAAGGGGGTTAGAGTTTAAGAAGTAAGGTTTCTCTTTCCTAAAATATTCGCATAATATTTTTTTCTATTTCCTATACCAACCTCTCAGGGGAAAAAAGTGTTCTTAATCCTTTCTTTTATTGCCTATTCATTAGGAGAACATTATTGTTATGAGCTCATTTCGATTTTGCACCTGCACTTCTTTGTTCAAAATTACTATGGCTGACCACTTGCTACCATAATATCTAACCGAACTCTGTTCATTTCCCCCTCCAAAAGAATCACTTAAAGGTTGAAACAATTCTAAATCTTGGAAACTCATAGGTAATTTGGGAATTTGAATTTGATGTACTCTCTTGGATGGAGTTCTTCATCCAATGCCATCATCAACTCTTTGTGGCTGTGAACTCTTTGTTCCGCTGTAAATATGAATGGACTGAACAGTGAAAGAAAAAGATTACAAAATCGTGTTGTTTTGTAGTTTACAGCCTGTTTCCCGGATTTATAACAATTCAACGATTAATAACATTTAAACATGCCATGATTTTATGACGTTACAATAGCAACAGCAACAAAAACAACATCAATGCCTTTTAAAAGTGTAAGTTTTACTTTTGCGCATGCGGCGTACGTTCTTTCCTCACTTATTCTGCTTCGCAGTTATTAACAACACTTGGAACGTTGTTGCGTTTGCATGTGAACAAAAGAAGAATGTTTGAAAAAAAAACGAACAAGCAAGCAAGCGAACTAACGCATTTGCAGTTTCTTATTTTAGCATGTTTTAGTTCAGTAAAATTATCGAATGCCTTTGTGGCCAATCTGAAGGAAAAATGAAAATTGCTCCTCCATCATTTCGTGTTTGATTGGGATGTGCGAGTGCTTGCTAGCGAGGTGCTGTATATTGCGGTAATAATGCCATAATTGAATGTTGGAGGTTAATTATGTTAGTCTGGGAAAGTGTAATAAAAATTACTGCGAACTAACGGTTTGCCATATTAAATTGGCGATTAATGGACGATTCTTCATGCAAACATTCACACACAAATAATTACTCTGACGAAGGCAACTAATTTGTGTGGTCTATTTGAAATTGGCTACCATTCTATTGGTAGCTGTGGCGCCACCGTTACAATGATGTAATTTTTCTCGAACTTAATACGACAATTTAATTTATAGCATACTCCATTAGAATTGGTAAAAATGATTATGTAGAGTTATTAACTAGCATCTACAAGTATACTTACTTGCTACACATAACATGAATACCATAAACCCATTTAACCGTCTTTAGAATTTTGAGTACCATGTTTTCGGATGTCATCGGTCGCTTGTTTATTCCTTGACCCTTTTACTTTGTATATATCGTCAAAAAGATTGCTTCGTACATCTTTCTTGTATTCTTCCGAAATGATCATAATGATAAAACATATGCTTAATCCAAACTAAAACAAGTAAGAACGGCGTTAAGTTCAGCCGGGCCGAACTTGTTATACCCTCCACAACAAGTTGTATTGAAGTAAAATGGAATAATTAGTTTCCTTTCGTTTCAAAATACCGAAAATTGGGAGGTATCGTTCTATGGGGGCTATATGAAGGTGTGGACCGATACCGATAAAATTCTGGGAGACAGTTTTATACTCCTAAAGAAGACTACGTACCAAATTTCAGCCATTTTGGTAGGATAATGAAGTTAAAACTTTAAAAATACCGAAAATGGGAGGTACCATTCTATGGGGGCTATATGAAGGTGTGGACCGATACCGACAAAATTCTGGGAGAAAGTTTTGTACTCCTAAAGAAGACTACGTACCAAATTTCAGCCATTTTGGTAGGATAATGAAGCTAAAACCTTAAAAGTTCGGAAAATCGGGAGGTACCGTTCTATGGGGGCTATATGAAGGTGTGGACCGATACCAACAAAATTGTGGGGCAAAGTTTTATACCCCTAAAGAAGACTACGTACCAAATTTCAACCATTTTGGTAGGATAATGAAGCTAAAACCTTAACAAGTAAAAAAGTATCAGTCGGCTGTGCCGACAGAGATATACCCTCAGTCTGTGTATATTTAAAAAAAAAAATTCCAAAAAACGTATGTATTTAGGGGGCGTTTGAACCGACAAAAATGTTGATTAGGATTAAAGATCAAAAGTTGGCGGAGGAGATACTAAAAATAATGGATCTCCAGCCACTACATTTGGTGCCACAGGGGGTTTTTACACCCTTCGGGCTGTTTGCTCAAGAAGTATGGACTTGCCCCTGAAAAAACTTTTACTATCGTAATTGAGGCAGCGAATGCAAGTTGCTTCAACAGAAATCAAAGTGATTCCATATCAGGTTTTAAAGTGAACTTATGCTAAATTTTGTGTGGGAGGTACCGGATGGAGTGGACATGTATAGTCCATATTTTAACCTGATCTATATCTGGTAGATATATTAAGATGTCTAAAGTATGGACCGATTCGGCCACTCCCTTCAAGAGTTATCGTGCGCAAAATGTTTCCGAACATTTTTGAACTTTTGTGGGGGAGGTACCTGAAGGAGTGGACCGATATGGCTTATCTTCGAACTTAAACTATGTTTGGACAAAATATTACTAAGGCCAAATTTTGGATCGAATCGGCAAATCCGTTCGAGAGTTATCTGGCGCTCCAACCACCTCACACGGTGTCATGGGGTTTTTTTGCTACTTTCAGGCTATTTTCTCAGGATGTTTGGTCTTGCGCCTGATAAAACTTGTACCGTCATATGGAGGGCAGCGAATACAAGTTGCCAAAACAAAAATCAAAGCGATTCGAGAGATGGCCCTAAACTGAACTTTTCCGAAATTTTGTGTGGGAGGTACCCGAAGGAGTGGACTGATTGAGTCCATATTGAAACCTTATCTAAGTCTGGTACACAGTTTACGATGGGCAAAGTATGGACCAAATCGGTTACTCCCTTCAAGATTTATCGTGCGTACAAATTTTCCGAACATTTTCGACTTTTTGTGGGGGAGGTACCGGAAGGAGTGGACCGACATAGCCCATCTTCGAACTTAAGCTAAGTTTGGGCAAAATATTAAGAAAACCAAAATTTTTTTTATTTTGGAAAATATGTATTTTTTGCAAATTTCTGGAGAAATAAATAGCTATTTCTCGGAAACTATAACAGATATTTTGTTTATTGTTTTTTCGTTAGGTAGGTAGGATTGTTGCCTTTAAGAACCGCCTCAATAAATTACCGTAGCGTTAACGAAGTGAGCTATTTTATTTTTCCTCAGATGCTAAATTTTAATTTAATTCCAAAAGTTAGTGACCTAGAACTTTTAGGGAACAGCTAGGAACAAAGTCCCGTTTCCACAGAATGTTGCCCTCTTTCATCCCATATATGCTTTTGTACCGTCCCGTACACTTTTTTCAATTTTTGAAATTACATGGGTAAAAACGTGTGTTTTTCCATACTGTTTCCCATATAAATTACACTGTGCAACAAAATTCAAATTTTTTCAAAATTATGGGAAAAACCGAGTACATTATGAAAGTAGAGCTAAAAATATGAGGCACGTGTATCGGCGTTTTTAAAGTTTACGTCGGAAAGTAACCAAAATAGGCGGGGCAAGTTCCGCCCATTTTTAATTTCCTCGAAATATTCAAATTAAAATATCTTGGAATCCTTGCATTTCAGGTATATAGTGTCTTTAGCAACTTTACTCAGAAGGGTGTGGGAAATATTTTTGATAAAAATTTTAACCCTCATGCGGTTCATCAAAGGGGTCTTTTTGTCCTTTTTTGAAAATTTTTTAAAAACTCCTTAAAAATGTGATCGTATCAAATCCAAATATTCTACAAAATTGTTCGCCGTAAAATTTTACTATAGGTCTCAGAATACACCAAATCTGTAACTCTTGTTTAATCGCCAGGAATCTCTAAAAATGAAAAACACGTTTTAGGGTTAAAGTCGGACTTCATCTGAGTTTATTCAAAATTGTCCCACAAAACATAATTTTAGAGAGATGATGTCTGAGACAAAAATATTGTTCATCAAATTTCACTATGGGTCACCAAAGAAATGAAATGTCTATTTACATTTTATAGCATAAAAATATCAGTATCAATTTTGCTGAAAAAACATGAAAATATTTCCCAATTTTTTTGATGAAAAATTTTTCCTTCTTTTTTCGAGTTGATACATGGAAGTAATATAATACTTGGTTATAGGTGAAAAGTGTCAAAGGATGAAAAATTCTACACAATATTTCACTATGAGTTTCAAACTAAACCATATATCTATGTATTCTATTTCCTTAAAAAATAGATTACAAATTTATATATATTAGGATGAAATTATATGTTTTAATTTTGGACTGTTAATTTTACATAATTCCATACTGGATCAAAATCTAGCAAAATCCTTTACTTTTTGGGAATATTGTTAAAGAAAGAAATGTTCCAAAAGAAATTTCATTGTGAGTCTCTGAAAAAAATAAATCACGTATTTAGGTTAAGCCATTGATTGCTTATATTGTATGTGAAAATATATTAGAGGTCTACGGCTATGGTCCAGTGAAAATATAGGTGTCATATAGGCTCTCACATGTACAATTTGGTATGGTCCCAAACAGGGTTTCGGAGTCGGAGTCGGAGTCTACGAGTCGGAGTCGAGCAATTTTGCTGAAGTCGGAGTCGGAGTCTGAGTCGAAAAAAAATAACTCGACTCCGACTCCGTGCAAAATTTTTTCCACGTTATAGAAGTATAACATAAAATTTGGAACAAGAACATTTTTTTAAAATCATTTTTTATTTTAAAAGAAATGTATAAGAAAACATATATGCAAATGGTATATTAAACTAAATTAAAGGATAATTCAAAGGATATTTATTATCCTCTGAAGTGTAGTGAGACAGGGGTGCATATTGTCCCCCTTGCTGTTCAACATTTATTCCCAGAAAATATTTCAGGAAGCCATTGGAAGTGAACGAATAGGAGTAAAAGTACATGGTGTAATAATCAACAACATACGCTATGCAGATGACAATGCAATAATAGCTGACAGTATATCTGGTCTACAAAAGCTCATAGACAAAGTTACTTGTGCGAGCGAAATGTATGGCCTAAAAATAAACATTAAAAAAACCAAATACATGGTTGTGAGTAGGAAGAACGATCAATATAACACCACACTAAAAATTAAAAATAATAATATTGAACGAGTCACAAATTTTACATATCTTGGGGTATTATTAAACAAAAAATGGGATTCGTCAAACGAAATTAAACGGCGTATAGAGACGGCCAGAGATGCCTTTTTCAAGTATAAAAAAGTATTAACAAACCACGACATAAGCCTCACAACAAAAGCCAGATTTGTGAAATGTTATATCTGGTCTGTACTACTCTACGCAGTTGACACGTGGACCATCAAAATTACCGATGAGAAAAAGCTTGAATCCTTCGAAATATGGGTCTACCGAAGGATTTTAAAGATACCCTGGACCGGCCATGTATCAAACCAGGAGGTTCTAAGAAGAATGGGATTAGAAAGACAACTGCTGCAACATGCCAAATCTCGAAAAATTGCATACCTGGGACATCTCATGAGAAATGACAAATATAAGTTTCTGCAAACCATTATAAAAGGTATAATAAAAGGAAAAAGAGGAAGAGGTAGAAGAGAACTGAACTGGATGAAAAATATCCAAGACTGGACAGGCTGCCGAGATGAAGGAAATGTGATTTCGGCTGCAAGAAATAGAGAGCTGTTTATGCCTGAATAATCATTATAATATAAATATGAAATTATATTAACACATTTAAAATTCTATTGTATGATCGCTTATATCCGGATAACGGATTTGCAAATAAAGAAGAAGAAGAAGTGTAGTCTATTCATCCCTATTTTATTGATCCAATTGATTCTTTACATTTTTGCAAGCAAAAGTAAAGTTCTATGACAATCGAATTAAGATTGGACCTTTAACCTCTTCTGTCAGAAGTCTTACTGGTTTTCTCACAAAGATCTATTGATATTCTCATCATGTTTTTATGAGAAGTCATCCTTATCTTCTATTTAAGACATTGTGGTCTCCATGGAAAATCTTACTGAATACCCTGTGACACAAAATGGAAGTCAAGATCTGGGTGTGGAAAAATTCCTTTTCGGAATAAAAGCCCCAATTAAGAACCCCAAAGGATCCCATAGCGGAAATTTCTGAGTTATGACATAATGAATTTTTTCATTGACCCCATCCATCATTGAGAAAATAGCTTTATACGGCCTCAAAACTTCGTAATATTTTTCTCTTTCAGATGAAGAAAACAAAACTGCCAAAAAGTTACGTAGTTTTCTCGGAAAAAATCAAGAAAAATGGCTGTTATTGAGCTTTGCAACTGGGGGTCTCCTTTTGAGGCTAAGCATACTAAAATGTTGGCTTACATCCAGTTTGAAACTTGGTCATGAATTGCCTATAATTGTGTTGCAAGTAGTCCTTATGATTTGTATTGCTCCTTCATTTTCACTTATTTTGAATGCTTAAGGATTTTCTCACGCGGAAGAATTTCGTCCAGAATATACTCGTGGAAAAAAGGAAAACCGACAAAAACATTCTAACTTTGCTATTTTTCAATGTAAGATTCGACAGAAATAATATTGATATGTTCGAATGTATTCGAACGAATGTCCTTTCTAATGAATATTTAAGGAAAAACTAACACATTAGCCTATATAGGCCAAAATATAGGAAAAAGTTAACAATTTGTGCAAATTTTATTCATTTTTAGTGGTATAGGATTTTACTCTCGGAGTCGACCCGGAGTCGGAGCCGGAGTCGTGAAAAAAACTCGTCTGGAGTCGGAGTCGAGCCAAAAATACCTCGACTCCAAAAAACTACAATGATGGGACTCACTCCTACCTTGGTGGCATTTACGTAATTAACTATAGCAATTGACATAATGGGGGCCACCGTAGTGCAATGGTTAGCACGTCCGCCTTGCACTCAGAAGGTCTGCGGTTCGAATCCCAGGCCAAGCAACATCAAATTTTCAACGGTGGCAAAATTCCCCCTCAGTAATGCTGGCGACATTTCCTGAGTATTTAAGCCATGAAAAACTTCTCTACAAGTGGTGTCGTAAGACACGCCGTTCGGACTCGGCAATAAAAAGTAGGTCCCATATCATTGAGCCAATATGAATCGGCGTGCACTCATTGATATGAGAGAAGTCTCCCTTGTCCCATCTGGGATGTTTGTGGAACAATTATTATTATTGACATAAATGAATATATCCTAACTGGGTTCGTTATGGTCATTCATGATACAGCTATTTACGTCAATTGCTATAGTTAATTACGTAAATGCCACCAAGGTAGGAGTGAGTCCCATCATTGTAGATTTTTTGGACCACTCCAAATTGTACATGTGAGAGCCTATAAATTGGGAAATATTTTCATGTTTTTTCAGCAAAATTGATACTGATATTTTCATGCTATAAAATGTAAATAGACATTTCATTTCTTTGGTGACCCATAGTGAAATTTGATGAACAATATTTTTGTCTCAGACATCATCTCTCTGAAATTATGTTTTGTCGGACAATTTTGAATAAACTCAGATGAAGTCCGACTTTAACCCTAAAACGTGTTTTTCATTTTTAAAGATTCCTGGCGATTAGACAAGAGTTACAGATTTGGTGTATTCTGAGACCTATAGTAAAATTTTACGGCGAACAATTTTGTAGAATATTTGGATTTGATACGATCACATTTTTAAGGAGTTTTTGAAAGATTTTTTAAAAAAGGACAAAAAAGACCCCTTTGATGAACCGCATGAGGGTTAAAATTTTTATCAAAAATATTCCCGACACCCTCCTGAGTAAAGTTGCCAAAGACACTATATACCTGAAATGCAAGGATTCCAAGATATCTTAATTCGAATATTTCGAAGAAATTAAAAATGGGCGGAACTTGCCCCGCCTATTTTGGTTACTTTCCAACGTAAACTTTAAAAACGCCGATAGACGTGTCTCATATTTTTAGCTCTACTTTCATAATCTTCTCGATTTTCCTTGTCATTTTTTTTGTTGTCGCACAGTGTTATACACAAATGGACATTTTTAATATGTAAGTTTTTATAAGAGTTATATGAGTTTTATGAAAACCCAAGAAATATTTTTTGTAATATTGGAAAAAATTTAATTTTTTTGAAAAAAAATAATTTTGAAATAGCATACCGTCACCATAAATGCCCGAAGACGTAACCCACAAAACCTAAACTTTACAGGAGAAGCAACAAATGTTGTAAAATGGAAAACTGTTTTGTAGAATATTAATCTTATGGCGAATGGGAGTTAGTAATGAAACTAAACCGCGAAAAAGCTTGGTTTTGGTATCCGTCATTACAACAACATCTACAATATTATCCCATTTTCCGAAATACCATTTCTTGAATATGATCGCTATTTTTGAACGTAGAAGCTTGAAATTTTGCCAGAGCATGTATTTTAGCTTTATGTATCAGATTCCAACAAAAAACGAATTTCGATTTTCATGTGGGTTACGTCTTCGGGTATTTATGGTGACGATATGAACAACTTAAAAACACTCATATTTTGATGCAAAATATGAAAAAACACACATTTTTGAACTCAAACACGACGATAAAAATGCTTCAGACATTTTGGAGTCGATTTAGCACAGTTCGTCCGTATGTCACTCTGTATGTTTGGCTGGTTGGAGTGCATGATTGGTTCACATTTTGGACCAAATTTTACGGACCACTACTTCGTGCACTTTCCCCACAAGACTTCAACATGATTCGCTAAAATGGTGCGCACAATAACTCTCGAATGGAGCAATCGGCTTGTACCATGGCACTCCTTCAGGTGCCCACACGAAATTTCAAATATCCGATTTCAACGAAACTTTGAACATCGTAAAATTACCTTCAACCGGATATCGGACACCTCCCTCACAAAAGTTCAACAAATGTGTAGTTTAAGGACTGTTCCACCATCTATTGGACATTTTGACAAATTATTCGTGGGAGAGTCAATGCTTACTTACATACTGATCCAAAAGCTCTAAATCATAATATTGCCTCCAACAGTTTAGAAGTTCCAGGTTTAAAACTATTTCAGGCAAAAGTGAGAAATCTTTGTGGGCAGAGTTCGTGCAAAGTTTTTAATATCATCGAGTCCATAAACATCTACTCGTACAATTCAGATAGAAATAAGCTGGAACAACATCCATTGGGGTATCAGATGGAGTTTTTTCGACTTAACCTATTTGTCAGGACTTAGCTAAAATTTCGCCGAGCTTATTTTTTCGACCACCTTTTTGCAAAAGCCAAAATATGAGTTTAGTAGTCTGAAACAGTACTTCGAGTAAGATTCGGAGTTATTCTTCTTTTTGGAGGTATTTATTTCAATTAATTAATAATTGGTATACAAATAACATTAAAAATGTTTTTAAAATAGATCTTCTTATCTGAATCAGTTCTCGTGGTTAAAAATGTGTTCAATTGAAAACTTAATATGGCAAAAATAATACAAAACTTTTTTTAATGGGAAGTTCGTGTGTGATATCTGGATATGTAGTTTAAAGAAGAAGGAAAGACGTTCTGTTCGGACCGAAGTGTTTATATCCTCCAACACACAAACACTGTATATCTGTATATCGACATATTCCCGAGTACAATCCCTATATTAAAACGTGGATACATTTTGGCCACTTTCCGTAAGCAAGTTCAAAACCAAAGTATTTCCATAATTGATATTAAAGATATTTTTAAAAATTAGGCTAATAGGTTCGAAATACTGAAAATATTTCGATAGCGAAAACGTGGACCTATATTAGCAATTCTCTGCACAGTCCTGACGCACTATAACATCTTACGTGGATACTGACCTCCCGGTGGTGTCACCAGGGAAATTGCCCTTAACACCAGTTAAAGGTAGTGAGTTAACATGTGCCGCGCGTTCACCCATAAGAACGAAAAAACATGGGTTTGGGCGTTGAGCTTGAAACCCTCTGCTAGAAAAAACATCCTACTATAAAAAACAAAGGAAAAGAAAAAAACAAACCCCTCTAACCATGATCCTTATAGTATTGAAAGTGTACATTACTCCTACGATGGATTGGTAAAGGCGTCACAGCAACACTTAAAGTTGACGCACTGTATTATAGCTGCCATGACATAAAGTATGAGTTTGTTTGAGGATTTGTAGTTTGTCGGAGGATAAAATATCTGGTCTCCAGCTTCACCCCAGTGGTTGAAAGACTTGCTACAATTCGAATAAAAGAAATATTATTCAACATTAGCTTTATTTGCGCTCATGCTCCCACTGAAGACAATGACGAACTGACCAAAGATATATTTTACGAGCGCTTAGACGAAACTTATGATCGTTGCTCTGTCCATGACATTAAAATTATTCCAGGCGTTTATAATGCCAAAATTGGAAAGGGGAAGAATATCTTTGGCCCAACAGTCGTGAAATTCAGTGAAACATCTAACAATGGTATGAGGATGATAGACTTCGCAGCGCAAAAAACACAATAGTTAGCAGTACCAGATTTAAGCATCTCGATATTCATAAAGACAAAAAAAAACAAGAAATCGAAGTGATAACGTTGTGGTAGATGGAAGTCATTCATCGTACATCCGATCATTTCGAGGAGCAAACATGGACTCGGACCGCCACCTTGTTACAGCAAAGGTACGTTTCCGATTAAATGCATAAAGTACGAACAGAACAACAGGGAAGTTGGACATTGGTAAGCTGCAACCACAACAGATAGCCACATCATATTCCACTCAACTGTCCCAATTGCTTAATCAAAGCACTCCTCGTTCCAATAACATATAGCACAATGGCAAGGTATTACCCATTCAATGCAAACAACCGCAAAATCCATACTCGGATATCAGAGACCTCCACCAAGGAATCCATTATATGACCAGTAGTGTCGACACCTACCACCTTTTTATCGACTATAAAGTAGCCTTCGACAGCCCCCTACGTTCAAAGGTATTCCAGGCCATGTCTGAATTTGGTATCCTGGCAAAGCTCGATCCTCAGTTAAAATAGGAAAGAACCTCTCCGAAGACTTTAGTACCAAAAGAGGTTTCAGGCAAGGAGACAGTCTTTCGAGTGACTTATTCATAATTCTGCTGGAAAAGGTTGTACGAGATGCTAACGTCAAAAGAACTTACACAATTTACACCAATACCAATAGTAAAAGAAGTACCTGATACCTTTAAGAAGGTCGAAGACGAATCTGCTAAAGTGGGTCTCTCGATAAACGGTGAGAGGACCAAGTTCATGCTGTCGACGCGCAATGCGTCCATAGAGCTCGGACCAAAAATGGAAATTGGTTCCTGCAATTTTGAGGTAGTAAAAGACCTCGTCTACTTCGGCACCTCAATAAACGCAACAAACAACATTATTTGTGAAATAAGAAGAAGAATTGTATTGGCCAGCAGATGCTATTTTGGCTTAAGTAAGCAGTTTAAAAACAAAGCCGCAAAGCAGTTTAAAAACAAAGCCGCATCTCGCATCTCGATACTACCCGTGCTAATGTATGGTTTCGAAGCCGGGTACTAGCGCAAGCAGACCAGGCTGTGCTTTGTGTGTTTGAGAGAAAAATTCTTCGAAATATCTACGGGCCAATCTGCTATACAACAATTATACAACAATAACAGTATAGTTAAACGAATGTAGATTAGGGTTATAATTTTTTTGCAAATAGGAGGGTTGGCGTTTGTTATTTGGGATGATGATTTCTATTTTGTTTTTCAAAATAGTCAGGCATAATCCCATAGTCTTTGTTTTAATATTTCATTAAAACAACTTTAATTTACTAGTGGAAAAAAGGGTATGTTTACCAAGGGGTAAGGCAGGGAAGACTATAGTTTCAGATCTCGCTACAGATCTTCATCAATTCCCTTGTTTTTTGTTGTTCAACAAGAAACTTTTTTACCCGCCCGCACAAATAGATACTTATCCACAGAAACACTCTGATTGAGAATTTCGTTGGCACGACCTAAACTGGAAACACTGCACTTGTAAACAAAACCAAATCTTGAGTCTTTGGGCTTATTCCACAGATAGCCACCATTCGACAATAAAACGAGCCTGACAAACTTCGCGGTGACCAAAAACCTAACATAGTCAACGTAAACATGCATGATTAAATGTGAAGAATAAAGTGCGAACTGGCATAACACGACACCTAGACATCGGAAAGCTGCAAACACAGCAGAATTCTCCACATATTTATTCAATCGCTTAATGGATATACTTCTTGTTCTAGCTGCAAAATTCGTACTTGGCTTCCCGGGACCTCCACTACGGACCCCATTGCAACAAAAGAAGGCCAATGCAAAACAACTTAAATAACTCTTAAAAATCCCAGCATGAGGAGTTAACAATACATCATTCATTTAAGCCATTTTATTTTTATATGGTAAATAAAGTAGTGTAATAATTATGAAAGTCAATATCCCATTGACCATTGCTAGCACTTCACACAATAGGCTTTCCCTTTCAAAATATATTTTTCTATTAAATATTGCCTTGAGTTTTTTAGATTCATCGTAAATAAGAGAAGGCATAAATTCGCGTATCAATAAATGGCAAAATGATCCAAACCCAATATGTTTTTTCTTTCGCTTTATTACAGAATACGAACATAAATACAAAATAAAATATAACAAACGTTAAATGCTGCGAACAGTGGGTCAGAAGGAAATGTAAATGATTCAGACAGCCCATCAAATTTAATTCATTTAAAACTTTACGATTATAACTGCAAAAAAATCTTCGTTTTTGAGTACTTAAAAAAAAAGAAAAATTAAGGAATATTTATATTACGATATTCCACCCATCTCCGAATGGACAACTTCAAGGTTCCACTCCTTCTGCTATTACATCCACAAAATTTCACAATTTACGCTTAGGTATAGATTAGGATCCCGTCTCGGATATTTTGTTAAATGTTAACACTATTACATTTGTTTAGATGTCCTGATTACAACTATACATATTTTATCTTACAGAAGAAGCATCATAACGTAATAGCTTGAATGCGGCAAAAAACTCTGCGGTCACAAAGCAAAATGGCTGATGTACACGATCACCCTTGGGGTGAATACACAATTTGGTTCGAACTTTGCTTAACGCAACATTTCTTCGAAGCTCAGATCATGTTCATGCCTTACCGGAGCTTTAAATTTACTTCGGATCGATTATAATTTTTACTAGATAATACTAAAGGTTACAGGCCCAACATAAGCCCGCTTTTGAAGGTATTAACCTCTTGTTTTTGGAGGATTTTAATGCTCATCACGAATTCTTGCATTCGGTCATCGTAACAAACAAGAGGTGTATAGCGCTGGCTGAGCAGATATATAGTAGGGATAGGTTAATCGATTTTCGATTAATCTGCTTTTCGCAGTCAAAATTCTTAAAATCGTAGCCAACTTTTGTCTGGAGGGAAAATCGCATAATCGATTATCTTGTGATCGGTTTTGTTGACTTGGCGGTTTTACAGTTTTTTTTACCTATCCCTAATATATAGCTCTACGTTTTGCGCAGTAAATGAGGACGCCGCTACCAGAATTAGCGGAGAGTGTCACAGTTCGCAGACAAAACAATCGCCTCACCTGGTCTGATAAATCACGTCAGCTGGCAACACGTCATTTCTCTTGGATCATACCATCTTCCACTAATTGTATCCATCAGCAACATCTCTGAACGCCGTTCTTTCATCAATCATGCAAAAGCTAATTGGTCGAGATTCAGAGAATTCACTAATCACCGCTTCAGATATCTGCCTTTCTGATATTCGGGTAGCAGAACGGAGGTTCAGAGACATCATCACTGCTGCAGCCGCTCGAAATATACCAGCTGGTCGAATACCCGAAGTAAGACCAAACTTCCCAGCAGAGGCGACGGGATTAGGAAATGAGCGTGATCAGCTTCTTGGTGCCAACCCCAGTAACCCAGAGTCAGTGAGCTGACACTGGAAGTTAAAAGGTTGGTCGGTGAGCACAAGCGGAACAAGTGGGTAAATGATCAACATTGGAAACGGAATAAGTGAATTGTGGACAACGATTAAGTCACTCTCGAAACCTAGGAAGAAGGAAGACTGGTCCTCAGTCACGTTTGGCGACTAATCCGAAGAGGTGCGTCAGTTACTTCAGTCGACAGTTTGTCGAGCACCCCGGAAGTGACATGGCAAAGAAAAGAGTGCTACGTTGTGGTAAAGACCCTTAAGGCTTCAGTCCTCCCCTGAGTTAGAAATATCTATCCAGTTGCCGTTAAACAGCATAGGTTCCGTAAGCATCACGGCTCGACAACGGCACTGCACGCCATCTCCATACTAAACCGGAGCAGGCCGTGTGACAGAACAATGATGGTGGCGCTTATCAAAAGCCTTTGATACTGTCAAGCACTCCACGCTGCTTGAGGACATCGAGCAGACAACCCTCTGGTCATGTCTGAAACGTTGTATAATCAATTATATGTAGAGTGAAACAGGGAGTTCCCCAAGGTGGGGTGATATCTACGGAACTGTTAAACCTCTACCTCTCCTGTATTCCGCTCATTCCAGATAGCATTTAGATCGTAACGTATGCGGACGATTATATAATATTGCCGTCGGGTACCTTCCCTGATGTCATTTGTGAAAGGGTGAACTCCAAGTTGACCGATCTTACCACCTTTTTTCAGGCGAGGAATATGAATATGAATGAATCAATATACAAGGACGGCACACGTGAGAAGAGGGTTGAGGTCATGGTCGATGGTAGCAGAATTTCGACCATAAACTACCTCAAAATTCTAGGGGTCACATTCGACAGTATTTTCACGTCTTCCGCGGATGCCACAGCTATCTGTGGCAAGCTGAAATGTAGGAACAAGATTCTCATGTCCCTAGCCGGCAGCACTTGTGGTACAGTTAAAGAAACCTTTTTAATCACATGTAACGTAATAGGTCGGTCTGTGGTAAGCTATCGCCGTCAATTTGTTCCGCGATAGAGAGATATTCAAACTTGTCTGAATACCGGCCTGAGAACAGCAAAGAGGTAAAAGGAGGCAAACATTCTTCCAGTACAGCAACGCAATGGCATTCATTCGTTGCAGTACTTGCTCAGGTGTTACGTCGAGAGCCATCCTAATCACCATATGGTGGATAGGACCCTCCCCCGACCCAGGCAGGTTAAGAGGGACCTTCATGATCTACAAAGAGAGGACCAGTGTTATAGGATAGAACCCCTAGATCAACGGAGTACATCCCCCAGCTGAGGAGCTTCAGCTACCACGACATACCTGAGTAGTTTTGGTTGAACTACGCTCGGAATGATGCAGCCGCCTAAATTCCTATAGGGCAAGGAACGATGACACCGTGCAGAACATCTGTACAGCATGCGACACAGGCCCGCACAACACATTGCACCTTTTAAACTGTCCTGCCAAACCTACTCAACCAACTCCAGCAGATTTGTGGTTACATCCCATCGGAGCAGCTGCATTGCTAGACCTGAAGATAGACTCAGAGCTCAACTTAGGTTTTTATGCAAAGAAAATTTGACCGCGCCCACTTTTAAGAGAACTGATGAGGAAGTTTGGCTGCTTCCGAAACTATAGTATTCTCTGCCTCCGCTCGTAGTAATCAATTTCATTACCCACTGTAAAACATTTTGTTTCTTTAAATTTTGAAAGAACAAAAAAAAAATGGACTTTAGCTGAAATAAATACACAACAAGTATTATTTTGCAGTCCAACAATACAAAGCCAACAACAATAACAGGCAATCAGCACGGCCTTACTTGTTGACTACGCATAAAGCAAAAACAACATTTTGTTGTGATCTCTGCTTACTGCAAACAACACTACTTATGCTTGTCTTCTTTGCGATGCAAAGACAGCATTAAAAAACATATGATTTTGATTATTCTGACTCAATTGTGCGGTCAACAGATTTAGGAGGATACAGAAAATTTCTCGTTCTGTTTAATTTTCTGGTCACTCTTATTGACCTGTTTATCGATACAGAGTCAGCGGTTAAGAGAACTGATGAGGAAGTTTGGCTGCTTCCGAAACTATAGTATTCTCTGCCTCCGCTCGTAGTAATCAATTTCATTACCCACTGTAAAACATTTTGTTTCTTTAAATTTTGAAAGAACAAAAAAAAAATGGACTTTAGCTGAAATAAATACACAACAAGTATTATTTTGCAGTCCAACAATACAAAGCCAACAACAAATTTTTTATTTTTAAAATTTCTATAAAAACTACTGAACTGACTTGAAAAAAGTCTACATATTTTGTTGAATTTCGGAAGGGAAGTCCGAAAAGAAGGAAAGGTTGCAGACAAAATCTGTTGATAAATTTAAAATCGTCAATGAATACCCCGGTTTGACAATGGATCCGAAGAAATGAGGTAGAAAATACCTATTTTTGAATTGTAAGGCATAAACTCCATTATAAGGCATAAAAACGCAGTACGACGCGTTAGCAACGTGGACCCGGGTCTGCTAGTATATAATAAAACCACTGTTAGAACAACAACTCCCAAAATCAGATTACTTCCAAGATGAACTATTTCAGACAACACTTTTGAGCTTACATCAAAATCAAATTATTAGGAAAACTTACGCGAAAAGTTTCGATTTTTTGTAGGCAGGTTTATACTTTTATACCCACAAAATTTTTGGGGAAAAGAATTTTGGTTATGTAGCCGGTATTTGATCTGTACATAGATGAATTTCAACATTCACACAGGCTGAGAGTATATCTCTGTCGGCAAAGTCATCTGATACTCACTTGGTTTTAGAGATTTTGAGTATTTATCTCTAGAAGAATGGACTTGCCCGCGAAAAAATATATCATTGTAAACAGGACCACAAGAACTATCTTTAGTAGTTTCAAAATCATCTTCGAAGCGGCTTTAAGCTTCAACAAATTGGTTACTCTATTCAGGAGAACCAGTCTCCAGCCAGAACGAAAGATAGACGAACATGCAAATTGTCTGAAATGGATTTGGCCTTAACATATGTGCGGTCCAAAAACATTTTTTCGGTAAGGCACATTCTTGGCAAAAATCTTCAAAATTTTACGTCTATGGAATGCTGGCCTCTGAAACCCATTTTTTCAATTCTACAACTCCACAATTGATTCCCTCCCAAAACAAATTATCTTCAATTAGACATTGACCTTTCATTGCCCACTGTCCATTAATCTGGTCATTATTTTGATGTTGAAGTCCAGTTTAGTTTGTTTGTTGGCTAGCTTAGCCCTTTAAGGTTTTTATATGACGTGTTTAGCTATACATTAAGATCCTTGTCAACAATTCGTTAATCCACACATATGACGATCAGCAGAAGTGAAGAACAGCAAAAATTTTAACTCACATTGAGGATAAAAAAGCCGGTAGGTAATAAACATCTAGTCTATTTTTAGCCTTGGCTTAGGCTCAAACGACATATAAAGAACATAAAAAACGATAAGAATGTTGACTGTTTTTACGCTGCTGGTTAACTTAGTCTTTTGTGTTTCATTGTTATGATCATCTTATTCTTTATATGCGAGTTTGCCTTCTATGGGCTTTTATTGCCATGAATGCATGTTTGGACGATTTGTTGCTGTTGTTGTTGCAGATGATGGTAGTGTGTCTAAGCTAAGAATTGCATTGCAGCATCTCCTGACTGTGACCTTGATAATTTATAATTAATACCAGTTTATAGACACACATTCTGCTGGTCTATACCTCAATGTGTGGGGATTCTCGTCTCTGCCATTCGATCGAATATCACAAATATCAACAGCCATTACCAGCCAATATTATTATGGTTATTTTTAATGTTGTCTTTTAACTTAGTTTCCTTTTTGAGACAAATATATTTCCCATCTTTCCCCCCTGAATCCATCATTGGCAGTTGTGGGCCATTGACATTGTCACCAGCACCCTTCATTTTTCATGGGTTTCATCATCATCATCTCCATCTAGTTGGCATGCATTTCCCTCAGCTATTTTCGTATTTCGTTCTCATTATTGAAGTTATCGCTCTCGCCTTTTGTTGTTTGTTTGTGGGTATTTATGGCCCTAAGTGACATTAATCTATCTGTAGTCCATAAATATTTAAATCAGCTTACATAAACATGCAACAACCATCACCCTGGCTTCCACTTTGAATACCTCAAAAAAGGCTACGAATTGATCTCTGGATACTTTTGCAGCCAGTAACAGTAGTAGAAAAATACCAAATTACTATCTGATGTTTGTATATCTGTATCTGCATCTTTATCGTGTATCTGTGGCTAACAATAGCATCACAACCAAGAACAGAACTAAGCAGAGAGCAAAGTAATAACAGAAGCCCAAACCAAAGACGGGGACGTGCCATGAGATCTCTTGACAAGTTTCAAGTGTGAAATTATTTGCTTGAAGAATGACAGCAGCGCGAATGAAAAAAACTGTAGTTTCTGGCGAGATCATCGCCACAAAAGGCATATAATAATTTTGCCAAAGACAAATATGGCATTCGGCAAAAAGTGAAGTTTCTTATATAATTCTTAACACTTTGAAGAGTAAATTGTGACGTTAGCCATATTTTACAGGCTCACAAGAAAATCAGAAAGAAAATTAAGAAATTTATTATCTATGATGAAGATTGATTTCTAGATGGTCATTGTTAACGCCAAACAATAGTTTTTGGACGTTGTTAATAGGCCTTTTAAATTCATTTGACCAATATATAAAAAGTATGAGCTCTGTTTTAGGTTCAATAACATGAAATTGAAATATTATTGCATATGTCTATTATAAGCTTTTTAACGCGGTTGTAGCGGTGATGCTTCTAAGGTATTCTGACGAGGATCTCCAATTTAATGTCATTTACGCACGAAATATATGCGATTATTAATAGCTTCCCAGCAAAATGTTTGATGCCAAAGATGGTATTCCATCATGGGTGCAAGTGATCTGGCATGTCATCTTTGGACCACAAAAGATGATATTCATTTTTGGATCCAAAGCATTTCATTTACACCAATGCTTTGACATGTCATTTTCACCAATGCTTTGGCATGTCATTTCCACCAACCCTTTGCAATAACATTATCATTACGACGAGAGTTTTAACAACGTTGGTTGTGATTTCAAGTCTCCGACAACATCAAGCCTATTGTAAATAATTAATCTTATATAAAAAAATGTGTATAAATAAAAACACAAAATTCATCTCTATTAGATTGATGGAATGGGTTCAAATGCTGATGAAAAGATCGGATCTTTCACGACTTCCTTTGCATTGGTTCAAATGGTAATGAAAAGATCGGATCTTTCAGGACTTCGTTCGAACCAATGCAAAAGATGCCATGAAATCACGTCATCGCATGGAACCCATTCCTTCAAATTTTGCTGGGTTTTGTTTTGAAGATATATTAGGTTAGGTTGAAAAGAGGGGCGAGTAATCGCCACATGTCCTGGTGGCATACACTTAAGCCAGAAGTAGGTCTGTTGTGCGCTCCAGACTAGATTTTTTTGAAAAAGGGGTCTCTGCCGTTTTTAATTTAAGGAATTCTATGCCCTTAACAAAATCCCTAAATTGTTTCAGGTCATATACCTTTACCTGATTGAGATCTGGTGTTGTGTCTTTCCCTAAAAACTGGGAACTGATGTTTGCGAAAGCGGGGCATTGACAGAGAAAATGTTCCAGTGTTTCGTCATCTTCTCCGCATGTCCTGCATATGCTGTTATCTGCACAATTAATTGTGTGCAGATGAGATTGTAAACCAAGGTGACCTGTAAGGACACCCTTAAGCACACTCAACTCTGCCTTACCTACCAGGTTTTTAGTTTTTTCCTCATTTGTGTCTCCCCATAGGATTTTTGTGGTTTTCCCTATTTCCTCTCTATTCCATAGGGATAAGTGGGCATTTTTTAAGTTTTTAACTCTAGACGAGACGCATTTAGTGGCTTTGCGTTCTCTAAATTTACTGTTGCTAATTTCCTTCCATTTTTTGCCAGAGAATTTGCTATCTCATTACCTCCATTCCCCGCATGTCCCGGTACCCATATTATACGCATCGAGCCATGTTGAGAATAGTTATTGATCGAATTTATACAATCCAAGACTGTTTGCGATTTTACTGTCGTTGATGTTATTGCCTTGATTGCAGTTTTACTGTCTGTAAGGACGTTAACAGTAGTTGGTCTCGTGTTAGCATTAAGCCAGTTCAGACACTCTGTAATCGCTCGGATCTCCGCTTGATGGACCGTATTGTGATCCGGCAAACGAAGAGATATTTCGGTCTCTGGTTCTTCAATATATATTTACTCCGATTTATTGTGCAAAACGCTCTAAAAACAAAGAGGAAATTGGTCAAGAAGTAAAAATAACAATGAAAATTAGTTCATCAGTAATATAAGTCTAAGACAAGATTTACATCATTGCTAAATAAGAAATTTTCGTTAACATGAACTTCCAAAATGTTGGTCTGCTTGCAGAAACCAAATTTATGAGCGGACGTTACACAGAAAAAAATATTTCAAGAATTTTTGCATATTTTCGTTCGTGATGTAGTTTTTTTCATACTGTACATGTACCTCACATAAGATACATGTGCAGTTTCTTATTTCCATCCAAAAGCCACTATTTTTTCAAAAATATGTAAAATTTTCATGAGATACAAAATAATTTTCTTATTTTTCCCTATCTTCCACTATTTTCTCCCATATTTGCTCTCTTGGTTGGTAAATGCTCTCAACTTTGTTCTCGTTTTTTTAATGGTCTCGTCGTCTCACCATCGTATTGACAACCCTGTGGGGACGAAAATTCCAATTGTCGCAATTTAAGTAGTCCAGAACTAGTTCTAATCAGTACTAGTACAAATATTGACCCCTAAGTAATGCGAAGAAAACCAATTGACACCTTTTTGTCCCCAAGTAAACGAAAGGGCGTCAATTGCGACTTAATTAACTTAACTTAAACGACGAGTTGTATAAATAATTCACATTTACATTTTCTTCATAACTTTAATATAAATGAAACATCCAATAACAGAAGCTAGTGTTGATGGACTGAATATTTGCGTACATATTGTTCTGGTATAAAAAAGGGAATACGAAGGAAATATGCAAATCGCCCTCTTCTTCTCTCTACCCGCTAGCAATTCCAATTGTCGCAATTTAAATAGTCCTATACTAGAGGTAAGTGGTACTAGTTCACAATTGACCCATAAGTAATGCGAAGGGAACCAATTGAGACCTATATATCCCCAAGTAAACGACGAAGCGTCTGTTGTGACTATTTTCCACCACCTACAGGTAATGCATAGAGTGTCAATTGGTTACCTCCTATGACATCCCCATGTTAAAGTTTACAGTTGATTGCACTGTGAGGGGTCAGAAGTGGAACTAGTTACTGTAACGCTGAGAATCGACGAGTTTCCGATGCCAATCTAGCCCATCGCCCAAGCGGGAATATATCAACAAACCACAACACAATCCCCATCATCGTCTCACCATCACATTGAGACTATATCAACAAACCACAGCACACACATCCCACCACAACAACATACCTAAACTACGTAGCAACCATTTTGTTGTTAGTTAACTGACAAACCAATCTACTACAGTACGTTTGGTGTCGAAAAAACAAAGCGTTTGGGGCTGTATAGTTCGCAACTACAAATTTTTAATTTCTTTAATATAAAGGCAACATCTAATATCTCAACCTGGTGCTGATAGACTGAACATGTATGTATGTGCATATGGTTCGTATTGTTCTGCTATGTTCACAAGACGATAACAACTACAGTGAAAATCATTAGAAGAAACGGTAAGTTACGATAACACAAAATAAAAGAATTAATAAAAGTAGCAAAATTTGTCTCTTGTTTGGATGGTGGTGTGTGGCGGTGGGTGGTTAGCCCAACATGTTTGGGGGGATATACCAAAACATGGACCTATATTGACGATTATTTTTGCTTAGACAAAATTGTAGCTAAAATTCTCAAAATACCGATCATTACAGCTAGTTCGGTTAAAAATTGCAGCTAAAATTCTCGAAATACCGAAAATCGGGAGATACCGTTATATGGGGGCTATACCAAAACATGGACCTATGTTGACGATGTTTCGTTGGAGATGTTTTATGACCACTGAGAACTTCAAATGTCAAATTACAGCTATTTCGGTTAAAAAAGTTGCTAAAATTCTCAAAATACCGAATATCGGGAGGTACGGTTATAAGGGGGCCATACCAAAACATTGACCTATGTTTTACCTACCTACCTAACAAAAATACGATGAACACAATATATGTTATACTTTCCGAGAAATAGCTATTAATTTCTCCAGAAATTTGCAAACAATACATATTTTCCAAAATTTCGAAAAAATTGTCGTCTTTAGGAGCACGCCACGCCCACACCTTTCAATATTTTGACCTAATTTTTTGATTTTCGATTCCTTAACAACTGTGCGACGTTGTAGTTCGACTGCAGCAAATGTTCGAAGAAAAAGGTCATGGATCACTTTCCTCGAATTCTTCGCATAGATTACGGCAGACCACCCTCCTAGAACAGCTGCATTAATATGGCAAAAATGCCTACAAAGCTGAATTTTGATGGAGAGCTAGGATTTGCCATTAGAAGAAATGTCCTAATAGTCCCATCGATCCCATTTGTGCAATAAAGGTATTTACGGGCAAAAGTGAAATTTTAATTTTTTTTGGGGTTTTTCTAATCAAAAATTGTTTAGAGTAAATGTTGTAGGCGGAAAATGATCTACAAGTTGGGCCTTATGATTTTTTTTCTAGCACGAGCCATTCTTGATATATATGCTCTAAAAGGCACATAAGGGAAGTATGCACATTAGGGTTATGACTTTTCGACATTTTTTCTCAAAAATGATTTCCTGTAGCACGGATGAATGAACTTTTGCCGTTAACCACTAAATTAACGTTTATACGATTGAAATATAAAAATGTTCACACAAATCGATTAAAAATATTTTTTTAAACAAATGTACATATGTATGTGATAAAAAAAATTTTCTTTCAAAAATTATTTCTTGTTGCACGAATGAATAAACTTAAGCCTACTAATAAGTGAAAAATGTCATGCATAAACAGCTTTGAAAAAAATTTTAAAAAATTTTTTAAAAATTTTAATATTTTTTTTGTTTTTGTTAAAAAATTATATCTTTGATAAAAGCTTTTACGATATTGTTATGATTCTCAGAATCAAAGAAAACTACATAGTGAGAAACAAATGTTATGTCAGTTTGGTTATCTTATGTGGCTCTAAAGTTTATTTTCAATTATATACTCGTATGTATCTGCTTACAGTGGCTTCAAAAAATTGCCCATAATTTTGATATATTCAGACTAAAGCATATAACCTCTGTAAGATTGCACTTAATCTACATAAAAATAAGCCTTAAACATATTTTCGTGACGTTAAACAAAAAAAGGACCTTTGAGCACACGCCAAGTTAATCTGTTAAAGCTTTAAAATATAATGCAATTCAATAAACACATATTATGTATTTCTTTACTGATTGAGATTAATATTTTTCAATAAAATCACTGTTGACAGCTTTCAAACCTTAAACAAGACAAATATTATTTTTCATTTTACTTTTTAAATCATATTAAACATTGCATTTCTTTGAGTTAAATTAAACAACATTATATTCTACTAGCTATCTAAGTTATTTTATTTTTGATTTTTCAACACACACAAATTATTCTCTGATAAAAATACTTCACTTGCTAATTCTCTTTATGAGTGTGTTAAAAATAACAATTTTCTCTTAGGTACTGTACCCACAAATTTATAATAAACAACGAACATAATTTTCTTTGCGCCTAGAAGTATGCTCCGCGTATTTTATTTAAATTATAAATGTATGTTTGGAAATTAACTTGATTCTTGTTTTGTTGTATGTGGCCTTTGTTAAAAAAAAAAAACAAATTTTCCATTTGATGGAATTTTATTTCCATTGAGAATACCTCTCCTAAAATTGAAAATAGACCGTCTGAGCATTAAATTAATACCAAATGAGTTGATAGTCATATAATAAAGTTATTGCCAAAGGCGCTCAGCTCATTTTTTAACGTTTTATGTATTTAAAAAGTTTTATGTAAATGAACAAGTAAAAAAGTATCAGTAGGCTTTGTCGACAGAGATATACCCTCATCCAATGTGAATTGGTACTCTCATTTACGGACAGATTGAATGTATTTAGGGTCCTTTCAAAATTTTGTGGCACTTTTTGGGCATTTGAACTTGCCGACAAAAATGTGGATTAGGATTAAAGTTCAAAAGTTTTGAGGAGGAGGGAATGGCCGACATAGTGCATTACGAAAGTGGATATTATTTTGAGAGTCATATCTTTGCGATAGATATCGCGCCCACTAGTCATTTCAGTAGGTTATCGGACACCTGTTGGACCAGTATGCCAGTAACCATGGACTTGTCCACGGAAAACATAATATGGCTGTACATTATCGGTATACATTTCCATAGGATCTCCGAATAGACCCCAAACTGCACTTGGACACAAATGTTGTACTTTTGTGGGGGAGGTATCCAAGGAGAGGACCGATATGTGCCATTTTGGAAGTTAAACTAAGTTTGGACAAAATATGACGAAGGCCAAATTTTGGACCAAATCGGTCTATCAGTTCGAGAGTTATTGTGCTCTCCAACTACTACATATGGTGCCATAGGGTTTTTTTACAACTTTCGGGCTGTTTTCCCAAGATGTATGCACTTACCACTGACAAAACTTTTACCGTTGTAATTGAGACAGCTATTGCAAGTTGCTTCAACAGAAATCAAAGTTAATCAAGGGCAGGTCCTAAAGTGAACTTATCCGAAATTGGGTGTGGGAGGTACCAGAAGGAATGGGCAAATATAGTCCATATATGACCCTGATCTATATCTGGCAGATATATTAGGATGCGTAAAATATGGACCAAATCGGTCGGTCCCTTCAAGAGTTATCGTGCACACAATTTTTCCGAACATTTTGAACTTTTTTGGGGGGAGGTACCTTAAGGAGTGAACCGATATGGCTTATATTCGAACTTAAACTAAGTTTGGACAAAATATTATGAAGGCCAAATTTTGGATCCAATCGGCAGATTTGTTCGAGAGTTATCTTGCACTCCAAGCACTACACACGGAGTCATAGGGTTTTTTTTGAACCTTTCAGGCTATTTTCTCAGAATGAAGGATTTTGCCCCTGATGAAACTTGTACCGGCGTATGGGGGGCCGTGAATACAAGATGCTACTACAAAAATTAAAACGATTCGAGAGCAGGTCCTAAACTGAACTTTTCCGAAATTTTGTGTGGGAGGTACCCGAAGGCATGGACCGATTGAGTCCATATTGGAAGCTCACTTAAGTTTGGTAGAAATTTCACAACGAGCAAACTTTAAACCAAATCGGTGCGCACAAATTTTGCGAACATTTTCGAACTTTTGTGGGGGAGGTACCGGAAGGAGTGGACCGATATAACCCATCTTCGAACTTAAACTAAGTTTGGACAAAATATTGCGAAAGACAAATTTTGGACCAAATCGGTTCATCCGTTCGAGAGTTATCTGGCGCATCAGCCAGCCAGACAGACAGACGGACCGAAACACATTTCGTCCAAACATACTTGAGGTCTAGAATCATTATTTCGATGAGGCACATTTTGCCCGTATGAAAGTGTATATTTCCTCTTTAGCATAAATGCTGAGGGTATAAAAATATGTATTAATAATAAAGGTGGAGATTGGCAGGCAAACCATGGCTATTTCCCTAAAGAAGGTTTTTTTGGATTTCAACACCTGAATATTATCCGACAATCACCAAAAATGCAGGGACGTACGCAAGGGGTTGAAAAAACTCTGATGGAAAATTCAACCACCATTGTAAAGTAACTGGTTACCAAATGAGACTTCGCAGGCACGTGGATTTGGTCGAAATTTATGTATGGATTAAACGACTCAGACCATTTCCGGCTACAGCAAATGTTAGCACGCGACTAAACCTAGCGAATAAAGTCCTCACCGAAGCAGAATGGAAAGCTGCAATCGCATCATGTGGTCACACATACATACTCGTACTGCACAAAACTCTCCCAATTTCTAAAAATTAGATACCACAATGAGAATGTATGTATTACCTTGCAAAGACTTGCACAATCCGTGCTTGCGCATAAGAGGTGTTCACCAAAGAACAAATACTACGCTCCTGGACGTACTGGTCTTACTGGGACCAAAGGTGCATTTTCACAAAATTGCTTTAAAGATCGTAAATACTGTCAGGACAGTTTGACAAAAAAATGGAATTTACTTGAGAACATTTTCGTCGGTTTATTTTTCACAAGATTCGATGTGATAAATCTTTATATGTCGATAAAGGACCACCATATAGCATTATGAAACACTGGTTAAATCAATTCAATCGTCCAAAAACCGCCGTTGTGCAACAAAAATTTAAGCCGTGAGTGAGCGGATTATGCAAGATCGCCAGGCCCCAAATAGGGGATTTTCACTTTAGATCCAGCACAATTTCACAAAAAATACACTTCACGATTGGGTCACATTAGGCAAATATTTGCTCTAGCGACCGGCAGTGTGCGCCTACTGAGAGCAAATGAGCGTAAATAATTCATTGAAATGTATGCTCAATTGCTCTCAGTAAGCACACACTCACTGTCTCTGGAGCAAATATTTGCCTAGTGTGAACCTAGCTCAAATCTAACGAAAGTTGTTCATGGAATAAGCACTTCGAAGCTAATGGTAGCCAGTTTCTACGGCAAAAGTGACCAGGCGGCGACTATATGGCTTGAGCAAGGTAGGACGGTTAATTCTGAGTGGTGCACTACAATTTTCTTGCCTGAAGTCTCCTGAAAAAATCCAAAAACGAACATGAGAACAGCGATGTCAGTATTGGATATTTTCCCGAAATTGGGGATTTTTTCTGAAATGGGGAAATGCAAACGCATATATGGTCGTAGAGAAAATCTGATTAGACAGGAACTCGTTGTATCACAAAATAAAACGAATTAGGCCCAGAAATTTTTGCATATTTTGCATATCGTGCATATTTTTACATATTTGCATAAAACGAGCATATGCAAAAAGATATGCATATATAATACAAGGATTTGTGGTCTAAAAAACTCAACGAAATGGCTGAAATGTGGTATTAAGTCTTCGTTAGTGGTATGAAACTTAACACCTGAAAATTGTCCGGATGGGTCCACGTCTTCATATAGCCCCCATAGAACGGTACCTCTGGATTTCTGGTATTTTGAAGGTTGTGGCCTCAATATCCCTCCAAAATGGATGAAATTTGGTATCAAGTCTTCCTTGGGGGTAAACAACTTTCCACCTAAAATTTTTCGGTTTAGGTTCAGGCCTTCATATAGCTCCCATAGAACGATACCTTCCGATTTTCGGTATTTTGAAGGTTGAGGCTGTTGTTATACATTTTTCTATTTTATTAGCTTGTCTGAAACGAATTGTAAACAGAAAAATTGTACATACAAACCTTTTTGTACCTATTATTGAAGTATTTGTTGCATATGTCATATGTTTCGATTGTAATTTTATCAGTAGCCAAAAATATGCCCAGTCCCAAAATTTGACACGAATCGGACCAAAAATAGGGGTTGCATAAAATTCCGCTCTCTAATTATCATGCGGTTCGGCAATTTTGAAACCATCTATAACTGTCACTATAAGACGGGCTACACATGATCAGTTTTGACTGACAGTTTTGGTCAAATAATCGGTTGCTTGATAGTGTGGCCGTTTATTTTTGCCAATCATCAGTTAACCACAAAATATTTTGCATATTTACCATTGGGAGCCATGGATGTAGGCTTTACTTTTGAAAAATAAAAATAGAATGCTTGGATGAGACAACTATTCGTCGGTGTCACGCCATTTTTGACTTTTTGAGATATAGGCGGTTTCTAGGGTTTTCGCCTATGCTCTTTCTGAATTTCCAAAAATCAGAATTTTAATTTTCGATTTAGAAGGTTTGAATTTATTGAGACAAAGATGGGAACATTTGTTTGTCACTTTGTTCCAAGTGACTTACAATATTTCGCATTTGTGTCATAAGTATGGATATGAAACAACTCGACAAAAATTATATTTTTAAATACTTCTCTGTAACTATTTTATTACAACAGATATTCCTCTAACTTTCGGCAAAGATGATGTACTATTACTAATATATTTAGTCAAAAATATACATATTTTCTTCAGTCAGCTCCAAGCAGTTGTGAAGCAAACATTAAACTGCGGTTATCTCAAAACGGAAAAATGGCGTATGGAACACTTAAGCATGACACCGACGAATATCTTAAACCCTTGTTGAAACCAATGAAACAGATGCCTACAAATATGCATTTTTTTAAACTTCCAGCAATTTTCCCTGAATATTTGCTGCAATTCATTAGGTCAACCTCAAGTTTGAATGAATTATTATTTAGTACAAACTTTTTGTTGACGTTTTACTTATGTTTACTTATGTAATATAAAATACATGAAACGAATTTCAATAGTAAAATATAACTTCTTTTATTTTTCTTTTAATTATTTGTTAAAAAAATGTTTGGGGATCTTTGTAGAGAAATTCAATAGAATCTGGGGATTTTTGGGGAAAAATTTTGAGAAGTTGGGGAAAAGCGGCTGGAAAATACTGGCAACGCTGCCTGAGAACACAAATCATTGTGCACCATGACAATGCGAGCTCTCACACATCGATTCAAAACAAGGCCTTTTTGACCGGACAAAACGTGCAATTCATGGGGCATCCGCCGAACAGCCCTGACTTGGCACCCAATGAGATCATTTGATTCCCGTACATGAAGAAAAAAAGGAGTGGTCAACAATTTTCGTCGCCAGAAGATGCTGTCTCAATCCGAGTGGAGTGGAGTGGAGTGGTATAAATCATGCTGGAGTCTTAAGCAGTCTCCAACAATAAAGAAAGGCCAGAAAGTTTTCGTGCAGCCCACGTTCGTACCATTCTGCTGTGACGAGCTAAATAATCGTTTAATTACGACGCAAACTGTTTACTGCACAACCTTGATGAGGCCAAGGCAGCAGTAAGTCGGCTAAAGAATATTAAGGCAGCACTCAGAAGATCTGCAGTTCAATCCCTCAAATCATCAAAATTTTCGGCGCACAATGGTTCAAGAAACGATTTTCCTGGCCAAAAATCAAAATTTTGTTTTGAAACAGATATTTAATTTCTATATGGGATTCGATAGTAAACATATTAAAACTAAGCAAACCAAGGTGCGGGCGTGGGGTGCCCCCAAAGGCGAACATTTTTCCCATGTTTGAGAAATACGTAATTTTTGAAAACTTCTGGAAAAAGAAATAGCTATTTCTCGGAAACTATAACATATATTATGTTCGCTGTTTTTTTGTTTGGTAGGTAGGATTGTGGCCTTTAAAAATAAATAAATAATAAACAAATTACCGTGGCGTTTACACAATTTTATGAAATTCCAAATTTAGTGGACTAGAACTTTTGTGGAACAACATGGAACAATGTTCTGTTTCCACAGAAATATGCCCGAGAGTCTCCTCTTTCAACCCATATATACTTTTGTTCCCGTCCCGTTCCGTCCGTTTAACACTTTTTTAAATTTATTGAAATTACATGGGTAAATATGTGTGTTTTTCAATACCAATTCCCATATGAATTACAGCTTTTTTACACAAATTAACATTTTTTGGAGTATATGTGTTTTCATATGAGTTATATAAGTTTTATGAAAACCCAAGGAGCATTTTTTTTAATTTTTGTTGTTGGTATTTTTATAGTTTATTTATTGGCGGTTGACCATCTTTAATATATAAGAAGATATAAATACACAAAAGCACTGATATTTTGATGAAAAATAGTAAAAAAAACTCAAAAGTTTTACTTTGACATTGAATTCCTCTGCAACTACCAGGCCGAATCATCGGAAAGCTGATTGTGTTATCTGTCTAACAAAAAAAGAATTGTGAAAATATCTCTATCTGTTCAAAAGTTACAGAATTTTGACCAGGAAAAAACGATTCTGAACCACTGTGTGGCGGTGACGAATCTCTCAGTCTAATGCTGGCTCAAATTTCCTGAGTGGGAGCAGGAGAAATAAATGCTCGATTATTGGAATTTGTATGCGGGAACCTTTTTTTAGCTTTTGAGCTATTATGGCATTAAGAATAAAGTTGCCCACAAAAATAATCTCCCGAAAAAAGGGGTCTTAAAATTGGTTGTTTATGTTGAAGAAGAGTTAAATAAAATCCAATGTATCTTTTAATACATTCTCTGTTTAACAAATCGACCAACCTATCCGCAAACCTGGTTCATAACTTACGTTCCCTTGTTATTGATTGAATATGACCTCGCCATAATATGATTGAATACACATTGATTGTATGAAAGTAAGAAACAATATCGAATATCCTCTATCAAATAAATCACACTTTTCATAGGACGACAACAACATGCCCCCTTTGATTTGTTGACAAATTGGTTGAAACTTGTGTCTCGTGTTTTATGCTCGAAGCAAACAATTTATTACAACCCTACCCCTTTTTGGTCAATGCCGAACACACTTTCTATTCTTCTTTTTCGTCTGCAACGAACTTCTTGGCCAAAAGTGAACTTCTGGTATATTGTCTTTTTTAGTTTTTGTCGTGTAACTCACTCATATGGAGTGGACAACAACAAACAACAAGTCGAGGGAGTACAACAATGCGTGACCATCATGTATGGCCCCGATATCTTTTGAATGTGATCTTATGCCATTTGTGAATAACTGCGCATGCGCCACATCCGAATACAGCGTTAACATTGCATTTCAGGAATTGTTATTCATTTGTTGTTGTTGTTGCTGCTGCTGTTGTTGTCAGCCATCCTTAACAATTGTGTTCGTTTTTATCTTTTGTGTCCAGTAGTCCGTTGTCTTGTGGTAGGTGGCTTCATCGTTTATTTCAATTGCGGCTCTTTTTTGGTGTTTCTTCTTCAGAAAGTTCTTCCTTCTTCCTTTATTAAAAGCGTTGATCTTTTTGACAGGTTCTAAATTTTCTTTTGCATCATCTTCTAATGTTTCGTTTTTGTTGTTGTAGTAGTGTTTGCTGATTCTTTTTAACTGATTTTTGTTTTGGGTTTGAGAACAGAGTTTAGAAAAAGGGTTATTAAAGAAGTTTATAACGGTAAATAGTTTTTTAGTTAGTTTTTTTCGATATTTTTAAATTTGCATGAATACAGTAAACCAAATAGACCACTCTTTAAAGTCCTTATTCGAAGCAAACTTATTTTGAAATATTGCAAATAAATATTTACAATTAAATAATCCTTTTTTTCGTTGAACTTTCTTTCTATTGCTGTTATTACTTTAGCAAATGTTTGACCAAACCTTTCGTTGTTGTTGTTGGTAGTTTTAGTTTTATGTTTGGTCATATGCAACATGTACTTGAACATTCATACATACATAGTCAGTTACATAGTGACTCGGTTCGCTTGCATCTATCAACAGAGTTTGTGGCCTGAGACCGCCTTAAAATGGCGTTTATCTGATTAACATTAATTGAGTTGACTTCCATAGTTGGAGTTTTTTTCTTTATGACTCTTGTTGTCCTTGTTGTGTTCATCTCTCGATAGCTAAGGTAAGGTTCATGTCGACCCATACCATATTGTGTGGAAACACACAAAATCATCCCACAGAAGTGTGTTGCCAGTCTCTTGTCGCATTGTCAATGGGGGGTAACCAAGATAAATATTTGAAATTCTTTTTATTGCCACTCAGCATTTTTTCTCCTTTCTTCCTCCTGTGAAATTTTATTATTTTTCCAAATTTCTTCCTTGTTTGTATAGTATGTGTGAATTATGTTTGCTTGTCCATGTCTTATCTAATTAAGCAGATTACATGGTTCAAGGTCTTTGGAAATATTGATTTGTTTTACGGTCATAAATTTAAAAAAACTTAATTAAAGATTAAACTAAATTTCTCAACAAATTATTTGGATCAATTGTAATTTCATTGTTTTTCATGGTTGGGCGTTGCCGAAAAATTCGATAAAATGAGCAGGCTCTTTAAATAAATAAAAAAACAAGTAAGGACGGCGTTAAGTTCGAACTTGTTATACCCTCCATCACGAGTTGTATTGAAGCAAAACTGAACAATTAGTTTCCATTCGTTTATGAAGAATACTAAATACCAAATTCCAGCAATTTCGGTAAAACAATGTGTCGAACTTTCAAAGTAACGAATTTCGGGCGTACCGTTCTAGGGGCGCTGTATGAAGGCGTGGACCCGTACGGACAAATTTCGGCCTATACCTACAAATTTCAGGTGATAAGTTTTGCACCCCAATGAAGATTTAATACCAAATGTCAGGCATTTCGGTGGGATGGGATGTGGACCTATACCGACATATTTAGAGGGGAAAGTTGAATACCCCCAATGAAGACTAAATACCAAATTTCAGCAATTTCGGTTGAATATTGAAGCCACAACCTTCAAAATACCGCAAATCGGGAGGTTTCGTTCTATGGGGGCTATATGAAGGCATGGGCCTATACCGACAAAATTCTGGAAAATCCTTATTTCAGTCGTTTCGGTGTGATAATTCAAAATACCGAAAATCGGGTGGTGCCGTTTTACGGGGGCTATATCAAAACGTGGACCGATATATCCCATTTGCAATATCAGCTCTGTCTTAAAAATTGCGAGCTGTATTGTGATTCCAACAGACGGCCGGACAGACGGACATGGTTTTATCGACTTAGAATTTTACCCTGATCAAAAATATATGTATATATGTACTTTATAGGGTCTCCGATGAATATTTCGATGTGTTACAAACGGAATTACAAATTTAATTATACCCTCTATATTATGGTGGAGGTTATAATAAACAAAATATTCGCTAACAACTAATCGTGGTATATCTTAAAAAAGATTTGCATAAAACTGTTCATCTCACTGATAACGCGAAGTGGTGGACTTTTAGCTTAAGCTTGCTACATACTATCCCAGCTACAATACAAATATATTGTCTATATTTCTAATGACTCTGCAAATTCTACAATCAATAGTTTAAACGGAATATATCGATAACTTTCACTGCGTATAGCCAGACACACTTTGACATGTCTTTATACCCTCGGCATTTATGCTAACAAGGGTATATGACGAAAAGTCAAAAAAAATTAACATTGATGAAGCCAAGGTTTGCACCGTTATAATTCGCGAAATATTAAAGTGTACCACGAAATATGACCATAGTTGGATCAAACTAAGTGTTTTTAATCAAAGCTCAAAAATGTGGCTATGAAAGTAATTTTGCGCGGAAGCTATGACCGAGTAAATGAACAAAAATAGGTAAATACAGCAAATAGGTAAATGAAGCAAACGAGTTTATTACATTGTTATTCGATTGGCGGTTAAATCGTTTAAATTACGGATATCTGTCCAAAGTAAAAGTAGAAGAATACAAAATGAAGATTACACTTCTAATGTAAAAAAACCCTATTTTTCGGTAACAGTATTTACAATGTCCTTCTGATTGTGCTCATAAATCGTGACAATCCATCCACTAGAACGGCGAAAACAGCAACTGAAAAAACCGAAAAATTTGCGAAGAATGTTTTTGAAAATATCGCGGGTTTAATAGCGTTTTCTGTTTTCTTCTTTTTGCGAAAACAGCGGCTTAAAAAAATTAGTGGCATGGGAGCTGTATCCGATTTATCCCAAACATAGTGTGTGATGCTACATCCACGGTTCTTGATAGATTTTATTGAAATAGGTTTAGATCGATGTATTTTTTCATGGATGATAGTGAAATCGGATGCGCATAAAAAGTGTATGCACTTTGTGCAAATTATAAGCGTTATACAGTTTGTTACACACTAAACTGCAGACAATGCTACATCTCAGCGGCTAAAGTAAATCCTGGCAAATGTGTACAAATTAAAAGATAAGAATCTCTGTATTGATAAAACGCATGCGCATCAAGTGATTTTGAGGATTTGTTCAAAATGAATATTGCCCGATACAGTTTTATTTCAAAATTATACCCCATTTAATGGAACCCAGTATTTATTTGAACGATAGCCATATCTTCCGCGAGATCTTGGCATGTATTCGAAAAGTGATTAGAATAAAAATATTATCTTTTGCGTGAAATTCAACTAAAATAGAAGAATAACTCCGACCTATTATTCGGAAAATTTTATAAATTTCCTCAATATATTTTTTGTTTTTGCTATAGTATAGTTTTTGCTTCATTTGAATCTTCGTTTTGATTACTTACATATTTTTTATATATATTTCAGATGCATAAACAGCTTGAATTTTATTAAAACAAGTTGCAAACTACCAATTGTTTTGAATTATTTCCTAATTTCCGCGAAAATTTAAAACCTTTTCACTAAAGGTATGGGACCTCAGTAAACATATAGTATGTGGGAAGCCATACATTAACAATGTTTGTGGATACCGTTTTATAAGATTTTTTGTAATAATCAGAACTAAAACCGCCATAACTTTTGCGCGCATATATCCAAAACTAGTATTTCAGACTGGGAATTGTTTTTCAATCCATCCACCAAAAATCGTTCATGTAGCATCAAAAAAATTTATTTTTTTCAAATGGAATATTAACAGGTAAAAAAGTGTCAGTCGGCTTTGCTGACAGATACAGGACGTACGCAGGGCCCCCCTCCCCCCCCCCCCCCTGAAATGGTTTGGTCGAGCAAAATTTTTTGAGCTACTTTAACAAATTATTACCTTTTTTCTATTTTTCTGATATATTTTTTTATTTTTGAAAATTTCAAATGAAATCTTATATTGTTCTGAAGTTTCTGTACTGAAAATGTATTTCTTGAACACGTTTTGTAAAAAATAATTTCAAGTTTTCTGTTGGAAAGTTATTTTTGAGAGAAACTGCCAGTAAAATCTGAATTGTTTTTTTATGTCATTTTATCATTTTCACATAATAAAGGAACGAGGAATTTCGTAAGAAATATACTCCTTATTTGGTATTACTGTGTGTCGTATTTTAAGTCATGGTTTATTGACCGTTTTCTGACACCACAGCGTGATAGAAGACCAAAAATTAGAAGATACGTGACCCGGCGTTTTTTCCCAATCACTTCCATATTCACGGTTATGGACCCCCAAAGATCTGAGGCCTTGATGTCAAAAGGGTTCAGACTCATATATTCAAAATTTTTTCCGCTAAGAATGTGGATTCACTAGTGAAACAAAGTTGTAGCTCTCATATTAAAGAATAATAATTGTGAACACACAAAAACCATTCAACTTCATCTTCAAGGCAAAATTTCCGTAATCATTTTTTTTCGATTTTGGTCTACAGATATCAAAAATTTAATGTATATTGGTAACCATGAAAAGGGCTATACCAAAACGTGGACCGACAGAGCCTAACTTTGAACTGCAAACAAAAAGACACACTTTGCACAAATTTTAGAGTTCTATCTCAATTTTTGTGGATGCTAGGCGGAGGGACAGACGGTCAGATCGACTTTGAATTTTACCCTGCTCAAGAATATATATAATTTATAGGGTCGCAAATGATTAATTCACAAACGGAATGTTACAAACAGAAAAAACAAACTTAATATAGTCTCCATATTATGGTGGATAGTATAAACATGTTTGAACTGTTTTTCCAATAAATAGCAAAAACAGTGTCCAGCAAGGTTTTTAATGTCACCGAGTCCAAAAACTCGTATAATTAAGAAATTAATATCGCTTTTTCGGAAACATTATGCCAGAAGTAGAAAATGCAATGCTGCCTTAACAAAAATCATGGAGTTTTTTTTTAACTTGTAATATTTTGTCAGTACTAAACAACAAGTTTTTGAAAGTTGGTTTCTGATATTATTTTCTGAAATATTTGATCGACTCAAACAGAACTGCGAGTAGGATTCGGAATCTATGAAACGTAGTCTGTATCTCCCGACTCCGTGTAAAAACGCTTCCCTATTTTCTTAATGTAAAGTTCTGCATTTTTAGGTGGCTTGCGCGGACTTTATCAATTCTGGTAAAATATCAACGTTTTGGTGTTTTGACGACACAAAAGAGTATTATTTTATTTTATCGACACAATAGCTGGAAATATTCGAGTTGTACAATCTGCGTTCGCGAATTCAAATTATTCATCTTTTTGGAGGTATCTAACACTATGCAACACTGAAAATGCAAACAACTTCTAGTATAGATTTTTTGAAAGTACATATTTAGACTACAAAAACCCTAGTAGGGTTTTGTCCTGTCAGATCAAGTTCGGATTTTATGGCCTCATCTAAACCCGGTTAAATCTACACTTTTTTGCATTTATCAGGCCTTTATCTCAGAAACGAATAGGAATTTGGATTTGCTGTCTTTAGCAATATTGTAGCCCTTAACTTGTAGAACTTATCTTTTGAAAAAACCACATAAGAAAAACTCCATATAGGGCATCAAAATTTATAAAATATAGAAAATTTTACATAATTGCTGAAATTCTGGTCAGTATCGGCTAAACTATTGGGAGTTGATCCAAGTAACCTTCTGCAAAAATCTTCCAAATAAAGTTCTCAACAATTCTTTAGAACATTCTGAAACTCTAAAATGCTTACATCATGTTGTTTCAGTGGTATTTTGCATCATATCTTTTACAACACGTATTTCAAACACAGTTCACACAATCAGTTTATTCTCGCATTTCGGATTTTACAACATTATTGAAATATTTATTAAATCGTCGTTAAAAATGTACTGAAAACAACGGCATAGAGGCATTTTACAACAATGACATGTTCTGAAGAGTTGTGTATTACATTCCAGGGAATATTTTTCCAAATGAAAATATTCAGAAGAAATTAACGGTTTCGGAGATACGATGAATTTTTGCATATATTTTGAAATTTGAGGCAATAAATGTAGTTTTTCGAGTTCACAATTCCTCCAAGTATTGTATTCTTGTCCTAATCTACAAATTTTCTTCAGAGGTCAGAAGAAGATTCGCATTGGTTTCAGAGATATGGCCCCGAATTTCTTTAAAAACTCAATATTTAACCATATTTAGATGGGGCCATAAAATCCGAGCTGGATCTGACACAACAAAACCCAACTAGGGTTTCTTGTCGTTTGGGTCTGTACTTTCAAAAAATCCTCAGTACGAATTGTTTGCACAAAATCACCTTAAAAATGTTGCACAGTGTAATTCAAAGAAGTCGTTTAGATTGCACTTAGGAATTAACGAAAACCATTCAGACAAATATTATAAAAGTAGTTTATAGAGAGAAAAATACTGAGTTAATAAAATATCACAACATATTACTGTATACCAAATACCATTCAAAGGTTTATAAGATGGTAATAAAGGTTAAATTTCAAAGATTTGTTCAATTAAATTTTTTTAAATATGGGAGTGATGTTATATTGTGATAATTGGATGTGAACTTTAAAGAACAAAACAACGCACAGTGGATCCACTTGTGTGGAGAAAGTGGCCAAAAATATTTAGAGTATAAAAATCAAGCCAATGCGCCAGCTACAGCTTTGTGCGGCTGCGAAGAGTGTTTTAAGAAACCACGAGCGTAGCATTCTCCCCCCTTTCCCCTCTGGAGGGGGTATACGGTAAGAATTGTTTTATGCTGTTAATACAAAATGACATGAACAAAGGTTCCGATTATCTTATGATGCAAAAATACGATTGGGGAAACAAAACAATCTCCAAAACAACATAAAATCCAAGCAATTTAGCGGATTAAAAAAATCAACATTTTTTGTCTGAAAATTGGTAAAATTTTTAATACAGATCTTATAGCGTTCTTCCTGGAAGGCACGTACCGCCAACGTAAGACTAATTTGGAAGAAGATTTCATCATCTTGCCACTGATGCCAATTATGTCAATGTACGTGGTCAGATAACAGAGTTACATGCTAATATATCCATAGAAACCCTATTCTAGGTCAGCTTTAGCCACCGACCCACCATTTATAGTCTGGCACTAGATGGCAGCCGATTTTAATACTGAATAATCTTAGACCCATGACCTACTTTGGAAAATTATTCCCTAGGTGGGCACTGGTGGGCATCATGACTAAAACCTTTGCCGAAATTTAAGTATATGATCGAATTGGCATTACAAAATACACTAAGAAAATATGCAGCTAACTAGAATTTCACAACACGCTAAAACACTATTTTTTAATGAAAATTAAGCCATTACCTCCTCCTTCAAACTCCACTATAATATTTAGCTATACGTATTAGTTTCGCGACATTTTGAATATATTTAATTGCACTTAAAATTTAGGTTTTATTCACAACAAAAAAATATGACTCAAATGTTCTGACTTTTGAAGCTTCCTTAAGAAGTTCGCGTTCGAATGAATCAAAAACATATATATATTTAAAAAGGTCCATGTCATAGATGTCGGAGGTGCCAGATGTTGTACCAAAATTTTCACATTCATTTTTTTATTTTTGGCCAATGGGTGGACCCACTGTGCAACGTTATGTTCTGACCAAACTTTTCATAACCTCCACGATACTAAACTCCTTTGTAACTCTATTCGTGAATGGAATTATATAGGAATTGCATTGAGGTTCTGCAAACCGAAAGAAATCCCAAAATCCATATTATAGCCGATGTTCTTAAAAATAGGCTTCAAAATACTCAAAATCTTGCAATAGCTAAAACAAAGACAATTCATTGCGGAAAATAGAACATAAAATGTCTATTAGGAGCGAACATTGTTAAAACAAGTAAAAAAATATCAGTCGGCTTTGCCGACAGAGATATAACCTCAGCCTGTGAATTTAAAAAAAAAAAATCCCAAAAAAACGTATGTATTTAGGTGGTTTTAAAAATGTTGGGCATATGAACCGACAAAAATGTTGATTAGGATTAAAGATCAAAAGTTTTGCGGAGGGGATACTTAAAGGAATGGGTTGATCATTAAGGAAGTGTGTCTCCAGCCACTACATATGGTGCCATAGGGGGTTTTTAAACCTTCGGGCTGTTTGCTCAAGAAGTATGGAGTTGTCCCTGAAAAAAATTTTAACATCGTAATTGAGGCAGAGAATGCAAGTTGATTCAACAAAAATCCAAGTGATTCGATAGCAGATCTTAAAGTGAACTTATACGAAATCTTGTGTGGGAGGTACCGGATGAGTGGACAAATATAGTCCATATATTATCCTGATCTATATCTGGTAGATATATTAGGATGTGTGAAGTATGGACCAGTTCGGCCACTCCCTTAAAGAGTTACCGTACGAACAACCATTTCAACCATTTCGGTCAGATAAAGTGAAAATGAAATAATACGAAATTTAATCGGATTCTCAAATTGCAAGCAGAATGTTTCGAATTATAACGGAATTTCTTCGAATTTGTTGTGAAAATGGTGTAGTCTATCTTCGACTATTATTTAATTTTGAGTGAAGTATTGTATCCAGCAACAATTTAAGTTGGTCACCGTAGGATTTGTAAAAGTTGTTACCTATGTATCAGGAAGCATAGCAAATCCAAGAAAAAACGTTCCTCGTGCATACATAAAACTGCACATAGGCTAAGATTTCCTACTTGATGTGTGTTTGGAAGAAATTCTGTCAAATTGAATACTCAGTTCGTATGTTATCGTGTTCATTATCATTTTAGTTGGGTTGGGCCAAATTAGTTACTCCAATCGAGATTTATCACGAACACTAATTTACCAGAAAAGGAGTGGAACGATATGGCTTACCTTCGAACTAGATTTATGTGATTAGTTCGAGTTATCGTGTGAACGAACCAGACAGACGAAAGGATAGAGAAAAATAGATTTTAAATTGTTTGAAACGTATCTCAGGATATTCGAGTCATGTAAATTCTGTATGGAAGAGATTATCTTGACATTTCCATTGATGTCAATTACGTCGTCCGACAACAACCAAATATGGATATACAAGGTCAAGGTCAATGGATGATATACAATGTCAAGGACAATTATTTTGTTGATGAAATTTGCCATAATTTTTATGTGAAAAATATTCAAATTTAAATCTTCGTCCATATTTTAATTATTAATAAATGTAAAGAGAACCCTTGAACTATCGTGACCAAATTACAATAACATAGCCTTTAGATAACGGAACTACATCCTGTTATATGTATATATATGTAATCAGATGACAAAACTGAAATGTTTTAAATCACATAGACGGCCCTGCCGGAACTAAAGCCTTTCTTACTTGTTCTAAGTTCGAAGAAAATCTCCACATGAACTGTATTAAAAAAAAAATTCTGCAATAACGGGAATTTTCCTTGAAAAATAATTAAAATTTTCCCATGATTCAATTTACATTTCTAACCGGAAAACGCTTTCGTTTAACAAAAGTGAAGAACGCCGGCTAGTACAAATTGATTTGAATGATGCCAATCCTTTGATAAACGCTAAGTCTTCTTTACTTCCTTGAAGCTATGTAACCGCAGCAGAGAATTGCGTTACTGAATGAAATTAAAAATGCCTAAAGAAGATGGGAAAAGAGGTGCAAAGGTGTTTGGACAACTAAAACACCAACATCAATGGCAACGACGACGACGACGAAATTCAAATATAAATCCTTAAGTTGAAGAGATTTTGTCTAAGTTACGTAACTGTAGCTCCCACAATAACAGCTACAACAACAACAAGATTATGCTTAAGCATTGTCGTGCGTCCTTCATTTAATGGCTATGTTTTGTTTTATGTTACTGAAGGTGGCTGTAGCAATGATCTGCAGTGCAGTACGTGCGACCATGTCTACGAGGATGTTTTACGTGTCGTTTGTGGTTTTTCTTTTTATTTCGTCCACCAAAAATAAAGAGAAAAAACAACAACTGCCGTGTATAATTTTCACGCACGCCCTTTTCTTGCAAATGTTAAATTGAAAAAGGCCAGAGCAAACAAGCACGGCTACCTTCTGCTAAACAAGATTAGTGCCAAACACTAGACATAGACAAATAGTCTAAGTCGGCGGGGGTACCGACCAACCGAGTGGTCTCTAAGCATTAGGTTAAAACACTTTGCCGTGTGTATCATCTCATTGCTGGAGGTAAATAAACACACACCCGTAGCTCCGCTGTAGAACACGCACAGCCCAAAAAAATTATCCAAGGGAAAATGTGGCATTTTTTCCTTTTAGCTGTTTTTCTGGGTGCCGTTGCAACAGCTGAAAAACAAGCGTGATTCCAACTAATTCTCAGGCTTAAACACTGCTGATCAGGCAAAAGCTTTGAAGAAGACGAAGCTTCGGCAAAAGATTAACGATAAGCAGAAGTTAACAAACGTGCAAACATTAAAGTTGAGCAAAATGTTGCACAGAATCTATGGCTAGAAAAAAGCAAAAGTTTGTTTTTTTATTTGTGACCACAACAGTTTTGAAAAAAAAAGAAGAAAAACAAAACAACGAAAAGCGGAAGTGAAATTGTCTGGGAGAAAAAATATCCCTTTGTGTTTCACTGCAGTTTGTCCTGTAACTGCGCCTTTGTTTAGAGGTTTCTTGTTAAGATAATATCGCCTACGCCTTACTAAGGAATGATGATACCACAGTGCTGTACAGCAAGAGTTTTAGTAGATAAACGAGTCCACTATTTTTAAGCCCATTTTGTCGGAACATTTTTATTACAATTTGCTTAATACTTTATAGGGTGCCACCGTGATGCAATGGTATGCACACCCGCCTTGCACGCTGAAGGTCGTGGGTTCGATTCCCCCGCCAAGTAACATCAAACAATTTTCAACGGTGGCAAAATACCCCTTAGTAATGTTGGCGACATTTCCTGAGTATTTCAGCCATGTAAAACTTCTCTACAAAAGTGGTGTCTTAAATACGTTGATCGGACTCGGCGATAAACTGTAGGTCCCATATCATTGAGCTAATATGAATCGGGGTGCACTCATTGATATGAGAGAAGTCTCCCTAGTCCCATTTGGGATGTTTGTGAAACAATTATTATTATTAATACATTATAAATGTTCCCGACTATAAAGTCTGCTCTTCATATTTCAGAAAATGGATTCCGTAAATGTTTTCTGACACAGCTGATGAGGGTAAGTCTAGAGTCTCTGAAGGAACGTAGGATAGATGTACGAAAGGATTTTAGAAATTCGAACCGTAAGTGTACGAAAGTACTAACATGTACTAAATTTGGTACCATATGGCATTATGTGAACGGATAGAGCTAATAGCTTAAAATTTGGAATGATAATAAAAGTTGAGAAATAGGATTGATATAAAAAGGTAGGTTTGAAAATGTGTACCCATGTATAAGTTAAGTACTAAATGGTACTAAATTTGTACAAATTGGGTTTGGGTGAATAGATAGAGCTGGAATCCTTAAATTTTGAATTGTGGTTACTAGAATTGAGATTACTGATGGAGTGTAGAATTGAGGTAGTTTTCGAAATTCGTCCTTACGGGTATGAAAAGTAAAAAATGGTATTAAGTTTGGTACAACCTGTATATGGGTGATTATTGTTGGAATATAGAATAGGGTATGAAAAGTACTAATTGGTACTAAATTTTCTACAATTGAATTTGGGTGGTCGGATAGAGCTGAATCTCGAAATTTGGATTAAGATTATTAAGATAATTGTTGTTGTGTAGGATTGGGTACGCAAGATACTGAATGGTACTAAATTTGATACAATTTGGATATGGGTGGTCAAATGGAGCTGGAATCCTAATCTTAGGAATTGAGATTACTGTTGGAGTGTAGGATTGATGTAGATTGGAAATTCGTACTTATATGTACCAAACATCCTAAATGGTACTAAATTTATGTGTGGGCAAACGCATATAGCTGAATTCCTGAAATTTGGAATTAAGATTATCTATACACATTGTACGAATTATGGAAATAAATTTTGAACCTTTTGTTATTTTCTAAAATATGGACTAGAATTCTGAATTTTGGGATTATGGTCAGTGTACGTGTGTAAAGTTGAGATATGGAGTTATTTATGGAAATACGAGCCATAAGTATACAAAAAGTAGTTAATGGTACTACATTTAATGTAGTCATATGGTTGTGAAGTAGATGTTATTTTGGAAATACATGCTATGAAAATTATTAAATGGTTGAGTTAGAATTCGATACGGTAAAAACTATCTGTATCTCAGTAACGGTAAAAACTATGAAGATATCATGAAAGTCAATCTTATAGAGAATTTTCATAGCTACAACATTTTTTAGTCCTATTTCGATAGGACTTGCGGTTTCCAAGCAAAATCGTGAAAACGTAAAAAAACCCTTAAAAATGTCAAATTGAATCGCGATTTGTTTAAAAAGCGCTACGTCGATGTTTTTTTTTTGTTTTTTTCTCATCTATGAACATTGTATCAGAATCGGCAAAAACTTCCTAGGTGTAAGCACCTTACATTTAAATTTGGTTCAAAAGCACCGTGATATTCTACATTTTATAATTTATATATTATATTTTATTTTTTATATTTTATAATTTATATTTTATATTACATATTTTACATTTTATATTTAATTTTTTTATATTTTTTATATTCTGTATATATTGTATATTATACATTTATAATTATTAACCATGTTCTGACACCGCAAGGTGATAGAAGTACAAAAAAGAGAAGACATGTGTGTCGCCGTTTTTTCCTATTAGAATCGGAGAATAAAGTATAAAAATCGAATATTTTCTTAAGTATTTTGCTACTTTGACCTTTAAGAACCTTTCGCATACAGTTCGTATGTTCCAGAAAGTTCTTTACTGATATCTTTACACATTATTGTAGTTGATTGTTGTCTTGAATATTGAACGGTTTAGTATCTGTGGACCAGAGCTAGAGAAAACAGAATTAAAAATCCCATTTGCTTTGCTATTTATACCCTACACCACTATGTGGAAAGGGTATTATAAGTTTGTTTTGGGAAAAATTCATGTAACACCGCTAAATATTCGTCGGAGACCCCCAATGTGGTATACCAATCTTCATATCTCGGCGAGATAAAGTGATTTTGAGATGTGTGTCCGTCCGTGTGTCCGTCTGTCCATTATAAATAGATAATCTAACTCCAGGCCGCAATTATGGACCGATCGTCACGAATTTTGGTATGGATATCTGTTTCACATCAGAATAGATCGCTATTGGTGATGATCGTGAAATATTTAGCGGGTGAAATGGACCAAAAACGTAATTTTTATCAGATTTTGTAGCTGCTCAGTAGGTCGCAATAATAGTCCGATCGCCTCGAAATTTTAAATAAGGTAAGAGTATATGACAAAGTAGAAGCTTGCAATTTGAGATGGCGATCAGATAATATTTAGTGTAAACCGGCTAGAGGTCGCAATTATAGCTCAATAGTCATGAAATTTTGCACGAGGTAAGAGTTTAGGTTGAAGAAAATGCCTATAATTTTGTATGGTTATCTAATAGACATAGACCATTACTTTTGTATGAAAAATATACAAATTTTATTTTTGGTCCATATTTTCATTCCTGGAGGGCATATACCGGCAAAGTAGCCTACATATGGAAAAATAACTACTGATCTTCCCCCTGATGCAAATTGCAATAATGTGTCTGCTAGATAACGCACCTTCTGCCTGATATATAATGTGTTTTGTGTAGAGAACCACAATTTCCTCCCATGCTACAAATTGTCTTTATCATGACAGAGAAATTTTCAGTTCAGTTGTCAAATTGGATTTTTATACAAATATTGCAACATGGGGTCGCTTCGCCACCTATGTTATACCTCAGGATTTAGGGTAAAGGGGATACAAACAAAATACGACCAAAGATGTGTCTAATCAAAATATTGGTTTTAGATCCCAAGTATGTTTGGACGAAATTCGTTGCAGACAATTTGGAGTCTATTTAGCCCTGTCCGTTCATATGTCTGTCTTAATGTCTAGCTGGGTGAGCAAAATCGATTTGCTCCAAACTTTTCATGTATTATTATTCCTTCCAGATATAGATCGGATAAGACTATATCGGTCCTTAGGGTACCTTCTACACAAAATTCGGAAAAGGGACATTTAATAGTCCCTTTGAATCGTTATGAATATTTTCAGCAGATTGTACTTGATTGGTCGAAACTTTACACATCGTATTATTTCATCCAGTCATGTGTCAGGTCGGAATATGGACTATATCTGTCCGTCCTTCGAGTACCTCCCACACAAGATTTGGGAAAAGTGCAGTTTGAAGACCCGTATCGGATCTATTTGATTATTATTTTCTTTTTGAAGAAGGTTCTTTTTACGTTCCGTATTCTGGTCCCTATCCCGGGGTAAGTCATACTTCCTGAGATAATAGTTCAGAAGTTCCAAAAATCCCTGCCGCCTCCAACTAAAGTTACAAATCTGAAAAAATAATTCTCAAATATTTCCAAAACATAGAATTTAGCTTACTAAAATTGATTTGGTATATCCCCATATTACGATACCTACAGATTCCACGTATTTTGAAGCAAACTCGTCTTACAAAATAAATATATTTTTAGAGGCTAAAGGAATATCACCGTAAGCGCCGCTGACTTATACTCCCTTTGTTGCTGTTTAATTGAATATGAATAATTTTGAAATTTATAAATTTGTTTGGATGCAAAATTTTTGAACTTCTATTCCTTATTACACAATATATGCCCACAATGAACTATTTTCGAAGCATATGTGAAATACAAGTGCACAATTTTGGACGATAGATCTCCAATAAACTCCCAATTTTTCCAATTATCAAATATACCAAATTGCGTGTTACATATGTATTTATTTTAGGTGTATTCCAAAGAATAACGTGATTCTCAAAGACATTTGAAGATGTAGCAGGAGGGACTAATCAATGTGAATTTTCCAATTTTGGATTATTATTTAGAAATGTATAATTTATATATTTTTCCACAAACATCCCAGTAAAGGCAAGGGAGGCTTCTCTTATATCAATGGATTCATATTAAGTTATTGATAGTGTCCTAAGTTGCCAGTTGTAGAGACGTTTTTCATGGCTGAAATACTCAGCAAAAATTGCCAACATTACTAAGGGGTATTTTGCCACCATTGACAATTTGATGGGAATCGAACCCGGACATTCAGCGTGCAAGGCGGTTGCACATAGCTAATTTCGACAGGTTGTGGTGTAGGGTATCACATGGTCGACCCCGTCCGACTATAGCCTTTGCTTACTTGTTTTACCTTTAAGAATCGTTTTTACAGAGTTCGTATGTTCTAAAAATATGTTTATTGAGATCTAAGGTGCATTTTTGTCGTTGGTTGTTTGCTTCAAATTTTATCGGTTTGATATCTGTAGACCAAAATCTGAGAAAAAATGTAAAAAGAAGATGCATACACTTATGCATTCACAATTTTTGTTCTTTTTAAGATGTGCTACAACTTTGCCTCTGAGATGAATTAAAGTTTCCTATAGTCCTGACAAAATGACCCATTTTGAAATCAATGCCTCAAACCTTTGGAGGCCTATAACCGTGAAAGTTGATAAGATAAGAAAAAACGGCGAGACACATGTCTTCTATTTTTTGGTCTCCTATCACACTCCGGTGTCAGAATATGGTTAATAAAACATGACTCAAAAAACTACACACAGTGTTATTAAAGACACATTTTAAAAAAACATTTTTAAACACCCGCTTGCCATCAATGTCAACCTCGACATTGACCCCTTGTCCATTTTCCCCTGAATCTTAGCAAATATTTACCTTCAACAACCAGTTGCAGGCGAAAATCAAATAACAAATGGTCCTATTTGTAATAGCTTGTACATTAACGCTATGGTAGCCTTTCATAGCCAAAGCAAAGTTTTCATTGGAAATGTGCCTAAAGTTTATAGCATTTATTGTAAAATACACACGTTTTTCACAACAGATGATTTGATATCGTATTTTTTGTTGTTAGTTCGCCTGTTGTTGTTCTTTTGGGAATTTTTTGCCATCTTGTTGGTACAAATTAATTGTATTATCCGTTAGTCCGTTTCTCTTATTGCCTCCCTTTTTTATTGAGATTCAAATGCGTTAACTGGCCGGCTGGTTTGCATTTTTCAACGCAATTAGTGGCATTTTCTTTGGTAGGGAAGGCAAGAAAGTAAGAAAAAACATCAGAGAACGATTTATCCAAGCAAGTGTTGCCAAGTGTATTTTGAATTCTCATAATATGGAAGAGAAAGGGGTGATTTCTGTGTATAGGAAGGATCTCGTTTTTTCTTTATAGTATGTTGGCTTAGACCCAGAGCAATAACAATCACCTGATATTTTAATGATTAACTTATCTTAATGCCTACATTGACCCGTATTATGTAATAGGAGTCGTAGAAATTTGAAGTTTCTCGATCATAAATACCCAATTTTCAGTAGAATTTCAAATTTATTTTGCACCATCTCTCTTCATGCCTTCGCTTTTCTTTAGTGTTTTATAAAACTAAGAAAAAACTGTCAATTTATGCCAAATTTTTAACGTATTATAGACAATTAAAGTCCACAGCTTTCATAAGGTGTTATTTCCCCGGTATTAAAGTCATAGTTCGACCAATTTAAGCGTTTTAAATTTGAAATAGCTTTTATTTATACCAATTTTAAATAATCGTAACAGTAGCATTCAAAACTTGCATTTTTTAAACAGAACAAATTTTGGCCTTTTTGAAAGAAAATTAAAAAAAAATTATAACGGTACGTTATCGAAGCCAAACTTTTTGTTGAAAGATACTTCATAAGATTACACACCAAGATATATAAACTTTCCCGAGGTTATTCCACGGATATCACCTAAACTGAAGTAACAAAAAGCAATTTGAAATGTGCTATTGACTTGAAACGGAGTGTATATAAAAAATTGCTGCACTCATTGATTTGAGTCTCCCGACTCTCGTGGGAAATAGTATTTTAATTATTCCAATTGTAATTCATTCATATACTTCTAACAAAACGTCCCAGTCTGGGTTAAACCAAGATTAATTTCTAATTCCTTTTCCAACACAACTTTTGGCCGAAATTAAAATACACCCTTTATTGGGAATTGGAAACGACAACACTAATCCCAAATCGTCTTCTTAACAGAAGATACAAAAACAAATTGTAAACTTTACATTTAACAGTTGTTGTAAATGCAATTTTCGTCGCTGTTGTTAATTTTGTATGTTTTCTTTGGTAATTGGTGTTGTTTGTTTGTTTGTAAGATAGGGTTAGAAAATGTGTTTTTGTTTTTTTGTTGTTGTTTTTGCAATTTGGACCTGTGACATTTATCGTGTTTTGTTTTTTGTCATTTAATTTAGAAATTGTCTGTAAGAAATGTATTTTGAGTTTAGTCATGTTCGTATTTTACAATATTAGATTTCATTCAATAAAGAATCAGTTTTAGATACCATTATGGAATGGAAAGATTTGAATATATTTTGAGACCAATGTGCTTGCTTGTGTACTTATTCATGTAACTCGCAATAGCATCTTATGAATCAATGCATTTTATAGTCTGTAGCAGTTGTTAGGGTCTCTCGCAGAATCATATTTTGTATCCTTGCATGAGTACATATTAAAGCCTCTCGCAGTAGCACACCTCGTGTCATTGCTTTAGTACTTATAAAATACGGTTGCGGCAGCATCCTTTTATCCTTGCTTCAGAAATTATTAAGGTCTCTCGCAGTAGCATCCATTCTAGTTTGAAGAATCGTGTTGATCGCAAATTATATAATCTCAAGTAATGTCTCTTTCCAGTTGTTTACTCCATCGAAGCCTTCCAGTTTTACACGCCCTTTTAATGGATTTATGCTCACGCATTTTCATGAGATGGCCTAGCCAACGCAATCCTTGTAACTCGATACGTTGTATATCCGGTACAGATTGTGGTTTATTCGATGTGGATATTAACGGTCAACGCAGATTGGCCCGCAGGTCTTTCGAATAATTTTCTCTCTCAAAGACTGTCTGTTTGCGCAAGTACACAGTCTTCGGAACCATACATTAGAGTTGTGCAAATTGAACTATATTAAACTTCACTCTCTAGTTCAATGGACACCGGTTGTTTCTTTGAACAAAATGCGTATACTTAATAAGTAATAAATTATGTTACTCATACGTTTTTGAACTAGGTCTTTCAATTCTCTAACTCTACCTTACCTTACTACCTTTCCTTACAGGTTTTGTTTGACGAGAGAGGCTTTGTTTTTAAACTGCTTACTTATGCCAAAGTAGTATATGTATACCAAGGCTGCTCAAAGGACGCACTTCTCCTGTCGGTGTGTGTCAATTTGCTCACTCACACAATTGAAAAAGAGAGCTTTTGTTTTTGAAATGAAAATGTTCAATATACACATTTTTTCCATTACACAAGACAACCCAACAAACCAACATTACTCGAACAAAACATCATATTTGAATTATAAATTCTTGTGTAGCCACTGGACAATAAACGAAACTTGATTCTCTTGAAAATAATGAATGTGTATGCTAATTATTAGCTTATCCGTGTAATTGTAGAATATATTTTTACGAATTGTTTTTTGTAAATTTTATAAAATCAGACTGAATGGTATGTTGGGAAACTATCAAAATGTTTTGTGTTTCAAAACCAACACAATAACAAAATGTGTTTGTATGTGTGTGAGCAGGCCTAATTTATATCCTACACCACTAGGTGGGGAGGGTATTATAAGTTGGTTTTGCCCAAAAATGTTGTAACGCATCGAAATAATGGTCGTAGACCCATACTTATATATACCAAAATTAATGTATCGACGAGCTGAGTCCGTCCGTCTGTCCATCTAAACTTTGTAATCACGCTACAGGTCGCAATTTTGATCGGATCGTCACCAAATTTTGGATGTTGATGAGGGTCCCGGAGGGGAAGAAACATATTGATTTTGGTGATGGTCGGATAATATTCAGGGGTCGGAATGGGTAATAAACTTATTTGGAGAAAAAGTCAACGTTTTATTTCAAAGCGAATATCTCCGCTTCTATAAGGATATATCAAAAGCATACCCTGCTAATGAAAGTAGAAAATATCACATTTTCAACGATGTATAGCAGGTTGTCGTAGGTCGTCAAACAACGAAGATATCGCAATAGTCGCTAATACAACCCAACTTTTCATTTTTGCCATTTTAATTATAATGACGAATATCACAGCTTTGCTTGGGGAGCCTCCAAAAGCAAAACCTGACTATTAATGTAGAATATCCCACCTTTACAATGATGCAAAGTAGGTTGGCGTAGGTGGCCAAATAACGGAGATGTAGCAATAGTCGGTAATACATCTCATTTTTCATTTTTTTTTTCGAAATCGCGCTACAGGTCGCAATTTTGAATAGATCGCCACGAAATTTTCATGGGGGTCCCACAGAAGAAGAAGCCTATTGATTTTGATGACGGTCGGATAATATTCAGGGCTCGGGATGGGCAAAATCTTACTTGGAGAAAAGGTCAACGTTTTATTTCAATGCCAATATCTCTGTTTCTTTAAGAGGAATATCAAAAGCAAAACCTGGCAAGAAAAGTAGAAAATGTTACCTTTACAACGATGTAAAGTAGGTAGTCGTAGGTGGCCAAACAACAGAGACATCTAGGGTTTTGGGTTTTCCCGGTTTTTATCATTCCCGGGAAACGGGAATCAAAAAATCGCCATTCCCGGGAATTCGGGATTTCCCGGGAAATTTTTAAACACGAGAGTGGATCAATATTTCCGTGAATTTTTTATCCTCCCATAGTAACTTATATGAAATACAATATTTTCAAAGAGTTGCGGGCTCAAAAATGGATGACGCGTTTTCGCTCTAACGATTAAAAACGAACAAATATGGAAAAATGCACCGTGTGGCCCGGATTTTGCTCACACTGACCATTTCCATTATTCAAAAAAAAAAAAAAAAAAAAAAATTAAGTCATTGATCAGAAATTCCAATTTTATGGACCTCGAAAATTGTATGTTTTATTCTTATGCTTAAGATTGCTTGAAACAAGAAAGAAAGTATCAGTCAGCTGTGCCGACTGAGATATACCTTCACCCTTAGACATAAAAAAGACGAACACACAATACTTCTGACGTTTCTAGGGGCTTTTTGAGTTTTTGAGCCAATTTCTTAGGAAGTGGATTTGCCCCGAAAAAAAAAATACCTCTTTAGCTAGGGCCGCACACAAAACATGTTGCCAAATATTTATAAGAGAGAGTGTGGGAGATTTCACCCTTCGGCGGTTATCATACGTACTACCCAATGTAGTTGGTATCAGGTTTTTTTGAGCTTTTGTGCCTTTACCGCAGGAAGAGTGGAGTTGCCGATATAATCCATATTCCAACCTGATACATGACTAATGAAATAACACGATATGCAAAGTTAGAACCAATCAGATACTTCCTGCGGGAGTTATCCTGCCAATTTTCCATTTTAGTTTTTGCCGTCAACGTTTCTTGGAGCTTCATTATCTCAGGAAGTATGACCGAGTCGGTTATTCCCTTCGAGAGTTATTGTGCGCACTATTTTAGCTACCGGAAGTAGTGGACCATCGATATGGTCCATCTTCGAACTTAATCTAAGTTTGTAAAATCTATTCGAAATCTGTTTCTATGGTATAAAAGTGACGGCCATAGTTTATTCATTAACTCAATTGGTGTGTTCGTTTACTTACAATTTTTACAAATTGTTACTGGATGTTGTTCGTTTACTCTACAGTACCATGCAAAAGACCGTAGTCGATTACAAGAAGTTACTGGACTTGTACAAATTTGTACAAATTTGTACAAATTATTGAGTAAACGAACATACCTAATATTATTTGTGATAAATGTGAAAAGATATTTCCCGATTTCCCGGGAAATATGATTTTGTTTCCCGGGAAAATCCCGTAACCAAAAAAACGAGAATTCCCGGGAATTCCCGGTGCGGGATTTCCCAACCCAAAACCCTAGAGACATCGCAATAGTCGCTAATGCATCCCATTTTCCTATTTTTGGTAATCACTATACAGGTCTATTAAATGGAGAAAAGTCAACGTTTTTTTCTTATGCGAATATCTCCGCTGGTATCTGGTAGGAATATTCCAAAAGGAAAGCCCGTCAATGGAAGAAGAAAAGATCTCCTTTATATTGATACAAAGTATGTTGGTGTAAGTTTGCATGGCCGTCCCCGTCACGACTATAGCCTTTGCTCACTTGTTTGACCAATACAATACCCTTTCTTATGCCGTGGTAGACGAAGTATTTAACTACCTCAAAATTATAGGAACAAATTTCCTCAGATGATGCGTTTACCGCCAAACCCATTTTTGCAGATCAAGTATCAGTTACTTCTTTTACTGATCGACCCTTGACGTTTATATCATCAGCATAAGCAAGTAACTTGTGGCTATTGGTGTGAATTGTGCCATTCAAGCACAATGTTGAATAGGACACGCCATACGCTGTCTCCTTGTCTGAAACCTCCTTTGTCTTTTTTCGGTCGTTCCCACGACTTTCACACCCGCCCCGCTGACCGAGGGGGCCATCTCCCCGTACTTAGGGAGCCCGTACACACTATGAATCGGTCAAATCATATCGGCAGATATAAAAATGTATTGCAAACTACGACATCAACACAATTTAATTAATTTCCTTAATAAACATTTATTTATATTTAATGCTATTTAGGCTGAATTTTACTGGATCCGCTGAGGGAGTTGTAGATAACCGTTAAACAGAGCTCCAGTTTTGAGACACTCATCATTTAAACGAACAATGGTAATAGACATACATTTAAAAATAGTTACTGTTCATTTGCTGTTTTCTTCTGTTCCGCAAATGGTGTTGTAAATATATGTCGAGCTGAAGGGTTCTAATCAGGCTCAAGTAGCTTACAAAACATTAGATTCTAAACTAAGTCACTAAAAACTTTAAAGGTTTACATTAAATGGGATTTTAGTAGTGAACTGTTCGGAGTGGTCCTTTCCTATTTTAACAGAGGACCTGGTATCAGTTAAAGTCATCTTATAAAGCCGAATGAGCTTTGTGGGAATACCAAATCACGACATGGCTTGGAGTACCATGGAATGTAGAGTGCTGTCGGAGGCTGCTTTAAAATCGTCAAAAAGATGGTAGGTGTCGATATGCATCTCTTCCCAGCAAAAATTCGGATCTGTTAGTCAATATGTAACCCATAACAAAGTAATGTAAACAAAAATAACTACTTATATTACTCCTTACTAACTTATGAGTACGATGGCACAGAACTAGCGTGTCCGACTACAAATCAGAGGATTGTGTGGTCACCGCAGGCCGGGTACTTTTTGTTAAACAAAACATCCAATATTTGGTGATGCTTATGTATGCGTTTTAACAACCCTTAATGTTCGTGTGCGTGGGCTAGTATGTAGTGTGTTCGGCTACAAAGCAGAAGTTCGTGTGTTCAAATCCAGCAAATAGCGAAATGAAAAAAAAAATATGAAGTGTGTTGAAATAGAAAATAAATTCCACCTGAACTGATCTCTATAAATAAAAAAATATTTTTTAGCTTATAGCTTATTTTTTATTCTAGTGGTCATAGAATAACTAGTAATTCAGTGCGACATGCCCTTGTTAAAATGATGGGTTAGTAGGGGGTTTTGTAAGTAGTTTCGGCTGCCAAAAATCCCTTACAAAAGCCATTATTTTGGGAGGATTTTTTGCTGGGTTGAATTTGCCACAGGGTAAATATCTGGTCAATGGTGGACACAATATCACTGATACTATCTTATAAGCAGTAGGGAGCCCCTACAGTTAGAGCATACCGTCTTATCTCCCCTCTTGTGGACGGATCACAGGATGCTCAGGTTCCAATCGTCGCGAACGCGTTCTTTCTGCCAGATGGTGCTAACTAGTTGATGCATACACTTTATCAGCGTGTCTCCTCTGGATTTGAAAAGTTTGAAGGGTAAGCCATCGGCTCCTGCTGCCTTATTATTTTTCAGCCGGTTTATTGCTGTCTTTACCTCATCTTGGCCGGGCGGTATACATTCAAAGAAGTCTTCTGGGATTGGATCTGTGTTATATTGGTCGTATTCGCTAGTATTAGATACCAACATTGGAAAAATGCTCTTTCCATATCCTGAGCACACTACCTGTATCAGTTACGAATTTAACTTGTTGTTCTCTGCAGGAGGATGTGCCTTACCAAAGCCATTAGTTTGATGCTTTACTCTTTGGTATATGGTTTGGTTTTTATTCTGGCTCCTGTGCATATCGATTTTTGCACACTCTAGCTTTTCCATTGCACTATTTTTCCTGTAGAAAAAACCGGTTTCTCCTCTCTACTTTTCTTCTGATACCTCTTTCGTGCGCTGCGAGTTGCTACTGATTGTAGGGTAGCGCTGTATACCGTATTTTTCTCTTCGTTAGCAGCACGACACTCCTGGTCATACGATGTGTTCCTTGGTGGAGGTCTCTGGTATCCAAGTATGGATTTCGATATGCGCGAAGTGCTTTGATTAAGCCTTGGGGCCAGTTGAGTGGAATATACTGTGGCTATCTGTTGTGATACGGCCCTCTACTCCAGTCGGAATTAAATGACTAAATATGTATATACTGTGATTTCCGCTTACCGATGTCCACTTGCGGGTTGTGTCTGTTGGTACTTTGCTTACTACGTTTAATCGGGTACTTACAGGTACGGTAAAATACTACCGTACGGCGCCTTACCATTCAAGGTGTCTTTAATGTGTTGTTTAATTTTTCCCTCAGTTTTCAAGGGTTAATTTGTCCTCATTGAACGAATTTTAGGCATTGTCCGTTATTGAATCGAATTGACTATGGAATGATATATGCATTGTTATTATGTAGTTATTGCCAACGCTTATAACCAGCTTAAACCATTTAAGACGGGCATTTTTAAATTGGATCGAGTTGTCTGCAAAAAAAAAACAACTTATCGTTTTATTATATTTTATGTGCTAATTTTTAGCACATTAAAAGCTCATTTATAAACACAAAAACGTTTCGAAAAGCAAACAAAAAACTCTTTCCTGCTTTCGTTGTTCATTTAATATTTTTGACATGACACGACATGACTACGATGATGATGAGAATGATGATCCTCAGCCAGTTTAAAACTTCAAATTAAAAGCATTTTGCAATAGCGATGGTGATGATCTTCTTCTAAAACTCACACCACATCGAACAGAGAGTGGAACAAGAAGACGAACTGCCAAAAGAAATCAGTCGGTACTCAAAGCCAAGATAATATTCAACTCATGTCCAAATCGCATTTGTTATACAAAACGTCACACTCGAAACTTTGGCAGTGCAGGAGTAGAAGTCGCCGTAGTAATCACAATAATACTTGGATCGTCCAATGAATGGCACAACTAACGAAGAAAAGTGCAGAAAAACGCATCATATCTAGAAACGTGCATCATTGCAATCTAATTTCAGCTGTTATGCTGCTGCTGAGTGTGAGTGAGCTGACTTTAGCATTTTACAAAATATTAAAACTTCGTACTTGGCTTGTGCTTTGTGTCCAGCTAATCTGCTCTGCTTTAGTTTAGGTTTGTTTGTATTTTGCCCAAAAAACGAAACAAATCTAAGCTGGCTCAATGATATTAGCATTGTTTAGAGGATTTGGCAGCCGTAGAAGAAAGCACTTGGTACTTTGTTAAGAATTCCATGCAGATCAGCCTTTGGATTTATATAGAAAATAGCATTATACGTGAGATTTTATGGTTACGAATTCTAACATCGATTCGCAATTCCACCTACATTTAATCTGTTGTCTTGTGTGTTACTAAGATTTGCTAAACATGCTCTTCCTGGAATGTAAATCGTTACGATAACAAATGAATCCGTGTTACACTGTTCTGTGTGCTTAGATTATGTGATTCAGTCGTACATGTTTGTGTTTTTTTCTTCGATTTAACTGCAATTATATATATGCTAAATAAAATTAATTAGTTGGAAATACAAAATGGACATGAGATGAATTAAAAGCATTGTATTTATTTAATTTATTATTTCTCCGATGAAACATTGTAGGAGTGACCTCCATAAATAATAGCGGAGTTAGTGCAAACATTATGATAAAAAACAAGTAAAAAAGTATCAGTCGGCTTTGCCGACAGAGATATACCCTCAGCCTGTGCAAATTGAAACACTTTTTTCACAAAAAAATATGTATTTAGGGGGTTTCAAAATTTTGGTCGTATGAACCGACAAAAATGTTGATTAAGATTAAAGTTCAAACATTTTGCAGAAAAGGTACTTAAAGGAATGGACCGAAATAGACCATGGGGGTGCCATAGGGGGTTTTTACACCCTTCGGGATGTTTTCTCAAGACTTGCCTCAGAAACAAATTTTACCATCGTAATTGAGGCAGCGAATGTAAGTTGCTTCAACAAAAATCAAAGCGATTCAATAGCAGGTCTTAAAGTGAACTTATCCAAAATTTTGTGTGGGAGGTACAAGATGGAGTGGACAAATATAGTCCATATTCGAACCTGATCTATATCTAGTATATATTATGAAAAAAACGCCAACAACTATTATGAGAATGTGTAAAGTATGGACCAAATCGGTCACTCCCATCAAGAGTTATCGTGCGCACAATTTTTCTGAATATTTTTGAACATTTGTGGGGTAGGTACCTGAAGGAGTGGACCTTTATGGCTTATCTACGGACTTAAACTAACTTTGACAACAATATTAAGAAGGCCAAATTTTGGCCGGAATCGGCATATCAGTTCGAGAATTATCTTGCGCTTCCACCCATAAACATGGTGTCATAGGGTTTGTTTTTCAACTTTTAGGCTATTTTTTCAGGAAGTATGGACTTGCCCCTGAGGAAACTTGTACCTTCGTATAGGGGACAGTGAATACAAGATGTTACAACAAAAACCAAGGCGATTCGAGAGCAGGTCCTAAACTGAACTTTTCCGAAATTTTGTGTGGGAGGCACTCCAAGGAGTTTACCGATTGAGTCCATATTGGAACCTCATCTAAGTCTGGTAGAAATTTCATAATGTGCAAAGTATGGACCAAATCGGTTACTCCCTTAAAGAGTTATCGTACGCACAAATTTTCCGAACATTTTGGAACTTTTGTGGGAGAGGTACCGGAAGGAGTGGACCGATATCCATCTTTAAACTTGAACTAAGTTTGGACAAAATATTACGAAAGCCCAATTTTGGACCGAATCGGCAGATCCGTTCGAGAGTTATCTTGCGCTCCAACCACTACACACGGTGTCATACGGTTTTTTTTGTCACTTTCGGGCTATTTTCTTAGGAAGTATAGACTTGCCCCTAATGAAACTTACAGCGCCGTATAGAGGACAGCGAATACAACTTGCGTAAATAAAAATCAAAGCGATTCGAGACCGGGTCCTAAACTGAACTTTTCCGAAATTTTGTGTGGGAGGTACCCGAAGGAGTGGACCGATTGAGTCCATATTGGAAGCTCATCTAAGTTTGGTAGAAATTACACGATGTGTAAAGTATGGACCAAATCGGTTATTCCCTACAAGAGTTATCGTGCACACAAGTTTTGCGACAATTTTTGAACATTTGTGGGGGAGGTACCTGAAGGAGTGGACCTATATGGCCCATCTTCGAACTTAAATCGAATCTGGACAAAATATTTCGATACTCAAAATTTGAACCGAATCGATTGATCCGTTCGAGAGTTATCGTGCGCACCAGCCAGCCAGACAGACGGACAGACAGACAGGCAGACAGACGGACGGACATTGCTAGATCTACTCAAAATTGTCTGAAACGGATATCGTACAAACATACTTGGGGTCTAAAACCATTATTTCGATGAGGCACATTTTTGGTCGTATCAAAGTGTAAATACCCTTTTAGCCTAAAGGCTGAGGGTATAAAAACAATATTATCAGAGCTGGAAACGTTTAATAACTTTTTATATGAGACCAGCACATATTACTTATTTGCTTAGGTGGCCCACTAGAATAATTTGGACTTGTAAGCCCCAGTTTTTGACAGATTTTCCTTATTTGGCTCTGTTGGCTCTTTTCCTAGATTTGTCGCATAATAAACATCTGGTCAATGGTCTAAAGCAGACTTTTGGCCCAGTTGTATCCCCTTTCTTGTGGAATACATTTTCAACAACTTTGCACGTCTTAAAATATTTGTTGAATGTAAAATTAAGTATTTTTATTCTAAACAGAACGTTATGTTCTATAAGCCGTACAGAATAGAATCCCAAACGCACCCATCTTCTTCGTTACTTCTCCAATTTGTAACATCAGTTTCAACTTTGTCTTTCGATCAGAGTTTTTGGCCTTCCCTTGGGACGTATATCGTCAAATGGCTCGTATTCATATGCCTTTCTGACGGAGGCATCTGTATCCATTCTATTGACATGACCCAGCCAACGCAAATCCAAATACTTTTTTTGTGCCAAAAATGCTTAGGGGTAGTTTACACTATATGTAAATGTCATATGACATGAAATTTTCTATCGTTATATATTCGCTAATATGTGTAATATTGGAGATTTTCCTTACGCCATTTACTCTGTGCGTCCACACCAGCAAAAATGTAAAAAAACTACGTCTCCACATTGTCTCCGTGGGTAAATATGGAATGTTTTTATTTCGTGTCATATGACATTGACAGATAGTGTAAACTACATCTTAAATATTTTTTTTCAACAATTCCCAAAAAATTACTTGAAGTGATAGAAAACAAGCCAACGGTTTCGTTGGTTGCACAACATGAGCTTATTTCGTTAAAACACAAATACTGAAAATCGCAAGGTAATTCGTCGATTTTGTGTGGACCATATTGTCAAGAGTTATGGGAATTATCACGGTCACGGTGCTCTTGAAGCAACTTTAAATGGAAGGAAGTTTTTGCGGATTCTGAAACTACAATTTTCATAACTGAGAAAATGCAAAAAATAAAAATAGCCGGAGCGCTTTTTAAAAAAATCGCGATTCAAGTTAACATTTTTAGGGGTTTTGTAGGTTTTCGCGATTTTGCTTGGTAACCGCAAGTCGTATCGAAAAACGTTATAGCTATGAAAATTATCTACAAGATTGATTATGATAATTTCGTAGGTTTTACCGTTATTGAGACATGCATTGGGACAATGCATTGACTGTATCGCTACCTTATAAAACAATGTCATACGTGGTGCGCCTTAACTAACTTTAAGTGAAAACCGCTTACACCTGGGAAGTTTTTGCGGATTTTGAAACAGCAATGTTCATAGGTGAGAAAAATCCAAAAACAAGAAAACATCGCTCGAGGGATTTTTAAATAAATCGCGGTCAAAGTTCACGTTTTTAGGTTTTTCTAGATTTTCACGATTTTGCTTGGAAACCGCAAGTCCTATCAAAATGGGACTAAAGAAAATGTTGTAGCAGTGAAAATTCTGTACAAGATTGGCCTGCATAATATTTTCGCAGGTTTTACCGTTTTTGAGATATAGAAGTTCAGATCAATCATTTAGATTTCTTTCTCAGGTCTTCAGTATTTTGCTTGAAAACCGGAATGGAACTAAAGAAAATGTTGAAGCTGTGAAAATTCTCTACAAGATGGGCTTTCGTATGTTTTTCCATGGTTGTACCATTTTGAGATATATAATTTTAATTTGGGAAATTGCAGTTATAGCACTGTTTTATAAGTAGACGATACAGTCAGTAAAATCAAAAACGGTAAAGCCTACGAAAATACCATAAAGGTTAAGGATGGGACTTGCGGTTTCCAAGCAAAATCGTGAAAACCTAAAAAACCCTTAAAAATGTCGACATAAATCGCGATTTATTTAAAAAGCGCTCCGCCTGTTTATACCCTCAGCCTTTTGGCTTGAAGGGTATATGCACTTTGATACGAAAAATGTCTGTCTGGCTTGTGCGCACGATAACTCTCGAACAGTTCAGCCTATTCGAACCAAATTTTGGGTATCGAAATATCGGTCCACTCCTTCTGGTACCTCCCCAAAAAAGGTTCAATTTTTTTCTGTAAAATGGTCTGAACGATAACTCTCGAAGGGAGCAATCGATTTGGTCAAAACTTTGCACATCGTATAATTTCTTCCAGATATAGATCTGGTTCGAATATGAACTATATCTGTCCACTCCTTCGGGTACCTCCCACACAAAATTCGGATAAAGTGAAGTTTAAGGGCTCCTCTCGGATGGTATTAAAATTTTTTTCAGTAAGTTTTCCTTGCGGCTCCCTTTATGACGGTATAATTTGTTTCTTGCGAAAGTCCATACTTCCTGAGATATTGGCCTAAAAGCTCCAAGAAACCCTGACGGCACCAACCAAAATGGCAAATCCGCAAGATAATCCTCGCAGGGAGTTTTTGATTGATGCAGGCTTTGAACGTCGTATTATTTCATCCAGTCCAGTATGGAATTGAAATATAGACTATATCGGTCCACTCCTTCGGGTACCTCCCACACAAAATTCGGATAAAGTGAAGTTTAGGAGGTCCTCTCACATCGTTTTGACACTTTTTCAGTAGATTGTTGGAGCGGCCTCATTTACAATGGTACATTTTGTTCCGGAGTAAGTCAATATTTCCTATGATATTGGCCCAAAAGCTTCAAAACCCTGTCGGATATTGTGCAAGATAACTCTAAAACTTTTTCAAAAATTTTCCAAACCTATTTTAAAAAAAATTTATATTTTGAGTCCTTTATGAGGAAGCTTCGTCGCCAAAAATGTTTGGTATATGTCAATGATTTGGTATAAGCCCACGTTACGGTACCTACAGATTTTAAAGCAACTTCGTGATATAAAATCAATATATTTTATATACGGCATAATTATTGGTGTTTTTACATTTGCTTAGAACTAATTGTATTTGCGTTTCAGTTTTATAGAGCAGCCGTATATGTTTGAAATTTTTTTAGTGTATTTTTATACCCTCCACCATAATATGGAGGCTATAATTAAATTTGTCATTCCGTTTGTAACACATCGAAATATTCATCGGATACCCTATAAAGTGTATATATTCTTGATCAGGGTAAAATACTAAGACGATATAACCATGTCCGTCTGTTGAAATCAAGATACAGCTAGCAATTTTTAAGATAGAGCTTTTTAAATTGGTATAGAAGTTTCTATTACTCCTAGGATGTTTAATATTGCAAATGGGCTATAAAGGTCCACGATTTGATATAGCCCCCATTTAGATGGTTAAATGGTGGATCAAGGATTTTGTGTGAAAATTTGTAAATTTTAAAATATAATGACTATATCTATATTTCTTTAAAACACGAACTACATTTTTAAAACGAAGTCTTGACCTCTCCATTGAAGTCAAATATGTTCATGTACGTGGTCGGATAACTGAGTTACATCCTAAGATATACATACATTGTTCCATAGTTTTTATACCCTCCACCATAGTATGGAGGGTATATTAAGTTTGTTTTTCCCTTTATAACGCATTGAAATACTCATTTGCGACCCTATAAAGTATATATATTCTTGATCAGGGTAAAATTCTAAGTCGATCTAAGCACGTCCGTCCGTCCGTCCGTCTGTGGTAATCACTCTAGCATCCACAAAAATGGAGATAGGACGCTGAAATTTTGGGAAAATGCGTCTTTTGTTTGCAGGCAGGTCAAGTTCGATGATGGGCTATATCGCTCCAAGTTTTGGTATAGCCCCCATATAACGGTACCCCCCGATTTACGGTATTTTGACGTTTTTAGCTACATTTTCAGACCGATTTGGCTATAATTTGACATTTAGGGTTCTTAAGTGTCAATAAACATATATAACAAAACTTGTGGACTTAGGTCCACGTTTTGGTATAGCCCCCATATAACGGTACTCCCCGATTTGCGGTATTTTGAAGTTTTTAGCTACATTTTTAGACCGATTTAGCTATAATTTGAAATTTAGGGTTCTTCAATGTCAATAAACTTATATAACAAAAGTTGTGGACATAGGTCCACGTTTTGGTATAGCCCCCATATAACGGTACCCCCCGATTAACGGTATTTTTACGTTTTTATCTACATTTTCAGACCGATATAGCTATAATTTGACATTTAGGGTTCTTAAGTATCAATAAACTTATATAACAAAAGTTGTGGACATAGGTCCACGTTTTGGTATAGGCCCCATATAACGGTAGCCCCCGATTTACAGTATTTTGACGTTTTTAGCTACATTTTAAGACCGATGTAGCTATAATTTGACATTTAGGATTCCTAAATGTCAATAAACTTATATAACAAAAGTTGTGGACATAGGTCCACGTTTTGGTATAGCCCCCATATAACGGTACCCCCGATTTACGGCATTTTGACGTTTTCATCTACATTTTCAGACCTATTTAGCTATCAATTGACATTTAGGGTTCTTAAATGTCAATAAACTTATATAACTAGTGGACATAGGTCCATGTTTTGGAATAGCCCCCATATAACGTTACCGCCCGATTTCAGGTATTTTGAGAATTTTACCAACAAGTTTTAACCGAATTATCTGTAATTTGAACATTTGACATTTGAAATCCTTAGTGGTCACCACCCCTCTCCACCAAAAATTGTCAGAAAGCCCCATATAACGGTACCTCCAGATTTTCAGTAATTTGATGATTTTAGCTACAATATTAAACCGAACTAGCAGTAATTTGATATTTGAAGTTCTTAGTGGTCACAACACCTCTCCATCAAAAATTGTCAACATAGGTCCATGTTCGGATATAGCTCCCATGTAACGGTACCTCCCAATTTTCAGTAATTTGGCAATTTTAGCTACAATTTTTAACAGAACTAACTGTAATTTGGCATTTGAAGGTTGTAGTGGTCACCACACATCTGCATCAACAATTTTCAACATAGCCCCAATATAACGATACTTCCCGATTTTCGGTACTTTGAGGATTTTACTTAAAATGTTCAACCGAACGTAAGTCCATGTTTTTGTATAGCCCCAAAACAAACATCCCGATTTTCTAAGGATTTTTTTGGACAAACTTTCTGTAATTTGAAATTTAAAAGTCAACAAAAATTCTGCAACAAAAATTGTTCGTTTAAGTTCATATTTTCGTGTAGCTAAGATACTTTCGAACTAGCTGTTAATGACATTTGAAGTTCCCACGTTATGTACCGATTTTCGATATTTTGAGGATTCTAGCTAAATTTTTTAACCGAATTAGGAGTTATTTGACATTAAAAGCTCCCATCAAAAACTGTCAACATAGGCCCATGTTTTATTATAACCCCTATATAACAGTACCTCCCAATTTCTAGCCCACCAAAAATTGTCAACAGTTAGATATAGGCACCATAAAAAAGGGCCTCCCGAATGAAGCATTTTATGTACATTATCTGACATTTTAACGTACTCACTTAAAGTTGGGGACAGGAATGAATATTTTATGGTGGAGGGTATGAAAAGTTCGGCCCGGCCGAACTTAATGCTTTTTTACTTGTTATTTTTGTGGTGTAACCATATTCTGCCTAGACGTCGCAGCTATAGTTCAATCACTGTCCTCTTGTTTAGGTCAGGAAATACGCCAATAATTTGGATGATGATCGGATAGAAAAATTAATTCTTACACATTATTACCAATAGCCCCTTTCCTCTTCTGGTTAAACAAGATTTCATTTCTCGGAAGACGAATACGTTCTTTTTGTTGTCGCTCTAAGCATTCCATACAATAAAATAACAGCAATATTTGTCAACTGAAAAATAATCCACCTCAAACTTTTACAAATAATTTGACATTTCCTTTGTGGTAGGTTGTCGTTTGTGACAGCATTTTACTTTTGATTTTTCAAGACAGACGGAGAGAGTGAAATTTAAAGACCCAAAACATTTTTGTCCTTAAACAGAGGTAACACATCTTGACCAAATTTAAACTTTATTTCTTGTTTCTTTTCCTTGCTGCCTTTGTTGTTGCTGTTGTATGGTTTGTTTAATTCAGTGAAAAGGGAATTATATAGATTGTCAACATAAGATTACCAACAAATAATCCGCATGATTGCTTACATTCCACCCAAAAAGAGTAGCTTGACAGCAGCAGCGACGTAAGCCGCACAATGGGATAGCAAAGGTGAATAAAGTTTAATATCTTTTGAAAAATTAAGCAAGTAAAAATAGAAATTGGACATCAGTAGTGGATCCTCTAACTCATTTTCTGAGTAACCGAAAAAATCGGTAACATTAAAACCCAAAATTATGAATGAAAAGTTCAAATAAAAGTTGACACCACTGTTGCTGTCGGAAGAACTTCACGACTACTTTTTTATGGTCGCCAACTTACCGAATAATTTCGGTAATTACCGAAATTGTAAGCATTTTATTTTAACGTTAACTCAAAAAATAAGTTAAAGAATTGCACTACTGATGTGTGTCTGCTTAACGACAATTTGTGGATGGATTTTAAATGTCCTTAGGTCTAGAAAGGGACATTTGAACTTATTAATTTTTGCCCAGCTGTTTTGGAACCAATATTTCCAGAAATATTTCTATTTCATTAATGTTGAGGTATATATCTAATTAACAAAATTGTTCACCCCACTGTGTGAAGCACTGTGCTCATGTTCAAATACCAGACAAGTCAACAAGAACACTTTCCTTTCAAACTCCAAACAACAACATACCGGACCAAAAACTCCGACCACACAATCAATGACAAAAACAACAGACGGAATGGATAAACGAACGGACAAACAGACAGACGGCCATGAATACAACGGACAAAAATGTGCCCATAAAATGTTGCCAACCAACGACAATTGCAATGCCAAAACGGATGACAAACATGCAATCCCAAATATTGTCGTCGTAGTCGTCAGCCAAGGGGAAAAACGCACTCGATTTACACTTGGCCCGACAATGTGACGTTTTGGCCTTACTACCTCCCCTGTGATGGTGATATCAGTTTGATGGTAGCAGTGAAGGTGGCACTTAGCGTATACTTCTTCTTGTTGTTGTCATGAATTCACCTAATTTCTCAGTGTGACTCTGAGAAAATAAAAAAATTGGAATTTTTGCTTGTATAGCGTGTTTAATGTGTACAAAAAACGACTAGAAGAAAAATTGATCAACTTGTTTGGTTGAGGATTAGATTTTTTTGGTAGTTTTATTTTTGGATCTGCTTAGTTTTGTTTTTTTTTTCTGTGACTGATTGTCGTTCTTGTCCCCTAAATTTTCATTTCATGTTTGAGATTCACTCCACCTTTCATTTCATGTTGACGTTTTGGTCACGATCATGTATCGATTAGAAATATTTGGGCATTCCAAAAGTGAAAAACATAAAAATTGATTAACAAAAATGATGCTACCGAATGAAGACATGCATAGAAATAATGAAATAAAAATATGACAATTTAGAAACTGTTGTTGTACACTTCAGCGGAGCTGAATAGGTTTTATATTTAGTGTATAGAACTTTTCGCTTATCAGAATAGGGCTTTATGTGAAGTGTTTCGTTGATTTTAAAAATGCAAACATTTCTGTTATTCATACAAATATTTTGGAAAATAGGTTTTTAGTAATATTTATTTCTTTTATCTTGCACGCTAAAGGTCCGGGGTTCGATTCCCAGGCCAGACAACATCTCATTTTCAGCGGTTGCAAAATACCTCTCAGTGTAATGTTGGCGATATTTCCCGAGTATTTGAGCCATGAAAAACTTCTGCACAAGTGGAGTGGGGTTCAAAATTAGGTCCCATATCATTGAGTCACTACACGCAGAAAAATTTATGTTAGAAATATGTTTGGATCCAAACAAATATATGTTTGGGAGCGGTTGCAAACAAATATATGTTTGGATCCAAACATAATATGTTTGGGTCCAAACAAATATATGTTTGCAACATTTTGTAACATATCTCAAATTGATATGTTTGGGTAAACATATTTTTTATGTTAGAACATTTTTTCATGGGTGGAGAGAGGATGTTTGTCAACGAGAGTAATAACAGTGCTCTCGCGGCTGTGGAATGCTGTTTTATAATGAAGAGTCGTCTGTATTGTATAATAGAAGACGTAGAAGCGAAGAAGGGGCCTATGGTGGCATGTATGCTTCAAACTCGTGTGTTTCTTGTTTTGTTGTTGTTACCTGACTTAGCACGAGAAGAAGAAAAGAAGAAATGATATGAATTATATTTTTTCTTTCTTTAGTGTTTTAGTTGCCTTTGTAGAGTCAAGACGGTAAAGTGAGTGAATAAATCAGTGTTTTGTGTTTTCTTAAAGAAATTGTGCTTTTTAGTAAATTAAATGCCCAATACATTTTATAATTGAATCGGAAAGATTTATTATTATTGGAATTATTTTATTGGACAAGGAAGAAATCGCATTTAATATTGGTAATTACATACATACTTATGTATATTTGAAATATGGCATATCCATATTTATTTATTACATTACATAATCATTTGATTCTAGATGCCGATTCCCCGCTGATGATTTCAACTATGAGGACAATTTGTTTTATTTCACAACTAAGGAAAAGCGTTCAACTACGTTTCTATATATTTTTCCTTTTTAAAAGTGTGACTATTTACAAATAATTTCAATCAGTTTTTCTTTTATTAAAGTGTGTTATGTATTTCTTTGGAATTTTGTATGTACCTATGTGTTTGTTCTTCTTTTGCCTTTCAATAAAAAACCTCAACATTTGTGTGTATACCATAGAGATAGCCAGTGAGTTCTTACTGAGAGCAAGTGAGCGCCCATTTCAAAGTGTTTTACATTGAATTTTACGCTCCCTTGCTCTCAGTAAGCGCCCACTGGTGCATGTGTTTGTTTTTTTGTGCCTTTTGGGTTTGTATTTTTTTTGCACCCAAAAATATAAAATGTTTGCACCCAAACATATATTTGTTTCCACCCAAACATATATTTGTTTGCAGACCCAAACATATATTATGTTTGGGACTGTTGCAAACATATATTATGTTTGGGACTATTGCAAACATATATATGTTTGCTGCAAAATATGTTTGGGACATATGTTAGAGAGGCCGTTTTTTTCTGCGTGTATGAATCGGGGTACACTCATTTATTTGAGAGAAGTTTCCCTCGTCCCTTTTATTATATATTATACTTCTTTAAATATTTTTTAATATTTATTTGTTGCTTTTGGAAACACCTTTAGAATACCAACAATTGTCTGAGAATAAAATCCATGAGACCACGAGGCACACTGTCGCGGGTTCATATTAACTGTGGCCAAAAATAGAAGGAGTTATTGTAGGTGCATCAATTTTGTTACACGTACCTATTATTGATTTACAATTTACAGGACAAAAAATTGCGATGATCGGTCCACGTTTTGATATAGTCCCCACAGAGTCGTATCTCCCAATTTTCGGTATTTTGAAAGCTTTAGGCACAATGACCAACCGAAATTATTCAAAGTTGGTGATTAGTCTTCTGCAGAGGTATAAAACATTCCAACATAGAATTGTGGGTGTAGGTCCACGTTTAGATATAAGCCCCATAGAATGGTACCTCCCGATTATCGACATTTTGAAGATTTAAGCGTCATTATTACACAGAAATTGCTGAAATTTGGTATTTAGTCTTCGTTGGGGGTATATTACTTTCACCTTTGTCTGCATAGGTCCACGCTTTCATATAGCCCCCATAGGACGGTACCTCCCGATTTCCGGTATTTTGGAGGTTTTAGTCTGATTATCACACTGAAATGGCTGAAAATTGATATTAAGTCTTCGTTTGGGGCTTATAACGTTCCACCACAAATCTGTAGGTATAGGTCCTCGTCTTCCTATAGCCCCCATAGAACCATGCCTCCTAATTTTCGGTTTTCATATTTTTTGTGAGCTTATTGAATATATCAAAATCTTATCTATATATATGAGAAATTTCCGAATTTTGAATTTCGCTGTACACCATTTTTTTTTAAATTGATATTTGTCTCTCTTTTTAAAGCAAGATTATTAGGTACTTAATAAGACCACAAACATATATGATTATCGGTTCATTCGTTTTCGCGCTATAGCCAACACCGCAAAAGGCTTTGCTAAAAAAGGGGGTAAACGCTGAGAGAGATGGTCGCTGAAAAAGAGAAATATCATTTTCGTCTACAAACCTCTGCAGCTGGAACCTTTATACGTTTGAAGTACTCACTTTTCACAACTCAAACAGCAAATAATATCGATATACACTTTTATACAATTTTTCCCCACTCCACTAATTTTAAAATTCGGTTCACAAAATCGATTTGCTAAGTACCACAGACTTGGGTAGCTGCAAACACCATATGATCACTATTTACTCCCAAACAAAATTAAATATATGTTTATTACATCCAAAGCAATCTTAAGAATTTATTTTAGGAGGATAAATTACTTTAAATATTGAAATTTTGGAGCAGAATACAAGTTATTAATTTAAGTAAAATAAGGACAAAAATACACATTTCCAACAATTATCGGATTTGAACCTTCACATCGACAAACTACTTGACAAATCAATACCATAATATAAATTCCTTCAAATTGAAATGTTTACTTTATATTCTCATCAATAAATTTGTATTCCGAAGTACTTGATTTTGACCATTTTTGGCCACGGTCGTGACACTGTGCGAGGTTAGGTTAGATAAATAACGAAGGTCATTAAATATACGGGACATGTAGTCTCTTATTTCATTTTTAACTATTCCTATAGTATAAATTTGATCATTATTATCCTCTAAAATCCACAAGAGTTATTCATAAATTTATCAGAAGTACTTCAAGTAAAACAATGTTAAACATGGAAATGATGAACACTGAAAATTTTGAGCTAATGCCTTTTTAAATTGATATTTAATTGCATTTAAGTACGGGTTCGTACCTCTTTACCCTTTACATATAAAACCAAAGCGACCCACATTTTAAATGTTGGATTTATTGATTTGTCTGTTCCAGTAACTCACATTTCAAATTCTAGGCTCAGCGGCTCCGCCCTGGCGTTGACATGTGAGAGCAACTCACATATCACTAAATTCTCTTAGATATTAAGATTTGTTGCGGAGCAAACCGCATTTGAACTATTCATTTGTACATTTCCGGTACCAAAAATTACGCAGTCACTTTTTCAAAGATGTATATACCCCACGGTGCTCTTGAATCAAATTTAAATGGAAGGTGCTTACACCTGGAAAGTCTTTGCGGATTCTGAAACTACAATGCCGGAGCGCTTTTTAAATAAATCGCAATTCAAGTTGACATTTTTAAGGGTTTTTTAGGTTTTCACGATTTTGCTTGGAAACTGCAAGTCCTACTGAAATGGGACTGAAGAAGATGTTGTAGCAATAAGATTGACTTTTATGATATCTTCGTAGTTTTTACCGTTATTGAGATATGGAAGTTAAAATTAGGACAATGGATTGACTGTATCGCCTCCTTGCACAGTGGATCCACCCATTGGCAAAAAATTAAAAAAAAAATCTGGCAAATCTGACAGCTATGAAATTGACCTTTTTAAAAATATATTAGTTTTTGTTTCTTTCGGACGCGATCTTCTTAAGAATAGCTTCAAAAGTCGGAAAATTTGACTAATATTTTTTGTTGTGAGTACAACCTATACTTTAAGTGCAAGTAAATATATTCAAAATATCGCGAAAGTAATACGTATAGTGGATTTTGAAGGAGGAGGTAATAGCTTAATTTTCATTAAAAAAGGTGTCAGCTAGATAACGCACCTCCTGCCGGATATATAATTAGTTTTGTGTAGAGAACCACAATTTCCTCCCATGCTACAAGTTGTCTCTATCATGACAGAGAAATTTTCAGTTCAGTTGTCAAATTGGATTTTTATACAAATATTGCAACATGGGGTCGCCTCGCCACATATTTTATACCTCAGGATTTAGGTAAAGGGGATACAAACAAAATACGACCATATATGTGTCTTATCGAAATATTGGTTTTAGACGCCAAGTATATTTGGACGAAATTCGTTTCAGACAATTTGGAGTCTATTTAGTGCTGTCCGTTCATCTGTCTCTCTTAAAGCCTAGCTGGCTGGTGCGCACGATAACTCTCGAACCGATCTACCGGTTAGAACCAAATTTTGTACAACGTAATATTTTGCCCAAACTTTGTTTAAGTTCGAATGTAGGCTATGTGGGTCCACACCTCCCCAAAAAGTTCAAAATTGTTTTCAAAAAATTGTGTGAACGATAACTGGCAAAGTGAGCAATCGATTTGCTCCAAACTTTCCATATATTATTATTCCTTCCAGATATAGATCGGATAAGACTATATCGGTCCTTAGGGTACCTCCCACACAAAATTCGGAAAAGGGAAATTTAAGAGTCCTCTCGAATCGTTTTGAATGTTTTTCAGCAGACTGTACCACAAATCAGCAAGTTAACTCTCAAGAGGATTTTCTGATTGGTCGAAACTTTACACATCGTATTATTTCATCCAGTCATGTGTCAGATCGGAATATGGACTATATCGGTCCGTCCTTCGAGAACCTCCTACACAAAATTTGGGAAAAGTGCAGTTTGAGGACCCTAGGACTATTTGATTATTATTTTCTTTATTTGGAGAAGAAGAAGGTTCTTTTTACGGTCCCTATTCTGGTCCCTTTCCCGGGGTAAGTCATACTTCCTGAGATAATAGTCCAGAAGTTCCAAAAACCCCTGCCGGCTTCAACTAAAATTAAATCTGAAAAAATAATTCTCAAATATTTCCAAAACTCAGAATTTAGCTTACTAAAATTGATTTGGTATAGCCCCATATTACGATACCTACAGACTCCACGTATTTTGAAGCAAACTCGTAGTAGGAGGGGCTAATCAATGTGAATTTTCCAATTTTCGAATATTACTTAGAAATGTATAATTTATACATTTTTCCACAAACATCTCAGTTAAGACAAGGGAGGCCTCTCTTATATCAATTGATTCATATTAACTTATTGATATGTGACCTAGTTTTTATCGCCGAGTCAAACGGCGTGTCCTAAGTTGCCACTTGTAGAGACGTTTTTCATGGCTGAAATACTCAGGAAATATCGCCAACATTACCAAGGGGTATTTTGCCATCGTAGACAATTTGATGGGAATCGAACCCGGACATTCAGCGTGCAAGGCGGTTGCACATAGCTAATTCCTACAGGTTGTGATGTAGGGTATCACATGGTCGGCCCCGTCCGACTATAGCCTTTGCTTACTTGTTTTTTAATTAATCTCCAATTTTTGCGATTTCCCCCCTTGTGCATCGCCATCATTTCATATAAATCATTATATAGTACCTATAACATAATTGTGGACGTGCACACATTGTCTCATGTAGGGTACACGCAGACATTATGGCAAAACACGACATACTTTACAACAATAACAGGGAAAATGAAGACAAAGGCCCCAAAATGCAAAATTTAGACCCAAGGCCATTGAATAAATATAAATTTGATGCCGCAGCATCCCACAGACAGCCGCAGCTCGTCTGTAAAAAAATAAGAAAAGACGCAGAGGTCTTAACACAATGTGTGGTCGTAAGTCACTGGTTTATTTCAATAATATTTTGCTTAACTGTATCAATACAATATATTTCTTAGGCTACCCTTTCATTACAATTCTTATCACTAAACTCTATGTTCTAAAAATACAAACATTTCATAATTGAAGAATTTTCCCACAATGCATGCGCCATAAAATCGTAAGTGCATAGCTCACACACAAACAACTAGCGATGCCAGCTACCACTGCATGTGGGATCTTCAATTCTTATCTTAAACACTTCCATTATCAAATCAATGGAAATGTGAAAATCTGTTCAAAGTATTTTGAACAGCTATTTCCACCATTTTTGACATAACTCAAAATGCGCAAGCAAGACGCAAGAGAAAAATACAAAAAATTTTTTCACGACCTTCTCGACACTCTTTTTTGTTATACTCCAATACATTTAAAAATTATCCAAAATCTGGACACATTTTTACGAATTTTTTAAACACATTTCTACTAGACTTTTTCAGAACATTTTTTCCTTAAAATATTAAGAATTACCTCTGTTTGAAATATCCATTTTTTAAATGGCAAGTTTATGTAGCAAAATCTACGTTATGGCGATTTAAAAGCAGCAAAATATAATACTTTTCACCTGTATCTTAAATTTTAAAAATATGTTCCACTTTAACACTGTGCTGCACGAAAAGTAAACAATATACGACTTTGCTATTTTGGCTAGTGAGGTAGAATTTAGTAGTCGTTAACCCTGTCAAGACGGATTATCAAAAATTTGTGTTTCAATTTTTCAATTAAGACCCGTTTTTTTCAATCTTGCCCCAACGTGCGTTGGCGGTACGTGCCTTCTAGGAAGAACGCTAAGATCTATATTCAAAATTTTATCAATTTTCAGACAAAAATTATGATTTTTTAATCCGCTAAATTGGTTGGATTTTATGTTGTTTTGGAGATTGTTTTGTTTCCCCAAGCCTATGTTTGCATCATAAGATAATCGGGATCTTTGTTCATGTCATTTTGTATTAACAGCATGAAACAATACCTGCTCCAGAGGGGAAATGGGGAGAATGTTACGCTCGTAGTTTCTTAAAACACTCTTCGCAGCAGCACAAAGCTGTAACCGGCGCATTGGCTTGATTTTAACATTCTAAATATTTTTGGCCACTTTCTCCATACAAGTGGATCCACTGTGCAACCCTGGGATTTGTAGTCAGACACACAAGCTCTGTGCCACAGTTCTCATTACTTAGTAAATACTTAGTAATGAGTAATGTAAGTAGTTATCTGTAAGCCATTATATACATATGTACTGCCTTATAATGCGGAAAGTAATGAGTTCTCATTACTAAGTAATTCATGAAGTAATGACATATGCCTACCAAGTTTTTACTAGGTAGCTTGAATTAGTATATGTTGCATTTATATTAAAAAAATTTAAAAATTGTATATGCGAATTTTATAACCAATTACAGGCAAATACCCAGCTTTGTGTCATCTGCATTTCCTCTTTAACAATATTCAATAGGGTCATACCGATGTAATCCGTAGCTCTTTATATCACGTAGTAAAGGGTTTTTCAGTAGACTATGAAAAAAATTAGGTCCATGCAACTGAAAAATCTTACATATGGAAGAATTTACTTCTGTTCGTTTCTTGAGTCTTTTGTTTTTCACCCCCCAATTTTTTTCAAAGTTAATTTTACTTATTTTCTCAATACAAACTTAACACAATTTTTTTCCTTCGTAACTATGTCAACAATTTTTGATTTAGAATGGTCATAAAAATTCCACTACAAAGTGGGTGCTATTTAGGATTTCTCTACTTGATTTGTGTCTCTTGAGATTGTATTTTCAACCTGTTTCTCTTTGTCAAAGCAAAGTCAAAGCCAAACTAAACTAAATTAGGAAAGAAAATGACGTCGGTCCAGCGCTGTGAAAGTAAAATGACAATGGCTAGGAAATAAAAATGAAAAATGCCTTCTCATTTAGTTGGTCACTTTGCAGCTGGTACTGTGGTCAATCGTGGTTGTGTTAACAATTGTCAACATAGCATTTAACATGTCCTCCTCATTAGCATTTGTCAACGAAAAGACAACAAACCAAACAACCAGCTAGCCGGCAAGGTAAGTCGACGCAAATGACAATGTTGTTTCTGTTGGCTTTGTAGGACTTGTAATTTTTGCTAGTGGATTCATTTCTTCACTTCCCATGGTGGTGTGGCGAGAATAACGATTTTAACGAATCCTCATTTACTCCCACACATAATGGTGAGAAGGTATTGGCGATAGTGTACGAAAGAAGAGGGTGCAACTATTGTCGTAAGCTTAGAAATTCGCCCACTACAGCATACTGTTAGTCACTACATGTGATTCGAACAAATGTAATGCTTAATTGTTGTCTTTAACTTAAATAAAACCAAACTGAAATACTTTCACATCCTTTGTCTGAAAATGTTAGTTCATTTATTCTAACAGAAATTGTCGATGGAATTAAAAAAATGCATATTTCAACCTTCATATGGATGTATCGGAAAATGGCTGAATAGAGTTTTCTCTAGGAAAACTTGTACTAAGCTTGGCTGAATAATGTTTTCTCTAGGAAAACTTGTATTCAGCCTGTCTGAAAAATGTTTTCTCTAGGAAAACTTGTATTTAGCCTGGCTGAATAATGTTCTCTCTAGGAAAACTTTTGTTCAGCCTGGCTGAACAGAGTTTTCGATAGGAAAACTTTTATTCAGCCCGGCTGAATAGAGTTTTCGATAGGAAAACTTTTATTCAGCCTGGATGAATAATGTTTTCTCCAGGAAAAATTGTATTCAGCCTGGCTGAATAATGTTTTCTCTAGGAAAACTTGTATTCAACCTGGCTGAATAGAGTTTTCTATAGGAAAACTTGTATTCAGCCCGGCTGAATAGAGTTTTCTATAGGAAAACTTGTATTCAGCCCGGCTGAATAGAGTTTTCTATAGGAAAACTTGTATTCAGCCCGGCTGAATAGAGTTTTCTATAGGAAAACTTGTATTCAGCCCGGCTGAATAGAGTTTTCTATAGGAAAACTTGTATTCAGCCCGGCTGAATAGAGTTTTCTATAGGAAAACTTGTATTCAGCCCGGCTGAATAGAGTTTTCTATAGGAAAACTTGTATTCAGCCCGGCTGAATAGAGTTTTCTATAGGAAAACTTGTATTCAGCCCGGCTGAATAGAGTTTTCTATAGGAAAACTTGTATTCAGCCCGGCTGAATAGAGTTTTCTATAGGAAAACTTGTATTCAGCCCGGCTGAATAGAGTTTTCTATAGGAAAACTTGTATTCAGCCCGGCTGAATAGAGTTTTCTATAGGAAAACTTGTATTCAGCCCGGCTGAATAGAGTTTTCTATAGGAAAACTTGTATTCAGCCCGGCTGAATAGAGTTTTCTATAGGAAAACTTGTATTCAGCCCGGCTGAATAGAGTTTTCTATAGGAAAACTTGTATTCAGCCCGGCTGAATAGAGTTTTCTATAGGAAAACTTGTATTCAGCCCGGCTGAATAGAGTTTTCTATAGGAAAACTTGTATTCAGCCCGGCTGAATAGAGTTTTCTATAGGAAAACTTGTATTCAGCCCGGCTGAATAGAGTTTTCTATAGGAAAACTTGTATTCAGCCCGGCTGAATAGAGTTTTCTATAGGAAAACTTGTATTCAGCCCGGCTGAATAGAGTTTTCTATAGGAAAACTTGTATTCAGCCCGGCTGAATAGAGTTTTCTATAGGAAAACTTGTATTCAGCCCGGCTGAATAGAGTTTTCTATAGGAAAACTTGTATTCAGCCCGGCTGAATAGAGTTTTCTATAGGAAAACTTGTATTCAGCCCGGCTGAATAGAGTTTTCTATAGGAAAACTTGTATTCAGCCCGGCTGAATAGAGTTTTCTATAGGAAAACTTGTATTCAGCCCGGCTGAATAGAGTTTTCTATAGGAAAACTTGTATTCAGCCCGGCTGAATAGAGTTTTCTATAGGAAAACTTGTATTCAGCCCGGCTGAATAGAGTTTTCTATAGGAAAACTTGTATTCAGCCCGGCTGAATAGAGTTTTCTATAGGAAAACTTGTATTCAGCCCGGCTGAATAGAGTTTTCTATAGGAAAACTTGTATTCAGCCCGGCTGAATAGAGTTTTCTATAGGAAAACTTGTATTCAGCCCGGCTGAATAGAGTTTTCTATAGGAAAACTTGTATTCAGCCCGGCTGAATAGAGTTTTCTATAGGAAAACTTGTATTCAGCCCGGCTGAATAGAGTTTTCTATAGGAAAACTTGTATTCAACCCGGCTGAATTGAGTTTTCTATAGGAAAACTTGTATTCAGCCCGGCTGAATAGAGTTTTCTATAGGAAAACTTGTATTCAGCCCGGCTGAATTGAGTTTTCTATAGGAAAACTTGTATTCAGCCCGGCTGAATTGAGTTTTCTATAGGAAAACTTGTATTCAGCCCGGCTGAATAGAGTTTTCTATAGGAAAACTTGTATTCAGCCCGGCTGAATAGAGTTTTCTATAGGAAAACTTGTATTCAGCCCGGCTGAATAGAGTTTTCTATAGGAAAACTTGTATTCAGCCCGGCTGAATAGAGTTTTCTATAGAAAAACTTGTATTCAGCCTGGCTGAATAGAGTTTTCTATAGGAAAACTTTTATTCAGCATGGCTGAATAGAGTTTTCGATGGGAAAGCTTTTATTCAGCCTGGCTGAATAGAGTTTTCGATGGGAAAGCTTTTATTCAGCCTGGCTGAATAGAGTTGTCGATAGGAAAACTTTTATTCAGCCTGGCTGAATAGAGTTGTCGATAGGAAAACTTTTATTCAGCCTGGCTGAATAGAGTTGTCGATAGGAAAACCTTTATTCAGCCTGGCTGAATATAGTTTTCAATAGGAAAACCTTTATTCAGGCTGGCTGAATAGAGTTTTCAATAAGAAAAACTTTATTCAGCCTGGCTGAATAGAGTTTTCAATAGGAAAGCCTTTATTCAGCCTGGCTGAATAGAGTTTTCTATGGGAAAACTTGCTGAATAGAGTATTAGTATATATAGGAAAACTTTTATTCAGCATGGCTGAATAGAGTTTTCGAAAGGAAAACTTTTATTCAGCATGGCTGAATAGAGTTTTCGAAAGGAAAACGTTTATTCAGCCTTGCTGAATAGAGTTTTCGATAGTAAAACGTTTATTCAGCCTTGCTGAATAGAGTTTTCGATAGTAAAACGTTTATTCAGCCTTGCTGAATAGAGTTTTCGATAGGAAAACGTTTATTCAGCCTGGCTGAATAGAGTTTTCGATAGGAAAACGTTTATTCAGCCTGGCTGAATAGAGTTTCGATAGGAAAACTTTTATTCACCCTGGCTAAATAGAGTTTTCGATAGGAACACTTTTATTCACCCTGGCTGAATAGAGTTTTCGAGAGGGAAACCTTTATTCAGCCTGCCTGAATAGAGTTTTCAATAGGAAAACCTTAATTCAGCCTGGCTGAATAGAGTTTTCAATAGGAAAACCTTTATTCAGCCTGGCTGAATAGAGTTTTCAATAGGAAAACCTTTATTCAGCCTGGCTGAACAGAGTTTTCAATAGGAAAACCTTTATTCAGCCTGGCTGAATAGAGTTTTCAATAGGAAAATCTTTATTCAGCCTGGCTGAAAAGAGTTTTCAATAGGAAAACCTTTATTCAGCCTGGCTGAATAGAGTTTTCGATAGGAAAACCTTTATTCAGCCTGGCTGAATAGAGTTTTCGATAGGAAAACTTTTATTCAGTCTGTCTGAATAGAGTTTTCGATAGGAAAACTTATATTCAGCCTGTCTGAATAGAGTTTTCTATGGGAAAACTTGCTGAATAGAGTATTCAATAGGAAAACCTTTATTCAGCCTGGCTGAATAGAGTTTTCAATAGGAAAACCTTTATTCAGCCTGGCTGAATAGAGTTTTCAATAGGAAAACCTTTATTCAGCCTGGCTGAATAGAGTTTTCAATAGGAAAACCTTTATTCAGCCTGGCTGAATAGAGTTTTCAGTAGTAAAACCTTTATTCAGCCTGGCTGAATAGAGTTTTCTATAGGGAAATTATTATTCAGCCTGGCTGAATAGAGTTTTCAATAGGAAAATCTTTATTCAGCCTGGCTGAATAGAGTTTTCAATAGGAAAATCTTTATTCAGCCTGGCTGAATAGAGTTTTCAATAGGAAAACCTTTATTCAGCCTGGCTGAATAGAGTTTTCAATAGGAAAACCTTTATTCAGCCTGGCAGAATAGAGTTTTCTAACGGGAAACTTGTAATCATCCTAGTTGAATAGTGTTTTCTAGAAGAAAACTTGTATTAAGCATTGCTGATTAGATTTTTCTGCAATAAAACTTTAAAGTTAGTTGTAGAAAAACTTCTATTCAGTATGATTTGCCAGACTAAGAAAAATTTTGTTGTAGCGTTGTATTTTTACAACGAACAATGTCATAAATTATTTCTATTTCTTATTATAAATATTTTCTATTAAAAATCTCAAATTTCAAAACAATGAAAACAAATAGCCTAACAACAAAATTGAATGTCTATAATTAATTATGCACCTATAAAAACTAAATAGGCAATAAAAGCTAACTAGGCATGTTAATCCATCTTATGAAATTGATACATGTACTTAAAATCTCAATAGCTCTTGAATAGGTGTTGAGCATTTGTTACACTCAACCTCTTTATATGATCATTCGCAAAACAAAAAACGAAAAACAAAAACAACAATATTTTCAGAAATATAAAACCGTGCTTAACAAAGCGTTTTATATCCATTTTATTGCCGGATTATGAGTTGTTAAATTATGAGTTTAACGCCTCAGTTACGCACATCATCGCTATCATGAGTCGACAGCTATTTTGCTACTGATCTCAAGTGTGTAATTACTGGTGGATGTGTGGAAGAAAATTTCCGCCCATTCCTTTTTTATTAACGACTTATGTTTGTTACATTGTAAAATAAAAATTTTGAAAAAAACTATGATGTTGCAATTTTCCTGTTAAGGCATTTCATGGGCATCACTTTTTCGATTAATTCTGTGAACATTAGATGACCTTGCATTTCCTGAAAGTCTAGACTCATTCTATTGCAAGGACATTTGTATGTTGATGTAAACAACGTGAAGAAAAATGAGAACAAGAAACAAAAACTGGGTAATTAAAATTTATTTTGTATGACTAAGAGAAAATCGTAAAAGTGTTGAAAGGGAAATACAGCTGTAAAGGTGTAATATATCTATGTACATTGTAAGTGTTTGTGAGAACAGCTTTCTTTTTCTATACAATATTTAATATACATACGTACATACATACTTACATATGGCAATAAACCGCATTCCAACCCTAGCGAAAGAAGCAATTATCCGGTTTTTTTTTAGTTGTCGAAGGTAGAACAATTTTATTTTCTACTTTGGTTTTTTAACAAGTATGAAAGGGATATAGATAAACGATCTGACTCTGTGAACGCGCGGCAAATGTTAGCTCAATACTTTTAACTGGTGTTAAAAGCTGCTCCCAGGTGACACCATAGAGAGGTCAGTGTCCGTTTGAGATGAAAGAGGGACAAAGATAAGTCCTGGGCTTTGCCATGTTAAAGCCGTTCACCCATATTATATGATGCAAATTATATCAATACTAAATGATGCAAAAATATCAATTAACTAGATCAATAAGATAACGTGTCGCAATGAAATAAAATAAATTTCGTGGAAAAAAGTGCCAAAGAAAATGGCGTAGGTCGGCCCGTCCGACTATAGCCCTCTCATTATTTTAAGGGTTGGGTTTCCAACCTACGCACATTGGTCAAAACCACTGATCTAGCGGCGCACGGTGTCACGATCGTGGCCAAAAATGGTCAAAACCAAGTACTTCGGAATACAAATTTATTGATGAAAGAATTTGAATTATGGTATTGATTTGTAAAGTAGTTTTGTCGATGTGAAGGTTCAAACCCGATAATTGTTGGAAATATGCATTTTTGTGTTATTTTACTAAAATTAATAACTTTTATAATTCTCCAATATTGTCATATTTAAAGTAATTTAATATATAATAAAATATAAAATAAATTGTTGCAGTTGCTTCGGATAATAAACGTGGATTTACTTTTGTTTAGAAGTAAATAGTGATCATATGGTGTTTACAGGTATCCAAGTCTGCATTGATTTTGTGAATCAAATCTGAAAATTGGTGGAGTGGGAAACAAATTGTATAAAAGTGTATTATTTGCTGCTTGAGTTGTGAAAAGTGAGTACTGCAAATGTATAATGGTGCCAGCTGCAGAGGTTTGCAGCATTTACGCTAACGAGTGTAGGCCGTAATAATATAAACACGTCTGTTCCTTTTAACCAATATTCCAAAACTGAATATTTATTTTCATTTGACAAATTTTAGAATGTATACAATAAAATAAATTATAGTAGGCTAACTCATACATAATAATATTCAAAGTAGTGTTTATAAGACTGCGTAACAAACGAATAGAATAATAAGTTCCAATAAGATATAAATAGGAATAACAAGTATATATTGTACAAACTACTACAATTCGGCCATCCGTTTCAGACTATTTGGAGTTAATTTAGCCATGTCCGTCCGTCTGTCTGTCTGGCTGGTGCGCACGATAACTCTCGAACGGAGCAACCGATTCGGTCAAAAATTTGGCTTTCGTAATATTTTGCCCAAACTTAGTTTAAGTTCGAAGATGAGTTATATCGGTCCACTCCTTCCGGTACCTCCCCCACAAAAGTTCGAAAATGTTCGAAAAAATTGTGCGCACGATAACTCTTGAAGGGAGTAACCGATTTGGCCCACACTTTGTACATCTTGAAAGTTCTACCAGACTTAGATGAAGTTCCAATATGGACTCAATCGGTCCACTCCTTCGGGTACTCCCACACAAAATTTCGGAAAAGTTCAGTTTAGGACCTGCTCTCGAATCGCTTTGATTTTTTTTGTAACAACTTGAATTCGCTGTGTCCCATACGACGGGACAAGTTTCATAAGGGGCAAGTCCAGACTTCCTGAGAAAATAGCCTGAAAGGTGCAAAAACCCCCTATGACACCGTGTGTAGTGGTTGGAGCGCAAGATAAATCTCGAACAGATCTTCCAATTCGGCCCAAAATTTGGCTTTCTTAAATTCGTTCAAAATGTTCGGTAAAATTGTGGGCACGATAACTCTTGAAAGGAAGTGACCGATGTAATCCATACTCTGCACATCCTAATATATATACCAGATATAGATCAGGTTCGAATATGGACTATATTTGTCTACTCCTTCTGGTACCCCCCACAGATAAGTTCACTTTAAGACCTGCTCTTGAATCACTTTGATTTTTGTTAAAGCGATTTGCATTCGCTACCTCCATTACGATGGTAAAAGTTTTTTCAAAGGCAAGTCCATATTTCTTGGTCCATATTTCCGAAAGGTGTAAAAAACCCTATGTCACCATATGTGGTTCTCGAACTGTTCTACCGATTTGGCGCAACATTTGGTCTTCGTCTTATTTTATCCAAACTTAGTTTCATGGGGCAATACCGGTCCACAACTTCCGGTACTTCTCCCCAATATTTAAAAATGTCACTAAAATGCTAGGACGATATCACTTGAATGGGGCAACTAATTTGGTTCAAACTTTGGATCTCCTAATATTTTGTCAAAATTTAGTTTAACTTCTAAAATGGCCCATATCGGTCCTCCCTAAGGGTACATCCATCACAAAAGTTCAACATTTGTGTCTTAGTGCAGTTAATTCCTAATCCACATTTTTGTCGGCAAGTTCAAATGTCCAAAAAGGGCCACAAAATTCTGAAGGGACCTTAAATACATTTGATCTGTCCGTAGGTGAAAGTTTAACTTCACATTGGCAGGAAAAATGTCTAAAATTGTCTTTTCCATTTCAAAAAAATCAAAAAAAAATTGTTTGATACTACATCAATGATTTTTGGTACATAGATTAAGAAAAAAATCAGCATTCCAAATCTGTTTTCGTTACTAACTTTGATCGTTGCGCGCAAAAGATATGACCGTTTTAATTATGATAATTAGAAAAAATTCTAAAAAAATCGCGGCTTAATATAGTTAGCTTTTATATCCTATTATCGTTAACTGAATTCGTACCCTTTGCGATGATGCAAAAAATAATCGCAAAGTCTCAATGGATTCGCGAAAAATCAAATTTGTTAAATAATTTCACGTATTTACAAACATATTTTTGAAACAATAGCGCTCATAGTTACGAAAAAAATTATAACAGCATCCAGACATTTTGAGGAATAAAATGAAACCTAAGTTGTGAAGGTTGGAGCTATAGTATTCATGTTATTTGCAAAAATACGAAGAAAATATAAAAATATATAAGAAAATATATATAGAAAAAATTAAAATCATATTATTCTAATTTTATTTTTTTTATGGTTTTATAGGAAAAGCTGGAGAAAAAATGTTTGAGTTCTTCGGCATTTTCGTCAAAATTTCATGCAATAATAATGATATTCCGTTGTAACAAATTTTTCGCTTATAGTTTTGCTATTGGATAATATTATTAGAACCTTATATTAAATCACAAGGAATTCCAATTGTGGCATAACGTTAAAATAATGTTATATTGAATATTAGAACATTTGAGACGCATATAAACCGCGTAATTATGAAAATGACATGATGCGCATCCGATTTTCCAACACAGCTAATCAATCCCTTTTATTTGATGTACAGTTTGTCAAATTCTATTTGGCGGCCACGATGTAGCATCTGCTGCATTTAAGGGTGCAAAATACAGTAAAATGGTCATAATTTCCGCGAAGTTCATTTACATTTTATGCGCATCCGATTTCAATAATCACCATTAAAAAATACATCCTTCTATGCCGTTTCAATGCGATCCATCAAGAACCGTGGATGTAGCATCGCACTTAATTTTTAGAAAAAATCTATTATATCTCTGGATTAGCGATAGTTTTTAAATATCTGTTTTCGCGCAGTTTAAACACGCGTATCGATCTATTTATTTAAGTAGAACTGACACATCCAAAACGCGTTTTAATATGCGATATTTTCAAAATAATTTTTTGTACATTTTCGAAATTTGAGGGGTATCATATCCGCCGATCTAGTGGGTGGATTTTTAGGCGTCGTGGCTTGTTAGATTCAGAACGTAAAAAAACTAAATTTACGCGGGTTTCCACGGAAATCGAATGATGTTTGTAAATTTTAAACCAAAAAAATAGGTTTTTGAGAAAAATTTACGCACAAAAATTTCGTGTTTAGGCGCAGATTACTGTGATCCTGTGAGGGCTACACCCTCATGTTATACATTAAAAAATGCGAAATCGCGAGTACTACAATATAATAATAGGCTTATAGGGAAATACAGCTGCGCGTCCCGATTAGAGCAAAAATTCAAAAAACCCCATTTTTCAGGTTTCAAAATGTCAGCATCCATCCAGCAAATCTGTTTTCGTTACTAACTTTGATCGTTGCGCGCAAAAGATATGACCGTTTTAATTATGATAATTAGAAAAAATTCTAAAAAAATCGCGGCTTAATATAGTTAGCTTTTATATCCTATTATCGTTAACTGAATTCGTACCCTTTGCGATGATGCAAAAAATAATCGCAAAGTCTCAATGGATTCGCGAAAAATCAAATTTGTTAAATAATTTCACGTATTTACAAACATATTTTTGAAACAATAGCGCTCATAGTTACGAAAAAAATTATAACAGCATCCAGACATTTTGAGGAATAAAATGAAACCTAAGTTGTGAAGGTTGGAGCTATAGTATTCATGTTATTTGCAAAAATACGAAGAAAATATAAAAATATATAAGAAAATATATATAGAAAAAATTAAAATCATATTATTCTAATTTTATTTTTTTTATGGTTTTATAGGAAAAGCTGGAGAAAAAATGTTTGAGTTCTTCGGCATTTTCGTCAAAATTTCATGCAATAATAATGATATTCCGTTGTAACAAATTTTTCGCTTATAGTTTTGCTATTGGATAATATTATTAGAACCTTATATTAAATCACAAGGAATTCCAATTGTGGCATAACGTTAAAATAATGTTATATTGAATATTAGAACATTTGAGACGCATATAAACCGCGTAATTATGAAAATGACATGATGCGCATCCGATTTTCCAACACAGCTAATCAATCCCTTTTATTTGATGTACAGTTTGTCAAATTCTATTTGGCGGCCACGATGTAGCATCTGCTGCATTTAAGGGTGCAAAATACAGTAAAATGGTCATAATTTCCGCGAAGTTCATTTACATTTTATGCGCATCCGATTTCAATAATCACCATTAAAAAATACATCCTTCTATGCCGTTTCAATGCGATCCATCAAGAACCGTGGATGTAGCATCGCACTTAATTTTTAGAAAAAATCTATTATATCTCTGGATTAGCGATAGTTTTTAAATATCTGTTTTCGCGCAGTTTAAACACGCGTATCGATCTATTTATTTAAGTAGAACTGACACATCCAAAACGCGTTTTAATATGCGATATTTTCAAAATAATTTTTTGTACATTTTCGAAATTTGAGGGGTATCATATCCGCCGATCTAGTGGGTGGATTTTTAGGCGTCGTGGCTTGTTAGATTCAGAACGTAAAAAAACTAAATTTACGCGGGTTTCCACGGAAATCGAATGATGTTTGTAAATTTTAAACCAAAAAAATAGGTTTTTGAGAAAAATTTACGCACAAAAATTTCGTGTTTAGGCGCAGATTACTGTGATCCTGTGAGGGCTACACCCTCATGTTATACATTAAAAAATGCGAAATCGCGAGTACTACAATATAATAATAGGCTTATAGGGAAATACAGCTGCGCGTCCCGATTAGAGCAAAAATTCAAAAAACCCCATTTTTCAGGTTTCAAAATGTCAGCATCCATCCAGCAAATCTGTTTTCGTTACTAACTTTGATCGTTGCGCGCAAAAGATATGACCGTTTTAATTATGATAATTAGAAAAAATTCTAAAAAAATCGCGGCTTAATATAGTTAGCTTTTATATCCTATTATCGTTAACTGAATTCGTACCCTTTGCGATGATGCAAAAAATAATCGCAAAGTCTCAATGGATTCGCGAAAAATCAAATTTGTTAAATAATTTCACGTATTTACAAACATATTTTTGAAACAATAGCGCTCATAGTTACGAAAAAAATTATAACAGCATCCAGACATTTTGAGGAATAAAATGAAACCTAAGTTGTGAAGGTTGGAGCTATAGTATTCATGTTATTTGCAAAAATACGAAGAAAATATAAAAATATATAAGAAAATATATATAGAAAAAATTAAAATCATATTATTCTAATTTTATTTTTTTTATGGTTTTATAGGAAAAGCTGGAGAAAAAATGTTTGAGTTCTTCGGCATTTTCGTCAAAATTTCATGCAATAATAATGATATTCCGTTGTAACAAATTTTTCGCTTATAGTTTTGCTATTGGATAATATTATTAGAACCTTATATTAAATCACAAGGAATTCCAATTGTGGCATAACGTTAAAATAATGTTATATTGAATATTAGAACATTTGAGACGCATATAAACCGCGTAATTATGAAAATGACATGATGCGCATCCGATTTTCCAACACAGCTAATCAATCCCTTTTATTTGATGTACAGTTTGTCAAATTCTATTTGGCGGCCACGATGTAGCATCTGCTGCATTTAAGGGTGCAAAATACAGTAAAATGGTCATAATTTCCGCGAAGTTCATTTACATTTTATGCGCATCCGATTTCAATAATCACCATTAAAAAATACATCCTTCTATGCCGTTTCAATGCGATCCATCAAGAACCGTGGATGTAGCATCGCACTTAATTTTTAGAAAAAATCTATTATATCTCTGGATTAGCGATAGTTTTTAAATATCTGTTTTCGCGCAGTTTAAACACGCGTATCGATCTATTTATTTAAGTAGAACTGACACATCCAAAACGCGTTTTAATATGCGATATTTTCAAAATAATTTTTTGTACATTTTCGAAATTTGAGGGGTATCATATCCGCCGATCTAGTGGGTGGATTTTTAGGCGTCGTGGCTTGTTAGATTCAGAACGTAAAAAAACTAAATTTACGCGGGTTTCCACGGAAATCGAATGATGTTTGTAAATTTTAAACCAAAAAAATAGGTTTTTGAGAAAAATTTACGCACAAAAATTTCGTGTTTAGGCGCAGATTACTGTGATCCTGTGAGGGCTACACCCTCATGTTATACATTAAAAAATGCGAAATCGCGAGTACTACAATATAATAATAGGCTTATAGGGAAATACAGCTGCGCGTCCCGATTAGAGCAAAAATTCAAAAAACCCCATTTTTCAGGTTTCAAAATGTCAGCATCCGTTTGAGGTAGATACAGTGGATATATTAAAAAATCATACATTAGAAACTTCAACTCTGAAGTGTGCTCTTTAACTTCTCCTTTGAGCATTAAGCTCTACATTGTGTTGTAAAACCACTAATTGGAAAATAACATAATGAAACTCGTTTATTTCAACGATTTTTTCCGATTTTTTTACATTAGTACGACCACAGCTTCCGCTCAAATTATTATTTTAAGAAACCCCTCGGTGAATCGGGCTAAAACAGTTTATTTTGCCGAAATGCAGTCAAAAGTTATGGTATAGTAAAACTGATCGCGAGTTACAATACCCCATACCTCAGTTTCAACATAAGTTAATTTTCTACAAAAAGCTTGATATATCTGTCGACAAAGCCGACTGACACTTTTTTACATGTTACATAAATGTTTTGCAGTGTCCACAAAAGCTCGAAAACGAATGGACCGATCATCATATATTTTTGTGGACTTTTTAAGTACCTAATAAGCTTGCTTTTGGACCAGAGACTTTTAAAAATATAAATTAAAAAAAATGGTGAACCGCCAAAATCAACAATAGATTTTTTACAAATCTATTGTTTTTAAAGAAAAATTCTCATTTTTGAAGACAAGAGTTCGATATATTCAATAAGCCCTCAAAAAATATGAAGACTGAACACAAAATTTCAGACATTCGGGTGGATATTGAGGGGACAACCTTTAAAATACCGAAAATCGGAAGTTCCGGTTTCATGCGGGCTATATGAAGGCGAGGTCCTACTCTGACAGATTTCAGGTGGATAGTTATATACCCCCAAAATACCGAGGAGGTACATTTCTATGGGGGCTATATAAAGGCGTGGACATATACCGAAAATTTAAAGGGGAAAGTTGTATACCCCCAACGAAGACTAAATACCAAATTTCAGCAATTTCGGTGTGATAATGAGGCTTAAATCTTCAAAATACCGAAAATCGGGAGGTGCGTTTCTATGGGGGCTATATCAAAACGTGGACTTACACCCACAATTCTCTGTTGGAATGCCGAAGACCAACCACCAAACTTCAATCATTTCGTTTGGTTATTGTGACTAAATCTTTCAAAATACCGGAAATCGGGAGGTACCGTTATATGGAGGGCTATATCAAAACGTGGACCTAACTTCCCAGTTTTTTGTCCTCGAGATGGTATGTCAACAATAAGTACGTGTAACGAAGTTGATGCACCTACGATAACTCCTTCTATTTTTGGCCACAGTTAATAAGAACTCGCGACATAGTGCGGCGCGAAATTAATAACTTGCAAACGAATTGAGATATGTAACTGAAATTTTGCACAAACTCAGCCTATGTCTGTGGATAATAAGGGGCCAACTATAATAATGGGGCCATATTAAAACATCGGCTAATGTTTTAGTATAGCCCCCATATAACGGCACCTTCCGATTTTCGTTATTTTGAGTATTTAAGCCACATTTATGTAGCAAATTAGCTGTAAGTTGGTATTTAAGGTTCCTAGTGGTCACAAAACATTTCCATCAAAAATTATGGACATAGGTACAAGTTTTGATATATTCCCCATGTAACCGTACCTCCCGATTTAAAATATTTTGAATATCATAACCACCTTTTTCAACCGACTTGGCTGTAATTTTGCATTCCGTGTTCTCACTGTGTGTAAAATCTTCTTACAAAACATTTTCAATACGTATTTATGTTTCGATTTATGGTACCCCCCGATTCGGTGAATTTTTACTTGTTATCCCATATTTATTAACAGTTTTAGATATAATATGGTATTTTAGTTTCTTTGGGGGCTGAACTCCTCCTTGCAAAAAATCCTCAAGATAGGTCCATATTTTGATATAGCTCCCATACAAATGCATAGCTAAATGCCATATTTTAAAAGTGCAGTCATCAGAAATTTGCAAAGTTCGCAGCCCTAATGGGTTATTCCGTATCCAGAGAGTCCAATATAATTCCCCAAAAAATAATCGAACCCATTTCGGCCAACTTTGCAATATGTACTCTATGGAACAAGCGAGTACAACTTATAAAAACACTCTAAAAATTTAATTTTTTGAAAATTTATTGATATATAACTATGTACCTCCAGATTTAAATTACACCCTCCGCTATCAATCTTTATAAATAACAAGTAAGAAAGTATCAGTCAACTGTGCTGACGGAGATATACCCTCAGCCGCTGGAAAAAACAAACAATAATTATGCCATATAAAAAAAATATATCGATCTTGAATGTAGAGTTTGCTTTAAAATCTGTAGGTACCGTAATGTGGAGCTATACCAAATCACTGACATACATATACCAAACATTTTTAGTAAACAAACTTCTTCATAAAGGACTCGAACTATTAAATTAGTTTTAGAGTTATCATGCACAATAGCCATTTTAGTATGTGCCGGCAGGGTTTTGGAGATTTTGGGTCATTATCTTAGGAAGTATTGACTTACTTCAATAAATGTACCATTGTAAATGAGGCCTCTAGAACAACCTACTGAAAGAAGAATCAACACGATGCGAGAGGATATCTTAAACTTCACTTTTTCCTAGGGAGGTGTCCGATGGAGTGGACCGATATAGTCCTTTTTCCAACCTTCCACCAAACCAAATGTCGGATGTCCGACGCTTCTGAACAATTTCTGAAGCTACTTCGTTCAGATTTCGTTCCGATTTCTAAACGATTTTTCGTAGCGGAAATAGTTCAGATTTTGTACCGATCGGAACGAATGTCGAAAAGAAATTTCCTTTCCGAATTTCCCAAGGATTTTCCTCAGATTTCGTTACGAAATCGGATCGAAATCGATACGATGTCGCTCCGACATTTCGTTCCCAAATTATGTCAACCACTTCATACAACTTTCGTTAAGATATCGGTACGATTTCGGATCAGACATCGGACATATCGTTCGAATTTTGTTCCAATTTCGTTAAGATGTTGGTACAATTGGTTTGCTGGGTTTGGCTGAACATGACTGGATGAATTAATACGATGTGCAAAGTCTCCACTAGTCAGAAACCTCATGCGAGCATTATCTCGCGGTTCTGCAATTTTGGTTTGTGCCGTCAGGATTTCTTGGAGCTTTTAGGCCAATATCTCAGGAAGTATGGTCTTGCGCAAGAAAAAAATTGTTCCGTCGCAAAGGGAGCCGCAAGAACAAGCTGCTGAAAGAACGTTCTGTGAGGAGCTCTTAAACTTCACTTAACCCGATTTTTGTGTGGGAGGTACCCGAAGGAGTGGACCGATATAGTCCATCTTCGAACTTGAACTAAGTTTGGACAAATTATTACCATCCCCAAAATTTGGTTCGAATCGGTTGATCCGTTCGAGAGTTATCGTGCGCACCAGCCGGCCAGACAGACAGACGGACATCGCTAAATCGACTCCAAATTGTCTGAAACGAATTTCGTCCAAACATACTTGGGGTCTAAAACCGTTATTTCGATGAGCACATTTTTGGTCGTATCCAAGTGGTATATACACTTTCTTGCCTAAAGGCTGAGCGTATAAAAATCAAATGTCGTTCGTTGATAATGGCATCAGTTAAGAACGACTGGACCGATTTGGATATTCTTTTTGTGAAATGTTCGCCATAACCCAACTTAGGTTTCTATGCAAAGATAATTTGACCACGCCCACTTTTTTCAATTTTTATCTTTTCTACAAAAACGACTGAGACGATTTTTCTTAAATTGTCAGGACATGTACAGGGATGGCCCTACGTTAAAATAGACTACAAATTTAGTTGAATTTCGGAGGCGATGGGGTACTTCCTCTATACCCTATTTTTCAAAAATGCTATATCTTTATAAATAAAAATCAAATGTCGTTCGTTGGTAATGGCATCAGTTGAGAACGGCTGGACCGACTTGGATAATTCTTTTTTTTAAATGTTCGTCATAACCCAACTTAGGTTTTTTGACCACGCCCACTTTTTTCAATTTTCAAATTTAATCTTTCTTACAAAAACTACTGAACTAATTTTCCTAAAATTTGTCAGGGAATGTACAGGGGTGACCCCCGGTTAAAATAGGCAACATATTTTGTTGGATTTCAGAGGGGGAGGGGTACTTCCACTATACCCTATTTTTCAAAAATGCTATATCATTATAAATAAAAATCAAATGTCGTTCGTTGGTAATCGCATCAGTTGAGAACGGCTGTACAGATTTGGATAATTATTTTTGTGAAATGTTCGTCATAACCCAACTTAGGTTTTTATGCAAAGAAAATTTGCCCACTTTTTTCAATTTTCAATTTTAATCTTTTCTACAAACACTACTGAATGGATTTTCCTGAAATTGTCAGAGAATGTACAGGGATGGCCGCGGTTAAAATAGACTACAAATTTAGTTGAATTTCGGAGGAGGCGGGGTACTTTCCTTATACCCTATTTTTTAAAAATTCAATATTTATAATAATTACGAATGCATCGGTTTGGAAATTAATTTGCAAGACAATTGATCGATAATTCTTTCTGTAGAATGTGCGCCATAACCCGGCTTGTGTTTTTATGCAAAGAAAATTTGAACAAGCCTCTTTTTTACGCCCACTTTTTTCAATTTGGCTACCGCTGAAAATAGGCTACATATTTTTTCAATTTCGGAAGGGGCGGGGTGCTTCCCCTATACCCTATTTCTTTAAAAATGCTATATCTTTATAAATAAAAATCAATTGTCATTCGTTGGTAATTACATCAGTTGAGAACGGCTGGGCCGACTTGGACAATTTTTTTGGAAATGTTCGTCATAACCCAACTTAGGTTTTTATGGAAAGGAAATTTAACCACGCCCAATTTTAAATATGTTACATCTTTTTTAAATATGTTACAACTGATGACCACGCCCATTCTTTTCAATACATTATTTTTCCAAAACTACTGTACCTAATTTCATGCAATTTTCAGAAAATGTTCAGGAATGTCCCGTGGTACAAAATGCTACATATTTGTAGACGAATTTCGGGGGCATATTGTTTTATAATCGCTATATTTGTTAAATTTATGAGTGCATCGGCTGGCAAATTTATTTTCGAGACAAGGGTGGTTGCGCATCCGATCAAGAAAAACTACAAATTTCCTTAAATGGTAAGGTTCAACGGTCCATCAGCCATGAAAAACTAGGGATATAAGTTCCAATAAGCGGGAGAATTCTACTTAACCATTTTTTTATTTTTTATAATTAAATCTCTTTAGGATAAAGATAGGAGACATGGACGATAATAAATCTTAAACAGCATCAATGGGCGAAAAAATCCGACAAAGTCCGTAAGAGAAAAGAAAAGATACAGATAAAATCTGATGATAAATTTAAAATCCTCCTCGGTTTGACAATGGACCAACGAAGTGACGTAGAAAATACCTATTTTTTAAATTTTCAAGCATAAAGTCCATAAAAAGTTGTCATTAAACGACGGGCCAGCAACGCGGACCGGGGTTTGCTAGTTAACAATAAATATTGATCAGTTATATAACGAACATATTATATAACAATTAAACAAATATGAAGTTAATTTTTTAGCAAAATTTTGTATACCCTCAGTATTTATGCTAACAAGGGTATATGGCGAAAAAAAATCCTTTGCAATTCCATTTAAAAAAATTAAAATTTTTTTTTGCGAGCACGTCTACAAATTTTGGCATAGAGGTTAAGAAAAAAATTCTGGTTTCAAATCTGTTCGCGTTCACAAAATTGGACGATGCGCGCAAAAGTTATAGCGGTTTTTATTCTCATATAAAGAAAAAATATTTTTATTTATTTCAAATATTCATTATAATAAAAAATTACAATAAAATTATATAAAAAATAGCACTAGCATCCAAGGCTATCGGCTAAAAAATATTTAAAAATATCTTATTTGTTGTTATGAGAAAATGTATGCATAAATCGTTAACAGCATTCAATATCTATTCGTAGATGTTTAAATAGTTATTAAATTTATTATTATTTTCGCGGAAAATCAACAAATAATACAAAAACATTGAAGAAAATCTAAATTATCCTGTCCCAGAGTCTGTACAAACCCTTAAAAAATAAATTAAAAAATATATGCGGAATCTAGACAATGCCTAGACAAATATGATACAAAATTTATAGAGATTGGGTACATAAATTGCATATTATAGCAACAACAAAAGAAAAAAACTTATTGTTGCAAATATATTTTTTGGTTTGATTCGAAAAATTAGAAAAAAATATTTGGGAGTTCTCCAACTATTTCGCTAAAATCCCATACAATAATTAATGTGTACTGCTAAAACTTCATCAAGAAATATGGTTTACCATCGTGAAAGCTTATTTGCTTATTGTGATAACTTATAATGATAGGAAATTAAGAGTAATATTGAAATAACAATCATTAAAAAATGTGAAAATTAAAGAGCCTATTATTCGCGAATTAGTTAAAATCAGTTGATGCGCATCCGTTTTTGGATACAGCGAATCAATCTTTTTCAATATTTATGCATATTTCGATGTTTCACTCAGCGGGCAAAGTGTGCCGCCAGTTGCATCACACAATACAAAAAACCTTAAAGTGGGTAAAAATCGCGCAATTTACATACGATTTTGATGCGCATCCGTTTTCAGTAGCACCCATCAAAAATACGTCTATATACACATATTTCAAATAGATTCTTCAAGAACCGCGGATGTACCTCCACATTCTATTTTTGGTAAAAACCCGATATTACTCGCGAATCTCTGTAATTTATTACACGCGTTTTCGCACATATTATAATCGCGTATAAAGGATTCCATTTATGTAAAAATTTTAAAGAAAATCGCGGTTTAATACGCCGATTTGTCAAAAAACAGTTTTGCCGATTTTCGTATTTCCAAGGTATCTATATCCGCGGTTTTAGTGAATGGATTCGATCGCGGAAGGTCTCGTCAGATCCGCCGCGTAAAAAAACTAAATTTACGCGGGATACAAAGGAAATTGAATGACACATGTAAATTTTAAACGCAAAAAATAGGTTTTTTAAAACAATTCACGCATCAAATATTGGCCTTTAGACTCCAATTACTAGAATGCTGTAAGGAGCACACTCATGGGATATGCATAAAACGACGTAAAATCACGAGTTCTATACTCCTATTATGAGTTTTGAATATTATCTTGTTGCGCGTCCGAATTATTAAAAAAATTCAAAAATCCCCGAAATTCCGGCTTCAAAATGTCAGCATCTTCTTTAGGTGGATGCAGTGGATATATCGAAAAATGATACACTAGTATCATACTGACCATGAAGTATTTTTTGAGTCTCTCTTTGGGCATATGTCTATAAAATGTCAGGTTAAGCCAGAAATCGGAAGGGAGCATAAAAAAACTTGTTGGCTTCAACCCATTTTTACCTATTTTTCTACATTGATGCCAACACAGCTTCCACGTAAATTAATTTTAATGGTCGACCTTATGGGATTCCTCCTAAAACACTTCATTTTGAAGAATTTCAATCATACTATATAGAATATGTTAACAGTTCGCGAATTCTGAATGGGTGAAACTCGGACTCATCGATTGTAAAATATTTTTGGTTTTCGCCATATACACTTTCACATTGGCAAAATGTGCCTCATCGAAATAATGGTTTTAGACCCCAAGTATGTTTGGACGAAATCCGTTTCAGACAATTTTGAGTCGATTTAGCAATGTCCGTCCTTCTGTCCGTCTGTTTGGCAGGCTGGTGCGCACGGCTTTCGTAATATTTTGTCCAAACTTAGTTTAAGTTCGAAGATGGGTTATGTCGGTCCACTCCTTCCGGTACCTCCCCCACAAAAGTTCGAAAATATTCTGAAAACTTGTGCGCACGATAACTCTTGAAGGGAGTAAACGATTTGGTACATACCTAGCAGACTTAGATGAGTTTCCAATATGGACCCAATCGGTCCACTCCTTCGGGTACCTCCCACACAAAATTTCGAAAATGTTCAGTTTAGAACCTGCTCGCGAATCGCATTGATTTTTTTTTTGTAGCAACTTGTATTTACTGCCCCCCATGCGCCGGAATAAGTTTCATCAGGGGCAAGTCCATACTCCTGAGAAAATAGCCGTGTGTAGTGGTTGGAGCGCAAGATAACGGTCCACTTCTTCAGGTACCTCCCCCACAAAAGTTCGAAAATGTTTGGAAAAATTTTACTCACGATACTCTTGAAGGGAGTGACGGATTTGACCCATACTTTATACATCCTAATATATCTACCAGACATAGATAAGGTCCGAACATAGACTATATTTGTCCACTCCTTCGGGTACCTCATACACAAAATTGCGGAAAAGTTCACCTGCTCACCTTGATTTTGTTGAAGCAACTTGCTTTCGCTGCCTCCGTTGATACGGTAAAATTTTTTTCAGGGGCAAGTCTATACTGCTTGAGAAAACAGCCCGATAGGCATAAAACCCCCTATGGCACCGATTTGGTCCAAAACTTGGCTTTCGTCATATTTTGTCCAAACTTAGTTTCAGTTCGAAGATGGGCAATACCGGTCCACAATTTCCGGTAATTCCCCAAATATTTTAGAATTGTTACTAAAATGGTATGCACGACACACTTGAACGGGTAGCCAATTTGGTGCAAACTTTGGATTTCCTAATATTTTGTCCAAATTTAATTTTACTTGAAAATGGCCCATATCGGCCCTCTCCTTAGGGTAATTCCACCACAAAAGTTCAAAATGTGTGTCTAAGTGCAGTTTAGGGTCTATTCGCAATCATTTTGGAAATGTATACCATTGTTGTTCGTTATGGTCCTGTTTCAGCAATATTATATTTTCGAGGACAAGTCCATGCTTCCTAGCATACTGGTCCAAAGGTTATACGATGACCCATTGAAGTGGCCAGTGGGCCCGATATGTATCGAAAAGATATGATTCCCAAAATAAGATCCACTTCCATAATGGAATATGTTGGACCATTCCTTCAAGTACCTCATCCGTAACACTTTTGAACTTTAATCCTAATCCACATTTTTGTCGGCAAGTTCAAAAGTACAAAAAGGGCCACAAAATTCTGAAAAGACCCTAAATACACTCGATCTGTCCGTAAATGAACGTTTCAATTCACATAGGCTGAAGGTTAGACCGGGGCGATTTGTATGGAAGGAAAAAAGTGTTATCGGGCGCCTGGAGATTCTGATTTTTGGGATTGTACTGAAAGTCAACTAGACCATATGTCTACGGTGAAAATCGAGCCCCCGGATTTTGACTTGAAGTTTGTTTTCAAGGATTTTTAGATATTTTGGCATATAACAACCAAACTACTGAGATTTTCGATCCAACACAAAGATAACAATTGTAGCCAAGACAATAATAAAGAACTCTCTAGTACATCGCAAAAGCATTGGAATGCTCATTTGCACATTTTTCGGATAATATTGATAAACGACACTGTGCTACAAAATGGAACTCAAAGTCAGTGGATGGAAAATTTCTTTTGGAGATGAAAGCCCTTGGTGAGTGTACTGAGAACCCAAAAGGAAATTTTCACCATAGGTCAAGTTTCCGAGATATTGCGTGATTAATGGTTTAATTTTGGCCCCTTAATTTGTGATCAAATAGCTTTATATCTCTTTAAAGCGTTATTGTAGCTTCATTTTGACATTACATGTCTTCAGTCAAATCGAATGGTGAAACTTTTTGTAGAATATTTCATCCCTCTAACTCAATTCCTTTCATGTCCTTTTCGTCCTTGATTTTTTGAACCGTAGTAAAAGTACCACATGGCGAGATTTTACAGTATCCAAATATTCTACAAAAATGTTGTTCAGAAGATTTTAGGTACGGTCCTCATTGATGACCAATCGATATTTCCCCGTTTCCATGGTCCTTTTTGACATTTTACCGGTTTTGTTCAGAAAACTATGTTTTGTTTTTGGTCTGTGGTGCTTCTGAAATACTTACCATAAATAGCCTTTGTAATGACGAACACGTTAATAACAAATTTTATTGGAGGACAGATCCGGTTATCTAAATTTTTGAACCGGATATTCTGATATTAAATATGTATATCATTAGAAAGCTAATAAAATGGTCAATCAAATGACAGCAAGTAGCTGATTACAACTTTGTTGGTTCCGAAGCTAGAACAAAAAAACCGCTTTCTTAAACCGATTTTGATGTAAAATATCACTGGGTTGACGTGATTCAAACCTCTGAGTTATGGCGAAATTAATTCATTCTTGATGAACTTTAAGTGCATGATAAAAAAACAACATAACACAAATTCATCTCACCATAACTCAGAAGTTTGACCTATGGCATAACTGTCTTTCCAGATTTTTAAAACAATCTTAATCGACTTTTATCGCCAAAAAGAATTTTTCAACCCAGTGATATTTTACATCAAAATCGGTTTAAGAAAGCGGTTTTTTTGATCTAGCTTCGGAACCAACAACGTAGTAATCAGCTACTTGCTGTAATTTTATTAACCATTTTATTAGCTTTCTAAGACCAATAACGAATATACATAAAAACAAAACATAGTTTTCTGAACAAAAACCGAAGAAATGTCAAAAAGGACCATGAAAACGGGGAAATAGCGATTGGTCGTCAATGAGAACCGTACCTAAAATTTTCTGAGCAACATTTTTGTAAAATATTTGGATGCTGTAAAATCTCGTCTTGTGGTACTTTTACTACGGTTCAAAAAATAAAGGACGAAAAGGACATAAAAGGAATGGAGTTAGGGGGATGAAATATTCCACAAAAAGATTCACCATTCGATTTGACTGAAGACATGTAATGTCAAAATGAAGCTACAATAACGCTTTAGAGAGATATAAAGCTATTTTCTCACAAATTAAGGGTCCAAAATTAAACCATTAATCACGCAAAATCTCGGAAACTTGACCTATGGTGAAAATTTCGTTTTGGGTTCTTAGTACACTCACAAAGGGCTTTCATCTCCAAAAGGGATTTTCCACCCACTGAATTTGTGTCCCATTTTGTAGCACAGTGTCGTTTATCAATATTTTCCGAAAAATGTGCACCTTCTCGAGGCCATAACTACCTGAAGGAGCATTCCAATGCTTTTGCGATGTACTAGAGAGTTCTTTATTATTGTCTTGGCTACAATTGTTGTCTTTGTGTTGGATCGAAAATCTCAGTGGTTTGGTTGTTATATGCCAAAATATCCAAAAATTCTTGAAAAAAACTTCAAGTCAAAATCCGGGGGCTCGATTTTCACCGTAGACATATGATCTAGTTGACTTTTTTGCTCAGTACAATCCCAAGAATCAGAAACTCCAGGCGCCCGTGATGGTGTTCAAATCGCCCCACTCTACTGAAGGTATATCTCTGTCGGCAAAGCCGACTGATACTCTTTTACTATTTTTATACCCTCAGCCTTTAGGCTAAAGAGGGTATTTACACTTTGATACGACCAAAAATGTGCCTCATCGAAATAATGGTTTTAGACCCCAAGTATGTTTGTACGATATCCGTTTCAGACATTTTTGAGTAGATCTAGCAATGTCCGTCCGTCTGTCTGTCCGTCTGTCTGTCTGGCTGGCTGGTGCGCACGATAACTCTCGAACGGATCGATAGATTCGGTTCAAATTTTGGGTATCGAAATATTTTGTCCAGATTCGATCTAAGTTCGAAGATGGGCCATATAGGTCCACATTGCCGCAAAACTTGTGCGCAAGATAACTCTTGTAGGGAATAACCGATTTGGTCCATACTTTGCACATCGTGTAATTTCTACCAAACTTAGATGAGGTTCCAATATGGACTCAATCGGTCCACTCCTTCGGATACCTCCCACACAAAATTTCGGAAAAGTTTAGTTTAGGACCTGGTCTCGAATCGCTTTGATTTTTGTTTACACAAGTTGGATCCGCTGTCCTCTATACGACGCTGTAAGTTTCATTAGGGGCAAGTCCATACTTCCTGAGAAAATAGCCTGAAAGTTACAAAAAACCCTATGACACCGTGTATAGTGCTTGGAGCGCAAGATAACTCTCGAACGGATCTGCCGATTCGGTCCAAAATTTGGCTTTCATAATATTTTGTCCAAACTTAGTTGAAGTTCAAAGATGGACTATATCGGTCCACTCCTTCCGGTACCTCCCCCACAAAAGTTCGAAAATGTTCGGAAAATTTGTGCGCACGATAACTCTCGAACGGATCGATAGATTCGGTTCAAATTTTGGGTATCGAAATATTTTGTCCAGATTCGATCTAAGTTCGAAGATGGGCCATATAGGTCCACATTGCCGCAAAACTTGTGCGCAAGATAACTCTTGAAGGGAGTAACCGATTTGGTCCATACTTTGCACATTATGAAATTTCTAGCAGACTTAGATGAGGTTCCAATATGGACTCAATCGGCATAAAATTTCGAAAAGTTCAGTTTAGGACCTGCTCTCGAATCGCATCGGTTTTTGTTGTAACATCTTGTATTCACTGTCCCCTATACGAAGGTACAAGTTTCCTCAGGGGAAAGTCCATACTTCCTGATAAAATAGCCTGAAAGTTGGAAAACAAACCCTATGACACCATGTTTATGGGTGGAAGCGCAAGATAATTCTCGAACGGAAATGCCGATTCCGGCCAAAATTTGGCCTTCGTAATATTGTTTCCTAACTTAGTTTAAGTTCGTAGATAAGCCAAATCGGTCCTCTCCTTCAGGTACCTATCCCACAAAAGTTCAAAAATATTCGGAAAAATTGTGCGCACGATAACTCTTGATGGGAGTGACCGATTTGGTCCACACTTTACACATTCTCATAATATCTACCAGATATAGATCAGGTTCGAATATGGACTATATTTGTCCACTCCATCCCGTACCTCCCACACAAAATTTTGGATAAGTTCACTTTAAGACCTGCTATTGAATCACTTTGGTTTTTGTTGAAGCAACTTACATTCGCTGCCGCAATTACGATGGTAAAAGTTGTTTCAGGGGCAAGTTCATACTTCTTGAGAAAACAGCCCGAATGGTCTATGTCGGTCCATTCCTTTAAGTACCTTTTCCGCAAAATTTTTGAACTTTAATCCTAATCAACATTTTTGTCGGTTCATACGACCAAAATTTTTCAATTTACACAGGCTGAGGGTATATCTCTGTCGGCAAAGCCGACTGATACTTTTTTACTTGTTTTTTGTCAATTTCATGCAGCAAAAATTCTTGTATTTCATGGTGAATAACTGGCTGAATATTTACAATAAAAATGAAAAAAAAAACAATTGTTAGAAAAACAATTCTTGTCTGCAAAGTGTCTGTAATCGAAAATATTTCGCAATTTTATAGCCTTAAATAATGTTAGTGCCGTTCTTAAGAATAAATGGCTCGTACATCCAGGAATCTCTGAAACTGCGACATTTAATCTCAGACCGAGATAATCTATGCTACCTGAGACTGCTTCTTTCATTCACTGCCAGTGACTAAGTGGGCCCTCCACAATCTGCTGCCGTATACACTCCGAAGGTCGGATAAATAATATCCACTATTTCGGTTCCTAAGCCGACATTGAGTTCACCGCAAAATCAATTATTTAGCATATAAATACAATCAATTTGAAATGTCGCCATTAATAATGTGTAACATAAACTCATATCAAGTGAAATTGAGTTATTAACACTTTTATGTGCCATGGTATTTTTTTCTTGTCACACCATTAGTTGTTGTCTCAACACTATGACGCCGTTGGCAAAACGGCCCACACCGAATGCCATAATTTAAGTTTAATATGACATCTCTGTTGTTGGCAATAACAAAATCAAAATATGACTAATAAATATGACTAAAAATACAAGAACGACAACGATCATCATCACCAACATCATAAATTGATTACTCAGTGGGTCTTTAGGCTTACACACGGCATGAATTTCTTATGAGATTCATCCATGGACAAAAAGTATAACAGAAATGTGTTAACGCACCGGCATTCATCGGCTCGTTTTAGTGAGTACGCAGGTTCTATTTCATGTTCCTCTTGCTGCAATGAAGATTTTTACAAATTTGCGACACTTTTTTTCCCTCTGTTGTTATCTAGTCTTTGCAATCATGGTGCCGCCAGACTACAAACATATAACAGTAGCCGTTTTACTCTGGCGACTGGCGATGAGCATCAGCGTTTTAAGTGCGTAAGTTAAACCATATCATGTTGCCTTTGGCGGGATAAAGAATAATAAATAAGAACAATGGGATATGTTTTCGTAAATTTTAAGGTCAACCCTGAAAATAACTAAAACAGAACACTTGACTGAACACATACCAATTTATACATACACCTTATAAGCGAGTTACATCTATTCCTAAACGGCTAGGTGTGCAATGTAAACGACAGTCTTCCGCTCCCACAGTATATTTCACTTAATTGCTACTTGAAACCTTTTATCTGGGGACTGTTCAATACCACATTCCTTGGGTATGGTTCTTTGACTTTTCTTTTCTAATGAATATCAACAACATGGAATAGTTCTCTTTCCATAACCTGACGCTTTATCTGCATTACTTACTTACTTAGCTGGCCCATTACAGAACATTTGTTCTATAGGCCGAACTAAGAAGAGATCTCCATTCCTCTCAATTTGTTGCTTCGCATTCTGGAATACCGCGCCTTTTCATCTCATCATCCACTTGTTTGCACCATCTATTCTTTGGCCTGCCAATTCTGCGTGCACCGCCAAGCGGTCCGTATTTATACGCCTTTTTAGCGGGTTCATCATCGCTCATTCTTATGATATGGCCTAGCCAACGCAATCGCTGCATCTCGATACGTTTAACAATATTCATGTCGTTGTATAGCAGATACAGCTCGTGGTTCATGCGACGTCGATATTCACCGTCAACGCAGATTGGTCCGTAGATCTTTCGAATAATTTTTCTCTCAAACACACCAAGTACTGCCATGTCTGCTTGCGCAAGTACCCAGGCTTCGGAGCCATACATCAGCACGGGTAGTATCATACATCAGCACGGGTAGTATCAGGTCTTCTCATCGTTTACCGCCAGACCCACTTTAGCAGATTCTCCTTCGACCTTTATAAAGGTATCAGTTACTTCTTTTACTGATCGGCCCATGATGTCTATATCATCAGCATAAGCAAGTAACATGTGACTATTGGTGTAGATTGTGCCACTTCTTTTGACGTTTGCCTCTCGTATAACCTTTTCTAGCAGGATGTTGAAGAGGTCACACGAAAGGCTGTCGCCTTGTCTGAAACCTCTTTTGGTACCAAACTCTTCGGAGAGGTTCTTTCCTATTTTAACTGAGGACCTCGTGTCAGTTAAAGTCATTTTACAAAGTCGGATGAGATTTGCGGGGATACCAAATTCAGACATGGCTTGGAATACTTTCGAACGCAGCGGGCTGTCGAAGGCTGCTTTATAATCGACAAAAAGGTGATAGGTGTCGATCTGCATCTCTTGGGTCTTCTCCAGGATTTGCCGCAGGGTAAATATCTGGTCAATGGTGGACTTGCCAGGTCTAAAGCCGCATTGGTATGGTCCAATTATTTCATTGACCATAGGCGTTAGTCTTTCACACAATATCCCTCTTTTTCCTGCGGAAAAGACGTTTCTCCTCTCTCCTTTTCTCCCTGTATTTCTCTCGTGCGCTACGAGTTGCTACGGATTGTAAAGTAGCCCTATATGCCGCATTTTTCTCTTCGGTGGCAGCACGACACTCCTGATCATACCATGGATTCCTTGGTGGAGGTCTCTGGTATCCAAGTATGGATTTTGCGGCTGTTTGCATGGAGTGTGCAATGCTTTGCCATTGCGCTGATATGTTATCGGGATGAGGAGTGCTTTGATTAAGCAATTGGACTAGTTGAGTGGAATATGCTGTGGCTATCTGTTGTGATTGCAGCTTACCGATGTCTAACTTTCGTGTTGTGTCTGTTCGTACTTTGTTTGCTACGTTTAAGCGGGTGCGTACCTTTACTGCAACAAGGTAGTGGTCCGAATCAATGTTCGCGCCTCGCAGGGCAGAGCAACGGTCATATGTTTCTTCTAAGCGCTCGTAAAATATATCTTTGGTCTGTTCGTCCTTTTCTTCAGTGGGAGCATGAGCGCAAATAAAGCTGATGTTGAAGAATTTAGCTTTTATTCGAATTGCAGCAAGTCTTTCATTCACTGGGGTGAAGCTGGATACCAGATGTTTAAGTCTCCGACTAACTACGAATCCACAACCAAACTCATGCTTTACGTCATGGCAGCTATAATACAGTGCGTCACCTTTAGGTGTTGTTGTGACGCCTTTTCCAATCCATCGTATTTCCTGTATGGCAGTAATATCGGTCTTGTACTTTTCAAGTACGTCTGCCAATGCGAAGACTGCACCTTCTCTATAAAGAGTGCGAACATTCCAGGTGCAGATTCGCAGATCATGGTCCTTAAAACGTTTGCGGGGTTCGTCAACTTTAGAGGGGTTTGTTTTTCTTTTCTTTAGTTTTTTCATAGTAGGCTGTTTTTTCTAGGGGAGGGTTACTAGCCCGACGCCCAAACCCAAGTTTTTAACGTTCTTATGGGTGAACGCGCGGCACAGGTTAGCTCACTACCTTTAACGGGTGTTAAAGGCAGTTCCCCAGGTGACACCACGGGGAGGTCAGTGTCCACTTGGGATGAAAGAGGGACCAAGATAAATCCTGGGCTTTGCCATGTTAAAACCGGTCAGGACCGTTGCTTGGTATCTTCCATACCCTACGTCACCCGATGACATTTCTGAAAATGCCGCAGTCATAAGCTCATTAACAATCTAAATATATTACTGAACAAAATTCTGTATGCGTTTCCCAAAAGATATTTTTTCCTTCCGATTTTGTCTCTAAAAGTTTAAAGTTAGGATCAGGATAAGATTTTCTTAGGCGCTGGTAAAACTCAGCTTGGGCTTCTCATCCTTTGGATAAAACTGATATCGAAGAAGTTAACGTGCAACCAAAGTATATTCGCCCACTGTTCGAATGCCCACGTTTCTTATGCGTATGAAATACAGGTGTTGCCTATTTATTTTTCATGTCTATGCGTCCGTCCAACTTTTTCAACTATCCTGTGTGCACTTATTCTAGTAACGTTTATGCGATAGGTATGAATTGCTTTTGCTCCTCTTGCCACAAAATGTTCGCACATCTTTAAACATTCTTAACAGGTTGTAAGAGTACGCATGTAAATTGGCAATTGCCATGGAGGCTCAGAAAGCCCCATAGCTTCTTAGACAGACAAATTTTTGTACGCACTCTGTACTGGCTGTCGACTATGATAGAGTGGTCGATATATTTTCCGTTTGTTCGGTTGTGTGTGCTCACTTTGTATATCAGTAATTTCAATAATTTATTAAAATTGCTTTTTAAATATTTCTCTAATAGGGGCGCCGTCGTCGCCACTTCTTTTTTTGTCTATCTTGATTTGGCATTCACGACATCTCATCGTCGTTATCATTTCATTCAATTAGCGGTTGTAAATAATGTTGTGACGTTTACTCGCATTCAGGTCCAGGTAATTGACATCATCGTTGTTGTTGCAAATTTAAGTTTAAATTAAATTGAGAGGATAACGGGGTTTTTGTGTGTGACTGCTGTGTCTCGAAGAGGCAAATTTTGTCACAAATTGATTTAGTATCGCTGATGATAATCTTGAAAAGCATTTGATTGACAGTCGAGAAAATTTAATCGAATTTAAATAAAATTATACCGGCTTTTGTGGAATTCCCATGAATGTGGGTAAACGAATTTATGGTAGTAGAGTAAAATTGCAATTTATGGCAACAAAGTTGTAGTTGTGCACTACCGTTAAAAGAGCAGGCAGCGCCTATCGTCGGTGTCCAGCAACAGATATAGTTTCTAAATTTTATAGTAGTAAATTAGAAGTAAGTACTAGGCCAATGGGATGATGTAGGGGATGGAATATACCAAGCAACGTTCCTTACCGACTTTAACATCACAATGCCCAGGATAGGGATACGTAAAATCGACAAACATATGACCGTTGCCCTACCCTTGGCATTATAATTAATCTAGGCGATTACAATTAAAATTATTCTCCACAGATGTCTACAGTATATTTCACTCAACTGACACATTATCTTAACATATCTGCACAGTGCCAAAGTATTACTCACCCCATGCAAACAACCGCAAAATCCATATTTGACTACCAGACACCTCCACCAAGGAACCCATGGTATGACCAGGAGTGTAGTGCTGCTACCAAAGAAACGAATGCGGAATATAGGACTACTATACAATCAGTAGCAACTCGCAGCTCGCGGGAGAAGATCGGGAGAAAAGTAGAGAGGAAAAACGTCTTTTCCGCAGGAAAATTAGAGAAATTGAAAAGTTGGGTTGTGAAAACATCGAAATGTTCAGGAGGTAGAATTAAGTCCGAAAATTCTAGCAAATAGTGAAACATCCAACTGATGGCGTTAGTACAGGTACATGTACATTCTCCTGTATGCGAGGTAATTTGGTAACTGATACAGATTTCAGGATATGGAATGACAATTTTTCTAAACTGTTGTTATACAATACTACCGAAAACGACGAAGATACCACAGGTCCAGTCCCAGAAAATGGTGTTGAGTGTATACCACCCAGTCAAAATATGGTGCAGACAGCTGTAAACCGGTTGAAGAATAATAAGGCCGCAGGAGCCGATGGCTTGCCAGCCGAGCTGTTGTAGACTGCAGCCGGCACGCTGATATGGTGAATGCATTAACTAGTTAGCGCCATCTGGCAGGAAGAACGCGTACCCGATGATTGGAACGTCCACAAGAAAGGAGATAGGACTGTGTGCTCCAATTACAGGGGTATACGTTTGCTCCCTATTGGATGAAAGTATCTGGGATATTGTGTGAACGACTAAAGCTTATGGTCAATGAAATATTTGGGCCATATCAGTCCGGCTTTAGACATGGCAAATCCACCATTGACCAGATAATTACCTTGCGGCAAATCCTGAAAAATACCCAAGAAAAGCAGATGGACACCTACCATATTTTTGTCGATTATAAAGCAGCCTTCGACAGCTCTATACGTTCAAAAGAATTCCAAGCCATGTCTAATTTTGGTATAGCCGCAAAGCTCATTCGGCTTTTTAAAATTACATCAACTAATACCCGGTCCTCATTTAAAATAGGAAAAGAACTCTCCGAACAGTTCACTGCCAAAAGAGGTTTCAAACATGCTGCTGGAAAAGATTATAGGAGACATCATGGGTCGATCAGTAAAAGAAGTAACTGATACATTTAAGTAGGTTGAACGATTATCGGCTAAAGCGCACGGCGATAAGAGCAGTATACGGAGATGAAATCAAGCTGATGGTATCGACGTGAAATGCATCCCTAAAACTCGGGCTAACTGTGGAAGTTGGTTCATATAATTTTTAAGGTAGTTAAAGACTTTGTGTATCTCGGCGCCGCCATAACCACAACAAACAACATCAGTTGTTAAATAAAACAAGTAAAAAAGTATCAGTCGGCTTTGCCTACAGAGATATACCCTCAGCCTGTGTATTTTGAAACAAAAAAACGTATGTATTAAGGGGGTTTTAAAAATTTGGGCGTTTGAACCGACAAAAATGTTGATTAGGCTTAAAGATCAAAAGTTTTGCGGAGGAGATACTAAAAGGGATGGATCGACATTGACCATTATGGAAGTGGATCTCCAGCCACGACATATGGTGCCATAGGGGGTTTTTACACCCTTCGGGCGGTTTGCTCAAGAAGTATGGACTTGCCCCTGAAAAAAACTTTTACCATCGTAATTGAGGCAGCGAATGCAAGTTGCTTCAACAAAAATCAAAGTAATTCGATATCAGGTCTTAAAGTGAACTTATCCGAAATTTTGTGTGGGAGGTACCGGATGGAGTGGACAAATATAGTCCATATTTGAACATGATTCATATCTGGTAGATATATTAGGATGTGTAAAGTATGGACCAATTCGGCCTCTCCCTTCAAGAGTTATCGTGCGCACAATTTTTCCGAACATTTTTGAACTTTTGTGGGGGAGGTACCTGAAGGTGCGGACCGATATGGCTTATCTTCGAACTTAAACTATGTTTGGAGAAAATATTACTAAGGCCAAATTTTGGACCGAATCCGTTCTAGAGTTATCTTGCGCTCCAACCACCTCACACGGTGTCATAGGGGTTTTTTGCAACCTTCATGCTATTTTCTCAGGAAGTATGGACTTGCCGCTAATGAAACTTGTATCGTCGTATGGGGGGCAGTGAATGCGAGTTGCTAAAACAAAAATCAAAGCGATTCGAGAGATGGCCCTAAACTGAACTTTTTCGAAATTTTGTGTGAAAAGTACCCGAAGGAATGGACCGATTGAGTCCATATTGAAACCATATCTAAGTCTGGTACAAGAACTTAAATTAAGTTTGGGTAAAATATTACGAAAGCCAAAATTTGGACTAAATCGGTTCATCCCTTCGAGAGTTATCGTGCGCACCAGCCAGACAGACAGACAGGCGGACGGACATGGCTAAATTAACCCCAAATAGTCTGAAACACATTTCGTCCAAACATACTTGGGGTCTAAAACCATTATTTCGATGAGGCACATTTTGCCCGTATGAAAATGTATATACCCTCGTTAGCATAAATGCTGAGGGTATAACAAGTAAGAAAAGCGTTAAGTTCGGCGGGACGTACTTTTTATACCCTCCACCAGTAGTAGTACATATATCTCAACTGATAATACTCCCTGCAAAACAGTTAATATGGGGCGACATTTTTGTTCTTTCCAAAAAATGGACCAATATTTACAATTTTCCGAATTGAGCGAAATGCATAAAATTGGGCAAAACCGACTAGACCTAAACCTGGATATTCTGGATTTGGAGATTAAATATTAAATTTCATCCGTTTCGATGGGGTATTGATGACACAAACTTAAAATACCGAAAATCGAGAAGTACGCTTCTATGGGGTTATTTGAAGAAAAGGGCTTATAGTGATAATTCTCTTCTGAAATATTTTATACGCCCATGACAATTTGCATACTAAATTTCAGTCATATTGATGGTATATTGAGGCCACAACTTTCAAAATGCCGTAAATCGAAAGGTACGATCATATGGGGCTATTTGAGGACGTCGACCTATACCGGCACATTTCGGATGGAATGTTTCACACCTCTATCAAAAACTTATTACCAAATATCAGCTATTTTGCTGGAGAACGAGCTATATGTAGAAAATCGGGAGGTACCGTTCTATGGGGGCTATATGAAGACATGGACCTATACCGAAGACTAAGTACCATCTTGCAGCCATTCCCTAAAGGCTAAAACCTTCAATATACCGAAAATTGGGATATACCGTTCTATGGGGATATCCCCCAAAACATGCACGTATACCGACAAATTTCTGAGGGAAATTTTCGTAGCCCAGAAAAAGACTAAATACCAAATTACAGCTACTTCGGTGAAATAATGAGGCTACAAAATTCAAAATACCGATAATCGGGAGGTACCGTTCTTTGAAAACGTTGACCTGTACCGACACATTTCTGAGAGAAATTTTTGTAGCCCGGAAAAAGACTAAATAGCAAATGTCAGCCACTTCGGTGGAGTAATGAGGCTAAAACCTTTAAAATACCGAAAATCGGGCGGTGCCGTTATATGGGAGCTATATGAAGACGTTGACCTATACCGACTAATTTTAGCAATTTCGGTGTTATAATGAGGCTAAACTTCACCTCCACCTTCACCTACCGTTCCATAGGCTGTACATTATGGCGTGGACCGATACAGATAAATTTCTGGGAGAAAGTTTTGCATTCAAAAAGAGGACGAAATATCAAAATTCAGGCATTTTGGTAGTATAGTATAGCTAAAACCTTCAAAAATACCGAAAATTGGGAGATATCATCCTATGGGGACTATATGAGGGCGTGTGACCTATACCGACAAATTTCATATGGAATGTTTTATACCCCAAATGAAGACTAACCACCAAATATCAGCCATTTCATTGGAATATTGAGGCCACAACCTTCAAAATACCGAAAGTCGGGAGGTGCCGTCCTATATGGGCTATATGAAGGCGTGAATCTATACTTACAAATTTCGAGGGAAAAGTCTTATACCCCCAACGAATACTAAATACCAAACTTCAGCCTTTTCGCCTGGACCTATATAAACATTTTATGGTAGAAATATTTCTTAGTCTATGGAAACAAAAAATACCAAATTACAACCAATTCGGTGCTCAATAATACATTCATAATATTTTAAAATGACGCGTACAAATGGGACAAATATCCTAAAATTTCCTTAAAACAACGACGAGTCACGCGTCACTTTGTATGGGTGATTTCTACAGAGGGACAGACGGACGGACATAGCTATATCTATGTAGAATTACACGCTGACGAAGAATATGTCATCAATATTTGTAATAATTGACTTATCCCTTTTGTGTTTGATAACGTGTAACAGAACCTGAGCGATACATTAGTTACAGGATGTTATTAACATGTCAGATTGTTTCCTAGGAAGTAGGTAAATCTATTTTTAGTTTCGCTTACACAGAACCAAAATATTATCAAACATGTGTATGATGTAACAGAGAATCAAATTACAAGAACCTGTTACATGCCATCAGTATATTGCTTCATTTCCAAGCTTTTGTTAGACCTGTTGTAGCCTAGTGGGAAAGCATCTGGCGCTTCGTTCTTGTAACCCAAGTTCAATCCCTAGCTCAAGCGGTAATATTTTTTTCTTTTATTTCACATTTATTTTTGTCTGTGATTTTTGATAGCATTGGGTTACTTCACTACGCTAACCTCGGTGTTCATAAACAAATTTTGGTTTCTACTTCAAGATTTGTAATAATTTTGGCATCAATAGCTCAGTCAACAGGTGTAGCATAAACATTACCTTTTGTAGGTAAGAATGTACCGGAAGAAAACTCAACGCTACCAGATTTATTATAAAAAAATTAAGCCTGAAATTTGTTTAAAACGAATGAACATTTTTTACATAATATGGAGTAATTAGTAGTAAAAAAAAAGAAAAACATTCAATTACACCATCATGTTCCCCAGTACAACATCAAAAGAATATCATTGCTTTTGTATTTTTTTTTAAAAACACAAAAAAAAACCTTTTGTTTCTTTTTAAATAAATCACCAACAACATGGTTTTTTATTTTTGCCCATACAAATTCAACATTATGATCATGCAGATTTTGGCTTTAATCAATCATGGGTACCGCAGTGTATATTGAATTCGGATAAGACAATCTTTTTTTTCGTATGTTGGATCTTCTCATCAACCACCAAGAACATGTTCTAAAAATTGTCAACCACCAAGCATAAATACTTGAGGGAGGTGTCAGAGGGGAATGTAACGTTATTTTAACTAATCCTAGCTTGTAATGTGGGTGTGTGATTATTGTTGAATGTATTTGGTTTTTTTAGTGGAGACTTTTAAACTGAGTCTCTGTTTAGTGCTCTGTTTTTTGTCGACAGTAACAAATCATTCTTTCGCTTTCTTGATTCGGCTTCAGCAACACCTCAATTGTGCTATCTTGAGGAAGACATAAGAGTTATTGAATAAGCATTCAATTAAAGATTTTTCTATAATTAAACACTATTAATTTCCAAGAGGTCGTTTTGTTTTAATAAACTTAATAATTCTAAAACCCCCTAAATCCCAATTGAAAGGTAATTATTTGGTGAATGATTTAAAAGTGTATCCAAAGTTAAGAAAAAATATTTTGTGTGGTTTCTAGCTGGTAGTGCTGTTAACTAAACAGCCGCCAACCGCATTGGTATCGTGCCACCATTGCTTTTGGGGAAATATTGGACTCCCGATCTAAATAAATTGCCAATAAATATAAGTGCTAGTACTAGGAAGGATTATGAGAATCTTGGAACTTCCGCCTTTTTGAGTTTACCAGAATTTAACCATCACAACACAAATTTCATCTTCAACCAGTGCAAAATCTTCACCTAACCTAAATTGCCTTAAAGGATTGATCTCATAATCTGTGCCCCCAACCCAGACATTTGGCATTCACCCTTGCAAGGCATCATCAAATTTAACGCGGCTACCGTAAACTTTAATGCTGCTAAATAGACTGTCCATCATCCTGTTAAAAGAAGCTGCTTAAAGCGGGAACCACCCAAGACAACGATTCAAGAAATTAAAACAAATCGATTATTACCTAAAGGACATTACCTACCATCGACATTACCTAAAGGATATTCCGTAAAATAACGAAGGAACAAAGGTTCAAATTTTCTTTAACAATTCAAGCCAAATTATAAGTATATTTCAGCAATTTTCGCAACTGGAGTGATCATCGTCATAAAAAACATCATCAAAGTCAACATCACATAATATCATTGTTAAGTAACCTAATCTTTCCTGAGTACAGTCTGACCATCGAGGCCTCGACGAGAGACGGAATTCTCACTAAGATTTGGGGTAAGTGACGAAAAAATGTTATCGTTTGATATTCAATGAGATATACAAATTAATTTTGCTTGAATCATAACCTATTTTTGTGAAATTTAAACCTTTGTGAAATTTGATTTTTTATCCTTGTCCCAAACGACATAACCGATTTGTGCATATTTTCATGATTGCCTTCTCGTTTCATCATCATTGATTTTGTATTCTATTTTTTTTTTTGAATACACAAGAATAAGTCATTTGTAGTCGATCGAGAAAAAACAAAAAAATAAAGTTTAAAGAAATATGCATTGATCGATATCACAATTCAATTATATATAAAACAACAAAAAAACCATAAATCCAATATTTGTCAATGAATATATTGTCATATTTATGAAACACATGAAAAAAACTATGAATTAAATTAAAACTAAAGTATCTTAAACCTTTAAAGTATAACATTCACAAATAAGTAAATCTTGAATCATATATGTAAACTAGGGTGGGGCGATTTGTGTGGAAGCAAAAAAACCTTAATGAGCCCTTCGCGTTTCTGATTCCTGGGATTGAACTGAGCAAAAAAGTCCACTGGACCATATATCTACCGTGAAAATCGAGCCTCCCGATTTTGACTTTAAGTTTTTTATTGACGTTTTTTGGATATTTTGGCATATAACAGCCAAACCATTGGGATTTTCGATCCAACACAAAGACAAACATTGTAGCCAAGACAGTAATTGAAAACTCTCTAATACATCGCAAAAGCATTGGAACGCTCCTTCAGGGAGTTTTGGCCTTAAGAATGTGCAAACTTTTCGGAAAATGTCGATAAATGACATTGTGCTACAAAATTTGACCCGAAAAATATTCAAGTGTTCTGATGCAAAATTATATCGTGTTGGGATCCATGGACAACGACAATGCCTTTATTTCGTTTGGGTCACTTCGTTTTATTTTTTTATGACGGTAAAAGTAGTGCACATTTGGGTTTCTTTCATTTTCATATTTAAACGGGCATATCTTATTTTTTCCACAACGGATTTCTTTTGATCCTTCTTCCTTTTAAAGGGGTGAATAATGTCTTTTGAATAAGCTATTATTGTTTTAAATCGGTTAACAAATGGCTAAGTTATAGTGATTTATGTCTGAAAAACCCCACAAAAAACCTATAAAGGAATTTCTCATAATTTTCAAAATAAATATTGAACAAAACAAAAAAACATTATATTTTTGAAAATTATGAGAAATTCCTTTATAGGTTTTTTGTGGGGTTTTTCAGACATAAACCACTATAACATAGCCATTTGTTAACCGATTTAAAACAATAATAGCTTATTCAAAAGACATTATTCACCCCTTTAAAAGGAAGAAGGATCAAAAGAAATCCGTTGTGGAAAAAATAAGATATGCCCGTTTAAATTTGAAAATGTAAGAAACCCAGATGTGCACTACTTTTACCGTCATAAAAAAATAAAACGAAGTGACCCAAACGAAATAAAGGCATTGTCGTTGTCCATGGATCCCAACACGATATAATTTTGCATCAGAACACTTGAATATTTTTCGGGTCAAATTTTGTAGCACAATGTCATTTATCGACATTTTCCGAAAAGTTTGCACATTCTTAAGGCCAAAACTCCCTGAAGGAGCTTTCCAATGCTTTTGCGATGTATTAGAAAGTTCTCAATTACTGTCTTGGCTACAATGTTTGTCTTTGTGTTGGATCGAAAATCCCAATGGTTTGGCTGTTATATGCCAAAATATCCAAAAAACGTCAATAAAAAACTTAAAGTCAAAATCGGGAGGCTCGATTTTCACGGTAGATGTATGGTCCTGTGGACTTTTTTGCTCAGTTCAATCCCAGGAATCAGAAACGCGAAGGGCCCATTAAGGTTTTCAAATCGCCCCGGCCTAATGTAAACGCCTGAAGATTTGTTAATTTTGTTTTTAATTCGGGGTAAATACACTCCTTCCCCTATGATTTTTTTTGTAATTACGCCTTATATCTACATATTACTTAATTTCTTTATTGTCTCAGTACAAACAGGTATGATGTTCGAATCAAACCTGTATGCATTTGGAATTTGAATTTGCATATCATTGATAAGCATATAAGCTTCGCAATAAAAATGTTTGTATCTATATGAATTTAACATGAATAGCTAAGAAGTTTTTGTTCTTGCAGGGGGATGTAAAGAGTGGGTATGTTAATAACATAATTGCTCATGGGATCTTTTAACAGTATGTGGCCGAAAGATCGTGGAAGGGTAGGGTTTAGAGGCCGTAGGATAAACAACACCAGATAATCCTACTAAAACAAGATGGGTAAAGTGATTGATATTTATTTCCTTTAATGTGCTTCCATCCACACGGGGTTTTATTTGTTTTAATGGTATGGGAGATTTTAGTAGAGTAGTTTCAGATAAAATCCAGCTTTGCTTATGATCAATTGTACTTATCGGGAGTCGAAATAAATAATATTATGTAATGGTTGTATGCGTTTGTGTTTGGTGAGACAAGAACCCACCCCAACCGACTAGTAGATAGTGTTTTCATGGCTCCCACTGTCTCTATTAAACACATCGAAATTTTTAACAATTTTCCATCTTTCCATACAATCATGTTTTAAAGGTTGGTTAGTGAGAACTCGAACTTGATATATAGCAACCATTTGTAGAAAGGACCTTTTGAACATTACATATTTTTGAAAATTTAACATAGCTGAAGCCAAGGTTTACCCTTTTAGAACACGCTACTTCTGATTGTATATTATACAAATTAAACATTTTTGGATAAAATATGAAATGTTTTCGGACGTGGCAAAAAATATTGGCCTTAAAAGATAATTTGCATGGAGGCTGTGGCTACATTTACGTTAAAAATGGGTAAAAATGGGTTGAAGCCAACATGTCTTTTTATACCCTCAGCATTTATGCTAACGAGGGTATATACACTTTCATATGGGCAAAATGTGCATCATCGAAATAATGGTTTTAGACCCCAAGTATGTTTGGACGAAATGTGTTTCAGACAATTTGGATTCGATTGAGCAATGTCCGTCCGTCTGTCTGTCTGTCTGGCTGGCTGGAGCGCACGATAACTCTCGAACGGATAAACAGATTCGGTTTAAATTTTGGCTTTCGTAATATTTTGCCCAAACTTAGTACCTCCCCCACAAAAGTTCGAAAATGTTCGGAAAATTTTTGCGCACGATAACTCTTGAAGGGAGCAACCGATTTGGACTCAATCGGTCTACACCTCCCACACAAAATTTGGGAAAAGTTCAGTTTAGAGCCATCTCTAGAATCGCTTTGATTTTTGTTTTAGCAACTTGTATTCATTTCCCCCATACGGCTGAGAAAATAGCCTGAAAGTTGCAAAAAACCCCTATGACACCGTGTGAGGTGGTTGGAGCGCAAGATAAATCTCGAACGGATCTGCCGATTTGGTCCAAAAATTTGCCTTAGTAATATTTTGTCCAACATAGTTTAAGTTCGAAGATAAGTCATATCGGTCCACTCCTTCAAGTACCTCCCCCACAAATGTTCAGAAAATTTGTTTGTACGGTAACTCTTGAAGGGAGCGGCCGAATTGGTCCATACTTTACACATCCTAATATATCTACTAGATATAGATCAGGTTCAAATATGGACTAAATTTGTCCACTCCATCCGGTACCTCCCACACAAAATTTCGGATATGTTCACTTTAAGACCTGCTATCGAATCACTTTGATTTTTGTTGAAGCAACATGCATTCATTGCCTCAATTACGATGGTAAAAGTTTTTTTTTAGGGGCAAGTCCATACTTCTTGAGCAAACAGCCCCAAGGTTGTAAAAACCCGCCATATGTAGTGGCAATGTAGATCCATTCCTTTTAATATCTCCTCCTCAAAACTTTTGATCTTTAATCCTAATCAACATTTTTGTCGGTTCAAACGTCCAAAATTTTTGTCAGCAAAGCCGTCTGATACTTTTTTACTTGTTTCTTTTCCTCTTCGCTTGCTAGTTTGGGCAACTGTGAGTTCTTCTTCTGCGTCTTCTATTGCACCATACACAGCTCTTTATTATAAATTAAGCGACAGCCCTGTTGTTACGCTCTTTGACAAATATACTCTCTCCACCCATAAAAAAATATGTTCTAACATAAAAAATATGTTGATACCCAAACATAATATGTTTGAATTTAAACATATATTTTTATCAACCAGTTTCAAATATACATATATTTTTTTGGATCCAAACATATTTCTAATATACATATTTATTTTTGCGTGCAGCCAAAATACGCAACTCAGGACGAAACAAACACAACAAATAAAACAAACCTACTCCGCTCAACTTACCCACGCGCTGAGAGACAGCACACTTCTCCCGATAATGTGGAAGCACGTTGTCAAAGAATTGCTCGCTCTCTGCGAAATCGGCTAAGGCCCAAAATAGTTATATACAGTATGCCATGATTGACCGCGTCCGACTTTGTTCCTTTTTTAATTGTATGGAAACCTAATATTCATTAAAATTATGACTTCAATGCGGTGGTACAATTCGAAAATATTGATTGTGCAATCAAATCCACACTTTCTATTCATATAAAATAAAAACACATATTCATTTATTATATAAAAAGTTGGGTTTTTATTTATTACTTAATCAGTACATTGCGTATAAAAAAGAGTCTGTTCTTTATTATATAGTTTACTCGTATAAAATTAAATTTACCGGATCGTATAAAAAATATATTTATATAGTTAAATAAATCATTTTACTACGTTTTTTGTTTTTTCTTCAATGATTTGATTATTACAAAAAAATTCCCTCTCAAAGGTTATTTTCTTTTTAGCTTAACTAAAAGAAATTTAAGTGAAATATTAGAAAAGCACCTTGAATTACTTTTAAATAGCTACCGCCGGCGTTTATAAAAAAACATTAGGAAAGAGTTACTACAATTAAATTATTACACTAAAGAAGTCGAAATGGAAAATAAATAGACACATTATAAATAAATTTAAATTATTAAGATAAGGTCATAAGTTTTAGAAGTAGGGGAGCAAAGCAAACGGCAAATTTTGTGAAATATTTTGATACAAAATTATTTCAAAATTTACCAAAATTTACTTTTTTACTTAGGATTGATTGGTGGCCACAGGGGATGGTAGTTAAAGTAGAATAAATAAATTAATAAATTCAATAAATAAATAGAGAAATATTTATGTATAAAAAAATAGTAAAGCTAAAGTGGAAAGATACCTAACCTATAATTGTTGCGTTTTTTATATAATACCTGCGTTCTTTTTTTATATATTTCGTGTTTTGAAAAACAATGCTGGGTTTTAAAAAGCAATTCTGCCGAAGAGGTTTGGAAAATTGGTAAAATAGTATTCGGTCAATATTTGTGTTTTTGATATGTGAAAAATTTCCTTGCCTCTCTTGAGAATCGCTTTTAAAAGCTGGCATTGTCATAAGCAAATGGTTGTTGGTTTTTTTCTTTTTTCTGCTTTGTTTTTTTGTCAAATTCTAAATTATTACCTATTATTTACTAGATGCATTACATAGATGTCATGTTTTCTTTTTGTTTTTTCTTCTAAAAACTATGTTGCGTATAAAAAAATTATTATATAAATATTAGTAGAAAAAGTCTCTTAATTAAATTCATTTCTTTTATAAAAAATTTTGTTGTCCTAAAGTCTAAAAAGTTCGTTTTTTGTTTGAATTTTCATTCTTTAAGGGGTTGCCTAATTGCCGGATGTGTGTGTTTTGTGTTTTAATATTGTTGACCATAACGACCACTCATGCCACTGTCATAGAGTTTGCCCAATGTATCACTGGCCTTGCCTTGTGATGAACTGTGTTGTAGGTGGGATGCTCCATAGACCATGGTGGGGGCACCATAGTTTACCGAAGATGGTGCTGAATCTTGTTGATATAGATAGCGTTCCTTCTTGGAGCGTTTTTGCACAGTCTTCCAGATAACAATGACAGACAATTGGGCCAATAGGAAGGCAGCACCAGCAATGATGAGACCTGAAAGGAGAAGAAAAATAATAAGAAATTAAAATTAGTTGTTTTAATTTTAAAAAAGAATTTAGCTAAGGTGTGGTCCTAAAATTATTGGGAAAAATGTTAAAAAATTGTTTGAAAAAAAACGAGACCTAATAGCCATTGGGTCGTTGATTTTCATATAAAAGAGTTTCTCGCAGGAACAGTTGTTATGATAAAGAATTTAAATCTTTCGGCTTAATTTAACATTGTCTACTGATTTTCTGTTTTCACATTTTTACTCTTTCCCAACATTTTTCCCCCAAAATTACCAAAATTGCCCACCCACCTAGTAGAACAATTTTGTTTAAACAAGATTAATGCCTCCTATAGACCTGCAAAATTGTTCTACAAATTTTATCCCATTGCCATAGTAAACTAAATTTTTTGACATACATTTGATTAATTGAAATATTGTTTTTATTTTCAATAAAAAATAATAACCACACATTACATTATAATTTTTTCCAGCTATTCTTGTTAAAAAGCAACTAAAAAGCAAATATTATCAATCTTCAATGGAATAGATGCTGAGAAGTCTCTTATAGCTTATCGTTTTTCCCCGTTTCATTGGAAAAGCAAAGCAAAAATCCACAACAGCAGCACCACAAAAAATGTTCTTAACTACTACAACAAATTTGGAGAGAGTTCGTGATCAGGTCAGTAGTTCAGTGGTTTAAACATGATATGTTCAGTTGCTGTGTTTTTTTTTCTGGCTGCTAATCGTGCCATGGATAAAAAAGAATGTTTTTTTCCGAAAATTTTTTGTTTCATAGCAAAACTTGACATACCATGAAGCAGTAAGCACCAAAAAATGCCGGTAAAAATATAAAAAAAACAACAAATGATTTTTGAAGTTAAACCATAAACGTTAACTATAAATATAGTCACAAGAGACTAAAATGCAGTTGCAAAAGCCCCAGTTTATAGCTGCCGCAAAACATATGCTGCCAATGCTTCAACAGCATCCATCCATCCCAGCACTCCAGCATGTTCTCCATTGCAGTTCTCTCTAATGGTAAGCAATAACCTTTTTTATGTCTACCACCTGTTGTGTGGCTTAACGTATGTTATCCAAAATATTTACAAAACTTCTGGTTTAAGGAACCACAAAAAAAAGAATTAGTTTGTTGCCAGTGTGTGTGTTTGCCTGTGAGTTCTTTCTAGCCTGAATAATTTATCTTTGATGTCAAGGAATGCATGTGGTGGGTGTATCGTTTTTAAGGTTTGGTAGAAAAGAGTTAGGAAATGGTGCCAAGAGCAAATAAGCAAAGTGCTTTGGAAATAAAATTTCGACTTCGGTTTGATGTCCCGGATTGGACTGGGTGGATACATAATCCGGTTCATTCGTCAAACTGTAGACCATTCTTACCAGTCGCAGCACCATAAGTTCATGGAAGGAATCTTAAGTTTTTATACGTTACGAAATTGTGCCATGAAATTAGTGGGAGCCATATAAGCCCATAGTGCTTTGGGAATAAAATTTCGACTTCGGTTTGATGTCCTGGATTGAACTGTGTGGATACATAATCCGAATAATTCGTCAAACTGTAGACTATTCTTACCCGTCGCAGCACCATAAGTACATGGAAGGAATCTTAATTTTTTTTTTCAAAATTTTAGTCTGGTCACCTTGAATAATTCCTAGAAACTGAATTCTAATTGCTCCTCAAAAAAAACCCGCTCTACACCACTAAGTTGGAGATGAAAACGCCACATTTTGCCAAAAATGTGACATTATACCGTAGTTTTCACTTAGCTGCATTCGTTTTAGCTGCGTTTTGGCATTAGCTGCCCAATTTCATTTTTCTTGTGTAGTACAAGTATGCTATATTTTATGGAGTTTATTTAAGATAACTGCATTTTTGGCTTTCGTGCACAAAAATGTCTGTAATTTTTTCAAGGTGCGGGTAAGGGAAAACTACTGTATTAGCAAAGACATTTACCAGAGTAGGGAGTCAATAACAAACTCTTTCAGTAAACTTCTGTGCAAACGCATTCGTTCAAATTACTACCAAATATGTTTGTGCTTTCGCCGAATCAAAAAAAAAAAAAATATATATATATACATATATATATATATGGATTGAATATATTTTTAAGTAGCTTTGGTACGGAACTTCTGACCATGACATTATTATAAAGATGTTCATCCTAACATCAATGTTCTTCTGTGGCTCTTCTAGGATTCAAAATAACAAAATTGATATTTTTCTTGCAACACAGAAGTTTGGTGATGAAACTTTAGATCTCGTTGCAATCAAAGATCCTTCCTATATCATCAATGCTCTACTGCGGCCCTTCTAACAAAAAAAAAAATACCTTTTTTCCCAGTCTGTAGACTGTCACTTACATTAGAAAGCTTGAGAAATTGAAAAATATTATTTTTGACTTCACATTCTGTGGAAAACCTATGGCAGAACTACCAGGTAGTGGTATCACACCAGCTGATCGAATATGAAAAGTCAAATCCCTTTATAAAAAAAATATTTTTGTTGTAATTTCCCCAACAACATAAAGAAAGTTTTGACATAACATATTCAAAATTTTACGATGCCACTACCTTGGTAATTGTGCCATGGGAAAACCTAAAAACCTTTTGAACAGTTTAGTCTGAAGGCTTTCCAAAGAACCATTGCTCTAAGCTTCGTTTTCATTTAATTTGTTATATCATCTGACACCCATATCGGGAAACTATTGAATTTGAACATTATTCAAAATAATTCATTACCAAATATGCAGATTATACAGAATTTTCAATGACATCTACTGACAATAGTATAGCCAATAAAAGAAGCAACAATCCTACCCCTTCATTATCGCTAACGGACTAAGTTAAGACACACACCAAAACGAAGCAGGGTTATTTACAGGGTGCTTTTTACCGCATGCACCTGCAATGACTTCAAGAGAACACTCTGTGTCTTCAAAAGCGAAGGTCCTCATTGAGGGACACTTTACCTCCCATAAAAATCTGATCAGAAGTAACATTTCTTCAAACAATCCTCAAAAACCGTTTCAGATTCTCAAGAAAAGAAAAAAACGCCTATTACAGATAGGGCCGTGGGCCGAATTTTGAGAAACGTATTGCTATTGGCAATATGTTTTCCACACCTTCATTGAGAATTTTTCATTTTGGGGTATCGATCACTTTGAAAAAACTCCCGGCCAGATTGTACAGATATCAAAATGAAATCTTCTGGTCATAATGCAGCCAATAACATAAGCAAAGTTCATTATTACTACGAGCACTCTTACGAGTATAAGCACATATTTGTTGAGGTGACGGCTTCTGGTCGTAGTTTCTATCGCTCGTGTTCAATTTGTGCTTTTATTTTAATTTCTCATTTCATACAACACGAATAAAGCCCATGAAAACGTCTTTAAGATCGTAAGCTTGGACTCCAACCGTTACGGTTAGACCCTGTCATTTGCAGGGTGTTTTATAGCATACGGTCTGTTCCAGTGCTGCTATTTTTTCGATAACATAAAGGAAAAAATGTTATCGTAGTAAAAAGTAGTAGCTTCTTGCAGGTTCTGGAATAGAGCAATAATTTGAGGTAGCAATCCATACTAAGACTACAACAAATACACCTGTAGGCCTATTCTGTAACTTTTTAACTACTGTACTCATTGTTTATTTTACAACAATCGCATTTGTTTGTTTTGTAGTTGTAACAAAAACAAAAGGAATGTTAACCACTTTTCAAGCGATAAAAGTTACAGAATAGGCCTACTGTAGTTCCATTCTCTAACTCCTCCTTTGGTTCGCTTAGAATGGATCCAAAGGTGAATAATTAGCGACTTAAAATCTAAAATCCACATCTACTACTTGAGCTAATGTTTGCTATCAACACATAGCCAGCCAGGACCAAATTATCACTGTTCCCGAGAAGAATGAATTCTAGATTCTCAAAAACGTCACATATGGGATTACTTGGAAACATCCCACTTAGCAAAGACACTAATCAAAACCGATTACTTATCAAAGAATAGTATTGGATGAGAGAAAACGCCACCTATATTTAAAAATTTCATACATTAACTTATTTCATTCTCCTACCAATCGGCGAGAAAAGTGAGTAATTCTAAACTGTTTTATGCTAAAGATATCTGTTTACAATAGAATGGATGTTCCCAGTAGCATCATGGTCATTTTACTATCAGCGGCTACAAGATCACGACCACGTGGGAGGTAACTCCACTAATTTAAGTTCAAAATTACAACAATAAAATTAGCAGAGTGTCTTTACACTCCATACCTACAGGGTGTAGTTAGACATAATGGCATTTATGTTGACTGCACCCTGTAATTATAAGGTAGAATTTCAAGTAGTCTTATGCCCGCATAGTTGTAGAAGGTGAAGATATATGATTCTTCGATAGACTGAAATCAATCCCTTTCGTAATTATAGTTATTAGCAAGAGGATGTGTAATTAAAAGATGAGACACCATTGAGATTCTTAACGTTTTAATAGCAAACGAGAGGAAAGGAAATAACAAATCAAATTACACCTATGGTGAATACCGTATCAATGATATTAGTTTAGACTGCTACCACAGCATCCATCACAGGGTAACACAGTACGGACTCAGAATACCACCTATTCCTAATGTAATTCTTTGTCAGACTGAAATCAATCCGTTTTATAATTATATTTATTAGCAAGAGGATGTATAATTAGAAGAGGAGACCCATAGATGATTCTTGGCGTTTTAATAACAAACGACAGGAGAGAAAATAACAAATTAAATGACACCTATTGGTGAAAATCGCATCAATTATATTAGTATAGACTCCTACCACTGCATCCACTACAGGGTAACACAGTTGGCACTGACTGACTTGACTTTGCGGTGCAGTACATCAATATTATCAGGGTTACCAGTCTTTTGGTCTTGTCGAAATTTGGCATGTGCATTTTTGACATTTCATCTTTATCCCAATACTGTGAATAATTGTGAAAATCATGCTGGGGTTAGGAGAAATTACATGCCAAGTGTTTGAAATTGAACAGAACGGAGTGCTTGGCATAATTGTTGCTTATTTGACAATAGCTTTGTTCCTTTACTTTTTTAATGGTAAGAGTGGTAAAAGAGAAAAGTGTCAAAATTGTTCAAAATTGCTCTCTCATGAACATTTTTACCAGAAAAGTAAAGGAACGGAAAAATGGTAGATCCGGCAGCAATGTCAGAAAAAACAGAAAAAATCAATTTTCGTCTTTTATTTCACAGTTTTTAATTTAGTGTTCGACTTTTTCTTCGGTTTTTCGTCCATTTTGTGAAGTAATCGTCAAACAAAAGTCGAAAAATCAGTTCTGCCATTTTCTACCTGCAGAAATTTTGCTGGTAGCCTGTGGTAGAAGAGAAAGCCATTTTCACTCTCTCTCCCCTCTCACTCTCTTAAAAATTGCTTCCAGTTTTGCCACTTTTCGAGGTTAAGGAACGCTTTGCAGGTTAAAAAAGGTAACAAATGGTAAAAATGGTAACCTCAGGTAAGTAAAGGAACACAGCTAATAAATCTAATAACATGTCAATGGGTTTTTTAAATAAGATATTCAATACTTTTGAACTCTGGCTCGCATTTTCTTGAATATAAAACTCCATGTAATAGGTCAGCTTATTATGCCTGCTACAACAACTCTTAATTCCTATGTATACTCACTGGAGTTTGGTGGCGATAATTAGGTATGACACTAGTATTGATATGAAATGTTTCATAGAAATAATTTAAAATTATACAGAGTAATAGGTGATTATTAAGGAATTTGCTGAATCGAAGTCCTTAAATTTTCCCATAGAAGGTCAGACGTTGTTTTTATACGCTTACGCACGCCATCTATACTTCAAATTTAACAGATGTTCCTGCGAGAAGCATTTTGAGCTGGAGAATATTTAAATTATAAAAATCGATCTATAATTTAGAATTGAAACTAAATAGTGGGCTATGCCCAAAATGGGAGTAGAAGGTGTTAAGAATTATTTAAGGAATTTCCTATCTTAGGCCTGTTGGGTTTTTTATCGAAAAATTAGCATTCGAATTGACTTCAGTGGTTTGGTTAATATGGACATGGCTCATATAAGCGTAAATGGTGGTAACAATTCTGGTAGGACTTTTCACCGCTTATGCGTATTGATGAAAGAAATAAACCCATTTCCATTTTTTTCATCAACAAACATCCAACAATACTTGCATAAAGTGTGGGTGTTCCGCCATGGTTGCCTTAAACCACCTGTGGCTTAGGCTTTGCTAAGTAATTGTCCATATAATAAACCTCTTTTCCTTTATCTCAACGTCTACTCGTAGCAAGTGTTGTTTATTTTTTGTGCTCATAACACAAAATGTAGAACAGATTACCACAAACGACGACGACCTTATCATTAACTTGGCATTTTCTTCGAACAAATGATCTGAGAGTGAGAGAAAGAAAAGAAACCACACACACGACAAAAAAACTGCTTATGGTCCGGCATTATTTACATCATTTTTCACTTCATCTTGAGTACAGCGTTTTTGTTGTTTTTTTGTTTACAACAAGAAAAAATAAGCAAGACAAAGAGTTATGGGCAAGCTTAATGTTCATTTGATGACCATAATATATGCGAACAGCGAGCATGCAAACACACACATGATATGCCACTATATCTTTTTTCTCAGATCAAATTGTCAGCATCTGCAGCATTATGCGGGGGTATCATGAATTGTTTACATCGTGGCCAAGATCTTTAGAAGCGTTTTTGTTTGTTGGTATGTAGGTAGGCTTAAGAGGAGACATAAACAAAAAAATGTATAGCAACCTGAAATACTTTCTCTTGTAAATAATATTTTATAAAGCACTTTGATTTTGTTTTTCTTTCAGTAGAAGATTTATAACTTATGTTGAGAAAATATTTCAACTTAATGATGATTAAGCGGTTTTCTTTTTTGTTGTTGGGAAATATTTTAAATTCTTAATTTTTCGGGTTGTAAAATGTATACATTTTTCATGCTAACAGGTGTCGGAGGAATTTGAGCTGGTTTTATGTTTATATAATTTGAGAAAAAAAAGTTGTTCAACTTACCATAACCATTTAGACAAGTGAAAGATTCTTCAGCAATACCGGCATAGACCTTTTCATGGTCATCGGAGGAGTTCAGGGCATTTGTTTCTTCTTGATTGAAGCCAAATTTATCGGTAATTTGAATAGACTGGACCAGCAGAATGTTGTCTTCAGCAGATTTTTGGCTAACATCACGTTGGTGGCGGCCATGGTGATGGAAGGCGGATGTGGAGACCAAGTATTCAGCTATAACAAAATTAAAAAAATCCTCTTTAAAATCGATTCATTTGGGAGAAACGTGTTTTTCAAAACTTACCACCATCTGTACCATTGACAATGGAACGCTTGCGACGACCATAGGATACCAAGGATTTCAATTCACCACTAACCGAATCTTCATTGTCGCAAATAACAGGCTCGCAACGTGGAATACAGGGTGTAACCAAGGCACGGAATTGCACAACCTCCGATGAGGGGAATTTGAAAGCATCGAATTGAGAAACCAAGAATTTGCGATTTTGTGACATTTTTTGTACAGGGCCCATAATATATTGATCGGTGGGACAACCATGAGCATCAATGAGTGTAATTTCAGCATTATCAGTACCATCCATGGCAACCAATTCACGTACGAAAATTTCATAGGGACTGTTTTGATCGGTAATTTCGAATCTCAAAGCCAAGGGATCACCAACTTCAGCAATACGTTTCATGTCACTGCCATCGCGAGAAGTGATCTTCATGATAATATTGGGAGAGTCAATGATGATTTCTTCGCTCAACGAGGATTCAATTTCTCCGGTAACACCCAAATCAACATCATTCGATACAGTCTTATTGGTCAAATCATATTGGCAGGAAACGGCCAAGCCCAAATCGGAAGAGGTAACAATCATATCGTGATGTTGAATAACAATATCGTTCATATAACGGCCATAGGCAGATTGTCTGACATTACATTCCAAATCATTGTAGCCCATGCGGAAATCGAATTCAAGCGAGTTGTTGACATTAACGGAGCAGGATTTAGGGGCACCCTTGGCATAAACTTTACCATCAAACAATTTCGAGGTACGGATCTTGGTAATCATTTCACCAGATTTACATTCAATGGACACATTGTAGCAAGAAGACAATTCATAGGTGGCAGCCTCTGGTACATCCAAATAGGGATCCAAGACATCGGTCAAAGTGGAACGAGAGTGGTGGGACAAACGGCAGACCATATCACCGGTATCGTTGTAATCATAAGAATGGCATCTAAAAAATCGTTGAGAAATTGTAGAACAATCTTTTAAGCAAAACCAAATTGTGGCACACATTTACCTGTAGGGTGAGTTCAAGCACAAGTCGCGGCATTCTTCAATTGAGTTGATATCCTGATAAACGGAGTCGACAGTCTTTAAGATTTTGCCAGAAATTCTCTTGAATTCACACAATTTACTGGGTTCCTCGGCACAATTGTTTTCCAAATAATCAGCACCATCGTAGGGTTCAACATTGTTCGATCCAGACAAGGTAATACGATCCATATCACTCAATTCACACAAGCCGGAATGACGATAATAATTGGCAGATCTAAATTGGTGGTTAAAACAAAAGGGACGATTTTGTTTTGCGTTTGGTTCCACACACACACGCATTGGAACGGAGAAGAAAAGAAGTTGAAGAAGATGCAGAAGATGAAATGCATGCATGTTGCATATATAGTGAGTGGAGGAAGAAAGAGAAAAAGAAAGAATGCAAAAAAATGAAATAAGCAACGCGGTCTTGAATTGAAGGCTTTCTTTGTGTTAGTAAAAGTTTATAAATATGTAAGTGTGTAGAGTGTAGTAACTGAAGTATGGATAGAGGTGTATAAGATGCAAGGAGTGGTTAAGAGCATAATAAAAAGGTCAATGACTTTAAAAGCAGAGTATGGCACATGTAGGCAACATGTTTGAAACCTTTGTATTAAGTTATTTGATAAAGGGAGTTGGGGAAAGAATTTGTGATGAGCATGTTGAAAGTAAGCAAACGCAGCAATTTTTTTATACATTTAGAATTAAGAGAAAGTTTGGAAAGAGAATTTTGGAAAGAATCATCATGACCCTTTTTGAAAACTTGATGGGATTTTTATAGGAATTTTACAGCAATAGTCTGCACATTAAGACGGAAAATAAGAGTCGCAATGGAATGGAATGGGACTAATGGTAAAGAAAAAGGTGGAATATAGAGAATAGGATTTGCAGAGAAGAGGACTTCAATTCAGTGTCAGATTAATTAAGTAAAAGATCCCGCATTGGAATGGCATTTGAGTGACTTATCGGGTACTATAAGATCTAAAAGTGTTGAAAATTTTTCACGCAGACCGTTCCCTAATTATTAGGGATTTTGGGTATTTCATGCAGATATGGCATTTGGAGAGAAAATATATGAAGAGAAAATAGCGAAGACAATCATTATTGTACCATTTTGGGAATCTCTGGGGAGATCTAATACATAGTGAAAACATACACCATTGCATAACTGTCGTATAATTTAAATTTCGGCAACGATTTTGTTTTCGAGATTTTTAAAGAATTTTCAAAAATGCCATCCCTCTACTCGGGATACTCCTCACGTATAAACATATCTTGAAGAGTTAGATTTAATTCACTATTGCTAAGAAATTTTCCAAAATATCATCCAGTGGATATTTGGATGATTAGAGACGCCCTCTACTCGGTATACTTCCCCAAGCATAGACATACATATCTCGAAGAGTTAATTATAATTCCTACTTGCTAAGGGAACTTCAGACAGATAGCAGGTTGAGGTCTTCTAAATATAGAAGAATACCTCTTGAGTTCTTCTATAAACAGAAGAAGATCTCTTGACGTCATTTATTAACAGAATAAGACCTTTAGAGGTCTTCTGAAGACCTACCTCTTGAGGTCTTCTCTAAGCAGAAGAAGGCCTTTAAAGATATTCCTGAAGAACATTTTGACGCCTCCTGTTATCTTTGTGAAGTGAATGTATAAATGAAGTCAAACTTATTAAAGCTGTGCTGTAAGACAAAGAATGTTATACACGCCATCTACGTGTGAAAGGCAATACCACTAGGGTAAGCGCAAAGATCTCCACATTTACAATCCACATGAAGGTGGCGTTTATATACATTAACATAGTAAAGACTTTACCACTGTTTGGCAAGATGAGAATTCTACGCGAAGTTGGTTGTACTTCAGGTTACTGGTTGGTACACATACATTTTTGAGTGTATTTGTGTTACAGTGAAATATAAACATAAAAGTGAATAATCATGTCTGACGCCGCCGTTGTTGAATCCACCACCTCCCCAGTTGCCGCTGTTGAGAAAAAGGCACCAAAGAAGGCCGCCGGTTGGTATCACAATAAGCGTTTTTATATAAAAAAACTGTAATAAGAGTTCTACCAATGGTACTTCTGTCTTCTGGGTGTGAAATAAGGGACGGTATGTCCTGGTGAGTTTGAATTTAGGGATTCTTCGGCAATTAAACAAGTTGAACTGACAATCGCTTCTAAGTTTGCCGGCTTTTAACACAAGAAGTCTTGGGCCTTGATCATGGATATCTCCACTACTACTGGATACACTTCAAAAAATTGTGGAGTTTTATAAAAGATCCCGTTTCTAGAAGATATAAATGGAACACATATAATGCACGTATTCTTTTTTCTTTCTTTATCTGGGTAGTTCGTGAATATCGTTACCAAGAAGCACGTTACGCCTAGGGATAGGTAAGTCGACTTTCGGTTAACCGATTAATCGACTTTTTGCAGTCAAAAATCTAAAAATCGTAGTCGACATTTGTCTTTTGGGTAATCGCATAATCGATTATCTTGTGATCGATTTTCGAATTTGCCCATAAACTGATGATTTGGCGGTTTTACACTTTTGGCGGTTTTACAGTTTCAAAAGAAAACTCGAAAATCGACGAATAGTCGATTATAATCGGTTTTCTGCAGTTGTAAAAAATTTAAAAGTCGAGTTTTAAGACAACTTAAATAATCGCAAGACCGAAAAATCGCATTTTTAGTTATAGACCAAAATCGAAAATTCGGAAAATCGATTATTGCTTTCCATTACCTATCTGCGTTACGCCATCTGCGTTTCAAATAGCAATACTAGAGACGGCGTAATTTGATAAACTACACAAAGGTGGCACTGATAAACATCAAAAGACCTTTACCGCTGTTTAACAGGAAGAAGAGGATTATTTCAGGCGAAGTTTGTGCTACTGATTTCATAGGGAGCAATTTTCAACGTAAATGTGAACTCAGAAGGTGCAATTGCGATGGTGGAATCCTATCATTCTTGCTAGTTTCTTGTCTAGAACTCTTCTTTAGCTTAGGGGTTTTCAGCTGCCGCTCAAGAATTACATGACCTAATCATTCGACAATTGGTCTTATTTGTCCAAAAATTGATTGATTGTGTCCAAGTCTTTAGGGTGGAAAGTAACGCGGTGTTAGTATAGGGAAATATTGTTAGTAATTATTGTATGTGTGTGGTAAAACTCAATGTATGTATGTATGTTTAAATGTAAGTGTAATTAATAATCACCTTTTCTGGATTTTTGTTTAAATTCTTAATCTAAATGTTTGTGGGTGTTTGTGTTAAAAATTTCTTCTTCTCAAATACATTTTTGAATATTTATTGTGTAACAAATTTCTATAATTATTTTAGCCCACATTGCAAGATATCCTACCTCTTGCAGAGCCTGTTTTGATTAATGTATTACCTCCATCTGCTAACTCGATTAGTTTTCAATTTACTTTCATTTTATTTTGTGTGTTTGTTGTATTCTGTGCGTTTGTTGGTTTTTTGTGCACCACAAAACTAGTTGAACCCCCTCAAAAATATTTATTTATGTATGTAAAACGTAAAACTTACCTGCATGTAAATTCAGTTTCACCCAAACACAATTCCAAGCAATCGCGTCTTGAGTACACGGTTTGACTGGATTTAACATGATCCACTAAACGATAGTTTTGTACACGATCAATGCACCAGGCCTTGGAACAAGGACGTACACCCAAACAAGATTTTTGTGCGTAAATTGTGAAGACTGGGAATTGGGAACGAGAAAGTGAACCTATGAAAGAAAAAAAAGAAAATACAAAAATGAAATCGTAAGCAAAAATACATTTAAAACAAAGTTATGGCAGAGAAATATAACGAGAGAGAGAAAAATAGGAAATAAGAAAAAATGGTCATGTGTGTGTTTGGCACAAAGATGCTATTGCCAATATTTTTCGATCAATGATCATCATTATTATTATCCTCAATGATCGGCAGCTGCAGCATCTACGCATGCATCAGACCAGATTTGTTGTTCACAAATACCTACATATGTATGTGTGAGTCTGCATAACTGTTTCATGTGTAAGCTGCACCAATCGAGTTTGTTCTGGAGCTTAGATTCTGTTGTTCAGACATTCTCTGTCCGCTGGCTAGCCTTTTTCGTGTCTCTTAACTTCGAATAGGCATATTTTAAACACGCACTTGTTGTTGCAGTGTCGTAAAAAAATTAACAGGCGTTAAGAAATCAGAAAAAGGCTCACATTGTGGACGACGATTGTCGTTATGGCAAAGTGTTGCGCAAAACCAAAAAAGGCCTCTGACAAACTATGAAAACTTACAGCTTTTAGCAGTAACAGAGCCTACTCTCTTCCAACCGCTGGCCTTAACTTATTGGTTTGGTTCACACAAAGTGCGTCTCTGAATGCCGCTGTTGTTTTGCCGTTTAAAGGCGTTGGCACAAAAATGATTTTGTTACTTGATTTTTGTTTCCCTCGTCTGTTACTGTTTTTTCTTTTAGCCGGAAACCTGTTATTAAAAGCAGGCCTATGCCTGAATTTAAGTCATTTTTTATGTTCCTTAAGCAGATACAAGTAAAACAAGCCTGAAAAAAACACCATATACTCTCGCACTTAACAGCCTTATGTCTTTAGCAGGCGCGTAAACATTGCCAAACAAATAAATGGCTGCTGGTTGCCTCCAGCATGCCGTGGCAAGGACAAGTTTATGGGAGTATTTTTTCTTTCTTTTTCTTTGATTTTACTTCAAAAACAAAAAGTTCTGCATAAAAATTGAGGGGCTTGTCTCATGGTTGGTGTTAGTATGACAAAACAGAATTTTAAAAAGCTTTTTGTTCCTTGTCATTAGTTTTTTTCCTTGTGTCGCTTTATAACGACTGCATGTTCTGGAGATGTATTGGCCTGGAGGTAAGGAGACATATGAGGTAATGGTATGATCAGGAAAGTTTATTTTATATTGAGCATTTCAGGCTTTCGATAATATAATAAGATGGTCCTTATGAGCCTTTTAAACACTTCAACACAAAGAATGGTAGCTATGCCATCTACATTTCAGAAGGCAACAGTATAAGGTGGCGGGTATAACCTTTGGAAACTAAATGAAGGAGGCGCCTCTATACGTCACAGTTGGTGAGGGATATGGAAAAATATGCATACACTTAGTAAAGATCTCCACCACTGTAAAACCAAATGAACTGAGCGAAGTTAGTGGTGATTCATCTTTCTGAGAGGTATCAGTATGGGTGATTGGATCAGTAAGCGGGAATATTCAGTATGGTTTTAAAGAATTTAAAGTTCCCGGTTTTCTTGAATTGAATATCGAAATGGACTCTACACTTGATACATTTGGTGTTCTCCGTATTCCTCTTGCCCATGAAGGAGGCGTTATTATACATCACAGCGTCACGTTTTCCATAAACGAGTGTGCAGGAATTAGTGAAGACAGTCACCAGGATGGTCGTCCTTCTAAATGACAAAGTATGAGTTCCACACATTCAACAAATTAATATGTGATTTTCATTTTTCAAGTGAAATGCCACTGTTTCTTGAAAAGTTTCGTAAGAAAGAATTCTTCTTAAGCGAAACTAGCGACAATTCGGTGGAAGTATTAACTTTCTGTAATTTCTAAACAACAGAACAAAAATTGCACATTGGTCTTTTTCTAACCAATAATCCTCGATAAGATTTGTAAGGGTTCTGAAGCAACTTTGCCCATATTGTTGAACATTGACATTCATAGCATTTCTAGGAAATCACCAAAAATGAACTTCATATTGGTAATTCTGCAATTGAATTGTGGCGAAAAAATTCTAACATTTATGAGAAAAATTTCTTCAAAATATTTTGCTTAGCAATTAATTATTTTTAGCCTTCTTAAAAAAAACACTCATCAAGAAATTTAGATACGCCATATACGGGTTAAACAGCGATACAACTAAAAGTAAATATGACCACCTTAGTTACCAGCGGGAAGGTGGAAGTAGATTTAGTGCAGACATTCACCATTAAGAAGATGCCACCAAGCGAAGTTAGTGGTAGTTCATCTTTCTGGATGTTAAAACGATGAGCTATTTAGTAGATGAGGTATTCGATATTATTGCTCTTTGGTTCTAATAATTGATATCCCTCCTATACAATCCCAAACAAACCCATTTTTGAAGCGTAATGCTTCTTTTCAGTTACAATTTGTGTTTCACCGGTTTACCGGTATGGTTATACGCTATACTGTCTATCAAATTACTTTTATTGCTCAATGGGATTTAGCTATGGACTCGTTTTCTTATTTTATTCCTTCTGTTGGTTGAGTTACTTACCTGGTGTTTTGTCCGCTGTTGTCTTGAATAATACACAGAGTCCGGTTTCATAATTAACAGCACTGCATGATTCATTTATCTGACAGGCCTCCAAGCAATCGGTCAACATAAGTGTACCGGGTAGTGTGTCAAGCATTTTTGATGGCGCCGATAATACATAACTGCAAATAAAAAAGAATACAACAACAAATTACAACATTGTCCAGAATAAGTAGTAGACTAGCACAAGTGTAGAAGGATGAAGTAGGTATAATAACAATAGCCAGTCAAGCTTCTGAGGCTTATTAACTAAATGGAATGGAAATAAGCAACGCAAACTAAATGAAGAGGTGGCTTAACTGTTGCATAAAATCTTTTAAATTTCCTATTCCGTTTTAAGTGGTTTAAAAGAACTGTTGCCCATTTTTGCATCCATAATTTTTGATATGCCAATGGCTTCTACGCCTTAAAATGCGTGGGTTTTATTATTGTGACTAAACGATTAAAATAAATTGAGGTAATTTGTTTATTGCTGGTGCCTGCTGCAACATGATTGATATGATAAGAATTTAGAATAATATTCTAAAGCCTAATGGAATAGTGTGGTGTTTGAGGAGTTAAAATAAATGTCATGGTTTGATGATTTGCCATCAACTTAGAGGATTGGCCTGGATTTAGATTGTATGCCACACTCTTTAGAGAAGTATTGCACTGTAACGTACACGTTTTAGTTGAAGAAGTCTGAGATCAACTTGGAAATTGCAATAAAAATTTGTATGAATATCGTTTCGTGGCCATTTCAGATTAGATACCATACCATCAAAATAATCTTAAATTCAAAACCCATTGATCAGATGACGGGATCAAAAGGAATGCCATCTATGGGTCTAATGGAATATTATACCAGAATAAGTGGCTACACTAAAATTAGTGCTGACCTTCACAACTTTTGCTGTGACTAAACTGATCTTTTGTCCTTTCTTGGGGTGTTCGTGAGAAAAGTAATTTTTCCAGAAAACAATTTCAAAGATTTATTTTGAAAAATATAGCTACTGGGAATTTTCACAAAATTTTATTTTGACTATTAGCATACAAACTAAACCATTTGAAAAGACAAAACAAACAAACTACAATCATAAGAAATCCTTTCCAAGGTTTTTTAGACACGCCATCTACGATTCAATACTTATTCTGGTAGAGCCACATTTTATATAACTACATAAAGGTGGCACTACTGTACTCATATCCCGTTGCACTTAATTGGATTTAATAAACCCACTGGGTTTCAAATGTTAATTCCATAGCGCAAACGTCAAATAAATCCTCAAAAAGAAGGTTAACCATAACGCTCTAGTGCAAACGCCGTTTCAGTGTCTCACAGGTCTTTTCTGCAAAATAATTTATTATATAATTTCTAATACCATACCCCAGTAAGAAAACAAAAGTTTCCCACGAAAAATTTGTATATTTTTTTCTTAATTGCCGATTATTAAAATATTCATATAAATTAATTAAAATACCACCAATTGCTATAATTTGCTTTAAAACATAATTATATTTTGTTTGATTAATTCTTACTTATTATTGTTTTTCAAGCTATTATCATCACAAAAAATCCATAAAACCATTGATGGTGATGTGATGATGGAAGTGGTGGGTCTATTACGGTGGTTAATTGTTTCACGCCTTAATTTGTTCTAATTCCATAATGGTAGTATTAATCATCGTATTGTATACCCAAAGCGGTCTTAAACTTTCATCTTAACTTTGTGGGCCATGATAAAAGGCAACAAACAATAAACGAAACACACATAAATGAAATAAAAACTTTATGGTGTAGCATAAAGTGTTTTGTATTAACAAAGAATAAAGTCTTAAAGATGGGAAGACAAAAGTGGGAGCCAAACATCATCGCCAGGTATGGTGACGATGCGTAAAAATAGAAATTTTTGCGCTTTTTAATTGAAATGTTTTTTGTTTATCATTTCTTCCTTTTCATTTCGTCAACATCATAAAATGAAACTGAAAGTCGAGTGACTATAAATTTTGATGTGATATTTTTATAACGAGATTTGAAAAGGTGTTGTAGATAACGGTTATGCAAATTTCTAATAATAAAATTTGTTTTGTGTTTTAATTATGTTTGCCACCTGGAATTATCATATCAATAAACGTGATTATGGAAGCTTTTGCTGATAAATTTGTTTAAAATGGTTTATTTTAATTTCAATTAATTTATATTCAATATAAAGAAAACCTCTTAAAAAGAAGAGAATATTTGTGTTTGAAAAACAATAGCTAATCAGTGTGAAAAGGTCATTGGATATATGTATGAAAACATATGCAAGTTTATGTAACAACTACCTGGAACAGACAGATTTTTTCTAGATATTTGGTAACAGGCTTAATTGAATTGAAAAATAGCGACAAATCTTCTTATTCAAAACCAACACATGAAAAGACAGGCAATGTTGTAATGATCAGGAGAATCGCACCACAATAATCTAGAAGCAGATGGCGCACAATCCGAATACAATGTTTGATGGCAAATGGCTATAAAAGTATTAAGGAAGAACTTTACCAATGTCCAAACCTGGGGAAAGGTAATTCATTAGTAATGATTCATCTTTCTGGTAATTCAAGAAGCCATATACACACCAAAGACAAAGATGTAAATATTCTAAGATGGGAAAAGTCAATTGTGAAAAATTGACTGTAGGTGGAGTTAACCTCTGTTGTTACGATATTATAACAACATTCTGTTAAACGAAAACTGTTATTCATTGGAATATTGACAAGAAACAAATATAAAGTGAAATTTGACGGCATTCACTTTTGTTTTTTATTAAATAAAAAACAAATAAAAGTAATGAAACAAATTGTAGTCACAAAACACTACGTTTATGTTTTCTATGGGGACAAATGGGAAACAAAAGCGATTAACTTTGCTGTTATCTATCCCAGAAAATTGTTTAGCCATCTGTAACCAAAATATGGAACTATTATCTTATGTTTTTGGAAAATGCATTTATTCAAGCCCTTATTTCTATACATCTTTGCCAAAGAGAAATGATCAAGTAAGCATAAATCCCGTCTACGGGAAACTACAAGAATATGGTTTCACAATTCATCACTGGGATAATTGATACACCACGTTTTGGGAAAAGTTTTCTACATTGAAATTAGTGAAGAGTTTCACTAGAGTCTAAATATATGAAGGGGATGCATCTAAGGGAAGTTAGTAGCAACTCTTCCATGATTTCTCAAAAAAAAATGCTGCTTTAAAAGTCCCTAGCGCTCTGTTACAGGATTTAACTGTCGTTACTATTGTGATTCTGAAGATGTTATAAATGTCTGGAAAACTACATGGAGATGGCGCCGCTATGCATCACCGGTATGGTTGAGAGCAATTGTCTTTATTTGAATGAGCAAAGTCATTCACCACATTCTAACCAATTCCGCGGTAGCGGGTTATTTCGTACCGGATTGACCCGATACCATAGTGCTTCGGCCAGTGGCTGCCAACCCAGTATCAAACCTATGTTTCTACATATGTAGGTTTCCAGCTGTTAGAACAACAACCAGCACAGTCTATCCATATGAAGATGATGCTTCTAAGCAAAGTTAGTGGCAATTCACCTTTCTGGATGGTATCACAGTGAACGAATTACTATGGTGGACAAACTAGAAGTGATGAATGAAAATGAAAAAGTGCAAAAAGAAATAAAAATCTCCCTGGATGTCACAGTCATGTGTTAAGGTTTATCGACAAATGCTCCCTGTGTCTTGTAAGAAGCATTGCGATTTCAGATATCATTTTAGAGACCACCTCTAGGGCTTTATCCAGATAATGAAGGTTAGCGTAGTTTTACTTTATATTCAAATCGAAGATAAATAATTGTTCTACAAACAACAAACCCAGAAGGAACAAGGGAGACTTCTCTCATGTCAATGATTGCTAGCCTGATTCATATCAGCTCAATGATATGGGACCTACAGATTATCCCATAGTCCGAACGACGTGTTTTAGGACCAATATTGTCGAATTTGACGATTTATCGTCATTTTGACGATTTTTTGGCCCAAAATTGGAAAACGACGATTTGACGATTTTATGGCCTGAAATGACGATTTTTCACGTAAGCCAAAATTGCATGAAATAAAACAGGACAACTATTTTTTAAATCAAACTTTAACAAAAGAATTTAAGGAAAGATATTTTGCAAACGCGATCTGGGATACAGGAAGTTTGAGTTTGACGATTTGCGATCAAAAACTGTCGGCAACGCTGCTTAGGACACCTCTTGTGGAGAAGTTTTGCATGGTTGAATTACTTAGGAAATGTCGCCAAACATTACACGAGGGGTATTTTGCCACCGTTGACAAGTTGATGTTACCTGGCCATGGAGTGTGGTGGTACCCAGGAATCGAGAATAAGACTTTCAAATTTGCGAACCAGAATAGGGAAGAAAAAGGAAAAAGAAATTAAAGTCTGCCAGAAAGAAAATACATATATCAATTGGAGTAAGCAATAACTATCTGGCGGGGAAGACTTGATGTTCTGGCAGTCCAGGCCATTGCTCCTCAAAAACTTTGTTGGAGCAGAATATGCATATCAGTGTAGGTCTTGTGCTTTACTCCTTCTATTCCCCTGCTCGTGTCATATTTTTCTGTTCCCTCCCTTAATAAATGTTGATTTCTTCGTGCTGAGTTTCACAGAAACACTTGAAACTACTATTAAAAAATCACTGCAATTGGAAGATCTCTGTTGGCTGTGGGTGACTGTGTCTTCGACCTTAATCACAGGTGGGATTTCAACTACTTGAAAGCCAGTGTAAAGTCATTACCCTGAATCAAGAAAAAGTTATTGCTATATAATGTACCGTGTAATCTCACTCAGGGAAAACAATAAAATTTCTAACAATCCACTTCCTTCACGAATCTGAGATGTGCTTCTTCCATCTGAGATGTGCTTCTTCCACAAAACACTGTCTTAGATTCGAAAGAACTCGAAGTTTGCTACCTATTTGCTGGTATCCGTAGATTCTTAATTCGTTATTTATGATAACGTAATCATTCTCTCAACATTTCTTTGTTCCTCTCTACACGGACCTTTTGAGCCTGTGGTATTCAAACAGGAATTACGAAGAGCGCCATTTGTATTCAATGGGGGAGGGGTGTTTCAGAGAATTTTTGGATCAAAAATGTTTTTTTACCCAAAATTTGTGAGAATATATAACTCTCTAGAAAGGTGGAGCTACTGTAATACTAATGGTACTTGAGGTCTCCATTCTATCCCGGAGTTCAAATTCTTCGTCAAACAGAGTAGTACGCCAATCGTTGAGATAAATTTCCATAGCCATAATGTGATTAGAATTTTGCAGAGTTATAATATTTTAATCGAACCCCTAGGCTTCTGTACAAACACTAACCCTCATTTTTATAAGTCTTCTTTTGTTGTAGTTTGGATTTACCGAACAGATTTATAGCGTCCCGGGTAACTTAAAGTTAAAAGTGATGATTGAATTTCAAGGAGGAGCTTCAAGTCATTAACTTTTAATGTGAAAATTATATTTCTAATGCCTCCAAATTTGTTTATTTTGCATTTTCAAATCCATCAGATAGTAAAACAACACATGTAATAATGGCCCTAAGTCTTTCTAACAATCTAAGCCTTTTGAAGCCTCTTTAACAAATGCAATTTTCATTAAAAATTAAAATTCCGAAACACATTCAAAATATCTCTGTTCTTCTGCACAAAAGACTGGTGACAAACTAGATTTACATAATGATTTTGTTTTTTAATTTCACTTTTTCCAAGTTTTGTGTAACTATTTAAATTTATAAAAGCTAATATTTCTTCCTTATTCTAAACAAAAGACTTAAGACACAAACATTGTTTGACTTTTGTTGGCTTTAACGATTGTGTAACTCTATGTTTCTTTTCACCTTCATTGATGAATCAATGGTTTAACCCTCCACACCATCTAGGAAAAGTTGCCTAGAAAGCTCCATAACAAGAGACCATAGGCACAAAACTAAACTTGATTAATTTCATTCCCCCCATCCACAACTATTGACCACATGATTCATTTCATTGATAATTCTTGTTGCTCTGATTCATTGATTTTGCTTTTATCTTGCTACCATCATTCACAATAATTATAATTTTACACTTGTTGTTTTCTCTCGTCTCACTTACCCCGTTATAATTTCAAAACCAATCATATCCGGATCACATTCTTCTTCAACCATGGCCGAACCACTACCACTTTCAACAGCCATTGGCTTTTCTGTCTTTGATTCTTGTGGCAACTGGGCATTTCCGTTACTGGCTGCTGCAGATTCCAATGGTTTTGGCAATTCACTGTCATTCTGTAAAAGATTTCCGGGCAAATCAGCTTCCTCAATACTGACATTTTCCGTTTTTAGTTGAGGGGCTGCAGTGCTAGATGAGGTACTGGAACTAATCATGGGTTGTGCGGTGGTCGATGTACTGCTGCTGCTTGAGCTTGAGGCTTGTGGTGAAGGTGTTACATTTGTGCGAGGGAATGTTTTGGCTGGCTTAACAGGACGTTTGGTTTTACGTGCCGCCGTGGCGGAGCTAATCACAAGGAAAAGCATTAGAAATACTAAACTTTTGCGCAGAAACATTGTGTTGCGAGAGTGTGTGCGTGTGTAACTCTGTAAAGAGAAAGGAATGAAGAGAAAATGTTAATAAATTTAATTAAATTAAATATTAATGGGTTATTTATTATTGCCATTAGTTTGTGTTTGGACGAGAGGGAGGGAGGGGAATTTAAATGCCTTGATTTTTATGTCCAGTGGCACAAGTTTCGCATGCGTTAATGTAATTTAGCTGTATACCCATGTGTGGCATTTCCTTTTGTTTTTTTTTTTGTCTTGTTTATGTTCTTGCTGTGTTGTACTTTTCCCACTCTCTGTGGGGTATTGCTTTTAGTTTTATTAGCCATTAAGAATTTATTTTTGCTTTTCTTTATTATACAGATGATAACGGTTATTAAAGTGTTCAATTAATTTTATTACTGACACAATTGGAACTGCAGCTGTTTGTAGTTGGAAGTCTTAGACAAACAACAAACACGAGATGCTGGCTTACAATGGGATGAAAAACTGTGGTTGATTTCATATTCAGGGGAAAGACTGAAGCTGTGGCCATTTATTCAAAATGGAGAAGAGCGTGGACCAATTGGATATAAAAACAGAAATTTGTTCGATACTAGGTTCTTACAGTCACACTGAGTGGGAGTCTGGGTGGTACCATGAGCTTTCCACTAAATAGACCATGGCATTGTAAGCCGTTTTATATTTAATTCTATATATAATCCTCAGCGCCTAACTGTTTCCCTGGGAAGTTTTTTTTTGTAAATATTTCTAATGAATTTCTATTAATATTTTTTTCTTTACATTGCCCTTTCAACACCCTAAGTTAATGCAAAAAAAGATTCACATGCATTACTCTTCATTCGATTTGTGGTGTGTTCTCAGCTTAGTTCTTTTCACACTACCTTAATAAATAGTTTACTTAAAGTTCTTGCCTGCAAAGGCTGTGGGTAAATTCTTTATTTCCTGCTTTATGCGATTCTCAATAAAGACAACGAAAGCCAGTCTTAACATCTAATCTCTATATCTCAAGTGATGAGAACAACAAAACCTTGCGATAAAATAACTCCCAGTTACCAAGGAGGCGTCATGTTACTACACAAAGAATTGGGCGTTGATAATTATGCTGTCAGTGTTTCCTAAACCTATGTTTATTAAATAATTATCCAAAGCTCAAAAGAAAAGAGAAATGCCATGGAGAACGTAAAAAACACAGAAAAGGCAGCTGTTGTAAATCTAATTAGCCTATTAAGATTTGTTTAAGATTTTTCTAACTAAAAAAATATCAAAGAAATTCTCATATTGTGACCGTTAATAGTGTAGCGGGAGATAGCGTTTGTTGTTTGTTTAATTAAGGGTTTTTGGTATATTCTTAGAGTTTTTTTTGGTGGATTTGCAAAGAAATACCCAGTTTGGGGGGAGGGAGATAACCTCCCGAAAAGCCACTTCTTTTACGGTTAGTGTTTGTGGTTTTGTATTTTTTTGCTTTTTTATTTTTGTAAGAATTTGCTTAAAGACATGGGTGATGAGAGAAAGATAAATTTCATTCATAAATTTTTGGCGTTGTTTCGTTGTCGTTTGCTTATTAAAATGGTTATATTTTTTTTTGGTCCATACACACATAGATAGTTTTTTCTCTTCGTTTTTGTTGTTGTCTTTGTTTGCCTTGTGCTAATCTTTGTTGGCTTTGTTTATGGCATTTCAATGATTAAAGAGTCTGAATGACTTATTCGCCGCACCGCATCCGGCAACATTTCATATTGAACATAATTATTGTTATTAAGCAATTAATAAGAAGCAATAAGGCATGTTAGTTGCCAGCTTATTGTGTGTCCAATTGTGGTCAAAGAGAGACATCTTAAGGATGTAAATGTTATGGAATTATAGAGAAATGGAAATGCAAGCAAATGCTAGCGATTTAAATTGTGGATAGGGGAATATTGGTTAATTTTATTTACGAGAGAGACCATCTATTTGAGGTTTGAACAAAATCCCATATGTGAAGTCTGCCATGGGGGATGGAATATACCAAGGAACGGTCCTGACCGGCTTTAACATGGCAAAGCCCAGGATTTATCTTGTCCCTCTTTCATCTCAAGTGGATACTGACCTCCCCGTGGTGTCACCTGTGGAACTGCCTTTAACACCCGTTAAAGGTAGTGAGCTAACATGTGCGCGCGTTGACCCATAGGAACGTTAAAAACTTGGGTGTGGGCGTCGTGTTAGTAACCCTCCCCTAGAAAAAACAGCCTACTATGAAAAAACGAAAGAAAAGAAAAACAAACCCCTCTAAAGTTGACGAACCCCGCAAACGTTTTAAGGACCATGATCTGCGAATCTGCAACTGGAATGTTCGCATTCTTTACAGAGATGGTGCAGTTTACGCATTGGCAGATGTACTTGAAAAGTATAAGGCCGACATTACTGCCATACAGGAAATACAATGGAAGGGGAAAGGCGTCACAACAACACATAAAGGTGACACACTGTATTATAGCTACCATACTACAAAGCATGAGTTTGGTTGCGGATTTGTAGTTGGTCGGAGGTTAAAACATCTGGTCTCCAGCTTCACCCCAGTGAATGAAAGACTCGCTGCAATTCGATTAGAAGCAAAATTCTACAACATCAGCTTTATTTGCGCTCATGCTCCCACTGATGAAAAGAACGAACAGACCAAAGATATATTTTACGAGCGCTTAGAAGAAACTTACGATCGTTGCCCTGCCCATGACATTAAAATTATACTAGGCGAATTTAATGCCAAAAATTGGAAAGGAGAATGTCTTTGGCCCAACAGTCGGGAAATTCAGTCCCCACAGTGAAACATCTGACAATGATATGAGGCTGATAGACTTTGCAGCTGCAAGAAACATGGTAGTTAGCAGTACCAGATTTAAGCATCTCGATATTCATAAGGGCACCTGGCTGTCGCCAGATCAAAGAACAAGAAATCAAATTGATCACGTTGCGATAAATGGAAGTCATGTATCAAGCGTGTTGGATGTACTATCGTTCCGAGGTGCAAACATAGACTCGGACCATTACCTTGTTGCAGGAAATGTACGTACCAGATTAATCGTAGCAAACAAAATGCCAACAGACACAACACGGAAGTTGGACATCGGTAAGCTGCAATCACAACAGATAGCCACAGCATATTCCACTCATCTGGCCCAACTGCTTAATCAAAGCACTACCGTCCCGATAACATATCAGGACAAAGGCAAAACGTTGCCCACTCCATGCAAACAGCCGCAAAATCCATACTTGGATACCAGAGACCTCCACCAAGGAATCCATGGTATGACCAGGAGTGTCGTGCTGCTACCGAAGAGAAAAAATGCGGCATATAGGGCTACTTTACAACCAGTAGCAACGCGTAGCGCACGAGAGAGGTATCGGGAGAAAGAGAGAGGAGAAATGTCTTTTCCGCAGGAAAAAGAGAGAGAGATGGAAAATCGGGAGTGTGAACAAATCGAGATGTACAGGAGACAGAATGAAGTCCGAAAATTTTACAAAAGAGTGAAACATGAAACTGATGGCTTTGGAACTGGCACATCCTCCAGTAGAGACCAGCAAGGTAATCTGGTAACTGATACAGATAGTGTGCTAAGGATATGGAAAGAGCATTTTTCCAAACTGTTGTTATCCAATAGCGAAGTCGACGAAGATACCACAGATCCAATCCCAGAAGATGGTATTGAATGTATACCACCCAGCCAAGATGAGGTAAAAACAGCAATCAAGCGGCTAAAGAATAATAAAGCAGCAGGAGCCTATGGCTGTTTAAACCCGGAGGCGACACGCTGATAAGGTGTATGCATCAACTAGTTAGCTCCATCTGGCAGGAAGAACGCGTACCCGACGATTGGAACCTGAGCATCCCGTGTCCCGTCCATAAGAAAGGAGATAAGACTTTATGCTCCAACTATTTGGGGCATAAGTCTTCTCCCTATCGCCTATAAGATAGTGTCAGGGATTGTGTGCGAACGACTAAAGCCCATGGTCAACGAAATAATTGGACCATACCAATGCGGCTTTAGACCACTATTGACCAGATATTTACCCTGCGGCAAATCCTGGAGAAGATCCAAAAGATGCAGATCGACACCTACCACCTTTTTGTCGATTATAAAGCAGCCTTCGACAGCCCGCTACGTTCAAAGGTATTCCAAGCAATGTCTGAATTTGGCTCATTTGGCTTTCTAAAATGACTCTAACTGACACAAGATCTTCAGTTAAAATAGGAAAGAACCTCTCCGAAAAGTTTTGTACCAAAAGAGGATTCAGGCAAGGAGGCAGCCTTTCGTGTGATCTTTTCAACATCCTGCTAGAAAAGGTTATACGAGAGGCAAACGTCAAAAGAAGTGGCACAATCTACACCAATAGCCACATTTTACTTGCTTATGCTGATGATATAGACATCATGGGGCGATCAGTAAAAGAAGTAACCGAGAACACCAAGCTGATTTTGCCGACGCGCAATGCGTCCATTGAGATCGGACCAACTGTTGAAGTTGGTTCCTATAACTTCGAGGTAGTAAAAGACTTCGTCTACCTTTCAAGTGACCTCTTCAGAAATGCCGATGTTTTTAGACGGAAGAAAAGAGGGAAATAGTCCCTTTAATGTTTACTTAGGTTGCATAGTTTTTTTATCCTATTTCCCAATAATTACAAGTGAACGATTTATAACAACTAAAGTTTACACATTAATTTATAAACTCAATTACCCTACGTTTGCGTTCTTCATTCAAGACATTCTTATTCATTCATTCACATTCTCTTTTGCCTTTATCATCTACCAATTACAGGTGCATGTATTCATTTCCAGTAATTTTGTAATTAACTTTTGCTCTTTGCTATGCGTAAGAATAATAAAAACAACAACCAAACGAAAACACACCTTGCAATTGGATTTGGATTATGACCTTTACGGTACTTTTTGCTTTGTTTTCTAGGGATTGTTTCACATTACATAAGCTTATAATCTTCTCCCCATTTGTTCTTCACATTGTTTTATTGTTTCGAAATAAATGACATAATATAACGTTTCTTTTGTGTTATTTCTTTTCATTCATATTCTTGGTTGTAATGATAAATGGAAGCTATATGGTAATTTATATTGTTTTTTGGGATGCTTGTTGCTTAAGTCTTTTGTTTTCCCTCACCATTCCTCTTCTTTAAATTGAATGCGTAATAAGCTTAAATAAGATGTATAATTTTGTTTTAATTGTCTTGAGAGGGTCTGTTTTTATAGCAGTATTTTTTTCTTCTTCTATGGAATTTGTATTTAATTAATTTTATTGTTATGGTGGAAATAAATACTTTGGCATTTTTTAAAACATTATTTTTACAGATCTGTTGTATAATCGAATAGAGAAAATGGTTTCATTTGTGGAATATTTCTTTTATCAGATTTGCAATGAAAGTTTACCTTTGATGGCTTGTTTCTGTTATAAATATTTTTGCGCAAATAAATCTAGATAAAATCCCTAAGTCTTCGCACTAAAATAGCCGGTCCACAATTTCAAATCAGTTGGGTCCTAGAAAATATTTTTATAAGTGTGATCTGGATGAGAAATATATATATTTTCGTGCTTTAATATTATTAGTTACAATCATTTATTACTGACTTTGTTTGTATTTTTTCTTCATAAAAAATACGCTTTTTATACCCTCCACCATAGGATGGGGGTATATTAAGTTTGTCACTACGTTTGTAACTACTCGAAATAATCATTGTAGACCCCACAAAGTATATATATTCTTGATCAGCGTGCAATTCTACATCGATATAGCCATGTCCGTCCGTCTGTCCGTCTGTCCGTCTGTCCGTCTGTCCGTCTGTGGAAATCACTCTAGCGTCCGAACGGATTGACGTAGGTTGATGAAATTTTGGGAAAATATGTTATATTTACGTAGGACTTTTGGTATTGAAAGCGGGATATGTAGGTCCACGCTTTCGTATAGCCCCCATACAAAATGACGCGTGACGCGTCGTCGTTTTAAGGAATTTTTAAGATATTTGGCCCATTTTACCACCGAATTGGTTGTAATTTGGTACTTTGTGTCTCCAGAGGCCAAAAAATATTCCTACCAAAGTTGGGTTATATAGGTCCACGTTTTGGTATAGCCCCCATATAAGGCCCAATATAAAGTACGCGTCATTTTAATATATTTTGAATGTATTATACCCATTTGACCACGGAATTGGTTGTAATTTGGTATTTTGTGTCTTCAGAGGCCAGAAAACATTTCTACCAAAGTTGGGTTATATAGGTCCACGTTTTGGTATAGCGCCCACATAAGGCCCCTTATAAAGTACGCGTCATTTGAATATATTAGACCCATTTGACCAAAGAATCGGTTGTAACTTTGTATTTTGTGTTTCCAGAGGCTAAGAAACATTTCTACCATAACATTTTTATATAGGTCCACATGTTGATATAGCCCCCATAATACAATATCTCCCGATTTTCGATATTTTGAACGTTTTAGCCTCATTATCACACCGAGATGGCTGAAATTTGGTATTTAGTCTTCTTTAGGCGTATAAAACTTTCCCCCAGAAACTTGTAGGTATAGGTCCACGCCATCATATAGCCCCCATAGAACGGTAACTTCCGAATTTCGGTATTTTGAAGGTTGTGGCCACATTAATCCACCGAAATGGCTAAAATTTGTGGTGGAGGGTATAAAAAGTTCGGCCCGACCGAACTTAACGCTTTTCTTACTTGTTTAATTTCCTGCCTTCTACCAAAATATTTATAATAATAAATCACTATTGTTATGTATTTCCCTCATCATACTTATTCCCAATCTTTCATTTACTACATTTCTTAATCACCCATTATTACAAATTTCACTTGTTTTAAATAAAGTAATTTTCCCCGCATGTAATTTTCAATAAATCTTTTCTCAACATACATAAAACTAAACAGCCATAAATTTCTCCCTTCTTTTAAACACATGCCCTCAAAACCTTCATATTTTTTTTTGCTGCCGTCATAACCATATTTTTGCGGTTCGCCAAAAAGAAAATAAATTTTTCTTTCTATGCCTAAATAACCATAGTAGCGAATACAAAAAAAAGAACCGAGCTATTGATTTTCTATTTAGCCACAAGAAAATCTATTTAGCAATATCCATAGCTATTAAAGTTGAAAATGTTGAAAAGAGCATTAAAATATCAATTTGACGAAATGCTCATGCTTGTGCCATGTTCGCCAAAAAACGCAAAAGAAGAAAACACAAACAGCCGGCCGGACAACGAACGGACACAATTGTTTAAAGCAGGTCATTTGGCAAGTGATTGGGGCGCATAGCGCATAGTAAGGCCAACTAAATCATCATCAGCCAACTCAAAAAAAAAAAAAGAAAAAAACTCTGCATACCATATTATGACTGTCTAGCGGTGTTTGGTGTAGAAAAAGCAAGACTTTAACGGTCACTGGCTTGCGTCTGTGCTGGTTGCAGTAGACATGTTTTCTTTTCAATGGCCTTAAATAATCATTAAACAACACCCAAGTTAGAATGTTTTCTTGTTAGGGGGGAGAATTGCATATGAGGGCGGGGGTCTTTGTAAAGAAAATATGAATACTCTCAGTCATAGCACTAGAAAAATGTGCAATTGTATGTGTTTTTGTTTTTGCTGTCCATACCTAAGGTGTTCACATTACATTGTTGATCATAAACTCATTCCAAGAACAAAAGAAAATACCAATAATTGGGGTGTTGCCGTTTACGGTGGTGGTCTACTAAAGAGCTGTTTGCACCATGGCATGGAAAGGAAAGCATATTTTATTTATTATAAATAAAAGTCAGGATATTTTGATTAAAAAACAACAAAAAACGTTAAAGAGACAAGAGAAGATTTCTCCCATTAAGCTTGCGGGGGTATATAAAAATATGCCTAGTCGAAATAGGGTTTGGACGAAATTAATTTCAGACAACTTGGAGTCGATATAACCCTGCCTATCCGTTTATTTGCTACGATAGCTCCCGAACGGTTCAACAGAAACTTTTGATCTCGTAATATTTTGTCCAAACTTTGTTTATATTCGAAAATCGGCCCACTCGTTCCTCCTTTTAAAATATTTCACAAAAATGCAGTTTAAGTGCATGACATGGATTTTGTCTTCGCGGCACCTATTAAGACGGGGCAAGACTATACTTGGGCAAAAAAAAAGCTCTAAAAAATTCTGTCAGACTCAATTAAAATGACCAATGAACACAACAACTTACGAATTGAGTTTCCGAACTGACCGAAACTGTGCACATCGTAAAATTCCTTTCAAACCTACAATATTTTAAAGGGTCTATATCGAAAAACATCTTCATTTACATACCTCAGAAAAGTTGATTTTTTTCGGATAAAGGCTGTATATGGCTGTTAAAAGATAATTTGAAAACGGTAATGGACTATGTCGTTCCATTTCAACAGGTACCTACTCCACAAAAGTTCAAAACTTTCGCGGTATAATTCAAACCAAAATGTTCCGCAATCGGAACGTACGTAATCGTTAAGATAAATACCCCAAAAGCTTCGATATTTTTGACGGTAAGTTTATGCACCATGTATCTAGGGCCCGAATTATTAATTTCTAAGACTCTTTTTGTATATTTTACTCACAAAAGTTAAAGTTCTGTCCCCTGGGCTTCCCCAATTTGGTGTCGATATGCATTTCATGTCTTGGCATGTCTTGGACTCTAAAAACTCTGTCGGATTCAACTAAAATGACCAATGAGCACAGCAACTTACAATTGAGTTTCCTATCTGGCCGAAACCATGCACATTGTAAAGTTTGAAGGGTCTATATCGAAAAACATCTTCATTTACATACCTCAGAAAAGTTCCAATTTTTTGGGATAAATGCTGTAAAGGGCTGTTAAAAGGTAATTTGAAAATGGAAATGGACTATGTCGTTCCACTTCGACAGGTACCTACTCCACAAAAGTTCAACACTTTCGCGTTATAATCCAAACTAAAATGTTCAGCAATCCGAACGTACGTAATCGTTAAGATAAACACCACAAAAGCTTCGATATTTGTGGCGGTAAGTTTATACAACACTTATCTAAGGGCCGAATTATTAATTTCTAAGACTTCTTTGTGTATATTTAAGTCACAAAAGTTAAAATTCTGTCCCCTGGGCATCCCCAAATTGGTGTCGATGTGCATCTCTGAGTTCATACGTCCAAGGAAGGCGACAAAATTCTAAAAATATCTTAAATATATATTTTTTGAAAGGCTTAATTTACATAGGCTGATGGTATATCTTTGTCCACAAGGCCGACGGATACTTGTTTCTATAAAAATTCACGAAATTATGTCTCCTTGTTTGAAACCTGTTTTGGTACTAAACTGTTCGAAAAGGTTCTTTCCTATTTTAAGTGAGGGTCAGGTATCAGACAATGCCATTTCCTTTAGGAAATGCCAAATTCTGACATGGCTTGAAATACCTTTGAATGTATTTTGTCCTCTGGGCTTCCCCGAAATGATATGCATTTCTGTCTACACCTCTGAGTTCATACGTCCAAGGAAGGCGACAAAATTATAAAAACATCTTAAATACATAATTTTTATGGAAAAAATATCGGCTGTGTTGCCGGCATTTCATTTGTCCATTGATAAAAGGCTCAATTTACAAGGGCTGATGGTATATCATTGTCTACAAGGCCGACGGATACTTTTTTCTATAAAAATTCCCGAAATTATGTATCCTTGTTGTAAACCTCTTTTAGTACTTAACTGTTTGAAAAGGTTCTTTTCTGTTTTAACTGAGGGTCTGCTATGAGACAATGTCATTTTAGAAAGCCGAATGATAATTGAAGGAATGCCAAATTCAGACATGGCTTGAAATTCCTTTAAACGTATGGGGCTTTGAAGGAGAATGGTAGGTATCGCTCTGCATCTCTTGGGAAATTTCCAGGATTTGCCGCAAGATAAATATCGGTTTAAGGGTGCTTTTTCCGTGTCAAAAGCCGCCTTTCTATGGTCCATTTATTTCCGTGACCATTGGCTTAATTCGCTCACTCGATATTCCGGACACTATTTTATAGGAAGCAGACTTATGTCCTTATAGTTTGAACACAGTCTTATGTCCATTCTTGTGGACGCGACATATGATGCTCACATTTTCATTAACGGATATGCGTTTATTATTCTTCAGCTGGTTTACTGCTACCTCGACCTCATCCTGGCCGAGCGATATAAAGTCAATACCAACTTTTGGGATTGGATCTGTGATATCTTTCTCGTACACGTCAGTAGCATTTCGAAATTCATTTTGGCTCCTTTACCTCTCGCTTTTTTCACACTTCCTCTTTACAATTTCACTATTTTTCTTGTGGTATATACGGTTCTCCTTTTCCTTTCTCCCGATACTTCTCTCATGCGCTACGAGTTGCTGCTGATTGCAGATTGGCCCTATGTCATAGGCTATGTGATTGACCCTATGCGACGTATTCCCCTGGGTGTGGCAACACGAAACTCCTGGTCATACCATGGGTTTCTTGGTTGAGGCATCAGATGTATAACAGCCAGTTTCTGTATGTCGAAAGAAGAATGTGTGCGAATGAAACACGCCCGAACTTTAGTTTTTGAAATAATTTTACATTTGCTTTTCCTTCAAAACAAAAAACAAATTTGAAAAACACACAAGAATTCGGACGTGTTTCTTCGACATACAGAAACAGGCTGTAATTATGTATTTTCGGCTGTTTTTATGGAGTGGACAATACTTTGCCACTGTGCAGATATCTTATCGGAAAGAGAAGAACTTTCATTAAGGAATTGGACCAGTGCAATATGCTGTGGCTATCTTGCATATTTTTGTTACGTTTAATTCGTTACACACCATCACTGCAACAAAGATGTAATCCGGCGCGTTGGTTGAATGTCTTCCATCGATTACAATCTGATTAATTTGGTTTCTTATGAATGTCGATATGCCTAAATCTGGTACTGCTAACTACCACGTTTCTGCCACTGCGTAGCCTATGAGCCTCATTCCGTTGTCCTTTGTTTCATTGAGGACACTGAATTTCCTATCGATGGGCGATGGAGAATGTCTTTCCCTTAAAAAATTTCCTAGAATAATTTTAATGTCAAAGCCAGAACATTAGTCATGTGTCTTTAAGAACTGGAAAATATGTCATTGGTCTGCTCGTGCTTGTTGAATGTTGAAAAATCTAGCTTTTATTTGAATTGTAGTAAGCCGTTCATCCACCAGGGTGATTGATATTGGGGACCAGATGTTTTAAACTCGTACCAACTATAAATTCCCAAACGAAATTAGTGCACTTCTAGGTGATATTGTGACGTCTTTTCCTTTTATTCCGGTTTTGAAGGAAATTTTCGCTAAGTTTTTCCTTTATCGTTTTGCAAATATCCAAGAAAAAAGATTTATAATATGTTCTTATTCAGTATAAACATCTCCATCCCATTGTGCAGCAATTGCGGGAAAAAAGCAAACGGTGTTGATGTACTTTAATACCTTACAATTTTTAATATTCACATATCTAAATTGTGCAACTGTCTATGTTGATGGTACGTGTCTCTATTTTCAATTGTCGCCTTGAATTCTACACCTTTTCCTCTCTCTCACTCATCAATTCCCAATGAAACCCCCCTAAAACTCACTTGTGCCCAAGGTTTATTGGTTGATTGGTTACACTGAAGGCATGCAGGCCAGGTTTGTTTCGGTTGGTGTCAGATTTCATCTCACCATCTTTCCATACTTCATCATATGCCAAGCTGTTTTTTATAGCTGTTGATTATTACAATTTTGTAAGCGGGATTTAGTTAATTTGAATGCATCGCAAAATCAAAGTGCCACAATTTCTTCTATGGCATTTATTTTCCCAAATAGTTTAAGATTCAATTTGGCTGCATTTAGCCTCCTCTATGGCAAAGTGTGTTTTGAGTATTTCTGGCGATATTATTTATTATGTGATTAAGTTGTTGTTGTATACCTGCACAATATGCTTCGAAAGAAAGAAATACCGCCGCTCTATTTGCCACCACCATCAACCACCAGATGATGATAGAGAAATTGCCAAGCTTTTGAATATGTGATGGTTCTACTACAAGCAGTTGTGGTCTATTGTGGCAATCAGTAAAGCTATTGAATGTCAAGGCTTATTTGTTGGAGGGTTTGTGTGTGTTTGAAACAGGATTTTGCTGCTCTCAATTGTTTGGCATTAATGTATTACAGGAAATGTAAGCGTGAGTTTTCGACATTTAACAAAAGATTGTTCAGTGTTTATTACTTTAATTTGAGTGTGCGAGTGGCACTGTGGTGGGGATATTTTGTTAATAAATTGCTTTATGATTGATGGCTAAATAAGTGACGTGGTGGTAATTGAACACAAGTTTTGTTTATCTAGGATATGACACTATTTACAAAGCCGATTGTTAAGAAACTTGTTATAAATTAAAGCTTTATTGCAACATTCATTTTGAACGGTCATATCTCAGCAAATTTTGCTACGATTGACTTGAATTTTTTGCGTCATACTCTATGCTACCTGTACTTCAAAGACCTCTAGAAGAAAATTGCATAGCCCCTAGAAAAAAAAACAGTTCTATAAAAGACTGTCATTTAATAAAATCCTTCATAAAGTTTTGAATCAATAAAAGGCCCCTTTAAAGGCTTTTCATCTACAGAAGACCTTTAGGAGAAGAAACGTCAGTCACTAGGGTTTAAAGTAGAAAAACGTATGTATGTGTTGTGTATCTATTAAAACAGCAAGCTCATAATAACTTATACCACATTTCACTCGTGATGGTTTTATGGACCATTTCGTTTCAGGTACCCCCCCCCCCCTGATGATCATAATAAAACTGTTAACCAATTGCGGCATTAAGAGATTTTTCTTTTATAGATTAAAAAAGATTGTAATAAATATTTGTGTAAGCATGGCCTAGTAAATTATTGCACACAAGAACAACAACAACATCGAAAAAACTTGATTTTCTTCAATCCAACTACATAATCTAATCAAACACTTGCTATAATTTTCTCACCTTGCAAAACAAAAGACTTAAGACACAAACTTGATTTGCTTTCTTCTGAGTGAATGAGCAAAAAAAACAAAAACAACAAAGAATGAAGTATTTAACAGTTGTTACAATTGTTTCACCTTCTCAATGAATGACTTTGAAAAGTCATTGACTTCTTAAGACAGTTTTTTGAAATGTAAATTATAGCTACAACACACTTGTTTGCAATACTTGTTTCTTTGCTGCTGCTATTCTTGTTGTTTAATAATCATACAGCAAACCGTGTGGAGTATGCAACCAGAACCATTCAACTGTTTTAATGATTTGTAATTGAAAAATTATGTTGTGTATTTTTTTTTTTGTGAAAGGAGATATTATCTAACATCAGATGTTACCAAAAACAAAACTTGTATTGTAATTCGTATGGATTGTGTGGTGTTATTACATTCACATAACAAGTGAAGTTTGATCTAGTTTTGTGCTGGATTTGAAAACTTTTCCAAATGAAAGAACACAATGTAGAGGATATTTGTTTTTTCTTCCATTTTTTTTTTCTGAGTCGAAGGTGTCGAAGAAGTTTGCCAATCAATAGCCTTTAGATAGCATTTTGATTATAATAGTGTATTTGGAGTGTGGGTATCTCAGCATTGTTATGAATTTTATAGTTCATTGTTGATGTGTTCTTGAGCCTGCGCGAATATAATACTTATTCCAAGAATAAGAATGGTAATAAAAAAGAGTATTTTGTTGTTTAAAAGAATAATCATTTTTGGTAAATTTATTGTTTTTTTAAGGAATAAGCGTTTTTAGTAATTTAATTGTTTATTTAAAGGAAAGGAAAGCGTTTTTGGTAATTTTACGAGGCACTGGGAATTATTGAGTTCCCCATTATTTCGTGGTAATTAGGACTACCAGGACTTTCTGTGACAAACAAAATTTCCCTAACGGGAACACTGTCGAACTGTAGGGTTGTTTTGAGTTAAAGGGTAATTTGAGCGAGAAGTATGGACTTCTTCACGAAAAACTTTGATTATGGTAATCACGACCACAAACTCTAACTGCAGTATTCATTTTCGAACGACCTTAAGGTCCAGTTAAGCGAAGCATTTTGATCTTTTAGGGGCAAGTAGCCGAAAGTGTGGAGTGATCAGTACATCTTCGAAATTGATCTAGACTTGGAAGAATTATTTCGAAGTACAAAGTTTGGACCAAATAACTTCATCTCTTCGAGAGTTATCGTAGCGACAGCCAGCCAGATAAACCAACGGTTACAGTTATACCTACTCCAAATTATCTGAAACGGATTTTTGGTTCCAAAACCAATATTTCACCACAAACATAGAAAAGCCTTGTAAGTAGTTACATCCAACATAAATTGGGGAATATTGAAAATATCGAAAATATCCTGGAAGAAGCTTTACTCAACCTCTACAGAAGACTATATGCAACATTCAGGCATTCAACGGAAAATATTATTCTATGGCGATTTAGCCACAGCCCTCTATTGACAATTTTCTGCTCGAAGATTTTTCTCTTAGGAAATACCGGAAAATCGGACGGTTACCTTCCTTCCAGAGAAATGCACTCTATCTAATTTTGTGAGTTACCGACAAAAATCGGTAACTTTAAAACTCAAAATTATAAAGTATAAGTTCAGACAAAAGTTGACAAAAGTAAACTGCACTTAGACACAAATGTTGAACTTTTGTGGGAAAGGTACCCTAAAGAGGGGACCGATATGGGAGATTTTAGAAGTAAAACTAAATTTGAACAAAATATTATCCAACGTGTGGACCAAATTGGTTGCCCGTTCAAGAGGTATCGTGCATACCAATTTAGTGAAATTTTTTTAATATTGTGGGGAAGTACCGTATGTTGTGGACCGATATTGCCCATCTTCGAACTGAAACTAAGTTTAGACAAAATATGACGAAGGCAAAATTTTGGACCAAATCAGTTGATCAGTTCGAGAGTTATCGTGCTCTCCAGCCACTATATATGGTGCGGTGGGTTTTTTTACACCTTTCGGTCTGTTTAATTGAGGCAGCGAATGTAAGATGCTCCAACAAAAATTTAAGTGATTCGAGAGCAGATCGCAATCTGAACTTTTCTGAAATTTTGTGTGGGAGGTACCCGAAGGAGTGGACCGATTGAGTACATATTGGAAAACTCATTTAAGCCTGGTATATTTTTCACGATGTGCAAAGTACGGACCATATCGGTTACTCCCTTCAAGAGTTATCGTTCGCATAAATTTTCCGAACATTTTCGAACTTTTGTGGAGGAGGTACCGGAAGGATTGAACCGATAAAACCCATCTTCGAACTTAAACTAAGTTTGGACCAAATATTACGAAAGCCAAATTTTTTAACGGAATCGGCACATCTGATCGAGAGTTATCTTGCGCTCCAACCACTACACACGGTCTCATAGGGCATCTTTCAGGCTATTTTCTCAGGAAGTATGGACTTGCCCCTGATGAAACTTGTACCCTCGTATGGGGTGCATTGAATACAAAATTAAAGCGATTCGAAAACAAGTCCTTAACTGAACTTTTCCGAACTTTTGTATGGGAGGTACCCGAAGGAGTGGACCGATTGAGTACATATTGGAACCACAGGTAAGGCTGGTAGAAATTTCACGATGTGTAAAGTATGGACCAAATCGGTTACTAATTTCAAGAGTTATCGAGCGCATAAATTTTCCGAACATTTTCGAACTTTTGTGGGGGAGGTACCGGAAGGAGTAGATCGATATAACCCATCTTCGAACTTAAACTAAGTTTGGACAAAATATTACGAAGACCAAATTTTGGACCGAATCGGTTGATCCGTTCGAGAGTTATCGTGCGCAACAACCAGACAGACAGAGGGATGGACATTGCTAAATCGACTCCAAACATACTTGGGGTCTAGAACAATTATTTCGATGAGGCACATTTTGCCCGTATGAAAGTGTATATACCCTCGTTGGCATAAATGCTGAGGGTATAAAAATTCCAGCAATAATATAGAGTTCCGTTCCAAATGTTAAAGGCTACCTCCGTTCGTACCATATTTTAAAGGCAACAAACTTGTGGTGGTGTATAATGACTTCTTTATGGTCGTATTTAAATACCCCTATAAATACTGCTTCAGTTTATAAAGGCTCCGCCCTGATAATCTATAAAGACTCCCTCCTGTTCTCCTTAAAAAACAACCTCTGCTCGTCTATAAAGACTCCCTTCTAGTTGCCTATTAAGCCTCCATTCTGGTCGTTTATAAAAATTCCATTTCCTTCTTCAATAAAGACTACCTTCTGGTCACCTATAAAGACACCCTTCCGGCCGTCTGTAAAGATTTTCTTTGATGGTCTTTAAAAAAACTCCCTTTGGTCGTCTATAAAAACTACCAGCCGGTTAACTATAAGGACTTTCTCTGGCCGTCTATGAAGACTCCCTTCCGTCAACAAAGACTATCTTCCGGTCATCCAAAAATACTTACACTTCTGAACTACCTCCATTCGTACATATTCTAAAGACTACTGTCCTGTTTGACTACTACCAAACTTCCGTTTTTTGAAAAATATTTGAATTGTTTTTATTTTAAATCCAACAAAAGTTATCTACAACAGGAGTTTGGTAGTACTTCGAACGAATTTGAATTCGAATCGTCTGAGAGAAAATGGCCATAAAGATTCGTTTATAAGCATTCCATTCCATTCGTCAACAAAGACTACCTTCTGGTCGCCTATGAAGACACCCTTCTGGCCGTTTGTAAAGACTCTCTTTGATCATATATAAAAACACCTTTTGATCGTCTATAAAAACTACCAGCCGTTCAACTATAAGGTTTTTCTCTGGTCGTCTATGAAGACCCCCTTCCGGCAACAAGGACTATTCTTCCGGTCATCCAAAAAGACTTCTACTTCTGGCCGTCTATAAAGCTACCTGGCGGCCACCTAAAAGGTCTTAAATTTTAAATTTTTTTTTGAGGGAGGAGGGAGTTTTATTTGGATGTTGAGCTTTCCATCGATCGTGGAAACATAGCTGAGTGCTATCGGAAGCGTTCATAGGTTACGGAAAGTGAAATGACCAGTAGATATAATGGGGAACCTACAGAATGTCAATGACACCTGGTTTGGCCTTTTGTGGAAAATGTTGATTGGAGCATGTAGAGGTTTCTGTCCTCTGTGAAAGCATACCTGAGTATTACCGTCTTAGATTGTGGAGTGGCAAGTAGATATGTTAGGCGCGATGTATTACAGAAGGCTTGGTAAATTCAGTGGATCTGGTGGAGAGTCCTCGAGAACAGTTTCTAGTACCCAATATGCCTCAGATGACGAAACAAGTCGTTGGCGATCTTTAAAAGCATCATCAACCAGTGGAGATTGCACTTCAATAACAAAGAGTGCAGTTCCATTCTATTTTCTGGCACATTGTTGGGTAACCCCTTATTTATCTACGAGAACGAACAGCTTGCCTATCATACGTTTCCAATATAAGGTTGAGAGGTGCAACGTACAAAATTTTTCCCACGAACATCACTTGAAAAACAAGGAGAGAATACTCTTGTGTCAATGAGTGCGGTCCGACTCTATATTTAGCTGTATATTTAGCTATATATTTATGGTCTTCTTTTTATCGCCCAGTCCGAACAGCTTATCTAACAAAAACTCTTGTACGATGATGGCTTTTGCCATCGTTGAATTTATTGGCCTGGGAATCGAAACCAAGGGTGGCTAACCATTACACTATGGTGTCAACCTCTGATGGAAAAACTGTCGATATTTTGTGTGCAGGATAGGTATGCTAACATTGGTACCACTCTCGCTATCCTGATTAACTAAACAAAATCATCCTAAAAGGGAAAAAAGGAGTCTTCTTATTAGAACAAAGAAAAGAAACTAGGGATGTGTAATGGAAAGCAATAATCGTTTTTTCGACTTTTCGATTTTGGTCTAAAACTAGAAATGCGATTTTTCGGTCTGGCGTTTATTTCAATTGTCTTAAAACTCAACTTTCGACTTTTTCATAACCGCAGAAAATCGATTATAATCGTCTATTTGTCGATTTTTGAGTTTTCTTTTGAAACTGTAAAACCGCCAAATCAACAATCCATAGGCAAACTCTAAAATCGATCACAAGATAATCGATTATGGGATTTTCCCTCCAGACAACAGTCGACTATGATTTTTAGACTTTTGACTGCAAAAGTCGATTAATCGAAAGTCGACTTACCTATCCCTAGAACAAACTGATTATATTTTAACTAAATGATAGGGGACAAATTTCTCTACGACATCACTTGTAAAGTTCCGGGAAAAATAAGCAAGGACTACGCTGAGGGTCTAACAACTCTTCGCTTAAAAATTTGATGATTATCTTGCCTCGAACTTGCAGTATACATGCAAATGTATATGTTATGTCATGCCCCAAGCTAAAATTCTAACCCCCATTATTATGAGTATTCTTTTGTAATATTTTGAATTTACCGAACGGATGTATTGCGTTCCGGTTAACGTAAAGTTAAAAGTGATGGTTGGATTTCAAGGAGGAGCTTCTTTGCATTAACTTTCAATGTAAGAATTATGTTTTTAATGACTCCAAATTGGTTTATTTTGCGTTTTCAAATCCATCAGATAATAAAAGAACACGTATAATAATGGCCCTAAGTCTATCAGATATATTTTTGTTTTTATTGAGTTTCCGGAAAATTTAATTCTTTCATATTCACAATTTTTTTGAAATTCCAACTATTTGGGAAAATTGGTGTGCATTTCTTTTGACCTTTTTATTAGTTATAAAATACCTTGTGGCTTTGATGACGAAAGAAATATGATCAACTACCCTAATTTACTCCACATTACACATTATTATTATTATTACTCAACATTAAGAGTATTTGGCGCCTCTATTCCACCGCCTTCCTCCTTTCCCTTATGCTAGCGGCAATTTAAAATATGACGCAACTAGTGCTTAGTGGTGAAACAATGTTACTCCCATTTTCTCATAAATATCACTGAAAAATTGGAAATTGAATAATTTTCTACGAGCATTTGAAAAGCGAAAGTATTTTTTTTTTCGAGTACTACCCACATTTCTCCAAAGAAGAAAAAAATAAATCAATTTACCATGCAAGTTTTAAGCTGCTAGTTTATCGACAACCACATCATTTATCATTTAAAACAAAACAAAAAAATAAACATTAAGCAAATGATTTGCATCACACATGGTTGGAGCTACAACTCCTACTGTTTCATTGCCCTCAAATTCCTCCCATCAAGAAGAAATACCGTTTTGTTATAGTTTTGTTTCACAGCAACAAAATATGTTGTTGACAACTATGTAGTGCAATTGACATTGTGTGAATGTACATATGCACGATGCATTGATGAGCTGTACTGTTGTGAAAGTAAATCCGTTGTATGTAACATTGTTGTTATTGTTGCTATTGTTATTGAAATTGAGTCTTGAGCTTTGTGACCGATAAACGAAAGAAGATTACAGGGATTTTGTTTTGTGTTGTTTAATGATGAACATGACATTGTCAAAAGTAATAAAGGAAAAGACGAAATTGAAGTTGAAGATAATGGTAAATGACAACAAATAACAACAATCATAAATCACTTAACAATTGTAATAAAACTTAAAACAATTGATGAGGGCTTAACAGTGACACAGACGTAGAAGAAGACTTTGTTTTAGCAACAATTGTTGTCTGCTGTGATTTGCTCTGATTTGTGAGCGATTTTTTTTTGTTTGCTTCACATCAGTTTCAATTTTTATGTATGTATTTTGTATAGAAAACAAAAGTGAAATTTGTTTATATTAATAGAGTTCATTCGAAATGGCAACAAGTTTGTTGCTTAAGTCTTTTGTTTAAAGTTTCCCTTTTTCTTCAAGAATCTTGCAAAAGTGTTACAGTTTTTTTTTTTTTGTCACGCTTTTGTTACATGGTTTTTTTATGTTTGGGTTTTATGACAAACAAGTTTCACGGCACAAATCATAATTCATGTCTTTTTATTAGGCTTTTTGTATTAAATTCCTCCTTCTCGCCTTTCGCTGCACAAAAGCCTTAGCAATGTAGTTCTGGTACCATGTTTGGTTAAATGATTTTGTGTCTGGTTTTTTTACTGTTCTGAAAACCAAAATAACAAAACGTCTTTTTATTGTTTTGCGTGTGCCAGCCAACCAGCCAGCCAGCCAGCCACTCAGCCTCAATGTCGTCGTGAACATGAGTTGACACTTTCTTTTTCTTTGGCAAAAGGCATTACCACCACCACCACCTTGACTATGTGTTATGATTTTTCTTCTTGTTAGAAAAACACCAGCAACTGTTGTTGTTGATGATGTTTACCTTGAACGTTGTCTAGAATTTTGAGTTTTCCATGGCTTGAATTGAATTGAATTCAATTCATGTTTATGTTTGTCTTTGTGATTTCCAGATGATGTCCCCAATGTCATTGAGCTTGTGCGTGCCACCTCTTTTGTCTGTAATGTTATTTTGTTTTTGTTTTTTTTTTATTTATTTATTGTGTCTGGCATTGAAAGTTTAATTAAATACAATTAGCCAAAAGAGAAATTTATGTTATTGGAATTCTATGTTGCCCGGAGCCTAAGAGAAATGGTGATTTAATTTAATGCATTTCCAAGTGCAGTAGAAGAATTTATTGAATCGCTTGCTTTGTTTTTTTAATTGTTTTGGCCAACCATGTTTTGTTGGTTTTGAAGTCACGTGAGTTTTTTTTTTCTTTTTTGACATTTTGATAGACATTTAGAATTTCGTGCCACTGGTATTAATTTTTCTTTGAGGGGTTGGGGCGAAAATTACGTGATTGGATTTTATGCTTTTTTAAAAATGCTTACCTTTTAGAATGTGTATTGTTTGAGCGATATAATCTGTAAAGAAGAGAAGAAATGAGAAGAATTAATTTAAAGTATTTTTAAAGGAAAATGTTAATTATTTTGTTGAATATAAAACTGAATTTAAGAAGAAATTGTAAAGGATGAAATAAAATGAAGACACAGGTTTAATGGAACTAAAATGTTGGAACTTTTTATATAGGGAGTGCAGCTCAAATACATTGAAAGTATTATGGGGTTACAGCATTTCCAAAGGATTAGGTAGTGCCTCTCTGTATTAGAGCCGCCATGAGTAAGAACACAAGGTCATGGAGACGAATGATATATTCCACGTCGACGTCATCAGAAAAGGTTTATTGTCACTCTTTGACTAAAACCTATTTTCCCACAAACATCCCTGAATCAAGCGGGGTAGACTACTCTTCAAATCAAAGAGCGCAGTTCTATTCTAGTTTTTAGCTCATTGGTATGTGATCCCTTCATTGTCTCCGAGACCGAACAGCCTGCGGAACATGGTACGTCTCCACTAGATGAGACATTTTACATGATTGAAATATTCAGGGAAAAAAAACTGTGCAATAACAGCATACTAACCGTTGTCACTATCCTGACTAACTTAACAAAAACTGTTTTATAAGAAAATAAATCGATGGATGAAGGACTAGTTTCTGATGTCCTTCATAAACTCACAAAATTATATGCCAATCGGTTCATTAGTTTTTGAGCTAGAGTTGGCACCGTTTCCAAATGTCATTTCGAGAAAAACACGTTTAATGTTGCTACATACGAATCACAATGAATGTTTCTCCTCCAACACTCATATCTCACATCTATCTACTTATACTTTAAAACAGGCCAATAAGGAGACCACTCCGACTCTATTTGATGTCAATGATGTGTAAATAGTCTCTTTCCCCTAAGTCGAACAGTGCATATTTCAACATCATTTGTGGAGGAGTTGTACTTGGCTGAATTTCTCGGGAAATGTTTACCGAGATGACACCGAAGGCCTCTAAATCACCGTTGACAATGTTGATGTGTATTTAGTCGGAAACTCGATCAAAAGATCCTTTAAAGCCGAGACAAGCTTGCCAAACATTGTACCACTGTGGCTATCCTAACTAAGTACAAAATATTTTATATATCAATCCATAAGCAATTGGATAACTGCTCCGCTTAATAATTGTTTGATGGATGCACTTCTCCTTATGGTTACGTGTTGTCAAAGCTCCAAAGGACGCCAACAAGGAACCATGTTAAGATCATATGCTGCTATTGAATATAAAATTGTCTCATAAATTACTACCCTAGGCCACCTATTATTGTTTGGCACGATAACAATCGAAAGGATTGACTCCAAAAATTTTATCCAGTTCCAAGATGGACTATTGCGATCCGTTTTTTCAGATATCTTCTCAACACCTTTGCGCTTCAATCCAGTTTGAATTCACTTCTAAGATCGTGTTGTCAAGGGTCACGACTACAACACTTTATAGACATACTTTCTGCGACATATATAATTGTTCCACATCCCAGAAGGGACAGGGGAAACTTCTCTTCTCAAAACCGGTACGTTTTGAGTGCACCTCGATTCATATTAACTCAATGACATCGGACCTACAGTTTATCGCTGAGCCCGAACGGCTTGTGCTAAGAACCCACTTGTAGAAATGTCGCCAACATTACATCCCTCAGTAATGCCTCCGCTGAAATATGATGTTGTCTGGCGGGGGAATCGAACGAACCCACGACCTTCAACATGCAAGGCGGGTGTGCATATCAATGCATCACGGAGACACCCACTTCCTGCGATATGGGCAACAAAATGTCTCAATTTTGAGGATCACTTCTTCATACGGCTGTCGCACTGAAGTTTTTAATAGTTTTTGTGGCCTTTGTTAGAATGCTATAATTTTATTCTCTATGCTTTCGTCGTTATTGCCCTGAATCTTCAAAGAATCGCTTGTATCTCCGTCAGGGTTAAGTGTTGTCAAAGTTCCAAAAGACTCGAACAAGGAACCCATGTTATGATCAGGTGCGAAGAGCTGCTATTGAATAGAAGAATGCCTCATAAATGACTACCCTAAAATTTTTTTCGTGGTATCAGTGGAATGGACGACATGAGTAACCTTTTTTCAGCAATAAAAAAATATGTATATAAAAACTGAAAAAATGCAAAAACATCAAATGGGAGTCTTTGGGTGTTGACTAGGCCGGAGCTATTTGTATGGAAGGAAAACACGTTATTGGGCTCTTCGCGTTTCTGATTCCTGGGATTGTACTGAGCAAAAAAGTTCACTAGACCATATGTTACGATGAAAATCGAGCCTCCACGTTTCTTGGATATTTTGGCATATAACAGCCAAACCGTTGAGATTTTCGATCCAACACTAAGGTATAAATTGTAGCTAAATCAATAATTAGCAACTCTCTAGTATAGCGCAAAAACATTGGAACGCTTATTCAGGCAGTTTTGGCCTTGTGGATAAAAAACTTCAAGTCAAAATCGGCTCGATTTTCACAGTGGACGTATGGTCTAGGGGCTTTTTTGCTCAGTACAATCCAATAAGATGTTCAAATCGCCTCACCCAAGTACTGACCCATCCTTCTGTAATGGGGAAAAACGAATTCTGATATTTTAAGGTTATGAAACCAGCACTTTTTGGACGGATATTTAATAGCGTCAATCCGTCTGTCTTGCTGGAATGCACGTGTACTCTGGAACTGATCCACCAATTTGGTCCAAACTTGGATAAAGTTCGTAGATAGCCGACTACTTCGTGTTCCTCCTCACAAAATTTCAAAAATTTTCGCTAAAATGATGAGTGCGATAACTCTCGAAGAGAGCAAACTAGTTGGTCCAATTTTTCACATCTTAATATTTTTTCAGAATTAGATTTTGCCATAAAAAATTACAAAAAAAAAAAAAAAAACTTTCTAAAAGGAGCTGTTTTATGGTATGTGTCACTAAGACGATTTCTGTTTTTTCTTTCAAAAACATTTGATTTACTTTTGTTTTCAATCAAACAAAAATTTTCTACAAAAACAGCAGTTTGTGGAAAATTCGAATCGTCTTAGAGAAACAGGCTATTAGATAAACTCAAGGATTGCTTTGACATTTGTTGCATCATGTTGTGTTCGCCAGTCCTCTCACGATGGTAGAATTTATTTTCGGGCTTAAAAAATCATCCAGCACAGAATACAATAGCTGATTTACGAATTTACAATATTTACGAATTGAGTATCTTGTTGGCCAAAAATGTCAAAAGTACTTACATTATGTTCCACGAAAGTGTATATCGAAGAACACCTTCCACTACTTTCTTCACATAAGTTCAAAATTTTGGTTTAAGTGAAGTTTAAGGGCTTTTTGAGATGTTTTTTTTTTTTTGAAATTTTTAGTGAAGTTACTACTTGAGGTCCTGTTTATGAAATGGTACTTTTTGAGAAGATTTTGGTAAATTTTACTTGCAAAAGTTCAAATTTTGTCCTGAAATGGTGTCGGGAGGCATTCCTGACTTTTTGGCATTTTTTCTCAAAAATGATTTCCTGTAGTGAGAATGAATGAACTTTTGCCTATAAATGCCTAAAATAACATTCATTGCATTTTATTATAAAAAAAAGTTTCCGACAAACCACTTTAATTTTTTGTTGTTGCACGAATGAATGACCTTTTGCCTACTAATCACAGAGGGGAAACATAGGCCTAAAGTTGCTCAAAACTCAAAATATGAAAATCTTTTTTTATGAAAAAAATGTTGATAAACGGCAAGCAGACTCTTTTCTACATTTGCTGTAACCATCCTCGACTTTGTAAGATTAACCAATCCAATGCAGCAGTCGATTGAATTCAGTTATACTGAAAACAAAAAGTAAATTTTCGAAAACTAAGAAATTAGGTGAACTTTAATATGACATTATTTTCGCGAAAATTTAAATTTTTCAAGATTTATTGTTTTTGTACAGTATCCGAACAAGATTTACATTTAAAATTTTCAGATTGATTTTACATCTTTGCTCTTTAATAATGGTGATACATATCCTCTTTATGAAATTTTTTTATGATAATTTTTACGATTACTACAATTTCAATAGTGAAAAAGTCTATTTCCCCGTCGTTTCCCGACCATAGTTTCTTCTAATGTTTTATGCGCTTGAGTCTCAAATATCAGATTCAATCATAAAAAATTGCGCATATTTGCGCCATTCCGAAAAAATCTAATTTTTCTTAACTAAAATAGGAAATATTTTTTTATGGAATTGCAAGGTTTACTCACACTAAATTTTGTTCCGCCTTATAACCGGGGCTCTTATTTATCTGACTAAACCAATACCTATCAAATATGCTTGCATTATTCAGAAATAGTCGCGGCTTTTCCCGTGTGAATTGAGAAAAATTAATTTTAAGTAAGTTTCAATAAATAAAATTTGGAATCAAATATGTGTATATGGGACTATATATACATCTGTACCGATTTGTTTGAAAATTGGCTCAATGTTTTTTTAGGCTAGTTCAGGTTGCATGTGTCAAATTTTAGTGATTTTGGTGAATTTTTATCTCATATCAGACGCGAATATATATGGAAGCTGCATCCAAATCTGGACCGGTTTTCATTAATTTCTATAGGATTAATCCTTGTACAGAAGATATGCATTGTGCAAAATTTTACATCAATCCGACTGTAAATGAGCTTTCTAGGGCTTTTGATCAACTTTTAACACACATTTCCCCTCTGTGCTAATGACTAAAATAACTTTCATTCCATTAAAATATTGAAAAAGGTCCGGCACAAACTACCTTTAATTTTTATGATATGTGAAATAAATAAAAAAATTATATATATGTAATAATACGATGACAGAATAAGTGAGAATCAAACGGTCATGTCATTTTGGGTATGCCGTGGCGCTATAACTTCTTTCAGTTAAATATCAGCTTACAGTGACTTCAAAAAATGTTCAAAAATTCTGAAAAATAAAAGCTTTACGTCCCTATAGCCACATAATGTTTTTCCTGACATAATGAAAAAAAAGCTCAGAAAATTTTATTGTGACCAATTCTTGATTGCTTCAATAAGTATCGAAAGAAATTATTCGCAAAATGTGATACTGGGCAACATCTATAATGATAAACTTAAAATATCAAGCCTAAACGAGAAAATTAACAAAAATCATTAAAAATGATCTTCGCCCTAAAAAGGCAAAATTTCAAAAAATAAAAAACAGGCTGAACCCGTCTGGGATTTGAACCCACGTCCTTGAAAAACATATCAAAAAATGTTGTCATGGCGTGTTAGCGTTCAAAGCCAAAACTCATAACTTCAAAGTCAGCGCAAAAAGCGTTTGATATGAAGAAAATACATTTCTGTGGCCAAGTATCAATCTTAACTCTAAACGAGAAAATTAACAAAAATCATTAAAAATGATCTTCGCCCTAAAAAGGCAAAATTTCAAAAAATCAAGCCATTTAATTTCTTTAAGAAAAAATTCTACTTTTGGCCATAATTTATTCACATGCAACAGCATGCAACTCCAAATAGAAACTCTTCAAATCATTTTAGCAAATAGAAACTCTTCAAATCATTTTTGCAAAATATAAAAAAAAAAATAAATTCCACTTCTAAAGCCAGTAATAACAATAATCCACAGCCAAAATTAATGCAAAAAGCTCACATAATACAACGGCGGTTGGTGGCGATTGTCCCATTGAACAACTGAGCATAGACCTCATTCCAATGCCTCAACACATTGGTACAACATACACAGATGTAAAGTAGAGTTGTAACATAACTGTTTTCAAAAAAAAAAAAAAAAATACAGCAGCAATGTGCAACAGCAACATTTAGAGAATTATGGCTGTAGACAATCAATATATAGCTATAAGTGTGTGCGGTTAGTTGGTGAAAATACCAAGACAATTGAACAACATACTCTGCCTGCCTGCCACCTTCAACCATATGTTACCGGTAAACTATGTAGCGCAGTAGTCAAAACGTAGCAACTGACACCAAGAAATTAAAGAAAACATTAACGATTGTTGGCACAAGATTGCATGAACAACAAACATCACAACTGCAGCAGCAGCAACAACACCAACAACGTATGGCACAGAACATGTTATAATTGTTGTTTATAAATTCAAAAGTGTCTTTCACTTTAAAAGCAATAGTTAAACATTTGTCCAATAAACAAAAGAGCTGGACAAAACGAGCAGGACTTCACCTGCAAAGCAAACGTATTGGAGCCACAGAGCTGGACAACACAAAACAAACACCAATCGTCGTCGTCGTCAGTAGGAAGATAGAACACAAAAAGATGAATACTAAATTAATCTAATAATGCCAATGATGTAAGAATGTGGTTTACCCCGAATAGCCAGGCAACATCAACATCCATCTATACATACAACTTTAAGTGAGCTTTTGTGATTGTTGTTACCTACTACTACCAATGGCAATGGCAGCAATTTCAACATAACATTTACTAATAATTGGCTCTGCATAGCGAAATATATGTGCTGGCAAATGGTAAATGTAGATTTTTTTCTTCAGACACTTGCCGTAGTATCATCATCTCTAATACCATGAACCATTTCTCTGTGAAGGCTGCTGCAATTGCTGCTGTTGTTTCACCAGTCATTGATGAGTTTTCATTTTATTTTCTGCGGGCCGTTAAAGCCTGCTGCCACTGCAGCTGATCACCATCATCATCATCAAATGTTGCAACAATGCATTTTGAAGCTTGCAACAACATTCAAACATTTGCAGAAAAAAAACCACAAAGAAAATGAAAAAATAAAGAAAACCGGGCTATTAACCTATATTTGTAGCCTTTAAATGTTACTCTTTTATGGCGAAGAAGATGAAGCAGAAGAATAATGGAGAAGAAAAATCGATTCTTTAAATGTACATAGAACATACATTAAATTGGCTGTCATATATGGATGTTAGAGCACAACAAAAGGAAAAAACAAAGACAGAAAAAGAAAACAAACACTTGTTGCACACCACCAACACCACAATTGCCATTATCTTTGTCTCACCGGCATATGGTGTCAAAGTTTTTATATTAACCGGCAAATGTTTGATTTGCTCTTCATATCATGTTATTAGTATGCCATATATAATGGTATTTTTCTGTTTTGTATGTAAACATTTTTCAGCAAGTGTCAAGTAAAGGTTGGTTTTTTTGTTAGGCAAAAATAGCAGGTCCCAAAATGATAAAACTAAGTGATACTAACAAGGATGACTCTTGACTGGATCAACCAATTTGGTCCATTTCAAAAAAATTGTCATAAATTGTGTGCAAAATATCTTTCGAAATGATTAACCATTTCATTTATTGTATGCCTCCCACATGTCTCAGATTGATTTGAAATATCCCTAAAGTGAAATATCTATCTGTCTTCGTATTATTCATTTTAATTATCTTCAAGTAAATGACCTGTAGCTTATTGAGTTCTCAAAATGTCAACATTAAAATTTGTCAAAATGTTAAGTGGTATGTATAAAAAAAGTAAAAAAGTATCAGTCGGATTTGCCAACAGAAATATACCCTGAGCCTATGTGAATTGAAACTTTGATCTATGGGCAGATCGAATGTACTTAGGGTCTTTTCAGAGTACTGTGGCACTTTTTGGATATTTGAACTTGCCCACAAAAATGTGGATTAGGAATAAAATTCAAAAGTGTTGTGGAGGCGGTAATCGAAGGAATGGATCGACATAGTTCATTATGGAAGAGAATTTTATTTTGGGAGTAATATCGCACTCAATAGTAATTTCAGTGGGTCATCGTATAACTTTTCGACCAGTATGCCATGTCTCCTGGTCTTGTCGATGGAAAACATAATATCGCTGTAAACAGGACCACAACCAACAGCATCGTATACATTTCCAAAGGATCTTCGAACAGACGCTAAACTGCATTTAGACACGAATGTTGAACTTTTGTGGGAGAGGTACCCTAAGGAGAGGACCGATATGGACAATTTTAGAAGTTAAACTAAATTTGGGCAAAATATTAGGAGAGATTTGGACCAAATTGGTTGCCCCGTTCCAGAGATATTAGTGAAATTTTTGTTAAATATTGGGAGGAAGTACCGCAAGTTGAGGATCGGTATTGCCCATCTTCGAACTGAAAATAAGTTTGGATAAAATATGACGATCGACAAATTTGGGAGTAAATCGGTTGATCAGTTTGAGAGTTATCGTGCTTTCCAGGCACTACATATGGTGACATAGGGGTTTTTACACCTTTCGGGCTGTTTGCTAAAGAGGTATGAACTTGCCCCTGGAAAAACTTTTACCGTCGTCATGGAGGCAGCGAATGCAAGTTGCTTCAACAAACATCAGAATGATTCGAGAGCACGTCTTAAACTGAACTTATCCGAAATTTTGTGTGGGACATATATACTCCATATTCGAACCTGATCTATATCTTCTAGATACATTAGGATGTATAAAGTATAGATCAAATTGATCATTCCTTTCAAGAGTTATGGTGCGCACAATTTTTCCGAAGATTGTTGAACTTTTGTGGGGGAGGTACCTGAAAGAACTTAAACTAAGTTTGGATGAAATATTACGAATGTCAAATTTTGGAATCGGAATCGGTTGATCCGTTCGAGAGTTATGGTGCGCTCCAGCCACCACACATGGTGCCATAGGGGGTTTTTACACATTTCGGACAGTTTTATAAGGAAGTATGGACTTGCGCCTCAAAAAAATTTTAACGTCGTAATAGGGGCAACGAATACCAGTAGTTACAACAAAAATCAAACCGATTCGAGAGCAGGTCCTAAACTGAACTTTCCGAAATTTTATATGGATCGACAGGGTTTTTTCAATTTTCAGGTTATTTTCTCAGGAAGTATGAACTTGCCCCTGATGAAACTTGTACCGTCGTATGGGGAGCGGCGAATGCAAGTTGTTACAACAAAAATCAAACCGATTCGAGAGGAGGTCCTAAACTGAACTTTTCGAAATTTTCTATGGAGCGACAGGGTTTTGTAACTTTCAGGCTATTTTCTCAGGAAGTATGGACTTGCCCCTGATGAAACTTCTACCTTCGTGCGGTGAGCGGTGAATACAAGTTGTCCCAACAAAAATCAAACCGATTCGAGAGCAGGTCTTAAACTGAACTTTTCTGAAATTTTATATGGATCGACAGGGTTTTGCAACTTTCCGGCTATTTTCTCAGGAAGTATGGACTTGCCCCTGATGAAACTTTTACCGTCGTATGGGGAGCGGTGAATACAAGTTGTTACAACAAAAATCAAACCGATTCGAGAGGAGGTCCTGAACTGAACTTTCCGAAATTTTATATGGAGCGACAGGGTTTTGCAACTTTCAGGCTATTTTCTCAGGAAGTATGGACTTGCCCCTGATGAAACTTGTACCGTTGTATGGGGAGCGGTGAATACAAGTTGTTACAACAAAAATCAAACCGATTCGAGAGCAGGTCTTAAACTAAACTTTTCTGAAATTTTGTGTGGAAGGTACCCGAAGGAGTGGACCGATAGAGTCCATTTTGGAACCTCATCTAAGTCTGATTGAAATTTCACGATGTGCAAAGCATGAACCAAATCGGTTACTCCCGTCAAGAGTAATCGTGCGCACAAATTGTCTGCACATTTTCGAACTTTTGTGGGGAGGTATCGGAAGAAGTGGACGAATAAAACCCATCTTCGAACTTAAACTAAGTTTGGACAAAATATTACGAAAGCCATATATGGACCCAATCGGTTCATCCGTTCGAGAGTTATCGTGCGCTCCAGCCAGCCAGACGGACAGACGAACTTTAGTGGGGGAGGTACCGGATGGATTGGACCAATAAAACCCATCTTCGAAATTAAACTAAGTTTGGACAAAATATTTCGAAAACCAAATTTTGGACCGAATCGGTTGATAGTTGTCGTGCGCTCCAGGCAGACAGACAGACATATGGACATGGCCAAGGCAAATTTATATAAGGTAAATGCATGAATTACAACAACTAACAAATTTACAAGAACAACATTGTTTTTATTGAAAATTTAATGTCAAATAATATATTAAAAATTTTCTCAGGAAAAACATTTTGAAAATCCTCTAAAATAGAACAAATTTGAATCAAAATGTAAATAAAAAGCATACTGAACTGTCGTAGGTCATTGTTATTAGTCGTTTACGATGAAAATAAGTATTTTATGGTAGCAAATTTCGAAGTTGCAAATTTCATGAGTAGACCCTATTACATTTTGAAATCCAAATTTACAAAAAAGTAAAATTACAGCTGATTGTCACTTCTACCTTATATAAATGTGCCTTGGATATGGCTAACTCAACTCCAAACAAGGTAACAAGCCAAACAATTATAAACTTCCTTTCCATGTATGTGTCTTAAGTCGTTTGTTTCATTAACAAATTACTTTCTAAAATAAATAAGGACTATAAGGTTAACATGTAGCGTGAACTATTTTTTAACGCTGGATAATACATCGTCACCATAAATACCCGTTTCTTGATTAACTCTAATACATACAACTAAAATGCATGTTCTTGTAAAATTTCAAGCCTCAACGATCCTATTCAAGAAATGGAATTTCGGTAAATGGGATAACATTGCAGATTTTGTTTGATGACGGATCCCAAAACCATGCATTTTCGCGGTTTTGGTTTTATTACTTTCTCCCATTCGTATATGATTAATAATATCCCAAATACTCGCCCTCATAAGATTAATATTCCATAAAACAGTTTTTCATTTTCTCCTGTAAAGATTTTATTTTGTTAGTTACGACTTTGGGCATTTCTGGTGACGATATATCCATTATATGTATATTATATCCGCTCCATAAAATATCTAGTCCCATTGGAATAAAACTACTTATTATTCTCAAAAAAAAAACGGACTTTTTATAAAGACTTCTATGAATACGAATTACAAAAAATGTATTGAATTTTCTTCTACTCTCAAATCGAAGACCACCTCAGAAAAAGGTTAAGCAATTTTTTTTTAAATCTTATGTCATAAATCCTAATGATAACAATTTGCCACGATAATCTATAAACATTAAAACTAGATTGAAATATGATATGTTTATGGTTATAATTTTCTTAAATAATATAATAACACAGTAACGAAATTTAGTTGAAAAAAACCTTTGGTTCTGCCACCAACGCTGGCCAGCCACCATAATTTCATTCATTTCGTTCACATGGTACTCCCTTCTTTGCACCACTTTGGTGGTGGAAAAAATCATCTATTGTTATTTCATGTTATGTCTTAAAGTCGTTCATCATCATAATGCAATGTTTGTACAGGTAGTAGTATCTCATCTAATGCTATTGTGCTGCATTGTTCCAATTTTCTACAATATTTAAAGTGTGCTAAGTTTAAGACATTATTTTTCTTTTGCTTTTTTCGTTCATTGTTTTTATTTATTATTAAACTAATTTTTTCTTATACTTCTTTTTTCTACTTGCCTTTATGGGTTATGGTCATAAATAATAGAAAAAGCCAATACAATCTGTGTTATGATCTTTTTTTCAGAAGCTCTAAATCAGAGATAAAAAATGTTACAAAAGAATTTATGGTTGGAAAACGGCTTGAGTATATACATAGTATGTTTAATTCGCTTTTGATATTTTTTTTTTTTTACTTATTTTATTTTCTTAATGAAATTTATGCTGAATTTAATTAACAGAGTTTTTACACTATTTAATTTTTTAACACGTTTGTGGGGTGAAAAAGAAATAAATCAACGCCATTGTATCGAAGATTGCTGCCACCAATTGGCTGTGGAGTTTGCTTTAAATACATGAAGCTAATATATTTCTCGTATTTTACATTTAGATTGTGTGAACTATAATTTTATTATTATTGTTTTAAGAATTAATTATATTCACCACTTATGTGGAAATTATGTCAGCTGTGTAATGATCTTAATGACATAAGCGTAAAATATTGTTTGAGAACAAAGAAAAGCAAGCAATTAGTTATAGGTCGAAGAAATTATATGTTTTCCATAAGCCAACTTGAAAAATAGATTTCCCTTTTCCTGATCCATTACTGTTTACAGTTTTTTAAGATTACATTTTTACATCTTTGTGTTTATTTCAGCTTTAGTCCATATTTTGTTGTAATTCAATTGTTTGAATAACAACAAAATATTTTAAAGTGGATATGAAATTGATTAGTTGCGGGCGAAGGGTAGGGAATACTATAGTTTCAGTTGTCACCAAACAACTTCATCAGTTCCCTTTTTCATTTTTTAAATTTGAAATACGACTACAGCTATGAATAATACGAGTTGCGGATTTAAATGTAATTTAATCTTACATTTTCCAAGAAGATCTCACTACGACATACCCGGATAAATTTGAAGGAAGATGTTCCATGCGATAAGGTGATTTCATGGCATCTTTTGCATTGGTTCAAACGACGTCGTGAAAGATCCCATCATTTCATTAGCATTTTAAGCCATGCAAAGGAAGCCGTGAAAGATCCGATATTTTCATCAGCATTTGAACCCATTCCATCGATCCAATAGATATGGATTTTGTGTTTATGTTTATACACATTTTTCTAAATACATAAGACTAATTATTTACAATAGGCTTGATGTTGTCGGAGACTCGAAATCACAACCAAATTCATTGCAAAGGGTTGGTGAAAATGACATGCCAAAGCATTGGTGAAAATGACATGTCAAAGCAATGGTGTAAATGACATGCTTTGGATCCAAAAACGAATTCATCGATGAAGATGCTAAAAATATGGCAGCCATTTGCTGGGTATAAACTTGACCTTCTAAGATTTCTCAGTTCATTACACTTGATATAATTGTCAGTATATTATAAAAAATAGCAATCATTATACGAGTGGTGTGGTTTCCAAACCGTATGTTAAACATACTAATTGAGGATACACTAAAATATAGTCTTGTAGTCATGGTTTCAGACAATGAGGCAGCCTTTCGTGTTATCTCTTCAACATCCTGCTGGAAAAGGTAATACGAGAGGCAAACGTTAAAAAAATTACACAATCTACACCAATAGCCACATGTTACTTGCTTATGCTGATGATATAGACATCATGGGACGATCAGTAAAATAAGTAACTGATACCTTTGTGAATATCTAAGGAGAATCTGCTTAAGTTGGCCTGGCGGTAAACTGCGAAAATACCAAGTTGATGGTGTCGACGCGACATAGAGCTCGGACCAATCAACTGTTGAAGTTGGATCCACCTACGTAAACACAACAAACGACATCAGTTGTGAAATAAAAAGAAGAATTGTATTGGCCAACAGATGTTACTTTGGCTTAAGTAAGCAGTTTAGAAACAAATCCACATCTCGTCAAACAAGAATAACACTTTACAAAACACTGATACTACCCGCGCTGATGTATGCTTCCGAAGCCTGGGTACTTGAGCGAGCAGACAAGGCAGTGCTTGGTGTATTTGAGAGAAAAAATTCTTCGTAAAATCTATGGACTAATCTGCGTTGACGATGAATATGGACGTCATATGGACCTCGAGCTGTATCTGCTATACAAAGACATCAGTATAGATAAACGTATCGAGATGCAAGAATTGCGTTGGCTAGACCATATCATAAGAATGAGTTAACCCTCCGTTGGACACCAGAGTCTGGCCAGGCCTTTTTAATTTTATTTTGCATTTTAAACTGGGTTACGATAAAGCTATGAACCTGAGATTCCGGGTAGCTTCATGAAATTTTCTTACCTTTCAAATAAAGGAAACATGAAGTCAACAGGATCACAAGAAAAGGAGCTGCAAGGATTTTTTGACATACATATCACATTCGTAACACATGAGTCTGGTCAGACCCCACCCATTTTTTTTTAAAAATTTCCGAAATTTTCCTTAAAATTTGATTTTTACCAACATTATTTGACAAAATGAATACCCTTTTATAAAATTTGTCGTATTTCACCCTACCATGTCTTCAAAATTACACATAAAAAGGTCGCAAAAGCAGGATAAGGGTTTGAAATCAGTGAATGTACCACAACCTAAAATAAACCCTTGCAACTATGGCTACACTTGTGTCCTAGATAATTATACACATAACTGGACTAATAGAACCCATTACTTAGCTTTTCTGCTCTTTTTGTGGGGTCGATTGGTCCAAATATAGGATTCTCCATATGAATTATAAGAAAATCCTTAGGATATATGCCTTTATTTACCTCTTTATATCATCGTTATTGCACTGCAATAAGCTTTAAAGTTATAAAATAGACACTCTTCATTCTGAATAATAGGCCAAAATAAAATATAGTGCTTCAAAATTAAATATAAATAGGATTTTCGAGCATAGAGACAAGAAAACTACGAATTTTTTACTTCATAGGCATATGTCCGGTTTTACTAACTTGATAAAATCATTTAAATTTATAGTTTTTCGGCATGTTTTTTGGCAAATAAGGATTATTTTTTAAAGATTAGGGTCCTTTAAACATATTCTACAACTTTTTATATGAAAACGTTAATTAAGTTTACTAGAAAAATATAAATAATTATATGGGTCTGGCCAGACTCAGGTGTTACGAATGTGACAAACAATATTGGTGTCCAACGAAGGGTTAAAAAGGCGTATAAATACGGGAAACAGGCCATGGCATCGATGAAGCAAACAATTGGAAGACGAGATGAAAAGGCGCGGTATTCCATAGAGCGAAGCAATAAATAGAGATAAAGGAAGATTTTTTCTTAGTTCGGCTTATAGAACAAATGTTCTGTAACGAGCCAGCTATTCAATTTTCAACACGATCCGAGAAGTGGCGTAAAACTGGATTAAACCGCAGAATGGACCGACATGGTCAATCTTGAAGCTAAATCAAATGTTAGTAGTAATTTCTTTGAACAAATGTCCTGTAATAGGCCACCTATTAAATTTTCAAAACGATCCGAGAATTGGCGTTAAACTGGATTAAACCGCAGAAGGGACCGACATGGCCTATCTTGAAACTAAATAAAATTTTAGTAGTAATTACTCTCGATATTTATATGGTCACTGTTGGATTCTTAAAGCTTTTGGATCATTCCCAGCTAAAATACTCAAATCCATTATTAGGTTTGTATTGAGTATTTTTTTCTTGGTTATGATTGGCTGGCTCGTTCTAATCAGAATCACAAGAACAACCTTCAATGAAACTTTCAAAACTAACCTCGAGCAGCCCTTAAGCGAAAATGTTGATATTTTGTGAGGGAGGTACCGAAATGAAGTTGTCTGAGTTGTAGTCTATCTCGGAAGTTGATTTTAGTTTAAGAGAAATATTATCAGGTGCAAAGGTTGGACCTCTGTCAGTCACACTTTTCGTTGGTAAGAACATTATGTCTAGAAGCGTAATCTCTTGCACAGTTTTTGTTTAGAGCGGTTAGGCCTTTATGTCAAAAGGTATGGACTTGTCGCAAAAAAATTTACGGTCGTAAGCGTGGATAACCTGCCGCAAAAAAAATTCAAACGGTCCATGAGCTGGCCTTAAATTAGAGATTTTATGGGGAAGGTATCCGAAGAGGAAACCGATCCATATCCCATGTTCGAATCTAATCTTTTTATCGACTTGTGAGGCAGGTACCTGAAAGAGTGGGCCGATATATATGTTTGCACAATATGCTAAGAAGTACAACGTCCAATGATCCGGGACATGTTAAAGTTGCATTTTCTTGAAAATTTTTGAAATATTGTCTGATATTTACCCGAAAGAGTGTTCCGATATAGTCGTTATTCGAACCTGATCTATGCCTGTAAGAATTATGATGGAAAGTTTGGATCAAATCGAAAGATATAGTGATGATGTGAGCAGATATGACCCATCTTCGAGCCTGGTATAAGTTTGATTTCCTAAACTGCCTTCAATTTGTCTGAAACTGGTTTCGTTTAAACATTTTTGGGGTCCAGAATATTTTTTTCGATTATCGACATTTGTATACACTCCACTATAGTATGGAGGGTATATTAAGTTTGTTTTTCTGTTTGTAACACATCGAACTAATCATTTGCGACCATATAAAGTATATATATTCTTGATCAGGGTAAAATTCTAAGACGATCTAGCCATGTCCGTCTTTTGTAATCACTCTAGCGTTCGCAAAAATTGATCTAGAGCGCTATATTTTTGTACCCGAGTGTATTTTTTTTCCATAGGCAGGTCAAGTTCGAAGATAGGCTATAGGGCCACTTTTTGGTATAACCTCCATATAACGGTACCTCCCGATTTTCGGTATTTTGGGGAATTTAGCCACATTTTTTGACCGAACTACTTGTAATTTCACGTTTGGGGTTCCTAGTGGTCACAAAATATCTCCAACAAACACCGTCAACATAGGTCCATGTTTTGGTATAGCCCTCATGTAACGGTACCTCCCGATTTTCGGTATTTTGTGGATTTTAACTACATTTTTTGACCAAACTACCTGTTATTGAATATTTGCAGTTTCCAGTAACCGGAAAACATCTACACAAAAAACCCCCCATAATACGCTACCTCCAAATTTTCGGTATTTTTACGATTTTAGCTACAATTTTTGACCGAACTAACTGTAAATTGACAGTTGAGGTTCCTAGTAATCACAAAACATCTCCACCTAAAACTGTCAACATAGGTCCATGTTTTGGTATAGCCCCGTGTAAAGTTACCTCCCGGTTTTCGGTTTTTTGGATTTTAGCTACATTTTTTACCAAGTATCTGCTATTCGACATTTGAGGTTCCTAGTGGTCACAATAAAAAAAAATTCAAAAATTAAATAAAGAGGTTGCTCCTTCTCCAAATGAAAATGTGTTAAACAGACAGGTCGAGACAGGTCAAAATGTAGATATGTGCTGTAAGAGGACACAGCCAGCTTATCGTTTCTGAAAAACAACAATCCTATAAACAAACAAATAAACCATATCGCTCATGTACTCATAAAGTGAACACGTCTCAAAAAATCAAGAAAATTGCGTTTAAAGTAATCGATTGAAATTTAACTTCCCAACTTAAAAAGGTTGTTACAAAAAAAAAAAAAAATATATAAGTAATAAGTAAATAAAAACTATTTGGACTATCATCTTTGTGTTTATTTCAGCTTTAGTCCATATTTTGTTGTATTCAAGTATTTGAATAACAACAAAATGTTTTACAGTGGATATGAAATTGATTAGTTGCGGGCGGAGGGTAGGGAATACTATAGTTTCAGTTGTCACCAAACAACTTCATCAGTTCCCTTTTCCGCCGACTCTGTATCGATAAACAGGTCAATAAGCCCATCCAGCAAATTAAACAAAATGAGAAATTTGCTATATGGCCCTAAAACTGATTACCCTACAATTTGAGTCGAACTAAAGAATTTCATATCCACCACTGTTTTTATGTCGTCTTTGCTTTGCAAAGAATACGAACATAGGAGTGTTGCTTCAATAAGCGGGGGTAAAACAACGAGAAAGTTGTTGTTTTTGCATTACGCATTGATCAACAAGGCCGTGCTGATGCCTATTATTGTTGTTGGCGTTTTTATTGTTGGACTGCAGAATTTTACATCTTTGTGTTTATTTCAGCTTTAGTCCATATTTTGTTGTATTCAAGTATTTGAATAACAACAAAATGTTTATTTGGACTATCTTTTGCAAAGAGCTAGAGAGATATCAGTGCTTGATTTGAAGTGTTTTAGTGGTTCATAAGCCCAAACAACTTTTTTGATGATTTATGCTAAACTCTTAGAAAATAAGGTGTAACCCCTTGAGTTTTAGAGATATTAAGTGGAAAATTTGACACAAGTTAAAATAGAGGTCGTAGAAAAATAGAAATTGCTAACTCCAAAACTCACTTTTTGATTTATGCCACTCTTTAAATAAATAAGCGATATATCGATAACAAATTTCCAGCAAGTGGTATGTTCTTTCCCCAGGAATTATGTACTTTCCGGTATAAGAAAAATATATCCATCTTTAGGAGGATGTGCGTGGCATCCTCCTTTTAATCGAACATTGTGGCATTCTTAATTTCAATACGTTTAGTTTTTGTTTTTTTTTTAATAATTGGAAAATAATAAATGCCTTTGATAAAATCCTTTTTACATTCAAGAAGGTGTGTTTTAATTTTAGAAAATTATTAATTTCCTGTAGGGGTTTTAAGTCGTTTCTTATGGCTATTTTAAAACTATATTTTATCAGTTCTTACATGTTTTTTAGCAATGGAAGCTTACTTTTTTCTATTGCATGTATGTGTCTTAAGTCTTTTGTTTCATTACAAATTTCTATTCCATATAGCACAAAAAGTAAAACTGAAATTTATGCAAAATTTCACACCTGAATGTCGGTTGGTTGGCATTGACCATAAAAGTATTTTTTCAACACAATAAATAGACTGAATTATTTTAAGACTTTGTTTCCTTTATTTCTAAAAAAACAACAAACAAATCTCAACAATTCAATGCCAAGCAAATCCCCGATTTCCTTTTAAGCGGCGTTAGGCAGCTGTTAACAGATTTCTATCTTTGTCTATCTTCTATCAGGCGCGTTTAGAAAAATTTCACCTTGATAATGTTTTTTTTTTCTTTTGTGTTATTTTTGTTGGTAGTGTTTGGTCCCCAAATCCATTTGATCACGATTTTAAGCTTTTTGGTTTTCAAAAAACAGCTATTAAAGGAAAGTGTTAACTAGATGTTCGTTTTCATTTGCCACAAAATGCCCAAGAGATGTATTTAGTATTTCTTAAACTTCGCTCTCTATGTGTGTTTGTATGTGTGTTGTTGCAAATTCTTTGGCAATGCGTCTTGTTTGAAAGACAAAAAATGTTTGATATTTAAATAGATTACCATCATTGGCTTTGTGAAAATCTACAAATAATTGGAGGGGTCGTTCGTTCGCCAAGTGAAAATAAATGATTTGTAGTTGGAAATACAAAAAAAAAATCATTTGAAGAAGATATGCAAATCGTAAACGTAGAAAAATGATAATGGTTTTTTAATTGCTGAAACATTTATTTTCAAAATTAAATCGAGCATTGTTAAAATTCAATTAGTTTGTAAATATGATTTTTTTCTGGTGGTTGGGGTTTTTCTTCTAAGAAATAAAATAAAGTTGTTAATTGAGTTAATTTGTAAATCGGCAAAAAAAACTCATATTCCTTTATGTCAAAGATGACTTCTTCGGGGAAATATTGGAATTGTCTTACACGAAATATGGTTTTGTCGAGGATTTTTAAAGAATATATTTTTTTCAAATATCTATAAGCCTTTAGCATGGATTTTAAGGTTTGAACCTAGACTTATTGTAGTTCCCCAATTGAGTTGTATAAAGCAGCGATTTCTCCTGAGAATGTCCAATCATTCTAAACGTTCACCCCCCCCACATCCATGTTTTAGTGTAGTCCCGCAGATGCATAACTAATATTTTCTTCTTTCATTGACCATTTAATTTTTAAATTGAATTTATTTTCTCTTTTCTTTCTAAACCCCATAAAAAGAAAACAAAGATGACCAAAGAATTAGAAAAATTAAAACTTTCTCACAACTCTCAACTAATAAAGATCACAGTTGTATTAATAGAGCATAGCCTGACAACCAACCAACTATTCAATATCATCAGCATTTCATCTCGTTAAGACTACTTAAACGTGATTACGATAATTGTTATTTAAGAAGATCAGCAGTTAATAACTCAATACAGCCACTTCTAATTGCAACGTTTAAATACTTGCCAGGCGGACAATGCAGACAAACCATACGGCAACAAAAAAGCGTTCTAAATTTTATAATAACTCAAACAACAATGTGTTAAAAAAACAACGCCAACTATAACATGAAATAAATAGCATTAAAAAAACACCACTGACCAAAAGGAACTTTAAAATCAGAACATCTGATAAAATTTCCAAAGCACGCATACAACAAGGCAAATGATGCGTGTTATAGGCCATGAGGAAAACCATGGTTAAAACCAAAACAGCAATGAACGTGATTGTTTACGAAAGCCATGAAGCAAAAATACAAGAAAAACTCCCCCAAAAAAACCTCCAAAACATTTTACAACAAAAGAAATTTCTCCAACAGTTAAACAGTTAACATTTTTGTGGAGATAAAAATCTCAGCTATGCTTAGCAAATTGTAACAATTTTCTGGCTATTGTTTTTAATATTTTAATTGATTACCATAAGAATATGGTTGAAACTTCGTTTTTTTGTTATTGTTTTCTTTTGTCTATTTAACTTCCAATGACAGCCATTGGAATTAGAGTAAATAAGTCATATGACAAAGCTTTTTTTGCAGTTTTTTTTCCTTTTCTCATTGACCATTTTTAGTTATTGGTCCGTTGTTCGTTGTTGGTCCATGGCGTCCGTATGTTACTTTTGTTAGTCTGAAGTCTTGTAAACAATCCATTGTTTGTTAATTTCTGTTAATCCTGCTTCTTTTTTTTCCATCTTCCATTTCTCTTAAGTTATTCTTTTTTATTTTATTTTAACTAAAGTGGAGCAAAGTCAAGTTTTTTCTTTTCTATTCTTGTCTCTGCAAAGTTTTCCCATTTTAGGAAATAAATCTTATTTTTTTGCTGGCCTTCTTGTTGGACATATGACCACTTGAAAATTAAGAGATTTATTAGCCTTTAAATATATAGACTAAGTCATCTTTAAGAACAATGGAAAATTCTTTTTTGCTTTTTGTACGAAGGCATTTTTTCGTATTGAATTGAGTTGTATGTTAACTCAAGAGGCTCAACTCAATTAATAGATTGCATTTTTTTGTAACCAATTTCCAAGTGGATAAATTGATTTTTAAATGGGGGAGCAGTTTTAAGGTGTCCGTAGGAGAAATATTGGAGACGTTTATTGTGCATTTTGTAGAGTTTGTTTTCAGGATATTTACAAGAATAATCAAAATCAAAATCTTGAATTTTTAGGATTAAAGCTTGGATTTTGTAAATTTTTTACACTATCAACTGGGACATAAGCTTGGTTATTAAGAATATTTTTGCACTGGAGTTCTGAGCGTTGATTTTTAAGAATATTTTAGAAAATCTTCACAACAATTTTTTTTACAGTTTTCAGAGGACAGCAGTAGGGTTATGACTTTTTTGCAACCTTATATCCCTGTATCATAGCGTGATGAGTTTCTACATAAGATTACATAAAATTTTAATTATATTTTTTTAAGATTTTTTAAAAATATTTTTAAATAATTTTTTATAAATTTTAACTTTATTATTTTCGTAAGGTTTTAAATTATTTTTTTTAAGAAATAAAGTAGCCGTAGAAGTTAGTAGTGATGTAATAAAAGTGAATTTAACAAATATTTTTCACAGGATTAAAATAACTAATTTTATTAAGAACTAACACAGCCTTATATGTGGACTATGTAATAAGCTTGGATTTTTTTAATATTTTTACAAAGTTCTTTAATTAAAAAAATAAAACGGCTATAGAGTTAATTTTTGTTGGATATTGTGAGATATATTTTTAAAAATTGTTATTTTCAAAAACTAGAATAGCCATTGTGAAATTTTTAAAGGAAATTACGATATTTTTAAGAACTGTTTAAAAATATTTTTTTTAAGAATTTTAAAAATAGTTTTAAATAATTTTTTATACATTTTAACTTTAATATTTTCTTAAATGTTTTAAATTATTTTTTTAAGAAATAAAGGAGCCGTAGGAATTAGTATTTAAAAAACATTTTGTATCTATTTTTCAATTTTTTTTTTTTTAATATTTTAAAAATATTTTTTGAAGATCTATTGGTCATATACGTGGATTTTTTAAAAATAATTTTTGGTATTTTTAATAATTGAATAAAATATTTTTAAGATTATCTAAAAATTTTATAAAAATTTATTTCCAATTTTTTAAATATATGTAAATTTCGTTAAACATATATATTTTTTTAATTTTTTATTTTTTTTTTGACAATTATTGTTGACTATAAGAAGATAAAAATTTTTAAAAATATTTTTCAAGTGCTAACCGAGCCATAGACCTAAATGTTTCTAATACTTTTTGATTGTTTTAATATTTTTTAATAACTGATTCAACATATTTCTTTAAGATTATTAAAAATTGTTTAAAAACGTCTTTCATATATATATAATATTTTTAATTAATATTTTAACTATTTTTAAATATATTTTTTCAAGAACTAACTAACTGAAAAACTAAGAGCCATAGGCGTTGATTTTTTGAAAATAATTTTTGAACATTTTTCATGATGCAATTAAATAATTGCGAAATATTGGAAAAAAAGAATGAAGAAATAAAGAAACAAATATAATGACCTCAAGCTCAAAAAACGTTTTATTTGTTACATTTTTCAAAATTGTTTAAATTTTTTTGTCAAGAACTTAGAGATCTGTTGACGTGGATAATTTTAAGAATTGTTTAAAAATTAAGAAAGAAGAGTTTAAAGAATTTATTTTTTTTTTAAACATATTTTCACTTTTTTAGATTTTATTTTAAATGATATTTAGGATTTTTTGTTTGTTTAAGAAATATACATGTCATAGACGCCTTTAAAAAAAAGAAGATTTTAATATTGATTTCGAATATCTTTACGACTTTTAAAATATTTTTTCAAGAACCAATAGAACCAAAAAAAAAAAAAAAAATATTTAAAAATATATATTTTTATTTTTTGGAAATATTTTTCAGGAACTGAAGAAGCCAGAATTTTTTTTAATATTGTTTCAATATGACAAAATTATCCATTGAGAAAGATTATTTAAAAATATTCATTGACATTTTTTATGGTATATTTTTTAAATTTTGTAACGAATTTAAAAAAAAAACAGTTTTGAAGAACAGTAAGGGCCATAGAAGGGGGTTTAAAAATAGTCTTTAATATTTTTTAAAAATATTTGCCAAGATCTAAAATATAATTTTTAAGAACTAAAGGAGCCAAAAACCTAAATTTAAAACATTATATTTTTACTTTCCTTTTCAAATATGTGTTTTTGAGCTTGGATTAAGACAAGACGAGCAATCCCTTCAATCATTGGGATTTTTACCTGTAATTTTTGAATTCTTTATATAGTCGAAGGTAATTGGCCGAAAGTACCAAGCCGATTTGAGTGCCATTGAATAAAAAAGGTACTATAACACTGTGGAACATTTTCAAGGTAATCTTGTGCAACCAATTTGAGCTGAGGATTTTTTGAGAGTAAAGACCCAAGCGACAGAAACCCTCTTTGGGTTTTGTTATGTCAGATCCAGCTTGGATTTTATGGCTCCACCTAAACATGGTTAAATATTGACTTTTTAAAGCAATTCTGGGCTATATCTCTGAAACCTATGTGAATCTTGATCTGACCTCTGGAGAAAATTTGTAGATAAGGACAAGAATAACATATTTGTAGAAATAATGAACTCGAAAAACTACATTTATTTCCTCAAATTTTATAAAATATCGAAAATTTCCATAATTTGTATACATTTCGTACCATATCTCCAAAACCTTTAATTTTTTCTTTTGGAAAAAAAAATCGCTGGAATGTAATACACAACTCTTCAGAACATGCCATTGTTGTAAAATGTCTCTATAACGTTTTTTTCAGTATATTTTTAAATTTAATAAATATGTCACTAATGTGGTAAAATCCGAAATGCGAGATAAACTGTTGGTGTGAACTGTGTTTAAAATAAGTGTTGTAAAGATATGATGCAAAATACCACTGAAACAACATGAAGTACGCATTTTAGAGTTTCAGAATGTTCTGAAGAATTGTTGAGAACTTTATTTGGAAGATTTTTGCAAAGGGTTACTTGGTTCAATTCCCAACAGTTTAGCTAATACTGACCAGAATTTCAGCAATTATGTAAAATTTTCTATATTTTATCGATTTGGTGCCCTAGGTGGAGTTTTTCTTATGTGGTCTGTTCAAAAGATAAGTTCTACTAGTTTAGGATTACCAAAGACAGCAAGGCCAAATTCCTTTTCGTTTCTGAGATAAAGGCTCGATAAATGCAAAAAACTGTAGTTTTAGCCCGGTTTAGATGAGGCCATAAAATCTGAACTGGATCTGACAGGACAAAACCCTACTAGGGTTTTTGTAGTCTCAATATGTACAGTCAAAAAAATGCAAACTAGAAGTTGTCTACATTTTCAGTGTTGCATAGTGTATTACCACCTTCATGGTGATACACTCTTTTGTATCATGAGTTTAGTTGAGGCTTTGTGTTGACCCAATAGCTCGTCTACGGATTGATCAAGGTATAAAAAAGTTAAAAATGAAGAGTATATCCTTGGCCAATAAACGATTAATTTAGCAGGAAAAAATTAGGTTGATTAGGTCAGACATTATGTGTGGTCAGAATTGGGCGTCGAAAAGTTGCAAAGGAAGCAGTTAATAGTTCAAGATTGAATGTATCGTTCCGATAGTAAGCATGATCAATGGCACAACGTTTCCCGTTCAAGTCTTAATGCTTCACAATTGACAAAACTTACATAGCTAAATTATTTAGTTGTAATGATTTCCCTTGCGACGTGATGTCATGGGAATGTTTAATAATGTGGTTTAGCCAAGGAGTCATAATGGGGAATCAGTCAGATAGGGAAATCCATAAACTATGTGAAATGCTGCCTTACCAGTTTGTATTTGAAATAAGAGAAGTTGAAGTTTATTCTAAGTTTGGTTTTAAGGACAAATATAGATTTATTAGCGACATAAGTAAGCAGTTATATATTTATATCCATTTCTCTAGTCGAGACTTAAATCCGTTACCTTATTAAATAGTATTTATTTATAAGATCATTTACCTCTCACTCTATTAATTTCGAATAACTGTGTCGTTAACAAAGCCGATCATAAATAGATTTTTGTTTTTGTCAACTCGTGTTATCGCAATTAAAACAAATTGATAACAACAATTCTTGAAATTTCTTTTTAAATATTCCATAAACACACACGACATTCATCAACCATCACAACGTGATATTATTTCTCATGAAGTGTGTCCCCACCAAAAGTATTTCACAGACACTATTAACTTTCTCATGTAAAACTAATTCTAATTTGAATAAGTTTGATTAATAAAGGTTGTTGCTGTTTTTGGAAATATGCTAATGTTTTTTGTTCGGTTTTGGTTTGGATCTTAATTGGTATCATTTCACTGTGATTCATCATCAATATCAACCAAAGACGACGTCATCTGCCCCAAACAAGGTGGTGTGGGCATATTAACTTTATTTAAAATTCAGCTAACGTCTGCCTATCTGGCGATGTGATATTCCAATCAATAGATATACTAAACTTGGCATTTGAACGCCACACGAAGAGAGAAATTGTTATGGAAACACAAATCTTACCTTATTTAGAAGATTATAAATGAACAGTTAGTTGTTGAGGTGGGTCTGTGATGTATGAAACTGAAAGTAAAAAAGTGAGAAAGAAATAAAACAAAATTAGTTAATTAAATAAACAACGCAGACATAAAAGGCAATACGATTTTAATCAATTATTCTATTAGGGTAGTAATGTGTGGGCAAATAATCGAGATGTCATAAAAATTGTTTTTGAGAAATTTTGCATAAGCATGTTTGCAATAAAGTTAAGAGCCACTCATTTATTTTATTGTCGAGAAAGAAAGGCATTTTCTTTCTTTTTTCTGTCAAAGTACAACTCTCTTTGCAATATTTGAAAAGTTTTCTTTATTGCAAAAAAGAAACAAATGTAAATGACATATTCGACATCTGTTGCATATTTAGACAAACTATTGTGTTAACCTATCAGCAGCATCGTCATCATCATCTATTGTCATACGAATATGGGTTACAAATTCACACTAAGAGGAAAAAACCAGGAATACCAAACTAGGTGACAATACCAAATATGAGTAAAGGCAATTTCAAATATATTTCTTTTTTTTCTGCAGAATATAATACCACCAATAAAAAAGCCAGCCATTTTCTATTATAAATCAATTGCACTTGTTTCAATATCATTTTTATTGTTTTCTCTATTGACCACATTTGGCTTCATCTCTATTAACCATTTATGGGTTTTCTTGTTGTGAGACATTTATGCAAATTATTATTGTTATGCTACCGCTGCTGGCCCCTGCCAAAGTCTTTCTTGTGGAATATTTTATTTTGTAGCGAGAAATTTTTATTCGTTTAGTTCAGTTCATTTTTGTTCATTGGTTACATGTTTTACATTCAATGTATGACTTCTTCTACGTCTAAGCATTGTATGTCTACTTGGTTTTTTTTTTTTTTTTGATATTTTGGCAACCCGTCTAGCTGTCTGACTGGCCCACAACTCTGGGTCAACTTTCGCTTGTTGTCGTTTTATAGTGAATTTTCTGAATTTGCAAAGTGGCCATAAAAACTTGCCAAAAAATAAATATTCTACAATTGTCCAGCGTTGTTGAATGTTGACTACTACATGGTCTTAAGTCTGGTGGCTGGATATGAAAATTTCTCCTGCCAACTTACTTCTACTTTTGGGGGAAAATGTTTGTGTTGTTGTTAATAAGGAAATATTTAAAACAGTAGCTTGCTATTTGTTGTTTAGTAATGAGAATGAATTTGTAAGGAGATTTTTGGGGAATTATTATTTCTTCTGGGACTACCACAGGCGTTATGAGGGACTATTTATGATGCAACCAACCAGTACAGAATTGGTGAAAATGTTCACAAAGGTCATTGGTTTTCTAATATAAGCACAACCGTAGTCTCCCTAAAGAACTCCAAACGTTTTTTTCAATGAATGCCAGAGAATAGTTCGGGTTATAGGAAAAGTGTTCAGTAGTGTGATTCTCTAACTCATATTTTGAGTTACCGACAAAATTCGGTAAACTTAAAATGCTTATAATTTCGGTCATTAACGATATTATTCGGTAAGTTAGCGATAGCAACAGTGCTGTTACTTTTACTTGAACTTTTCATTCATATTTTTTGCTATTTAATGCTACCGCACTACAGTTCTGGAGACAACCTAGTAAATGAAACTTGTCCACATTTTACTTGCTTTTAACTGAGAACTTTTCGGTTGTACTTCCTTCATATATAGTACTTGGATAGTACTTCCTTTAAAATCTCTTCTAAATTTCTATTTTCCTTAACTAATGAACGAACTTCCATTACATATTTTGGTCTTTACTTCGTTGTTGCTGTTGTTATTATTGCGGTTCACATGTGTGTCATTTAATGGCAGCTCAGCGATTTTTCTTTTGCATGCAGCAACAGCAGCAGTCAAAAGACTCTTTTTTGTTGCATTCTGGTAAAAAGACATTGAACTGCAGCCCCACTTTCTATTGGGGCCACAGACTTTGTTGTTTTTAGTTGTTGTTGTTGCTGCTCCATGTGTATTTATTTGCCATGTCTTCTTTAGAGACCGCGTGAACAACAGCAACAAACAAAACAAACTAAAAAACCAAACTAAGCCGCAAAACATAATGAATGGAAAAAATACATTCCACATTAATTTACACAAACAGCAAACTTTTCTTGGCTGACTTGCTCGATGGTCGGATGTTATTGTGTCTGCCTGTTATTGAAAAATACAAAAAAAAAGACGATACCGGCAAATAATGTAAATCCTATGTAGAGTGTCGGTTATATTGCCAAGTCTTTTCATTAAATGGCAAATATTTAACAATGTATTAAAAGAAAAAAAAAAACAAGAACGAACGACTTATGAATACATAAAAGACCATAACAAGTTGTAGGAAAAACGAGCGGTTAAGCGAAGGTGGTTTAAAAGCGAATGCATACATACATATGTGCTAAATTGTTTTCTGGTGATCTAGAAATCAATGGTTATGAAAAGACATAGGAGCACAAAAAATATTTTAGTGTAAATGTGTGAAGATGTTTGGGGGAGTTTTGTGGGGCCATCATTTCTTTGAGGATTATTGAAAAGATCTGTTGGTTTGCTTGAAATTGTTGTAAGTGTTGTAAGTTGGGATAACATTTAGGAAATGTCCTTTGTTTAATACAAAAGACTGAAGACACAAACTCTTAGCTCCATACAAACGATTTTTCAAAAATAATATATTTAAAAATTTGGTTTTGTGGAGAAGATTTTTTAAAACATGATCAAAAGACTTTTTTAGAATTCTTAAAGAAATTTTGATGTAGCAATGACAGACCCAACTTATGGTATGTTCTTTGGGGCCAATTTTTTAAACTTTCTGCTAACAACAATCGTGTATTTTTTTACACTTTTTGGTCTCATAACTTTGATAGCCTGAAGATGATTGACTATGAATACTGAATGTAATACTGTAATACTGAATGGATTCCAAAAAATAATTTTGTTTAGTATCATGGATTTTTAAAAAATCTTTTTGAGGCAAGTCTATTTTTCAAAAACATATTTTTCAAGCCCATGGATTTTTTCAGGGACGTAAAAAAGTAATTTTCCATGCATGTGGATTTTTAAAAATATTTTAGACACGTGGAGTTTTAATTTTTTTTGCAGGTAAGTTTTAAAAATATTTTTAAGCACGTGGATTTTTCAAAATATAATATTTCTGGCATGTGGACTTTTAAACGTATTAAGCACCTACACCACGTGGATTAAATTATTTTTTCATGCACGTAGATTTTAAAAAATTTATATTTTTCAGGAACGTGGATTTTTAAAAACATTTGTTTCAGGCACGAGAATTTTGAAAGATATTTTTTGAGAATCGTGAATTTTTAATTTTTTTTCGGGTAATTTTTAAAAATATTTTTGGATTTTGATAAATATTTTTCATGCACGTGGATTTTTCAAAATATAATATTGCTGGCATGTGGATTTTTAAACATATTAAGCACCTACACCTTGTGGATTTAAAAAAACTATTTTTTGAGGCAGCTAGATTTTAAAAATAATTATTTATTCAGGCACGTAGATTTAAAAAAATATATATTTTTCAGGAACGTGGATTTTCAAAAGCATTTGTTTCAGGCACGAGCATTTTTAAAAGATATTTTTTGAGAATCGTCGATTTTTAATTTTTTTTTAGGTAATTTTAAAAAAATATTTTTTTACGCACGTGGATATTGAAAAATATTTTTTTCATGTACGTGGATTTTTTAGAATATAATATTTCTGGCATGTGGATTTTTAAACATATTAAGCACCTACATCCTGTGGATATAAAAAAATATATTTTTTCGGCAGCTGGATTTTAAAAATAATTATTTTTTCAGGCACGTAGATTTTAAAAAAATTATATTTTTCAGGAACGTGGATTTTTAAAAACATTTGTTTCAGGCACGAGAATTTTTAAAAATATATTTTTTCAGGCACGTGTATTTTTAAAAAAATATATTTCAGGCACGGTTGCCACCGTGGTGCCATGGTATGCACACCCGCCTTGCACACATAAGGTCGTGGGTTCGATTCCCCGGCCAGGCAACATCAAAACACTTTTCAACGGTGGCAAAATACCTCTCAGTAATGTTGGCGACATTTCCTGAGTATTTCAGCCATGTAAAACTTCTCTCTGTAGGTCCCATATCATTGAGCTAATATGCACTCATTGATACGAGAGAAGTCTCCCTTGTCCCTTATGGGATGTTTGTGGAACAATTATATAATTATATATATTTCAGGCACGTGCATTTTAAAAATATATTTTTAGGCACCTGAATTTCTAGAAATATATTTTTGAGCTCTAAGGCACGTGGATTTTTAGAAATATATTGTTTGTACTCTGAGGCACGTCGATTTCTAAAAATATATTTCTGGGCTCTGAGGCACGTGGATTTCTCAAAATATATTTCTGGGCTCTGAGGCACGTGGATTTCTAAAAATATATTGGGTGCCACCGTGGTGCAATGGTATGCACGCCGCCTTGCACACAGAAGGTCGTGGGTTCGATTCCCCGGCCAGGCAACATCAAACATTTTTCAACGGTGGCAAAATACCCCTCATTATTGTTGGCAAAATTTCCTGAGTATTTCAGCCTTGAAAAACTTCTCTACAAGTTGTGTCTTAAGACACGCCATTCGGACTCGGCGATAAACAGTAGGTCCCATATCATTGAGCTAAATATGAATCGGGGTGCACTCATTGATATGAGAGAAGTCTCCCTTGTCCCGTATGGGATGTTGTGGAACAATGTTTTTTGTTATTTCTGGGCTCTGAGGCACGTGGATTTCTAAAAATAGATTTCTGGGCTCTGAGGCACGTGGATTTCTAAAAATATATTTCTGGGCTCTGAGGCATGTGGATTTCTAAAAATATATTTCTGGGCTCTGAGGCACGTGGATTTCTAAAAATATATTTCTGGGCTCTGAGGCACGTAGATTTATAAAAATATATTTCTGGGCTCTGAGGCACGTGGATTTCTTAAAATATATTTCTGGGCTCTGAGGCACGTGAATTTCTAGAAATATATTTTGGGCTCTGAAGCATGTGGATTTCTAAAATATATTTTTGGGCTCTGAGGCACGTTGATTTCTAAAAATATATTTCTGGACTCTGAGGCAGGTGGATTTGTAAAAATATATTTCTGGGCTATGAGGTACGTTGATTTCTAAAAATATATTCCCGGGCTCTGAGGCACGTGGATTTCTAGAAATATATTTTTGGGCTTTAAGGTACGTTGATTTCCAGGATTGTAGTTTTGGGCTTCGAGACACGTGGATTGGTTTGAGGCACGTGCTTTTTTAGAACTATTCTTGTAGAGAATTTTATTGAGGCACGCGGATTTTTAAAACTAATTTTATTGAGGCACGCGGATTTTTAAAACAAATTTTTCATACACGCGGATTTTTAGAACGATTTTATTTGAGGCACACGGATTTTTAAAAAATATATATTTTTGAGCGAAAATCCAAGCCCTTAATTCTTATTTTTTTGAGTCGGAACCCTTAATATAGAAATATATTTTTCGGCGGTACGTGAATTTCTAGAAATACATTTTCTTGACACAGTTAAGTTAAGTTAAGTTAAAGTTTATTGAGACTCATATAAAAAACATTACAAATGGTATTGTGAAACAAATACATAAATAAAGAAACTTAAAACTATAAGGTATTATTTTAATTTCCATAATATGTTTATGTTAACAAATTGTGATAATGTCGGTGTGAGAAAATGAATACAAAGTTACTTAGAAAATGTGCTTGCTCCCGGCACATCCAGTATCTCGCAGAGCTTTGTCTGCTAGGAAGTTGTAATAATAATAATAATAATAATAATAATAATAATAATAATAATAATAATAATAATAATAATAATAATAATAATAATAATAATAATAATAATAATAATAATAATAATAATAATAACAATAATAATAATAATAATAATAATAATAATAATAATAATAATAATAATAATAATAATAATAATAATAATAATAATAATAATAATAATAATAATAATAATAATAATAAAAATAATAATAATAAAAACATTTACCTTAAAAACTATCTTACAAACTAAATATAAAAAAAAAAAACTAACCCCTGTGTATACCGGGAGTAGGAGAGTGATAAAGCAAAGCACTATTGTTACCAATTTGTTCATTCATAATGCCAATGGGCGACAAATAATTTGTATTATTCCAATTAAAATTTTCTTCAGAAATCAAGATGTTTTGCATCACGATACCTTCAAAATTACTAAGTCTTTGAACAAATCTGAATAAAAGATCAAGAGCATAATCCGAAATTTTGGTGATTGAGGAGGACTCATATAAATATTCATTCGAAAATCTTTTATTTTCTGATTTATAATTCTTCCCTATGCATTTCCGAATTATGTTTCTTTCAAAAACCTCCATTTCCCTCATTACTGTAGGCGAAATGGTAAACCATATTGGAAATGCATAGAGAAGAATTGGCCGAATACTAACTTTATATAAAAGTAATTTTGTTTCTACTGGTAAATGCTTGTTACATAATAATTTTGAGAAAGAGTATTGCATTTTTCTAGCTTTTTGCAGACTCTTTCTAGCATGAACATTAAATTTTAGTAACTTATTAAAATTCACTCCAAGATATTTCACACTATCTTCAAAACAGATTTCATTCCCTTGTAAGAATAGCTTAAGTTCCTTACTCTGTGGGACAACAAAATATTTGCATTTACCAGACGGGTTACGTATACATATAGCTTTACTTTTCGATGTATTAATTTTGATTCCCCAGTTCTCATAAAAGGAATTGACGTGCTCTAGGTGTGCACTCACGTGGCTGAGCGCAGCGTCAGGTGATTCACTATGAGCATAGAGCAAGGAATCATCAGCGTAAAGGATTCCTTTAGATTCTCCAAATTCGTGAGGAAAATCTGAAATTAATATATTGTAAAGAAGTGGCGACAAAATGGAACCTTGTGGCACACCACAGCTTACACTTCCAGTGGATGACAAATTGTTACTATGAGTAACGCAAAATTTTCTATTAGAAAAAAAACTTTGAATCAATTTAATAAGAGAAGAAGGAAATCCAATTGAAATCATTTTATATAAAATGCTTTTATGATCTGCTCTATCAAAAGCCTTTTCTACATCCAAAGAGACTGCTACTGTACACCTACGTTCTCACTAGAAAATTTTAAAAGAGCATGAACTGTCGAATTTCCTTTTTTGAATCCAAATTGACTTTCAGGAATAACGTCATTTCTTATATGTACATTTAGTTTCTTTTTTATAATTTTTTCAAATAATTTTCCTAAATTTGGAAGTAGTGATATAGGGCGAAGAGAGTTAATGTCATTATTACCCCTTTGTTTCTGAACGGGAACGATTTTAGCAACTTTCCACCGATTTGGAAAGTAACAGTTACTTAAACAGTTATTATAAATTATTGTAAGCAAATCGAAAGCTTGCTCAGGCAATTTTTTAATAATAAAATTAGAAATATTGTCAATACCAGACGATTTTTTGTTATTCAATGATTGCACTACTTCCATAACTTCGCATTTGTTGGTAAGCATGGAATTATCCAAATCGTTCAAAGTGTTATTTTCATTATTGAACGTAATAGTTGAGTCTGAGATTGGTTCCAAAGTTCTTGAAATTGATCCCTCAACATCTTCCACATATTTCTTGACACAGAGGAACGTGGATTTCTAGAAATATATTGTTTGAGACACGTGGATTTCTAGAAATATATTTTTGAGCTCTCGAGGCACGTGGATTTCTAGAAATATATTTTTGAGCTCTCAAGGCAGGTGGATTTCTATAAATATATTTTTGAGCTCTCGGGGCACGTGGTTTTCTAGAAATATATTTTTGAGCTCTCGAGGTACGTGGATTTCCAGGAATATATTTTTGGACTCTGAGTCACCTGGATTTCCAGGAATATTTTTTGGGCCCTGAGGCACGTGGATTTCTGGAAATATATTGTGGATTTCTAGAAATATATTTTTGAGCTCTCAAGGCAGGTGGATTTCTAGAAATATATTTTTGAGGTCTCGGGGCACGTGGATTTCTAGAAATATATTTTTGAGCTCTCGAGGCACGTGGATTTATAGAAATATAATTTTGGGCTCTGAGGTACGTGGATTTCCAGGAATATATTTTTGGACTCTGAGTCACCTGGATTTCCAGGAATATTTTTTTGGGCTCTGAGGCACGTGGATTTACGAAAATATATTGTTTGAGGCACGTGCTTTTTTAGAACTATTTTTGTAGAGGCATGTGGATTTTTGAAACTAATTTTATTGAGACACACGGATTTTTAAAACAATTCTTTTTGAGGCACGCGTATTTTTAAAATGCATTTTATTGAGGCAGGCTGATTTTAAAAACATTTTTTTTGAGGCACGCGGATTTTTATATGAAATTTATTTGAGGCACACGGATTTTAAAAAGTATATTTTTCAGCGAAAATCCAAACCATGGATTTTTAGGAAATTAGAGCCACTGAACCATTTTTTTTTTAGACGGAGGCCCAGTTTTGCATTTTTAAAATTTTCAGGGTCAGAGCCAAATTCTTGGATTTTTATAAAAATAGTTTTTAGTCGAGCCCTTATCCTAGGTTTTTTAAAGTCTTATTTTCGAGACAAAGCCTTAATTGGGGATTGTATTAATATTAATATTATTATGGGGGCCACCGTGGTGCAATGATTAGCACGTCCGCCTTGCACTCAGAAGGTCTGCGTTTCGAATCCCAGGCCAAGCAACATTAAAATTTCAACGGTGGCAAAATTCCCCCTCAGTAATGCTGGCGACATTTCCTGAGTATTTAAGCCATGAAAAACTTCTCTACAAGTGGTGTCGTAAGACACGCCGTTCGGACTCGGCAATAAAAAGTAGGTCCCATATCGTTGAGCCAATATGAATCGGCGTGCACTCATTGATATGAGAGAAGTCTCCCTTGCCTCATTTGGGATGTTTGTGGAACAATTAATTAAATATTATTATCTTTGAAACAAAAGTGTAATCTTAAATTTTTAGAAATTGTATTTTTATGTCAGAGCCCTAATCCTCGATTTTTAAAAATAGTTTTGTACAGTCAGAACCACAGTCCTGAATTTTTTAAAGATATTATTTTAGAAAAGAACCCTAATTCTTAATTTTTAAAATTAAAATTTTTTATTTAGGGCCGTAATAATAAATATTTTTTTTATTTTAAAAATATTATTTTTGAGTAACTTTTTAAGAATTTGATTTTACAGACACCAAATCATAAATTTTAAAGCTTTTTTGAGCCATAAACCTAGATTTGTAAAAACATTAGTTTTGGGTCAGATTCCTAATCCTAATTTAATAATTTTTCAAATTATTATTTTTGAGTTGGAATTTTGTTTTTTGTTTTTATTTTTAAAAATATTGCTGGAATGCAAAATTTCTAACAATTCTTATTATTTGGTTTTTTATTATTATTTTATTTTTTATTTTTTTATTATTATCATTTTATTTTTTTTATTTATTTATTTCATTATTCGCAATATAGAAGCCTTCGTGGTCAGAAAATGTATTACATAGTAAATAACCCTGAAAACATAACTAAAATAACTTCAAAATTAATTAACAATAATATTTTAGGGTCTTCGAACTGTTATTTTTAAAATATTAAAAAAAATATTCAGATAATCAGATTGTAAAAGTAAATTATTATCGTAGAGTGTGTCAATCAGTGTTAGCATGACCTGAACTTGGATTTATAAAGTATCAAACGTCAGTTTTTTATGCCTTCAGGCGAGGGCATAACAACGATCAAAAATGTGCATTATCGAAATAATGTTTTTAGACACTTAAGTATGTTCGGACGAAATATTTCTTCCAGAAATATATCAGGCTAATAGAATATCGCTCCATGCATTTGTGTACCTCCCACAAAAACTAAAGTGGTTGGTTGGATAACTATTGAAAGGAATTAATTAATCGCAAATTTGGACCCACTTCCAAGATACGATTCATTTAACATTAAGCATTTTTGAGCTTAAATACCAAACAAATTTTATACCAAAACGCCCTCCAAAACTTCCAAAAATTGCACTATTTTTGTCAAAAAGTTCACACTTCCAAAAAGCTCATTTTCTGACCAGTTTTGTTAAAATTTTTGCTGATGATCCTCTTTGATGCTACTCACCACATTTTCTCTTCTAGCACAACATCGACCTCTTGTGAATATTAATCATTTTATATTTTTTCTCAAATGTTGACCTTTTATATCATAAAATGTCCTTTAATGCTCGCAGTTGGCCTTATAACTTTCCTCGAAAAAATATTCAATATTTGTTTTTCTTACTCGGGTTGCTGTTGTCGTCTCCGTAAACCATTGTCGCTTAATTAATGCAAATTCATAAAGATTAACCTGACACATGTGATCCCTGCGACTGTTTAACATTTTTTTCAATATTCACGATCAATGGAGATGCCAATAGAGTTGGGGCCATTGCAAGCAGAAGAAGAAGAAATTCACTTTCTTCCTTAAGATAAAAAATGATGACAAAAATTGCCACAACAATTTTTCGTTAATGGTGGAGGGAATATCAATGAACTTTATAATAAATTTCGCAAGAAAAAAAAAAAACAGCAACACAATTTCAAATCAGAGATGATTTCACTAAACGTGATGTTACCAAATGCTACAACAGCAAAACTGTTTGCCATGGCAACTGGGCTCTCTCAAAACCAAAAAAAAAGACAAAAAAATAAAATTAACTTGTGGAGGATCGTTCTTTCCAAGGAAGGTGAATAAATTGTAACCATGTAGGTGTGTGTGTGTGTGTCTGTGTTATAGCAAAACCTATAAATAATTGTTATGGCCATAGCCATGTTGTGTGGTAGTGTTGCTAATAAATTGCCAAATAATTTCCCCATACAGAGAAACGGCCTCCCAACAAATGAATTTATGACCATTTAAAGAGAATGTGTTTAAATAAACTTTGACACTTTCCTTAGCCAAGGCAAAGGAAAATTTTACCAACAAAAATCTTTAAGCTCTTAAATGGTAGTAGGCAGATGCTTTCAGCATGATAATAAATTTTGTTTAAAGAAAAAAAAAATAGCAACAAAAATCTTTCATGCAAGGTGTTTAATTTACTTCACGTGTCAGTAGTCTGAGATGAGAATAGTGGTTGTGGTATTGGTCGCAAGGCATCCAATGGAGTTCGAGTCAAATATTAAACCAAAATGTAAACCGTGGTTTGGTTACGATGGAAATGCTTTTGCTTAGTGGCTAGACTTTGTGGCTTTGTTTTACAGTTTTTATTGACAAATCTTCCATGCCTTTGAACTTTAAGGAATTTCTGACAAGTGTTTTTCTTCCATTGGAGGCAACTTTAAGTGGGTTAAATGTCATTGGATTAACCTTGATTTAAGCTGTGTGTTGGGAAGAGAAAAGAAAAATTGAGTTGTGGACTAGATTTTTTCATTATTGAAAGGTTAATAAAAATGAAAATTAAAAAAATGCCGCAAGGCTTGTCTTTTAGGTAGTCTCGGTTTGGAAATACAAACAAAGGTCCTAAAGACATTTGTTAACGTTGAGTTCTTTTACCTCAAAGTTTTTAAAAGGAAGTTTAATAGATTTGAGAACTATAGAAGGAGGCGACAAGTAATATAGGATTGTTAGGAAGTTATCCCTTTAAATAATAGGTCTGTTCGGTGACTTCGCAAGTAAAAAGTACATACAACTTCTTGCAATACTTTTCAGTTCTCCTTTTACTTAACAAGTTTTTTATGGAACAGCATTTTGTAGAATTTTGTACAGATTTTGGGTTATCGAACAGACCTAATGTCAAAGTTGAATATATTCACTTCGCTTAATGAATTTTATTCAAAGATGGAGCAACTAAGACGCCCTTCCTGATTGCTATAGTCAAATAATAGTTTTCTTTCGGTAAAATCCATTAAAGAAGAACGAGTTTCCGTATACTATTCCCTTGTCCCATCAGGAATTTCCGTGATATACCTTTATTATTTTACATTAAACTGCAAACTAAGACCTGCTTTCTATATCTCCCATTATGTAAATCACTGACAAAGGTACCAAAGAAATTAGTTAAGAAAAGCGAAATTGAAAAATGTGTCCCTTATGGCCTGGGAATTTTGTTCAATTTTTTGTAACCATTAAACAAAAGACTTAGACAACAAACCTTTAAGCACTTTCTTTGTTGGCCATTTACATTTTCCTTTAAAGGAGGGAATCCAGCAAACACTCAAAACATTTGTATTCATGAATGAAAATCGTTTGTTTCCCTCATTTATTTGAGTTTTATTTTTTTTTTGTGCTGCAACTATTTTTGCCAAAGTTGCTCTAGTTTTCTTTGTTGTATTTGTAACACTGTCATAGTGGCATCATTTTAAAGTTTCTTTTTGTCGTATATTTCCTTTTTCTTTTTCATTCACAATGTCATTCCAAAGATGCATATCTATTGAGATAAAACACTCATCCGCATATGTTTAAAGAAATCAAGCAAACACCAAACACATCACAACACAGACCAAATTCAATGATAAGAAGAATTGTTGAAGAAGAAGACAATTGCAGAAACAAAAAACGAAGATAAACAAAACTAAACCAAGAGAAAATGTAGGTGAACTTTTTTGAAAATTGGAATTCTAAGAGCTTTGTCTATAGGGGGAATAGTGTCACACAGACACACTGGGATGGAGGAGGAATGATATCATTGTAAGTCAAGTTAACACAAAGGTTTTACTAGGACATGGAAGGTGGACGAAAATAATCAAAATTTGATGAACTGGGATTTATATTTTCCAGGAAAATTTCAGATAGACAAAAATCTCTCTATGATTGCAGCCGAATTCTATTAGCTCATGACATGAGCAGCGTACGAGGGAGAAGTGAAGAAAAGTACATGGCAGAAATACTCAGGAAATGAGAGGCTTATCGTTGACAAGTTATCATGTGTTTTTTTTTCAAGACTCGAACTCACTGAATGAATGATGATGATCTAACTATATTATCCTACTTAAAAAGAAGGTCAAAGCTCGGGAAAGGCCAAGGTCGACGCTCTGAACATAAATATAATTGTGAACTTTTAAATATTTCTTGTAGAACCAATGACATTATAATCCTTTATTTTTGCGATTAACTTTTAAGAGACCATATTTTTTGAGAAAGCACTAAAATTATTGTCTTGGATTTTAAAAGTTGTAAATTGAGAAATCTTCGAAGTCTAGAAACGTAGATTTTTACACATATCTTTCAAGACCCGGGACTGAATCTTTATGGAATATTTTTGAGGTGTCGTATAAACCGTGGAATGAAAATAGTTCTAAATTACTAAAAAAATTTCAGATTTGTTCTGAGAGAGATTTCTGAGAAACCCCAAAGCCATATTCGTGGAATCGTACACGGCTACAATGGCTGCATTTTTAAATATATTTCTTGGGGAACTATTCAAGAAGCCATCTTATATTTTGTGAATGACACATTTGCGATTTTTGATGTTTTTGTTGCGTTTACTTAAGGCAAGAGTTGTGCATTTTAAAATATATATTTTGATACAACAATTGTGGAAAATTTGTGTGGGATTTTTAAAAGTATTTGCTGGAGATTTTAAAAGGCCGCAGACTAAGATTTTTATAATATTTTTTGTGGAATTATTTAAATCAACAACATGGACATTTAAGAATATTTTTGTGGGGGGTCGTTGATTTGTAAGAACATTTTTATGGAATTATTCAGGGCAGGAATCGGGGATTTTTAGGTAATTTTTTGTGGGATTATTTGAGGCGGTTTTTTTAAAATATGTCGATATTTCTGATAAGCCTTTGCCAAAGGCGAAATTTGTCACATAGTGGTGGTTGTGTGGGTTCGAATATTCGGATATCATTTTTCACTTGCAAAAATTGATCGACTCCAACAAGAAATTAATTAAAAAACAAATATTTTTATTGTTTTTTAAAGGTAAAAGTCGTAGATTTTTAAGATTATTTTTGTCAGATTAGTCAGGTCAGTAGTCAGGGCTGGAATCGGGGATTTTTAAGGAATTTTTTGTGGTATTATTTGAGGCGGCATACTTGGATGTTTAAAAATATGCCAATATTTCTGATGAGTCTTTGTCAAAGACGAAACATGTCAAATAGTGGTGGTTGTGCAAAAATCATCGGTTATTAAGCTCGACTCCAACAAGAAATTAATTTAAAAAAATAATTATTTTATTGTTATTTTTAGGGGGTTTTTAAAGGTAAAAATCGTAGAATTTTAAGACTAGCTTAGTCAGATTAGTCAAGCCAGTAGTCTAGGCAATAGTCGTGGATTTTTTTAATATTTTTTTTGGGATTATTCAAGCAGTAATCGTAGATTTTGAAGAATATTTTTTGATCGTGCCATTTTTTTGGGGCAACATTTGTGGATATTTAAGGGCAACAGAGGTGGATTTTTGAGAATATTTTTAGATCTTTTTAATCGGACCCAATTTCCATTTTCGTATATTTTTAAGATTATTTTATGAGATACCATCAAAGGCCTATATAGAGGATTTTTTAGATGAGTTTGGTTTAAGGGACCGTCAAAGGCCGCAATCATAAATTTGTAAAAAATATTTTTGAGGGATTTTTAAAGACTTGTTTAGGAACTACTGTAGACGACAATAGTGAATTTTCAGCAATATTTATTGGAAAGTTATTAAAGGACATATTTGTGTATTTCTGTTAATATTTTTGAAGGTGGGCTGGCTATAAATAATTTTAAAGAGTGTATTCTTCATAAGAAATTCATATTTTTAAAAGGCTATGAAGGGCTACAACTGTGATTTCTATGAATATTATTAGAGAGCTATAATATGCCAAAATTGGGAATTTTAACAAATACTTCTTTAAACCACAAGAGAGAGTTTTTGGATTTTTGGAATATGAATTTTTAGGAATATTTCTTGAGGTTACAATCGTGACATTTTGGAAATATGTTTTTGGGACCACAAGCGAGAGTTTTTGGATTTTTGGAATATGGATTTTTAGAAATATTTCTTGAAGTTACATTCGTGACATTTTGGAAGTATTTTTTTGGGACCAAAAGCGGGTGTTTATGGATTTTTGGGAATATTTTTTGAAGTTACAATCTTGAGATTTTGGACAATTTTTTTGGGATTCTTTTTATTCATTACTCCTATATTTTGATTGGCATCTACTATCATCTTCAGGAAAATGTTTGTTGAAACATGTTTGTTGTGCAAAACTTACTTTTTGAGGGACCATCAAAGCCTGCAGTTGTGTACTTTAAAAAATATATACATAGTTTTGTGTATTAAAGAAATATTTTTTCTTGAGGCCACAATCTTATCGTTTTATGAAGATTTTTGAAGACCTATCATAAGCCAAAAAGGGGGATTTTTTAGAATGTTTCTTGACAACATAACCATGATTTTTTAGGAAAAAAATTGAGGGACACTAAAAGCAAAAATTTTGAATTTTTAATAAAATTTTGTGAGAGACTATCAAAGGCAACAATCGTGAGGTTTTGAGAGTATTTTTGGGGAACAACAAGGGTATTTTGTGTAATATTTCTTGGGGACTACTGAAGCCACAATAACGAATTTTTACAGCTACTTTTTGAAAGCTTCTTATAAATGTTTTTGAATTAAAAAAAATATATTTTAATTGGAAGATCTTCAAATTCCACACTAGAGAAATTTAGGAAATATTTGGGCTGATGCCCACGAGAACTCTTGAACGGATCAACCGATTTGATCCAAAATTTCGTAATATGTTCTCCAGTTCAAAATTTGGCCATATCTGCCAACTATCTTATGTTCAAAAATTTTCACACTATAACTCACGAACCGATCGTCCTATTTGTCCTTCAGACATAAATCAGGTTCGAATATGAACTAAATCAGTTCACTACTTCGAGTACCTTCCAAAGTGAAACTTTTTGCTGCAGGGTGTCTTTGTTTAAGTGACATTTTTTACAGAAGGATGTCTTCGAGACCCCTATTCTTCTCGAATGGTAAGTCCAAATCTCTTAAGATAGAACTGAAGCTCCAAGATCCAAAAATCCTTGCCGGCACCTTCTGATCAGCACGATTACATGCGAATCGAAAATCTGATTTAGCCGAAATTTTAAACGCCGTGAAATTTCCTCCAAGAGGGCGGTCGGACATCATCTTCGGGGACTTCCTTCACAAATGTTAAAATTTGTCACTATAGCGCAGTTTAAGGATTGATTTGAAGTCAGTGTGGACCCGTTTACAAAGTTGTAATGGTTTTCGTGGGCAAGACCATGCTTCCTTACATAATGAAATAGGGAGACAAGCTAAAATTGATGGTTGGCACGACAAATATCGAACGGAATGACTCTCGAAATCTGATCCAGTTCCAATATGGACTATGTCGTTTGTTTCTGTTGGTACTCCTTTAGCAAAACTTCAAGACTTTTGCATTTTAATCCACTTTCTCGGATTCTGTAAAATTGTAGTCATGAGTACGTTGTATTCATTTGCTAGGGAAAAATACTGCCTTAAATATGGAAATTACCCAATATTTATGGTCACTCCTTCATGCATCTCTCGCATAAAAATTGTTAAGTCTTTGTCATAATTCTATAATTTTATTCTCTGTATATTGTATTGGTTAGATCGGTCATTGGAATAATTAGGCCCACTGGTTATGATACCCACCTCACAAAGGCCTAAAATTTACTTGCAAACCTTCTGTTAACACCTTCGAAGATACTTATTTATAGATATTTAAAATTTTTTTACATATTTTGCTATTCGCTTTTTTTCAATAGCTTTTTGTTCTAATCTATAGTTTTCAATTTTCGAGCAAAATTGCACTTATATTTTTCACGAAATATCTACGATTTAAATTTGTTAACAAATTTCTTCCGGGAAATTTTTTGATTTTTTTAAAATTGTCCGTCCAAAAAATATTTCAATTGTATTCAAATTTTGTATTGTAAAAATGCATATTATGGGAATGTTTGATATTTTCTGTAAAACTGTCTCTGGATTTTAAGTGTACTTTTTATAGATTTTTTTAATAATGTTTTTAATCCATTGGAATTTAATTTGAAAACATCTCTCTGGATTTTGGTTTTTTACCTAGTTTTTCAAAATATGTTTTTTTTTTTAATTTTCAAACGAAAGTTTTTTTTTGCTCCCAAATGGTCTATGAATTTTAAACCAAATACAAAAAACGGTAACAAAGTCACGCTTAAAATAATCAATAATTTCCCAAACATTTTGTAAACGGTAAAATATAATTCAATTAATTATGAACCAAGAAAAATAATATTAAATATTTTCGATCATGTGTATGCCCAAATAGACCCATATCTTCTCACCCATACTATAACAATTCTTAATTTCTCTTTGAATGTCAATAACCAAGTGTGGTGGCTATCTCTGTGAAATGAAATCAAAGAAAAATCGTGACAAAAACTTCAAAACTTCCATTATCCAATATGAAGAAGAATACCATTGGAAATACGATGCGCATCAAATTAACGAAAATTGTTTCTTAGTTTTTTTTTTTTTTGTTTTACCAATCAAAAGGTATTGGCCAACACCAAATACATTTGGGCTTAAAAGAAAATAAGAAGAAACAAAACTCAAATTCAAACTGTCAGACCGTCAGTCATGCTGCAATGCTCACATTACTATTTTTTGGCTATGGATTTGACCTTAGTAGTTTTTTCATTTCAACTTTTTTTCGTTTTGCTTATTGCCTGCTGCTGTTTTTCTCACTAACGTTTATTATTGACAGTTAAATGGCCCCAAAAGCAATTTTTCCTGTCCATCTGCAAAGGCATCTTGCTGTGCTAGACAAATTTCAATTGGTTTTCTTTTTTTTGTTTTTGTTATTGTTGTTTGCTTCTTCTTTAGTTTATTGGCTTTTGGAAATGAAATGGAAAATTGTTTGTTCTTTGTTGGTTTGGTTTTCTGGAAACACTTTCGTTTTCATATGGATTTCGTTTGAATTTCGTGTTTTTTGGGATGTGTTTAAATTGGGTGTTGGAGAAGTTTGGAGTGCTGCTGTCACCTTTGGCATTATAAGGGGCATGTGTGTTTTCTGTCGAGATTAAGAGGTCTGAATGTGTGATAAGTGTTACCCAAACAAAAAGGAGTGAGTGACTTCAAAAGAAACTATATTACAAGGGAGAAGGTGGGATATTTGGTTTTGGAAAATCATTTTTAACCGGAAGAGTTTTATAGGGATAGAAAACGCCAGTATTGGTTTGAAGGATGTCCAAGTGGTGGATGAAATTTCAATTAATGTTATTCAAAATTTTGAGAAAAAAATTGAAGATCGTTGTGAAATATGTATTCTTATTTCTGTTTATGAAAAAAAAAAACAAATAAGGCCTGCCACCTATGGATCATGCTCAGGCTTTGAAAATAGGTAGTTTAAAAAAATTTTTTGCCTAGATTTTTGTCCAAACTTAGTTTGAGTTCGAAGATGGGCCGTATCGGTCTACTTCCTCAGGTACCTTCCCCACAAAAGTTCAAAAATATTCGGAAAATTTGTGCGCACGATAACTCTTGATGGGAGTGACACATTTGGTCCATACTTTGCACATCGTGAAATGTGTACCACACTTAGATAAGGTTTCAATATGGACTCAATCGGTCCACTCCTTCGGGAACCTCCCACACAAAATTTCGGAAAAGTTCAGTTTAAGGCCTGCTCTCGAATCGCTTTGATTTTTGTTGTAGCAACTTATATTCACTGCCCCCATACGACGGTACAAGTTTCATCAGGGGCAAGTTCATACTTCCTGACAAAATAGCCTGAAAGGTGCAAAAACCCCTATGACACCGTGTGTAGTGTTTGGACCGTAAGATAACTCTCGAACGGATCTGCCGTTTCGGTCCAAAATGTGGCCTTCGTAATATTTTGTGCAAACTTAGTTTAAGTTCGAAGATAAGCCATATCGGTCCACTCCTTCAGGTACCTCCCCCACAAAAGTTCAAAAATTGTGCGTACAATAACTCTTGATGGGAGTGACAGATTTGGTCCATACTTTACACATCCTAATATATCTACCAGGTTTAGGTCAGGTTCGAATATGGACTATATTTGTCCACTCCGTCGGGTACCTCCCACACACAATTTTTGATAAATTCACTTTAAGACCTGCTCTCGCATCACTTTGATTTGTGTTGAAGCAACTTGCATTTGCTGCCTCAATTACGACAGTAAAAGTTTTTTCATGGGCAAGTCCATACCTCTTGAGAAAAAAGCCCGAAAGTTGTAAAAAACCCCTATGGCACCATATGTAGTGACTGAAGAGCTCGAACCGAATACTGCGTTCGTCCAGACTTTGGATATCGTAATATTTCTTCGAAATTCAAAGTTGGAAGGAGTGGACCTTCCGATACCTCCCCCACAAAAGTTCGAAAATATTCGCTAAAATGGTACTCTAAATATTGTCGAAACTCAGTTTTAAAAAATCCCTATCAATCGATATCCCCGCAAATTTTTGCGCTTTAATCCTATCCATATTGTTTTGAAAACCCCCCTAAATACGTAATTTTTTTGGAAAACAGAAGTATTTCAAAACACACAGGTTGAGGGTATATCTCTGTCGGCAATGTCTGCTGATACTTTTTTACTTTTTTTTACTCTTACCCTAAGATGGCCAATTTTTAGACATTTTTGTATATCTTACTCTCAAAGTTTCCCATTTGCTCTATTGGACCCCTCGAAGTGTTGTCTAGATGTATTTCTGACTATGTTCCTGATTGGCCTTAACATATATTGGGTTGCGGGAATTTGATCTTACCTTTAGCAACGGAACAGGGACCTGCAATAAAAGAAAAGAAAAACATACATTAATAATAGCCGGAAAAGGTAATGTTGGTCGGCCTAGCCGATCATTTGAAAAACTCTTCAAAATAAATTGTAATAAAATTTAATAAAAATCAAATGATTTATGGCCAGGACCACATTTCTGTGTTCCACTGTGTTATGTAATAATATTATTTATTTAAAAATAATAATATTTATTTCAAATATTTTTTTTATTTTAAAATAGCCTCAAAACAAAAGACTTAAGCAACAAACTTTAAATGCAAACGGTCAACATTTGCATTGTTTTTGTTGTTGTGTTTTGCTCTTCATTTTTTAATAATATTATTTATTTCAAATAAATTCTATTGATTTTCACTTTCAATTCAAAAAGGTAGCCTTAAAACAAAAGACTTAAGCAACAAACTTTAAATGTAAATAATTAACATTTTCATTGTTGTTGTTTTTATGTAATAGTATTATTTATTTAAAAATAATGATAACGTTATTTATTTAAATATTTAAATATTTTATTTTTTTATTTTAAAATAGCCTCAAAACAAAAGACTTAAGCAACAAACTTTAAATACAAACGGTCAACATTTGCATTGTTTTTGTTGTTTTTTCTCTTCATTTTTGTAATAATATTATTTATTTCAAATAAATTCTATTGATTTTCACTTTCAATTCAAAAAATTAGCCTTAAAACAAAAGACTTAAGCAACAAACTTTAAATGTAAATAATTAACATTTTCATTGTTGTTGTTGTTTTTTTCTCGCAGCCACCACCAAAACTTTCTCATCTGCTATTTCTTATTCGCCTTCTTTTGACATTTAAATTATCAATCAAATCTTTACAAAACCAACAAACAATAGACACACACACATAGACAAAAGCTAACGGCACCAGGTGTTGCATCTACTCTTTTTTTAAATACCAGATAATCAGGTGCAGAAAGATTTACAACTCTTTGCAACAACGACAACAACAACAACAGCGGCAAAATAATAGAAACCAATAAACTGCCAATTGACTTCTGTGTGTGTTGTGAACTAAACAAATATCCCATTGAGTTGGGTTATAGATTGGTAGATGGACATTGTCAATAAATGTTGATGCCACCAGGATGATGGCCACGATGAGGCTGTCGCATTTTCAAATCAAAAGAAACAACGACCACCTAGCAAGTGGTTGGGGGGAATTAAAAAAAAACGACCCCAAATGAATTAATGGAAATATTTCGAATTCATAATTTCCCTAACCGACTGGAAAGATTTTTCTCTTCGATTGGAAAAAGCCTTAATACTCCTCCACAGTAAGGTAACACTTGGCATTTTGGGCTAGGTGGTTTTTATCCAACAACCCACCAGAAAAAAGTGAATTTGTTTGCATTGAAATGACTGCAGCCGTGGCTTATTCCCCCGTGTATATGTATGTAATTGTGTGTGAGTGCCTCAGTGTGATAGCAGACCAATCATGAATACAAAAACAGCAACATTTCAAACAACTTGTTGGTTTCGATCTTTCTTTCTAACTGTCCCCCAAAAATATGTCCAAATGCCTTGCTATACCTTGCCGTGCACATACATGTGCCATTAAAACTCACTGAATAAGCAAAAGGATGTTTTTTCACAGCCAGCCAGCCCCAGCAGTGGCGGTTATTTGCCTTTTGAATAAATGTATACATATTCACTGAATTGAGATAAATATTTAACAATTTTCTGTTCAAGCAAAAGACAAGTAGAAAAATCGACATTACTGATGGTGATGAAGTTTTTTTGTTTTTGTGTTTTTTTTCTTGAACTTTCTTTTAGTGCTGCAAAGGAATCTTTTCGCCATGATTCACATAGTCTCTTCACTCGGCACTACAGTTTTAATATGGCCAGGGAAATGGGTTTTTGTTGCCACCATAATGCTGGCACTTGAACTTGAAAATTAATTTGAATAAATTTCTAACAATCTTTTTCGCGCCAATACCTACCATCTATTGTCTTAGTTGTGAAATAATTTCTTGGAGAGAAAGAGAAGAAATACATTATTGAAATGCCTTGCTGCTGCATTAGTAGCCGGAAAGATGTTTATAATTGATAAAATATAATAAAATATTGCATGTTTCTTTGTTTGCTTGGCATCGGATATTCCTCTTCAACACAAGCCATAAACAACAAAATTTCTCTCGAGAAAGCCAAGTGGTGCAGTAACTGTTTGTCTATTTTTTTGCGGATTGTTTGTTTAAAAGTATTTAGCTGCCATTTCGTTCATTGTAATTGAACACATCCTCCTGGCCGTTTGATGTAAAGATGATCTCCCAATAAAATGCAATAACCTCAGAAGCTTTGTTGGCTCAAGGCTTTTTTGGCTAATATTAAATTGGATTTTTTTTTTCACTCGCCCAAATTGCTTTGTCTAGGCAACTTAGTCATTTGGTCACATTTTCATTTGTGTCTGTTTTTATTTTTCTGGTCACTGCGGTCAAATGAAAGAGAAATGGCCTTTCATGTTTAGCAGTAAACTCATATTTATTGCATGTGACATATCATGTTCTGTTTTTGCCCAGTTTCAAGTTTTGCAGTACTTTTGAGGTCGTCTTGCAATGTCTTTCGTTTTCATTGGCCTTTTGCCTTGTGTTTTTGCTACTAAGGCCTTATAATGTTTGGCTTTATTTATTTATGGTGGCAAAAAGGAAATTTATGACCAACAAACATATGCCATGCTGGTTGTTGCTATGTAAAAAGAAAATTGAGAAAGATTTAAGACCCAAACACGCAACTCACAACCTAAAAGAATGTCTTGTGACTGTCCTAAGGTATTTGAGCTTATTATTTCCAAAGGGGCATAATTCACCAAAACTCAAAACAAGAAGAAGAAATAATTGATAAAAGTGCCAAGATTGGCAATTTTCCTAATTGGCATGTGAGTAGATATTTGCTACTATGTATGTGTTTCAACAGCGACAAGTGCGTGCGAAACGCAGGTGAGAAAAATAGTTTACAGTGATTTTCTTAATTTGAAAAATATTTCTAAAGAAATTGCAGAGATTTCAAATATTGTTTTTACAAAGGAATTCCATCATGGCAGAATTATGATGTAGTATGAAGATCGAGTTCCTGGCAAAATTGCAGTGGCGGTATGGGTTGATCATGTAAAAAACTCCCTCAACATATTGTTGAAGAAAATTGCATCAAAATCAAACGATTTATGACCAAGTTAAAGCTTCTGTGTTATCAAAACCCATATTCTTTAAAAAAAAATATTTATATAAAATTATTTTATTAATTTTAACTTTCGATTCAAAAAGTAGCCTAAAAACAAAAGACTTGAGCAACAAACTTTAAGATTAAAGTAATTAACATTTTCATTGTCATTTGATATTTAAATTGTCAATCACATCACATATTTTTGAATGCCGAATTTTTTTCGAAAGAAATGTAAATTGTTTGTTCAGGCTCCAGATTATTGTCAGGGGCACAGCATAGCGTATTAAGAACAGCAGCATATAGGAAGGAGTATGTACCAGCGACCAGAAATGTGGTTTGATGGTAACCCTCAATAGAGGTAGAAATATTACAGAACTTAGCCGTCAAATCATGTCCTTTCTTCAATATGAAATGGCACCATTGCCACAGAGGCACAAGAAAAGGGAACAATACGTCAACGCATTATATAAAAATAAAATTAAACAAGTAAAAAGTCGCCCGGGTCGGACTTTGTATACCCTCCACCATAAAATATTCTTAATAAAATGAAATATATAGTTTCCTTTACTGTCCGCAAAAATTTTTCGACCACGGATACCCCAAATGCCTAAATTATCTAATCTAAGTTATGTGTTCAACCAGTAGTGGAATTCTGTAACTAATTTTTTGAGTTACCGACAAAAATCGTTAAAATTAAAACGTTTATAATTTCGGTAATTAACGAAATTTTTCACTTATTTAACAACCAAAATGAAGTTATCGCTAAATTCTACCAATAGCAACGGTGTTGTCAACTTTTATTGATACTTTTCATTCATAATATTCCGTTTTAATTTTACCGATTTTTGTCGGCAACTCGAAAAATGAGTTACAGAATTCCACTAGAGGTAAAAGGTACCACCTATGGGGCTATATCAAAGTGTGGACCTATCTTGACAATTTTTGATCGAACAGTTCTGTAACTGCAGGGAACCGGGTAGTTTCGTCAAAAAGTGTAGCTAAAATCTTCAAATTAACTGTAGGAACCGTTATATGGGGCTATACCAAAACATGAACCTATATTGACGATTTTTAGTGAAAAAGTTTGTTACCTCTGAGAACCTCAAATGACAAATTACAACTAGTTCGGTTTAAAGTTTTAGCACAAATCTTTAAAATACCGAAAATTGGGAGGTACCCTTGAATGGGAGCTATACTAAAGCATGGACCTATGTAACTGATACTTTTTTGGAGAAGTTTCGTGACCACAGAGAACCTGAAATGTCAAATTACAGCTAGCTCGGTTTAACATTTTAGCAAAAATCCTCAAAGTACCAAAAATCGGAAGGTACCTTAAACGGGAGCCATATCAAAACATGGACCTATGTTGACGATATTTGTTGGAGAACTTTCTTGACTACTGAGAACCTTGAATGTCAAATTACAGCTATTTCGGTTAAAAATTTTAGCTAAAACCCTCAAAATACCGAAAATCGGGAGATACCTTTATATGGGGGCTATAACAAAACATGGACCTATGTTGACTATTTTTGGTGGAGAACTTTCGTGACCACTGAGATTCGTGACCACTGAGATTCGTGACCACTGAAATTACAGCTTCGGTTAAAAATTTTAGCTAAAATCCTCAAAATACCGAAAATCGGGTGATACCTTTATATGGGGGCTATACCAAAACATGGACCTATGTTGACAATTTTTGGTGGAGAAATTTGGTGACCACAGAGAACTTTAAATGTCAAATTACAGCTATTTCGGTTAAAATTTATGGGTAATAAATAATAATTGTTCCACAAACATCCCAGATGGGACAGGGGAGACTTCTCTCATATCAATGAGTGCATGCCGATTCATATTGGCTCAATGATATGGGACCTACTTTTTATGGCCGAGTCCGAACGGCGTGTCTTACGACACCACTTGTAGAGAAGTTTTTCATGGCTTAAATACTCAGAAAATGTCGCCAGCATTACTGAGGGGGAATTTTGCCACCGTTGAAAATTTGATGTTGCTTGGCCTGGGATTCGAACCGCAGACCTTCTGAGTGCAAGGCGGACGTGCTAACCATTGCACCACGGTGGCCCCCCAAAATTTATGGGTAAAATCCTAAAAACACCGAAATTCGGAATGTACCTGTATATAAGGGCTATACCAAAACATGGACCAATGTTGAAAACTTTTGATATAGAACTTTCATGACCACTGAGAACTTCAAATGTGAAATTACAGCTATTTAGATTAAAAATTACAGCTTAAATCCTCAAAACACCGGAATTCCGAAGGTACCGTTACATGGGGGCAATACCAAAATTTAGACCAATGTCCATAATTTTTGGAATATAAGTTTTGTGGTCACTAGGGTTTGGGTTGTGGTTAGGGTTCCTAAATGTCAAATTATAGCCAATTCGATTTAAAAATGTGACTAAAAACGTCAAAATACCTGAAATAGGGCGGTACCGTTATATAGAGGCCATTCCAAAACATAAACCTATATTTACAGGCTTTGCTATATAAGTTTCTTGACACTTAGCAACTCTAAATATCAAATTATAGCTAATTTGGTCTGAAAATGTATCGTAAAAACGTCAAAGTACCGGAAATCGGGGGTACCGTTATATGGAGGCTACACCAAAAACGTGGACCGATATAGTCCATCATCAAATTTGCCCTGTCTGCAAACAAAAGACGCGTCTTCCCAAAATTTCCGCGTCCTAACTCCATTTTTGTGGATGCTAGAGTGATTACAACAGACGGACGGACGACTTAGAATTTTACCCTGATCAAGAATATATATTCTTTATAGGATCGCAAATGATTATTTCAATGCAGGGTATAACAAATTGTTAATGCTATTTTTATACCCTCCATCTTTGTCATTGCACCTCGAAATATTCATCGGAGGTTATATAAAATATACATAGAATAAAGTACAAATAATATTCACTCGGTCTAATGTTGTCCGTACGTATGTATGTATGTTCAAATTAAGATAGATATGTCTTGACATATTGATTGACATTAACCCATTCAGGACGTCCAGAAAAAATTTCCTTCAAGTCTAAAAAGACTCCCTTCAGCTCGTCTAAAAAGATTCTCTTCAGCTAGTCTAAAAAGACTCTCTTCAGCTAGTCTAAAAAGACTCCCTTCAGCTCGTCTAAAAATACTCCCTTTAGCTCATCTATAAAGAGTCCCTTTAGCTCGTCGATTAAGACTCCTTTTTAGCTCATTGATAAAGACATCCTTCTGCTCGTCTATAAAGACTGTATTTGGATCTTCTTAAAGCTCGCTTCAGTTCGTCTATAAAGACTCCCTTCAGATAGTCTAAAAATACTCCCTTCAACTCGTCTAAAAAGATTCCCTTCAGCTAGTCTATAAAGACTCCCTTTAGCTCGTCTATAAAAACTCCCTTTAGCTCGTCTATAAAAACTCCCTTTAGTTCCTCTATAAAAACTCCCTTCAGCTCATCTATGAATACCCATTACAGCCCATCTATAAAGACTCCTTTCAGATAGCCTAAAAAGACTCCCTTCAGCTCGTCTGAAAAGACTCCCTTCAGATAGTCTAAAAATACTCCCTTCAACTCTTCTATAAAGACTCCCTTCAGCTAGTCTATAAAGACTCCCTTTAGCTCTCTATAAAAAGTCCCTTGAGCTCGTCTATAAAGACTCTCTTCAGCTCTTCTATTAAGACTCCCTTCAGCTCGACCACGAAGACTCCCTTCAGCTGGTCTATAAACACTCTCTTCAGCTCATCTATAAATTCTCTCTTCTGCTCCTCTATAAAGACTCCCTTTAGGTCGTCCATAAAGGCTCCTTTCAGCTCGTATGTAAACACAACCAGCAGCTTGTGTGTAGAGACACCCTCGTCCATAAAGAGTTCGTTCAGCTCGTCCATAAAGACTCCCTTCAGTTCGTCTGTAAAATCTCCCTTCAACTGTTCGTCTATAAGAGCGTGCCGCCGATGTTTCAGCATACCTCTGATTTCCCAAATTATTATTTTTTTAATTTTATTCTTAACATTAAATACCATTTTCTAATAGAAACAATTTCTAATGATGTACTTTACTAAATAGCCATGGTCTTTATTATAATTATACAGTGGTGGTGGTCAATACAGAATAGAACAGCATTTTAATGATGTGGACAATGTAAGACAAGCAAACAAAAAAGCACAAGACAATAACAATTAACCTTTAATGCTAATCTCTTGGCAACTAAGTTAATCGACATATTGCTGCAACATCATCATCAAAAGTAGCGACAGCGGCGTCAGCAAGAACAATGCCGAGCCAATATCACGGGCGGAAAATAAATGTCTGAATACCAAACAACTTTACTTAAGAAAAGAACATCAAGGCTAATATTTATGAAGATGGAAGTAAATTAAAAAAAAAAAAAAAAAAAAAAAAAACAAGCAAACAGGGAAAATTAACAAAATAGCGGTGTAGGTCTTTTAAGAACTGGGTCAGTTGGCTAATGGGGTTCTGACGTTTCTTGGTTCATCGAGACGGTTATCAGCTACGAGAAGACTGTTGCTGTTGGGTTTTCATAAACTCATTGGTTTGATTTTATTTGTTGCAGACCGCTGCAAACTGAAAGGAAAAGCCTACAAAGAACAATTTAAGCATGGCTTCAGTTTTCTTTTAAAATAGCCAACATTAGCAGTATTCCAAGCTATGGACAAAGAAAAAGAGAGAAAGAGAGAGAGAGTATGTTTATGTTTCAAAACCAAGGGAAAAAATGTAATTATATCTTAGTAATTATTGTCTGGTCAACAAAAACCAAGGCACGCACGTTTGCCCACTTGTTCATAGTTTTGTAGGTTAAAAGATCAGCAGCACTCAAAACAAAAAAAAAAAAACATTGACGTTAGTTCGAAGTTTTTATTACAAATTAAAGTCAAGGCACACACACCGCTCCGCAGAGTAAACGGCGGCAGCGTTCACTGCTGTGAAAATGATCAGTAAACAGTAAAAATCACATAAAAGTTGTGGTGGGCAGGCACAGAGAAAGATATTCAACAACTTAAGCTACGACATGGAAATCATAATAAATAAATCCACAGTTAACTTCTTTTTTTCTGTTTGCTGTCTTTTGACATGAACTTGTCTCATCGTCTTTTTCAAATTCACTTTGAATTTATGCGTTTTGTAGGTCTTTGTGTTTTTCTGATTTGTCCAACAATTATATGGTCATAAAATAAAGCAACAGTTGATGATAATCGCCATCACGTAGATCGTTTTAAAGAGTGAGAGTTTTCCATAAATAAAACAACAACATAACCCCCTGTCCACATAACAACTGATACCCCTTTGGGGTACGATGATGATAATAATAATAACGGTAGTAATGATGATCATAGCTCTTCTTTTGTGATTTAGCTGGGTATGGATATTTATTTCCTCTCGAAAACAAAACAAAAAACATTACAACACTTGAAATGAAGCTGTCTATCAATATAATGAGTGAAGTCTGTTGTTTTTGAATATTTTTATGTTAAATAAATGGCCTAGTGCTCTGCCCCTTCTCCATATAGGAGGGGGCGAGCATGCTACTGTTAACATTTTTATCTGCCAAATAAATGAATGAATGATTTGTAATTTTTTTTTTGAGTTGCTGGTTTTTATGACCATACCAAAAAAAAATTTACATTTACGCTTCCACAGTTGGTAGCAAAATCTTGTTAATAGCCTCAAACAGATCTGTACTTAACATTTGCGCCATGGTCAAGTGTATGGCTTAAGGGGGGGTTGTGTGTGTGTTGTTTCGTTTTTACTGTCCATCATTTAATTAAGCAAATTATTGCCAAACAAATATGGTAGTAAGTTTTTTTTTTTGGCATTTTACAATTGCCTACTGGTGGTGTCAGTTTCATTTTCAAGTAATTGATAATGAAAACGTGCGAAAGTGAGTGGTGGCAGCTTGGTCTTGTAAAGATAATTGAGATTTAAGTGTTTATGATTTTTTTGTTTTTACTATTTTTGGTAATTTCTTATAGGCATAATTTTTGTTGTTTTTGAAAACGAAAAGAAAGCTGAGCTATTAAAAATCAATTATTAGCAAATTAAAACTATGGCAAAGATATTGGCGTGAAAATTATGTATTTCTTTGGAAAGACATGGGAAAGTTGGGCTTCTGGTTTTTGATAAGATATTGGAAAGTCATTTTCTAGAATTTCTACGATAGAGTCTAAATAATATAAAATCCTTTAGGTTTCAAATTAAAATTAATTCTAATACTAATCCATTAAGTTAATCGTCATATTGCTGCAACATTTTGATCAAAAGTTGCAACAGTGGCTGCACCAAGAACAATGCCGGCAATATCACGGTCGGGAAATAATATAGAAACAGAGGAAAAAATAGTTTAAACACCAAGGCTAATATGTATGAAGGTGCAAGTGGACTTAAACCAAAAAGCAAACAAAACAGCAGTGTAGATCTTTTAGTAACGGGAAATTTATTGAGGAAGAACAAATGACTGTATACTGCCACAATTTTATTTGTATCTCACAAAATCTTCCTTAGTGACTTTTTGGATAAATCACACGATAGATAGGCAGACAACGCTTATTTCAACTTAACTGTTGGGAGGCGTTCTTTCATATCTTAACTGCTGATCATAATAAGACCCAAATTCATTTTACACGATAGGACCTCCCTTACTATAGTTATATATGCCAAGTAAAACAATTATTTCGCTAAAAAGTCTTAATGTGGGTAGACCGTCTCGACCGGGATTTCGTTCCTTGGTCAGATTCGAAATCATCAAAACGTTTTGAACCACCACTACTTCATAATAACCTATCAATTCAATATATTTAAAATTAGGCAATCCCCGCGCAAATTTAAGCAGACTGTGCGCCCTTTTTTTCAATTAAATTTTGTTTTTAATACTGCGGTATGCTAAGGCATTACTGCCAGAACATTTCCATCGGAAACAAGGAATTATTTTCCAAATTTCCTAGTGGACAACTACTGGGAATGATGTAATAACCCCTTACAGAGCACTCTTCCTATAAGAGCCTGACTGAAAAAAGTGTTAAAAAATTAGTAGGCTTTGCTGACAGTAATGTATTTCCCCTTTGTCGGGGAGATACCGAAAAGAGTCTACTACAAAGACTGCCTTGGCTTATAAAACATGCCAAAAGCCCAACAATTTATAACTTGTATGTGACAGAGTTTATGGAACTAATTACACGAATGAGATCATATTTTTTTAATTTTGAACAAAACATAATTGTAATACCCTCAGCCTTCGAGAAAGTGACGATATACCTCGTAATATTTTGCCAAACTTCAGACTAAGTAAGAAAATGGATCATATCGGATCATTCCTTTGGGTACCATCTCGGAAATTTTTCGCTAAAATTGTGCGAACGATACAGACATAGATTAGGCTCGAATATGATCTATATCCGTCCACACCTTCGGGTAATTTCCACATCATATTTCAATTTTTTCGAAAATATGAAGTTTAATGACATGCCTCAAATTGTTTGGATTTTTTTGCAGTAGGTTCGCAAAGCTTTATACCACAGCACAATTTTTTCGAGGATCTATAATGGCCCAATAGCTTTAGAACCAACGCCGCACAGTGGTTCAGAATAGTTTTTTCATGATCAAAACTCGGTAACTTTAGAACGCATAGAGATATTTTCATATCTTTTTTTGTTCGACAGATAACAAAATTAGTAGTGGGATTCTCTAACACATTTTTGGAGTTACCAACAAAAATCGTTCAAATTAAAATGCTTATAATTTCGGTAACTAACGATGTTATTCGGTAAGTTAGAGACCAATAAAAAGTAGTCGCAAACTTCTACCGATAGCAACAGTGCTGACAACTTTTATTTAAACCTTCCATTCATAATTTTGCGTTTTAAAGTTACCGATTTTTGCCGGTAACTCAAAAAATCAGTTCGAGAATCGCACTACAGATTAAAAACATTCGAATTCGGTCTAGTAGTTGTAGAGAAAATCAAGGTCAAAGTAAAAAACTTGAGTTTTTTTTTATATTTTGCATAAAATACGAAAAGTTAAAAAAAAAACAAATTTACAAAAATTGAATTTTTTTGCAAAACTAAAAAAATACTTTTCATATAACTCTTGCCACCGTGGTTCAATGGTATGCACGCCCGCTTTGCACGCAGATGGTCGGGCATTAGATTCCCCGGCCAGGCAACATCAAACATTTTTCAACGGTGGCAAAATACCCCTCAGTAATGTTGGAGACATTTCCTGATTATTTCAGCCTTGAAAAACTTCTCCGCAAGTGGTGCCTCAAGACACGCCGTTCGGATTCGGCGATAAATATCATTGAGCTAAATATGAATCGGGGTGCACTCATTGATATGAGAGAAGTCTCCCTTGTCCCGTATGGGATGTTGTGGAAGAATGTTTTTTTTTTGTTGTTTTGCTTATAAAAAATCATTAAAAAACGTACATTTGTGTAAAAAACTATAATTTATATGGAAAATTTTAAAAAATTAAAAACCTGGTTAACGGACGCTACGAGACTAGTACAAAAATATACATGGGCTGAAAGAGGACACTCTCAGGCATCATAATGTGAAAACAGAACTTTCTTTCAAGCGGTTCCCTAACAGTTCTAGTCAACTAAATTTGGAATTTTTCTAATATTTAGTACTTGAGGAAAAATAAAATAGCTCACTTCGTGTAAAAGTTACGGTAATTTATAGAAACTGTTCTTAAAGACAACAATCCTACTTAACTGACAAAAACAATGAACACAATATCTCTTATAGTTTCCTAGAAAAAAACTATCACTTTTTCCAGAAATTTGCAAAAAAAAAGTATTTTCCAAAATTGCGAAAAAAGGGACGTCTTTAGGAGCACGCCAAATGTCTGATGAACACTACCGTAAAAGTTCAATATTTTCGCTTATGTCTAGCTTAAGGACTGATCGAGAATAATTTTGGAATTTCCCCCCGACATTCTATTTGTGGTCCTGCTGACAGCGATATAGGCTTTTCGTGAGCTAGTTCAAGCTTCTTGATTCAATGGTCCCAAAGCTATAAAAAATCCTACGATGACCAACTGAAAGTGGGCACGATAATAATGGGAAATAATGTTTCCCAAAATTAAATCCAGTTTCAAGGTTATCTATGTCAGTTTCAGATACCTTTTCCGCAACAGTTTCAGCACCACTGCTGCTGCTGCTTTATTGCACAGTTTTAGGATGGGAATAGTTTGTTTTCGCCTAACCGATTGAAGAAATATCAGTAAAATCCTTGTTTTATTTGCTCAAATTTTCAGAGGTCTGAAAGCTTAAACCAACAACTAAATACCGAACCTGACCAAATCAACATCAAGATTCTTTTTTACTTGTTTATGGTAGCTGTAGTATTTTTTTATCAAGTTTTAGTACGATATTTGCAAAAGTGCGGAATCCCACAGAAGAAAATAAACTCTTTAAATCAAAGTTAATACATATACATACATAATATCTCTACATGGTATAAAAAAATCAAGACCATCTGAAAGGTCGACTTAAACTTAATTTAAGGCAAAACATGCTTAACTTTGGTGTTTGGAGTTGGGTTTCAGAAAAAGAACAGAGAATTATAGTGCCCATAAGAGACTCATTTCAGGTCATTATTTCAGGGAACATGGGCTGCCACGTGAAAAAATTCTATCGTTATAGCCAGTGCCACAAGGACAACATGCGCAAAAAATTCAAAAGAATTTTTCGTAGGGTTGGGGGCACACTAAAAGTTAAGTACCGACATGGTTCACACTAAGAAAATTGGTCACCCCTTTTGAAAGTTATCGTGCGCACCAGGCAGCCAGTCGGCAAGAAAGCGAGATGGATGGACATGGCTAAATCTACTCGGATTTGGTCTTTATAAACGTGAGATCTAAAACCACTAGAATATGCTTAGGGTCTGTTTATGTATGTCGATAAGAAAACGAATGCGGAAGAAAAACTACCAAATTTGAGTGTGTATTTCAAATTTGTTTTTTGTTTTGAAGCAAAAGCAAATGAAATAATATTTCAAAAACTAAAGTTTGGGTGTCTTTCATGCGCACACATTTTCGTTTCGAAATACATAAACTGGGGGTTAGTCTCATGGCTAAAAAGACTATATCCACTTTAATACAATCTCATCCAATAATGGCCTTAGATCGCACATTTGTTGAGGCCAAATCCGTTCCAGACGAATGGTAGTCGATTTAGTCAAACAATAGGGATATTAAGGATTACTTGCTACATAATCCCTTGCAACATATATCTCTTTGTTTGTATTTCCTATGTGGTCACATTGATTGTTTTATAACCTATATATCAAAATCAAAATTTAAAAAAATTTTAATTTTAAGGCCACCCACCTCAAAATCAATTTCTCTTTTTATTATCAATAATTCTAAATTATTTTTTTAGGTCAATAAATTAGAGTTTTTTCTAAGAAACGGATATCATTTAAAACAACTTTTCTTTCTAAAGAAGTTTAACCCATTTAATTTAGATGAATTCATTATCAAAATAAATATTTAACCCATTTCCTTTTGTTTACCCTCATTAAGCTTCCAAATTTTGTGCCATGATCTTTTGTTGTGGTTTGATTTATAGATTTATCATAATTATGGGTTATTTGTTAAGGAAAAGATTTTGTTTTCTGTCTTTGTGGTTTACTGCTGATCTATATTTACTTTTAAAACCCAACAAAGTAATTCAAACTAATAATCAGAAGAAGAAAAAACAAACAAAACATGAAAAGACTGCAATTAAAATGATTTTATTTGCAATAATCCAGAAAAGGGGAAAATAGACATTTTTAGTTTTTGCAGAAACCAGAAAAGCTTAGAGGAAAGAAGAGTCACATCCCCTATTCCCCTCAATGTGACTGTTTCTGTTGCCTAATAGCCATTGATTAATAACTCATAAAATAATTGTAAGTTACTGTTGGTTATAACTTGGTTAATGTACACAGTGACAAGCAACATGGAGTGAAGTGTATTTTCTATGACATTGCTGGCAAAGTTGGAACAATTGAAAGCCTGAGGGATTTAATCATCAAAGCCCGTTTTCATTGTCTTGCAAGAAGACAAGTATTATAGAGTAATTTTTTCTGTTTTCTTTTAATACCTCCTGGTTATTTTGTGTTGCTTGACTCTTCTTTAAACACCATTGACATGTGGTGACATGATGGCTTTGTGTAACTGGGTTGGGTAAAATTATGTTCTATTAACAATTGTTATATAAATCTTGTTTCACAAAAAAAAAATAAACAGAAAGAAGTGTCACTTTGTGGTTCTTGAAGTGCAAACGATTTATCTCAAAGCTATTGGTTTTAGCCTAGCTTTCCCTAGGTTCTTGTTGAGTTATAATTCTCCTAAGCACCTTATTGATCTTATGGCCGTTCTTTGTCTGTGTCTTTGGTTGTTACTATTTTGTGGTGTTATCTTGCTCTTCTTCTTTTTCGTTTTAGGAATTTCTTTAATTTCATGTAATTGCTTTGAAAGTGTTGCAAGCATTTAAAGTTACTTCTTCGATGATGCTCTTGATAGCTGCTGCCTCTGTTGCTGTATGGTTACTAGATTCATTTTATAGCTTGTAAATGCTTGTTTTATGTCTTTATGTCAGCTATAACCATGACACATGCTTATCGTAGCAACAGTTTATATAACTTTACGTTTATGTGCATGTGAACGCAGCGCAATGAAATGCAGCTACAAATCACCACAACATTTCACCAAACATGATGTGTTGATGACGTGAATGTTAAAACCAATTCAAAGGAACATGGAGAGAGGGAGAGGCTTTTTTTGTTCGTTACAGACTATTACATTTGCAATGAAAATTATATCAGCGACAGCGGGAAGTTAGCCGAAGCTCTTTGTGTTTTACAGGGACCATGAGGTGGGTTCGAAGAGATGCGCTAGGGGTATGATCATTTGGGAAGGGATAGAAAGCAGTAACCTTATTGTAGGTATATATGCAAAATATAGAACCTAAGAAAAATATAAATTTTAGAGCGTGTATAAAACGGATGAAAACTGCGCTAGTTTCGCCAATTTTGTGAAGCGAAATATGAGCTTTCCGAACTAATTTCCCTAACCATTCAACACCAGCCTAAACCTGGATTAAATCGCATATTTTAAAGCATTGATGGTGGGTCGTGGATTTAAAACATAATTATACGGGAATCGTGGATTAAGAAAAACATATTTAATTGAAATCGTTGATTTATCTTAAATTATTTTAAAAAATTTTTAATTAATTTTTTACAAACTATTTTTTAGAAAATCGTAATTTTTTAAAAAACATTTTTAAGCAAATCGTGATGTTTTTTTAAAAAATTATTTTTCTGCAAATCGTTGATTTTTTAGAAAATAGTTTTAAGCAAATTTTGAATTTCTTACAAAACATTTTTAAGTAAATCGTGAATTTTTAAAAAAATATTTTTAAGCAAATCGTGGTTTTAAAAAAATATATATTTTTAAGCAAATCGTGGTTTAAAAAAATATATACTTAAAAAATATATATATTTTTTTAAACATATTTTTAATCAAATCGTGGATTTTTTAAAAACATTTTTAAGCAAATTGTGGATTTTTTAGAAATATTTTTTAGCAAATCGTGGATTTTTTAAAAAACATCTGTAAGCATGTCGTGAATTTTTTAACAAAATTTTTAAGCAAATCTTGGATTTTTTAAAATTTTTTTAAGCAAATCGTGGATTAAAAAAAAAATATTTTTAAGCAAATCGTAGATTTTTTTAAATATAATTTTTAAGCAAATCGTCGATTTTTTAAAAATAATTTTTAAGCAAATGGTGGATTTTTTTTAAATATTTTTAAGCAAATCGTGGATTTTTAAAACAACATTCCTAAGAAAATCGTTGCTTTAAAAACTGTGTAAGCAAATTGTTAATTAAAATAAATATTTTTAAGCAAATCTTCGATTTAAGAAATATTTTTAAGAAAATCTTTGATTTAAAAAAATCGTTGATTAAAAAAAAAAATGTTTTTAAGCAAATAGTTGAGTTAAAAATATATTTAAGCAAATCGTTGATTCAAAAAAAAAAAATTTTAAGCAATTCGTTAATTTTTTAAAACTTCTAAGAAAATCGTTGCTTTAAAAAAATTAAGCAAATCATTGATTAAAAAAATATTTTTAAGCAAATATTTGATTTAAAAAAATATTTTTAAGCAACTCTTGATTTAAAAAAATATTTTTAAGAAATCGTGGTTTTTTTAAAAAAATATTTTTAAGCAAATCGTGGTTTAAAAAAATGTTTTTTAGCAAATCGTGGTTTAAAAAAATATTTTTAAGCAAATCGTGGTTTAAAAAAATATTTTTAAGCAAATCGTGGTTTAAAAAAATATTTTTAAGCAAATCGTGGGTTAAAAATATTTAAACAAATCTGGATTTAAAAAAAAAAGAAATTGTAAGCAAATCGTGTTTTTTTTAATATTTTATGGCAAATCGTGTTTTTTTTAATATTTTATGGCAAACCGTGTATTTCTTACAAGTATTTATAAGTAAATCATGGATTAAAAAATTATCTTTAGGCATTAACAAAATATTTTGATGGATTAACAAAATATTTTTAGGCAAATCGTGGATAAAAAAAAATTAAGTGGATTTAAAAAAATATTTTTTAGGAATCCGGAGTTTTTCAAATATTTAAGCCAATAACGGATTTTTAAACAAATACTTTTTAGGCTTTGTGGATTTTTTTCATGATTTTTTTTTATAAAATATTTTAATCGTGGACTTTTTAAAAAATATTTTTATGAAATTGTGCATTTAAAAAATATAAATTTTATGAAAATCGTGGATTTTTAAAATATATTTTTAAGAAAGTTGTGAATTTTAAAAATATAATTTTTATGAAAATCGGGGATTTTTAAAATATATTTTTATGCAGGTTGTGTTTTTTTTAATAATTTTTATGAAAAACGTGGATTTTTTAAAAAAAATGGATTTAAAAAAATGTTTTTATGAAAATCGATGATTTTTTAAATCATGGGTTTAAAAAAAATATTTTTAAGCAAATCGTTGATTTAAAAAAAATTAAGCAAATCGTGGATTAAAAAAATATTTGAAGCAAATCGTGGTTATAAAAAATATTTTTAATCAAAACGATTTTTTTAATATTTTAAGGCAAACCGTGTATTTCTTAGATGTATTTTTAAGTAAATCATGGATTAAACAATTATGTTTAGGCAAATCGTGGATAAATAAATATTTTTTTGGCTTTGTGGTTTTTTTCATGATTTTTTTATAAAATATTTTAAGCAAATCATGGATTTTTACAAAAATATTTTTATGAAAATTGTGGATTTTAAAAATATAATTTGTAGGAAAATTGTGGATTTATAAAATATATATTTCTGTGTTTTTTTTCAAAAAATATTTTAATGAAAATTGTGGATTTTTCAAAAAATATTTTTATGAAAATTGTGGATTTTTAAAAAATATTTTTATGAAAATCGTAGATTTCAAAAAAAAAATATTTTTATGAAAATCGTGGATTTTCAAAAAAATATTTTTAAGCAAATTGTAGAAGTTTTGAAATTGTTTTAAGCAAATCGAGAGTTTTTTTTAAATTATGTTTAAAAAAAAAAAATTATGAAAATCGTTGATTTGTTAAAAGATAGTTTTAGGATGCATTTTCTGTTAGTTTGTATCTTAAGTCTTTCGTTTTGGGGTATGTTGGAATATCAACCTATGCTATGATTGTTCCTTAAGTCTTTCGTTTTAGTTTATATTTTAAAAGCATACATATGCTAAGTTTGTGCCTTGAGACTTTTATGAAAATGTCCTATGATAACTTTGTGCCCATATGAAATTGACAGGAGAGCATTTTTTATATATGGCGCATATGTCGAATATTCAAGAATTAGTTGTGCCGTCACAACACAACTGACCAATTAAGGAGTGACAGATTTCTTAAATTTGTATTGCTATATTTTTGATATTTCTTTCAGTTTTTATTTAAACAAATTTAAGTATTTTTAATTTTTTATTTCTTTCAGGTATGCTTTTACCAAATAATGCATCTTCTTGTAAGTACTCATGTTGTAAACATCTTTTATATATTCTTTATTTTACCTTCCTTAATGTCCAATGATATTTTGTATTAGAATCTTTAGAAGAAAACTAAACTATTGAAAAGTCTACCAACAGCATCTTTAAAAAGTGAAGAGACATTTTGCAGGAAGTGCTTGTGGCACGTGATTGTATGCTATACAATTGCCATATAATTTGATATGATTTCTTTACCCTTCGCTCTCTCTCTCTAACACACACACCACCATACAGACACCATTGATTTCCATTGATGCCACAAATCGCTAGAAACTCATAAAGCCTCCAGAAGTCTTCAACGATGACAATAGCTTGGGTTTAGTAACTATGGTTAGATTTTTGCTATTTCCAAAGCTATCACTAGTTTATTGTGTCTGTCCAATTTCTAATACAAACTATTGTTATTTATTGTGTTTGCTTTGCTTTGTGGTGCTAAGGTTGTATAAAAAACAAACTTTTGTTTGATAGACAAAGTCAAAAAAAAAAAAAAAAAAAAAAATACTGGGCAACAACTAGGAGTTGCACAACATTTAGCATTAAAATGCCACAAAAGACAACCAGACCAGACAAGGACAAGATGTATTAAATATTGTTACAATAGTTAAATACGTAACAAATAAAGTAAAGAAAAAACCTACATACATATTCTGACTTTCAAGTGAAGTGATAAGATTTATGTTGGTTTTACTTAAAATATTTATGGCTAGAATTTTTATTTCCAAGCTTCTGATGGCCGCTAGAGTGTATTAGCCAACAATTTGTCGTCCTACTAGATTTCTTCCGTTTTTTCTTCTACTTCTTCTTCTAGTGTAAAAATGTTATAGATTTTTGTGTGAATACCTTTTGAAGCACTTAAGTTGTGAGAGTATTTAAGTTGTTCTTTGCTTTTCCTTGGTTAGTTAAGGGGAGATTTTTGTGTGTTGTCGTTCGTTCTTTTTTTGCTTTGTAGACAAATTTTATGGCGTATTTTGAGCTTTTGCAATTTATTATGAAATCACATAATTTATTACTCAACTTGTTGAAAATGATGTAATTTTGCTGTTAACGAAAAACTAAAGTTAAATTGACAGCAAGTTAACTACCGGTCTAGTAGCTTGATTTATTATTGTGACAAGTATTGGTAAAGGATATTTTCTTGTTGCTGTTTTTTTTATTCTGCCTGTGAAAGAAAAGTGTTTAAAGGCTGGAAAACAAGTTTCAATATATATTGAAAAAATAATAACTAGATGATTCTTGGATTACAAGAGAACATGTCTCTTTGTCTGTTGAAGATATTTAAGAAGTCTAGTTGGTCATTTATAGGAAGAACTTTGGGATTTTAACGTTGAAATCTACTGAATGTTTTATGAAAAATTATACACAAGTGTATTTTGTTGTATTGTTTTTTTCCCACACCTATATATAACACACTTTCAACGCTTATAGATTTGTGTATAATTGCAACTTACTCAGAAATATTTAACCCATGTCTTAAAACTTCTGAAAATGTCTATTGTTATTGAGAGAGCCCGAAAATAGGGTGGTAATAAGTTCCCGCCAGTTTGTATCTTAAGTCTTTTGTCTTAGTTTATTTTCCAGTAACATATGTATCTCTGGCAAGTTTGTGCCTTAGGTCTTTTATGATACTGTAAGGATTGTTTTATATATTTTTATAAGATCTGGTTGAAGTCTTTGGAGTTCAATTTCAATCTTTTTGGAATGTTGTAATAAAAAGTTTTTTAATTGATTTATTGTTGCCTTATTAGGACGAAGGTCATTATTTATGAAAGTTTTTAATTAATCGAATTAATCGAGCGAACATGACCTAAGGATTTTATTTTATTAAGAGAAGGCAATGTGTTCAGTTTTCATACTGACCCAGTAGCATATGTATCTCTGGCAAGTTTGTGCCTTAGGTCTTTTATGATACTGAAAGGATTGTTATATATATTTTTATAAGATTTGGTTGAAGTCTTTGGGGTCCAATTTTAACCCTTTTGGGATGTTCCAATAAAAAGTTTTTTTTTTATTTATTGTTGTCTTAATAGGGTCATTATTATGAAAGGTCATTATTTATGAAAGTTTTCATTTAATTGAATTAATCGAGCTAATAAGACCTAAGGATTTTGTGTTGAAGTTCTTTTTTTTAATTTTATATAGAGAAGACAATACTGACCCTCATATGTTCATTTAGTGTAGTGGCAAAAAATTAAAATTAATTTAAATATTAAATATATTACAATAAAATATATCCACCTGTTTAATATTTAAATGAATCATTATTTACATCATAGCTTACGAGAAGATTTAGGTTCTCATAGTTTTGTGACATAACATATTTTAAATGCGCCAAAAATATATTTTCTTTTAAAGTCACATAAATATTTCATTGCTTTTTGTCTACATAAAGATATTTTTTAATTTATATTTGTTATCTCATAATCCTATAAAAATGCACATCTTCTTTACATCCAAACAAAATTATTTTTTTATTTTCCTTTTTCCTAGATCCTCTTTGTGTTTAAATAATAATTTTTTTTGTTTCTTTTTTATAACAGTATTATGTAAAGAAAATATTTTCTCTTAGCAATATTTTTTTTTTTGCAGATGCCCATAAGCCATACATGCTACATTTATGGCATGTACTTTACATTTTGTTTTTGTGTACCTCAGTTTATATGAACATAATTAAATGTAGTAAAACTATAATGTTGTTCCTTATGGTCAAGAGATAATAATACTTTATGTATGGGGCTATATAATAAAAACCTGTTATATATTTTTTTCAGTTTGTTTATTGTGGCTAATTTTTGCCACATTTTGGGTTAGACATAATAACCTAACCATGCGAACATAAAGTTATAATTGTAAACAAATTTTCACTTGCTTTCAGCAGCACCACGAGAAAAAAAATATAGTTTTTTTTTACAGGGTGAAAAGGATGGAAACACAAAATATGAATTATTAAATGTTGAAGGCAAGATTGGTTGAGGGCTCTACTGACAAGGTAGTTAATTTCCTATTTTTGTCGACGAGTCTCTGCTTTCGTTGTATCAAACCCGAATTGAGGGTAGTACTTACAAAGGGGTCGTGATTGACAACAATTTTTTTTTAATTTTTAAATCATAGGTTTTTTCATACATACCGGTACTGCATCAGGGTAGCTTTACAGATAACGTTTAGTTGAAAATATTTTCATCTAAAGACTTTATGTGGATATGATGAGTAATATTGTTTTGGGCCTCATTTTTCGAGACACAGCGACAAAAACCGTCAATTGTCTATATTGGCTTGTCTCAAAGGCCTGATTATGTCCAACCTTGATTTATATCAAAAAATTGGAAAAACGTTCTACAATCATATTATAATTTTAGAATAATTTGTAAGCAAATCGTGGATTTTTTAAAAATTATTTTTGAACAAATCTGGAATTTTATAATATTTTTAAGTAAATCGTAATTTTTTTAAAATATTTTTTAAAAAATCGTGATTTTTTTTAAATATTTTTAAGCTAATGGTAATTTTTAAAAAATGTTTTTAAGCAAATCGTTATTTTTTAAAATATTTTGAAGCAAATCGTAATTAAAAAAAAAAAATAGGCAAATAGTGAATTTTTATAATGTTTTTAGGAAAAACATGATTTTTTTAAAAACAGTTTTAAGAAAATATTTTTTGTTGGCTTTGTATTGTTGGACTGCAAAATAATACACGTTGTGTATTTATTTCAGCTAAAGTCCATATTTTGTTGTTTCAATATTTGAAGAAAATATTTCTTAGGAAAATCGTGATTTTTTTTAATATTTTGAAGACAACTGTGAATTTCTAAACAAAAATATTTTTAGGAAAGTGCTGTTTTAATATTTTTAAGAATGTTGTGTTTTTTAATATTTTCAAGAAAATCTCAGATTTTTTAAACAAAAATATTTTTTAGAAAATCGGGGATTTTTTACAAAAATGTTTTTAAGAAAATTGTGGATTTGTAAAAAATAGTTCAATAATGCATTTTTCGATCTTTATAATTTCCTGTTAGTCTATATCTTAAGAGCATGTTTTAATATCACCATGTGCATAGTTTGTGCCTTGAGTCTTTCGTTTTAGTTTATGTTATAAAACATATGTTCCTACGCAAAATTTGTGCTTTAACTCTGTGCCCATATGAAATTGATAGGAGAGTTTTTTTGTCATGTCGAATATCAAAGGATTAGTTGTCCCGTCACAACTGTTTAAAGAATATATTTGTTTAAATATTGTTAAGACAAATGTGAATTTCAAAAAAAATCTTTTTAAGCAAATATTAAAAAAATATTTTTTACAAAGTTGTGTTTTTTATATTTTTAAGAAAAATCGAGGATTTTTTAACAAAAATATTTTTTAGAAAGTCGAGGATTTTTTACAAAAATATTTAAAAAAAATCTGGATTTGTTAAAAAATAGTTTCAAGGATGCATTTTTCGATCGTTATAATTCCCTGTTAGTCTATATCTTAAGTCTTTCGTTTTAGAGCATGTTTTAATATAACCATGTGCATAGTTTGTGCCTTGAGTCTTTCGTTTTAGTTTATGTTTTAAAACATACCTATGCAAAGTTTGTGCCTTAAGTCTGTGCCATTTTATGAAATTGACAGGAGAGTTTTTTTATATGGCGCACATGTCGAATATCAAAGGATTAGTTGTGCCGTCACAACTGTTTTAAGAATGTAGTTTTTAGGAAAATCGTGAGTTTTTGAAATATTGTTAAGACAAATGTGAATTTCTAAAAAAATCTCTTTAAGAAAATATTAAAAAAAATATATTTTTTAAAAAGTTGTGTTTTTTGTATTTTTAAGAAAATCGAGGATTTTTGTTAACAAAAATATTTTTTAGAAAATCTAGGATTTTTTACAAAAATATTTTTACGAAAATTGTGGATTTGTTAAAAAGTGGTTTCAAGGATGCATTTCCTGTTAGTTTATATCTTAAGTCTTTCGTATTAGAGTATGTTTTAATATAAACATATGCGAAGTTTGTGCCTTAAGTCTTTCGTTATAATTTCCTGTTAGTTTATATCTTAAGTCTTTCGTTTTAGAGTTTGTTTTAATATAAACACATGCAAAGTTTGTGCCTTAAGTTTTTCATAAAAATGCTAAGTTTATTCCTTAAGTCTTTCGTTTTGGTTTATGTTTTAAAAACATACCGAAGCAAAGTTTGTGCACTAAGTCTTCTATGAAAATTTCCTATGATAACTTTGTGACCATATGAAATTGACAGGAGAGTTTTTTTATATATGGCGCATATGTCGAATATGTCGATTAGTTATGGCGTCGCAACACCAATGACCAATTAAGGCCCAACTGATTTCTTACATTTTTATTGCTATATTTTTGATATTACTTTCAGTTTTTATTTAAAAAAAAAATTAATATTTTTAAGTTTTATTTCTTTCAGGTGTGCTTTTAACGAATAATGCATCTTCTTGTAAGTATGTACTCATGTTGTAAAAATCTTTTACATTTTCTTTATTTTCCTTAATACCAAAAAATTGCCAAAACATTCTGCAATGATATTATAATTTTAAGATGACAGGGTGAAAAGGCAACATTTCAGAGTGAGAGAAATATAAAAGAGAGAATAAGAGAAATATTTCAATACCGCAATAAGGAAAAATTTTGTGTAAGAGGATATACCAAGAGGGGATTTGATACAGACCCCACACAACATATTTCAAAAATTATCAACAGTGATGGGTCTTTGTAAAGTTACCTCACAAAACGGAACATTTTGAATCATATGTCCATACTTGTGACCAGATAGGACTCTTTTTGAGGTCTTGGTTTCCTGTGACATAATAATTGAAGTATTTTTACCCAATTTCAGGCAGTTTTCGACATTTGTTATTAATATCAATATTGTTTTTTATTGTATTTTTCGATTAACTGAAGTTTTAAGTATAATTTTCCCCATATAACAAAGGTCAGGTTTAACTAAAGCCATTCGGTACGAAATTTGTTCGAATTTCTACAAAACTTTTGTTTTATAAAAACAAATGAATGTTTTTTTTTCAATCAAACAAAAGTCCATATTTACATTAGGCAACTTTCCTTGCGGCAATTGTTAGTTTGATGGCGAGAGAGGTAAGACATATGGTAACACTTTGCCTCTTAACCACCTCTCTCATCCACAAACTGAAAATTGCCTAATGTAAATATGGACAACATTTTCCACAATATTAGGAGTTTGGTACGAATTTGACTTCGAATCTTAGAGAAACAGGCCGGAATTGTTTAGATATTACCCTTTAGACATTTGTTTTTTTTTAACAGTGCTATTGAAATTGCCCAATACCAACAAGGCTTTCGAAAAGCCGAGCCCTTAGTTGCTAAGCTTTGTATATTTTTAAGGAAGCATTTTATTTTATTTTTGGCCAATATCAACGGCCACTGTGATGCGGTAACAAATTTTAGGCGAGGACGAGAGAGACAAACATTCAAATTGTTTATACAATATTTTTGACTCTTGTGGGGGAGGTACTACAACATTACACAGACATGATTTTTTTAAAGAAACTACCAATATTTTTACGTGGTTCTTTCTTTCATCTGAAATTTTTTGTTGGACAATATTACATAGCTCTGTGGTAAATGGATACCTGCGAAACCCTTTCATGTAAAAGCGTTTTGGGGTGCCATTGATAGATCGAAAACGAATGAACCAATCTTGGTATATTTTTGTGGGAATTTTAAGAACCTTATAATCTTGTTTTTAAGCGAAAAAGATTTTCAAAAAATATATTTAAAAAAATGTGAACTGCCAAAGTCAAGTTTTCGATTTTAACGAAAAAAATTACAGTTTTTTTGTACAAAAATCGGGCAACACATTTTAAATAATCTGTCTTCCTTAAAGGCAGGATTTGTACGTATTAAATAAGCTCACCAAAATACATAAATATCGGTAAATTCGTTTACGAGCTATTGTTGGCACCGACTTCAAAAATTTTATTTCTAGCAAAACGCGTTTTAAGTTGCGCATCTGCACACAAAACGCTACGAGTTGTCCACTTTGAACGGTAATATCTCATCCAATTTTGCCCCTAATTATTTGAAAGTTTACCTGTACTTCAAGATAAGTTTTTTTTCCGATTTTTTGAAAGAGATAAGTATAGGTAACACCTTAATAGACAGCTTTATAAAGTTACCTCCTCTACTAGACATTTGGTGATATACTATGATCTCTTAAGGAGACGTTCCATATATTATATTTAGGCCTTCAGTGGACCACAGTGGTGCAATGGTAGGCAACCGCGCCCGCTTTTGTCACCTAATATCGGGGCTCGATTCACAGATCAGACGACACCAAAATTACCAAGGTGGCAAAAACTCAGAGGTGTAATGTTGGCGACATTTCCTGACTGCTATAAAAGTTATGTTAACACGTTCGGACTCGAATTTAAAAATATGAAAGAAGTCTTCCTTGTGATTTCGGGGATGTTTTTTCTAACTCATATGTGTATGTATTTTGGTCTTAAAGTTCATCGTACATCGTATTTCCTTTTAGAAATGTAATTCTACGAGTTGTAGCTTTTTTATACGTTTTTTTTAATTTCTTTTCTCAACAAATCCCTGGGGACAGTTATTTTTGTATATCTTTGTATGTCCCAAATTGTAATCTATTCTTGAAAGTCGAAACTTTAATATCTTTTTTAACATTTTCTTTAGAAATTAGTTTATTTTTTCTTTTCAGAAAACTTATGCAACTTTAATCCCTATTATGTTTGTAAGTTCCAACTTTGAATATATTTTTCAAATTTTAATATATTTATATTACTTCTGTTTGGAAACAAGAACTTTAAAAATAATGTTGCCAGCTAAGGCCACGATATTTTATAAATAGTTTGCCTTATCTTATTCTCGTTTTTATTAAATGTTTTGTTTCAGGACAGAAACAATTTTTTATATTTTGCTCAATTCATTTTTAGAATCTGGCTTCCAGGCACAGTACACCGTTCTTCAGTTATGTCTCCTCGGAGAGGAGCTCAGATTTCTCTTTTTTCTAAAAATTAAGATTTGTGTCCTTGTTTATAGTAATTTTATATAAGCAATTTTTTCAATTTAAGTAATTGGAGTTCAAACATTGATGGTTTGATTTGAGATAAAAAACTATTTTTTAAACTTCAAAGTACCCAAGGACAAAGTTGTTTTAATTCAAAAATCGTTTAATTCTGGAACTGAAAAAGCTTTCGTTAAATATTTATTTCCTTCGGAAATAGTTCCTTCGTCACTCCAAAGTACTACATATTTTGTATTGTCCTAATTATGTTACTCCTTTGAGCTGCTGATAATTTCATATATCAGAATTTTTTTTCAAACTACTTTAAGAGCAAGAATGCCCCAACAAGTGATGTCCTTAAACCATTTTCCACAGGTTTTTCACATAAATATGTATATATGCATTGATATATTCGAAAGCACATTCAAAACAACTATGCAAATATTTCCAATGCCATTGGTTTTTGGCCACATGTTTTAATTTCTTGTCCTTAGTATTGTTTTAGAAATACTGGAATTAATTTTTTTTAATTGTTATATTTTTTTTATAAATTGTCACTAATAATTTATTTCATTATTTTTGAACTAATCCTTTTAATTTCCCTTAATAGGCCATTTGCAGTTCTTTTATTGTTTTTTCAATTAATTTAAGAAATACTTTTCACAAAAAGACACTCACTTTTCCAAATTTTTCCAAATATTTCACTTGATTTAGGCAGCTGATGGTGGTAATCCAGAGTTTGTGTTTTTTTTGTAAAAAAATAATGGTATTTACTTTAATTGGTGTGATATCCTTGTAAAATGTTTCAGCATTTGTTGTTGTGTTTTTGTTTTAATTGTTTTATTGCACTTATTTATTTTTTTTAAATACTGCAAAAAATGTTTGGTATTTTGTTTTTTTGAACTGTATTTGTTTTCTTAATTCTCTTTCACTGCATTTTTTAGGATACAATTCCTGTTTAGTTTTATTGATGAGTACAATAATTATCCACAAAATATTTCTTTTTGCTCTACTCAATCGTTATATGGATGGTCTCCTTTTCTATTTGGAAACAAAATATTAGACCACAAAAAAATTGTTCAAAACTTTTTTGGGAAGGAAGGCGAACTTGACCGTAGAAAGGTGACCGAATAACTAAAGTATTCTTCCCAACTCAATGTCGTTATATAAGACTGCAGTATTTCGTATTGGACCAAGACAGTCCCCACCGTTCCGCAGAAAAGAAAGACTTTTTCTCGCGTTTACGCTCTGCGCTCGCTCTTCGTTTTTGCAGTAGTTACACACAAAAACAAAATTGCTCATAAACTGCTTACGGCTCTAAATTGAAGATGCCGCTATTGTTACAGATGTCTGCCGCACTGCTGCTGTGAGTTGTTGTGGTCGTTAGTTGTTGCTGCCGTTATTTTAGTTGTTCCCTGTTGTTGTTGCTGCCTGCCTCTTGCAATCATGCGCGTTGACTGTGCGATCACCTTGACAATGGCAATGCTTATGAATGCCAAACATAACTCTTTACAACAACCAAGCCAGTGAAAGAAGAATCGGCCCAAAATAGCCAAGACAAGCAGCGGCAATAAGCAACAGCAGCAACAGCTTCAGCAATCCACCACGATGGAACTCTCATCACAATAGAAAGCACCACAGCCGATACTCTCTGCCATTGCTGTATGTAATCGGTGGAGTGAGGGGAAAGTCATGGCCCAAACAATTGTTTGCTGGTTATAGCCAAACAATTGTTGTGGCCAACATCCAACCGACCATCTTTCATTTCATTCATTAAAACCATTGAAAAGAAAACACTCAAGAGCAGCGACAAAGAGAAACCTGTATTGAGCGCCATGGTGTCTACGTTAGGGTTTCCATGGTAGTAATGTGGGTTTGTTACTCTTTCGTTTTTTAGTTTTGGTCTAATGCTGCACGGTTCGTTGGCCATGTCGGTGGTTTATTCAAAGGGAAACGAATTTTTACGGAATTTAATTTTTTGTTTTTTTTTCGTAATTTTTGTCAATGAAGATTCTGTTTTTTGATTATTGTTTGAATGAAAAATTATAATTTTTTATTGACGTATTAGCAGATTTGAGTTTTAACCAGATGTGGCAATTGGTTAAAATGATCTAGATACAAAAATATTATTTCAAGCAATTGTTCAGCGGCAACCTGGAGCAAATAATTAAAAATGTGTTAATGTGACATTTAAACGTGTAAAAATTATTTAGGTTTCTTTTTTATTTTGGAAAAATAAATTTTTCAACATTTGGCATGTCTGAGGAGCTGAATAACCGTCAGCGAAAACATCGTAGCATATTGCTCAATTCAACTTCCCCCAGGGTAATGATAGCTCAATTAATTAAATTAAGAAGTTGCTTTTGCCAAATTCGATACGAAAATACTATCCCGCTACTTCCTTCATTTATGTACATTTTCTTAACAATCTTAGCAGAATACAATGCTTTTATGACAAACAGACAGACGGTCACAAAAAGCTAGATCGACCGAACTCTTAAAAGGTGGGTCTGTGAGCATTTTTTTACCACTACACTGTGGTTCCAACCTTCGACAAAAGTCGAAAATTCGATATCAACAAATTTCAATGAGAATTCAGCAATTTGTCTATAAAAATTCATATCATATTTTAATATTCCAGTAATATTTTTTAATTTATAACGGTACTTAACAAAGCCAAACAGAAGAAGGTGATATTTCAGTATGATATCTTTAAGATTTAAAAATTTTAGTAAGGCATTGGCTTATTACACAGCAAATAGCTGAAAATTTAAATGATAAAATATTTTTTTTTTTCGATATGAAAGTTTTAATTAATAGTATTTCAATTACTTTTACATAAAAATGTGTACACATTATTTGCATAAAATGTGTTGCAAATTACATTTCAATACCTTTTTTGTGGATTGTTTTGCATTTCCGTGTGTGACATCAATAATACTAACGTTGCCTCTGGTCTTTTCAGTTAATATGTCGTTGTTTTGTGTTCTTTTTTTGCGTGTTTGATTGTTGTTCGTTAAGGATTTAGATATTTTTGTTTTGGAATCTACTTATGAGTGTTTTTTACACTTGATATATGATGCTCCATATAATACGAAAAATAAGTAAAATTTTTAAGTTCCGCCGGACCGTACTTTATTATACTCCCACCATGAAATGTTGTGACCTCAAATGGAATAATATGGGGGCTATATAATATGGAATAATAAAATGGGGGCTATACCAAAACCTGGACCTGGGGCCGAAATTGTTGGTGCAGAAAGTTTCTTATTGCTGGGAACCCCAAATGCCAAATTACAGCCAATTCGGGCCGAAAATGTAGATAAAAGCTTCAAAATACCTGACAACGGGTGGTACCGCTATGTGAGGTATACCCTCAGCCTGTGTGAATTAAAACACTTTTTCCCCAAAAAAACGTACATATGTATTTAGGTCGTCTTCGGTATTTTGGGCATATGAACTTGCCGACAAAGACATAGATTTGATTAACATTTCATAGTCGTAAGTTTCGCGAGGGAGGTGCCTTAAAGAATGAACCGACATAGTCCATTTTGGAAGTATGTCTTATTTTGGGAGTCATTCCTCTCGATAGGATCATTATATTAGGAAACAGGGACTTGCCCACGAAAAACATCATATCGCTGTAAACAGGGTTACTAGAAGTACCTTCGGTAAAAATTTCCAAAGGGTCCTCGCACAGACCCTTAACTGCACTTAAACAAAAATTTTGCTCATATGTGTGGGTGGTACCCTAAGGAATGGACCGATAGGGCCCACTTATGAAAATAATCTAAGTTTGGACAAAATATTTCGAGATCCAAAGTTTGGACCAAATTGATTGCTCCATTATTGCGCTCAACATTTAAGAGGATATTTTCGGGGACAGGTAATGGAAGGAGTGGACCAATAAGCACCATCTTTGAATTTCATCTAATTACGATATGCAAATTGTGGACCAACGCAGTATTCGGTTCGAAAGTTATCGTGCACATCAGCCACAACACATGCTGGCCGTAGGGGTTTTTTTACAATTATCGGGCCATTTTCTCAAGAAGTATGGACTTGCCACTGAAAAAACTTGTACCATTGTAATAGGGTCCTTGAGTGCAACCTGCTGCAAAAAAATCAAAACTATACGAGAGGAGGTCTTAACCTGCACTTTTTCAAAATTTCGTGTGGGAGGTATCCGAAGTTGTTGATATATATATAGTCCATATTCTAACTTGATCTATGTTTCGTAGAAATATTACGATGCCCAAAATATGGATTAAATAGGTTACTGCCTTCGAGAGTTAGCGTGCGCACCACGAAGTTGTTGGTATATACATATAGTCCAAATTCTAACCTGATCTATGTCTCGTAGAAATATTACGATGCTCAAAGTATGGATTAAATCGGTTACTGCCTTCGAGAGTTATCGTGCGCAACATTATAGCGAAAAGTTTTGAACTTTTTTAGAGGAGTGGACCAATAAGGCTCATCTTAGAACTTGATTTAACATTGGACAAAATTAACGACTTCCAAATTTTGAATCTAATCAGTTCATCCGCTCGAGAGTTACCGCGCGCTTCATCCACAACACATGGTGCCATAACGGGTTTTTACTGCTTTCAGACCATTTTTTCAGGAAGTATGGACTTGCCCCTGAAAGAACTTACACCGTCGTAATGGTGACGGCGAATAAAAGTTGTTACAACAAAAATCAAAACGATTTGAGAGGAGGTCTTAAACTGCACTTTCCCGAAATTTTGTGTGGGAGGTACCCGAAGGAGTGAACCGATTTAGTCCATATTCGAACTTTATCAATGTCTGGTAGAAATATTGCGATGTGCAAAGTTATGGAGCGCATAATTTTTCAGGAAAAAATTGAAATTTTGTGGGGGAGGTACCCGAGCGATTGGACCGATATGGTCCATCTTCGAACTTAACTGAGTTTGGACAAAATATTACCAAAGCCAACTTTTTGCACCAAATCGGTTAATCCATTCGAGAGCTATCGTGCGCACCTGGCAGCCAGATAGACTGACTTTGCTAAATCGACTCCAAATTGTCTGAAACGGATTTCATCTAAACAAACTTAGGGTCTAAAACCATTTCGATGATGCACATTTTGCCCGTATGAAAGTGTATATTACCCTCGTTAGCATAAATGCTGAGGGTATAAAAACTGGAACCATATTGATGATTTTTTGGCTTAAGTATTTTTTACATAAGTATGTCCTGAAAAAAAAACCAGATCGATCCGACTAATAGAAATATTTTTCTCGCACCTTCCCATACAAGTGGGACAGCTGTGCAGAAAATCCTTAGAAATACCTTAACGCACTTAGCGTGAGCATATCTTTTTGACAAAACTTAAAATTTTATATAAAAATGATATTGATGAGACTTTATACGTATTTATAAATATATAACTTTTTACCCTAAAAAGTATAGTCTTCCTGCAAGAGCGCATTCTTTTAAAAATGCCGAAAACATTGATGGGTAATATACTCGTAGGTGTAATCTTACATGACATTCCCTTGGGGTTTGATTGAGAAAAGTCGAAAATTACAAAAAGTCGATTTTTTAATTGCTTCAGCGTTAGGCCAAATGCATGAAAATGTACAAGCCAAATGAAAATTTATTAGCATGAAATGACAGATAGCAGACAATATTATAACAAAATGCAAAAAAAAAACACAAAAATATGCGAAAATTCCGACTTTTACGTCAATCTTTGCAACCATTTGTTGTGGCGTTTAAACAACCAGTGGCTTTAAATGGGGTAATACACATAGATTTTAACGTACATATGTATATAGTGTACCACATATTTAGCTTCGACCTGACTTAGCCATTTGATCGAATTTTATCTGTCAAGCCAGCATATTGAAATAAGTCATATATATGACACCACTCTTCCTAACGGTTTATAGATTTTATTTACGCTTTTAAGGTGTCACGGTGTTGCTTTGCACACTGAATACAGGGGCTCGTTTCAGAGGCCAGCCAACATTACATTTATTGCGCTGGCAAATATTTCCTGAGTATTTCAGTTATACATAATTTCTCTTCAAGTGTTGTCTTAAGAATCACAGCTCGATCTCGGCTATAAAAAAGTGACCCCATATCATTTAGCTAAAGTGATCGGAGCGATATGAGAGAAGTTTCATTTGTCCCTCAGAGGATGTTTATGGAAACACATGTGAGGGATACAATGAAAGTGATCCTTATCGAAAAAATGATTTTAGAACCCAGTTTGTTTGGACAAAGTCTGCTGCGATGTCCGTCCGTCTATCTGGCTGTCTGGAGCGCACGTTAACTTTCGAAATGATCAACGGGTTTTCGTAATATTTTGTCCTAACTTAGATCAAGTTCGAAGTTTAACATTTTTCGCTTAAATGATGCGCACGATAACTATCGATTGGGGTATCCGAAATGGTCCATGCTTTGCACATCGTAATGCTTCTATCAGACATCGAACAGATTCATAAATGGGCTATATCGGTCCACTCCTTCGAATAGCTCCCACACAAATTTTCGATTCAGAGGCAAGTCCATACTTTTTGAGGTCATGTTCCAAAATCTCAAAATAACCCTCCCGGCACCAACTCAAAGTATCTGATTTAGCTGAATTTTTGCATATGATAAAATTTCTTCCAAACACTCATCAAGTTTAAAGAAGATCTATATTGGAAAACGTTTTCAGATACCTCCCACACAAAAATTCAACATTTTTGCTTATGTAGAGTTTAGGGTCTGTTCGAGGATCGAGGATACTTAATACTTCTTGTGGTCCCGTTAACAGCGATATAATTTTTTCGAGGTCAGGGCCATTTGTAATGTTTCTTTTGCTAGTACTGGTAATATTTCTTTCACATTTACATTTCTTTCGATCCACATATCAAAGGTCTGGTCTTCCACATTTACATCATAATATAATATGGTCTATATTGGACCACTCCTGCTGGTACCTCCCACTATGGCCACAAACTATAGCTCTTAAAGTGAGACCACGATTGTATCCAATGTTTGCACACCGAAGTAGTTCCTTTAGACTAACGTAACATTCGATCCACTTATCAATGGTCTGGTAATTCCACCCGCAAAAGTTCAAACATTTGGGTTTAAGAGAAGTTTGAGACCTATTCGCGGATAAATGTTACAACAGTAATCTTTTGGAAAAACAACCCATAATGGGTTTGCTTCTTTTCATTATGTCATTGGCTGAGTGTATATCTCTGTCGGCAAAGCCAACTTATACTTTTTTGCTTCCCTTTGTTTCGATGTACAAAAAGTCATATGGACAAAAAGAGATGGACTCAATATTAATCCTAGTATACAAATATGCGGGTATGTAAACATGTTTTGGGATTGAATCCAAGTTATAATACCACACATTTCATATTAGTATACGGTTGCATTTTGTCCGTCTGTCTGTCTGGAGAGCACTGTAACTCTCAAACATAACATCGTTCAAGTTCGCAGATGGATCATATCGGTTCAAGTTTTTGTATAGCATCCACATAACGACAACTTGCGATTTCAGTAGTGGGATTCTTTAAGGTATTTATACCCTACACCACAATGTGGTAAGGGGTATTATGTGTTAGTGGATTTGTATGTAACATACAAAAGGAAGCGAGATAGACCCATAGTTCCTTCTAGGGATATACATACAATCACTTTCTGAGTCGATTTATGCATGTCCGTCCGTCCGTTCGCAACATACAGGTCGCATTTGTTGGCCGATTTCGCTGAAAATTGGGGACTACAACTTTTTTAGCCATAGGAAGAACGCTATTGCTTTTGGGGAAAATCGGTTCAGATTTGGATATAGCTCCCATATATATTTTCGCCCGATTTCAGGTATTTGCTGCACCAAACACGCTATATACGTCCGATTTTGATGAAATTTGGAATGTGTGACTGAATTCAGTCTAGAAATAAATGAGCTAAATTATATCGAAATCGGTTCAGATTTGGATATAGCTCCCATATATATGTTCGCCCGATTTCACGCATTTGCTGCACCAAACACGCTATATACGTCCGATTTTGATGAAATTTGGAATGATTGATTGAATTCGGTCTAGAAATAAGTGTGCCAAATTATATCGAAATCGGTTCCGATTTGGATATAGCTCCCATATACTTTTTCGGCTGATTTCACGTATTTTCTGTACCAAACACGCTATATTTCTGATTTCAATGAAATTTGGAATGTGTGACCGAATTCAGTCTAGAAATAAATGTGCCAAATTATATCGAAATCGGTTCAGATTTGGATATAGCACCCATTTATATTTTCGACCGATTTCGTGTATTTTCTGCTCCAAACACGATATATAAGTCCGATTTCAATGATATTTGGAATGTGTGACTGAATTCGGTCTGGAAATAAATGTGCCAAATTATATCAAAATCGGTTAAGATCTGGACATAGCTCCGATTTATATTTTACATATTCACAGTGGTGTAGGGTATCATATAGTCGGCCCCGCCCGACTGTGATCCTTTCCTTACTGGTTTTAAATTTAATTATTAAAATTAAAACGCAAAATTATGAATGAAAAGTACAAATGAAAGTTGTCAACACTGTTGCTATCGGTAGTACTTTGCGACTACTTTATTGTGGCCGCTAACTTACCGAATAATATTGTTAATTACAGAAATTATAAGAATTTTAATTTTACCGATTGTTGTCGTTAACCAAAAAATGCGTTAGAGAATACCACTACAGGTGTATTAAAAAATTCCTGGCACATAAAATCCCCTACATGACGGTACCAACCAATTTTACGTATTTAAAAGTTTTTACAAACGGATCAAACCGACTTAGATGCAAATTATGACAGTTATGATATCCCTATAATCTGCTCCAAAACTTTTTGACATAGACAATATTTTTATGTAGCACATCGAATCTTCTAAATTTAAGTATAATTTGATATTTCTATTTATCTTTAGCAGTGAAATCCACCGAATCATTAACAAAGGTCCCTCATTTATTTGCTTAAAAGAGATAACGCTTGATTTAAAATCAGTATGTTTTATATATGCCAAGAGTAATAGATTTGTGTTGGGAAAACATCCGATTTTGGTGTTACTTATTTTCTTTACGTTTTCTTAAAATCAAAAAAGTGCTTTGCGAAATAATGGTTTTCAGAAAATTCAGAGTCGATTTACTCTTGTCTGTCTAATTGTCCGGCTGGCTGAATCAAGATACTAAACACCACTAACCCATATGCATTAGTTACTCACGGGATACAATTTCTTTTGGGAAAACATTTGATTTATTCATTCAAAAGTAGTGAAAGTGAATTGAAAATATTTTTTTGCATTCCACACTCTTTGTATTATCAAATGGGTTTCAAGAAGAATATATAATTGAGAAAAATAAAATATAACAGCAGACCAAATGATTTTATATTGGAAATCATAAAAAAATCATCGTTAAGTGATAAAATCTGAGTTACTGATTTAGCATGGTGATGCTGATTTATAATACCAAAATAACAAACAAGGAAAGACTAGAGACTTTTGCATAACTTTGATATTTAAAATGTTTTTGTGTTAATTTAAAGTTCGTTTGGAACACTTTTATTTTCAGAGTTTTATGTTGGAATACTCACTCGTATGTCTTTTAGAAGCAGAGATATTCACCATCACATTATAAATTCTATTAATGGAAAGTTTGGATAACAATACATTTTTTTAATTTTATCTCCGTTATTCTAATGGGCTTTTTTTGAAATGTGCCAAACTAAAGAAGAGCTATTCCTCAAACTTGGGCGGTGCCTTTACGGAAACGTCCATAATTTTTGGTTGAGAAGTTTCTTGGTCAGTTCGAACTTTAAATGCCACATTATAGTCAATTCGGTCCGGAAATGTAGCTAAAATCAAAATACATGAAATCGGGCGCTACCGTTATATGGGGGCTTTTCCAAAAGTGGACTGATATAGTCCATTTTCGAAATTGTCATTACAAAACAAAAGTCCCATCGTTCAAATTTTTCAGCGTACTATCTCAATTTTTGTGTATACCAGAGTGAATACCACAGACGGGCGGAGTGACGGACTTGCATAAACAACCAAAAAGTAAAAACTCAAAAAATTGCATAACTTATCTATTTTTCAACCGATTTCATTAATTTTTCCATTTACGAAAGCTAACAGAATTTCCTTTTTGGTAAAAATAATTCATTATACTGTTTGGTATCTTCTAAGTAGGCTAGAGCACGAGAAAAATTATTTTCCCGTTTTTTGATGAGTTTTTTTCGAATTTCAACCACTATAACTCAGCTATATGTCAGAAGCCACTTATCAGAACCCTTGAATATTTTTCATGTAGCAAAGTGCTATTGTGTTTGCTTCTTTTTTGTCAGAGGCTGAGGGAATATCTCCGTCAGCACAGCTGACTGATACTTGTTTACTTGTTAAAGTCTCCAGCTGATCATCTGTAAACGTCAAATTCTTCTGCTTTGCTTTAGCAAATACCATTATAATTTAAAATAATATTATGTGTTATAATCTAAAAAAAATCGCATTTAAAGATATTATTACTCAACTGATTTATCGTTTTCTAATATCTCAATTGATTTTGTTCCGATTGCTATTGCTATCTATATTTAAAAAAGACAAAAAACTGTTTCAATTTTTTTTTTGATTTTGCAATTCCAAACATTATTTAATTTATTCGTCAAAACTTCTACTTCGCTTTAGTAAACCTCTATGCATTGTCTGATTTATGCTCTACAATTGTTGATAGTTTGTTGCCATGCCCATTGCATATTATTGCTATGTGCATGTCTGCCAGTTCTATAATAAATATTCCAAGTGTTGACGTGTTACTCATGCAATTGAAAACCTATTTAATCATACATTTCTAATTGATGTTGATGTTCTTCTTATTTTTTTGCTCTGCAACACATATTCCACTTCTATGCCTATGTTATTTGGAAAATACTAGGTAGCGAGGGCATTTTATTTAATTGTACAAATATATTTTGCTTTAGTCTGTGTTTTTTTCTGCTATACAAACCATCAAACACCATCGGCCTCTTTGAACCTTTCTATTAGTGCACATTTTTGCATTATAATTACAAGTTTCGTTTCATGACGTGCATACACGTGTTGCTGTTGTTGTTAAGATTAATAATTTAAATAAATTACTACTATATATGAATGTTCTTATTGCAAATTATGCCATATATGAAATAATTTCTTGTCTACAGGTTGAAGATGTTTGTTGAAGAAATGTTCTCTTGAGAGATAGAGGCATAGGATAAATGTACATTACTTGTTTACTCATTATAATTTGAAAGGTGTTTTTATAAGGTAAAGAGATAGAAATTATATATCATCCATAAATGGAGTAACAATGTAGCAAATATAGTAAGTGAAGGGGATGTTGAAAGTAAGCAAATGAAAAAGTGTCTGTCGTATACATAGACATATCCTCGTATACATATGGGGAATTCCAAGTGAAATCGGACAGTTCGGAGAAAAGTAATTTTTGATTTCAATTGTTTTTGGTTCAATTAATGCTCCTAGCCAACAGAACATTTTAGTATATTTTAAAATTTTTTTTGACCAACGGTACAGAGATATCGCCTATTGAAATTATCACATTTTTAAAGAACTATGTCCAAATAAATACTCATAACTTCTTTAATATTGGTCCAAATGGGACCATCTTTTTTTTTGAATTGTTTGTTTTTTCATCAGCTATCGAAAGAAATACTTAAAAGAGAAATGCACAGTGGGCTTCAATGCAATTTTCGGGATTTAATATTTAAAATCAATTTTTAAATATGATTGTACCCTTCGATTTTTTCAAAAAAATATATGTTAATCTACGTTCAATTACAAAAATTTTAAGCTCTAAATCGTAATGGGATGCGAATAAATACTATTTTTTCTGAATTTTTTAAAATTTGTCGATACAATTTTTCCTTAATACCTTTGTTTAAAATGTATTATTTGGACATAATTCTTTAAAAATGTGATAATTTCAGTAGGCGATATCTCTGTATCGTTGGTCAAAAAAAAATTTAAAATATACTAAAATGTTCTGTTGGCTAGGAGCATTAATTGAACCAAAAACAATTGAAATCAAAAATTACTTTTCTCCGAACTGTCCGATTTCACTTGGAATTCCCCATATACACATTGCCTTTATATGTAAAATATACAAAACTAATATTGAATATTTAATTTAGAAGAAAATTGCATTACATAGTTTTGGGGTCATTCGAACAAAGTTGTCCCCTTCGAGAGAGGAAGTCTGCCTACGAAAAACCTGGCTGACATGGGAAATTCGTACCAAGGGCAAGGAGGTCCGAACACTTTATAATAGGTGAAAACTTAAAAAAAAACAACTGTATTCTGGGACAACTACCAAACAAAATTAAAGGAATACAGCAAAATAACAAGAAACGCCAAACGGAAATCCTCAAAATTATTTTGTGAACAGGTAGATAGCGTAAATGACGTCTCAAAAATTATAAAGTTTCTATCCAAAACTCATACACAAACCGAGCTAATGGTTTATGAAATGGTAAAGAAGATGAAAACAAACAAGGAAACCCCAAGGCATCTGATTAAAACACAGCTCCCGTCGATCACTACTCACTCAGTATCATCTACAAAAATGTTTACGCATCAGAAGAAGCGCCAGAAATCGACAACTTGATGGTCAAAGAAGCCATAATGAGTTTCTCACCATATAAAGCAGCAGGACCAGACCAGATCTTCCCGGCTTTGCTTCAAAAAGAAGTGGACTATATTTCGTCCAAGCTGGTCGGAACCATAGCCAAACAAGAGGTAAGGGCAGTGTCCACTCCCAAGCTTTGGCACGGCAAATGTCGTTCGTTAGTAATGGCATCAGTTGAGAACGGCTGGACCGAATTGGAAAATTATTTTTTTTTAAATGTTCGTCATAACCCAACTTAGTTTTTTATTTGACCACGTCCATTTGAACTGATTTTCCTGAAATTGTCATAAGATGGACCCCTGTAAAAATAGGCTAGATATTTTGTTGAATTTCGGAAGGGACGGGATACTTCCCCTGTACTCAATTTCTTTTAGAATGCTACATTTATATAAATAAAAATTTAATGTCGTTCGTTGGTAATGGCATCAGCTGAGAACGGCTGGGCCGATTTGGATAATTCTTTTTTTTGAAGTGTTTGTCATAGCCCATCTAAGGTTTTTATGCAAAGAAAAATTTACCACGCCCACTTATTTAAATATGTTTTATCTGCAAAACTATTTTTTTTTTTTGTAATGTTTATTTATTAATGGCATATAATATATTTAACTACAAATAAACAAATAGTAATCTAAATTCTTATTACACACAGGTCCTTAGTCGAACATCTCAAGTGTATTACTTAGTAAATAGGTGAACTCTTTTCAAGAATTGATAAACATTTATACAGTAGTATGTATTACAAAAATAATCAATTACAATGAAAAATAGGAAAAAAAAACTTGTTTAATTATGAATTATATAATAAAACGGTCTAAGAAATGTAAAAAAGAAAAGGTTAGGTTGTAATCCACCAGTATTTATTTAAATTGTTACAATCTTTAAATTCTATATTAGATAAACTTGTGTCAATTCATAAATCATTATTTATTATGATATCACTATTGAACGATTTTATATTGGCCCTCCTATAATGATGATAGAAGTGAGGAATACCACGGTTATTTTGAATGAAACCATTTTTATCTAGATAAATAAAGGCTTCAGGAGGAACAAAGCCTGAAGTTAATGTGTTGCGAATATACTCGTCATCAGCATAATAGGGCGCCAATATTAAATTGTTCTCGTAGCATTCAGTACTTTTTAAGATATGATTTCTTGCTAGTTTAATCATAAAATTATCGATTCGATTTATTTTTGCGCAATTATATAGTCTTTTATTCGATACATATTTGGTATAATTACTATGAGAGGATCTATATAGTGAAGTACACGATCTTAAACATTTTCTTTCGAATTTTCTTATTTTCTCCATATATGAAGGAGATATGTTAAACCAAATGGCGAATCCATATGAAATGATGGGTCGGATTAGAGATTTGTATAGCAAAATTTTTACCTCTGATTTTATATATTTTGAATAAAATAAAGATTTATATATTAGGAACGCTTTTTTAGCCTTTTCCAATTGTAAATCGACGTGTTTATTAAAATACAAAAACTTGTCCAAATATACACCTAAATACTTCACAACGTCTTTAGTTGGTATTGGTGTATTATTAGAATATGTTTTGATTCCGAACTGTTTCCAGTTTTTCTTGACATTATAATTACATTTGCCCACAGGAGGTCGAAAAAGAATACTTTCGCATTTGTCTATATTTATTCTCATATGCCAGTCAGAGGCATACTTCTCTACAATGTTATATGTATTTTGTAGATTATTATTGATTTTACTTATTGAATTGTCCGAATGATAAATAAAAATATCGTCGGCAAAACCAATTATATTTTCGACCTCATTAAGAAGATCATGAATATACAAAGAAAATAGAACAGGGGCATTGACAGTTCCTTGTTGAAGCCCATCGTTCATTCTGAATATATTGGAACTATTTATATTTTTATTGGATACAATAATTTTTCTATTGCAAACCATTTCATAAAGAAGAAAAACAAGATGCTTGGGAAATTTATACTTTAATAATTTATAAATAAGAGCTGGTAGCCAAACGTTATCGAACGCCTTTTCAAAATCTATTAGACATGTGCCTGTGCAATAGTTCTTATTCAAGTTCCAGTTAATATTAGAAACTAGTACATTAATGGCGTGAACTGTGGAGTGTTTGAATTTGAATCCAAACTGTTTTTCATTTAATAATTTTTGTTTCTGGCATATCTTCGTGATTATGTTGTTGGTACATATTTCAAAGATTTTACTTATATTAGGAAGCAGGCTAATAGCTCTAAGATTTTTTGGATTTTGATAATCTTTTCCTTTTTTGGGAATAACAACAATTTTTGCCATTTTCCATATGTCTGGAAAATATGCATTATTCAGCATATTATTAAAAAATGTTAAATATTCGGATATTAATACGCTTGGACAATTCTTCAAAATTATGTTTGGAATATTATCTATACCTGAGGACAATTTGCTTCTTAGTTTAGAAAAAACGTATAATAAATTGTCTATGGTAATGAAGAACTCATTCATTGAAATGTTTATATTATTAGCTCTGTTGTTTTCAGAAAACTGTGTTATAGTTGTTTGATTGTTTTCGTGACTAGTTTTTGTTTCCAAAAACGAGCTAAAACAATCTCTAACATTCAAATGAGTAATGTTTTGTGTGTCAATATTTTTAGGTAGGAAGACTGTTTCAAAATAAGATCCTATGATGTTTAGTATATGGTCTTTATTCTTAACAACAAATATATCGGAATTGGGATCTCTTTCTAAATGTTCAGGATTTATGTCCGCATTTTGAATTAATTCTAAATCACACTGTGGTATTTTTAGTATATCTAAGGATGGCTGCTTACGAAATTGATTTTCTGCTTTCAGAAAATATATGTGAAGTATCCTTAGGACTCATTTGTGATAACTTTCGTCTATACAGTTCATTTACCGAAATTACAAAATTATCTTTCAACAGTTTTCTGATTAGCTTTAATCGATTTTTAAAGTATAAATATTCATTATTTGGTAGTATTCGTTCCATACGATTGTGTTTTTTAATGATTGTTAGTAATTTGCTTTTTTCTTTTATGCAATATTTTAATGGCGGGAGAGATTACTTTTTGAAGGAAATTTTTGCTATTGAGTTTTGGTACAGACTTTTCAATTGCATCTACAATAACATTGTTGAGTTAATTCAGATGAAAGTCGATTTCGCTATTGGAAAGATTTCTGTGGTTTGGTATGGTTTAATTTTGAGTATTTGAGTTACTAATAAGTCTGGAGAGCTTTTTCCAATTGGTTTGCTTATAAGCCATTTGATGATTTGGTTCCGATTTTAAAAAGTCAAATGATTCTATTCTACAGTTTTTCGAAATATTTATTTGTAAGGCAGTATGATCACTATCGTAATCCAAATTTTTTAAACAATTAACAGATGCATTCTCTTTCAACACAAATAATCTGCTATCTATAATTGCAAGATCTAAATATGAGCCACATCGTGGATATGAGGGCTGGATGGGGGCATATAATGCACATCTGAACCTCATTTCATTTTCACACAACCATCTGTCCAAAATGATGCCTTTCGAATTATTTACTGGGTTACCCCATTTCAAGTGTTTCGCGTTGAAATCGCCCGCTATTATATAATAGTTGTCTTCATTGTCCAAGTTTAGAACTTGAAAGAGATTATATAAATCAGTAGTAAAACTGTTGTTATTATTTCCAGATGGGTAGTATGCAGAAATTACAAATACGCTCTTATTGGATAGAAGTGGAATTTTGATAACACATGTCTCTAAAGTTGTGAGAGAACTAATAATTCCATGTTCATATTCTTTAAATTTAATATCTTTTTTTATTAAGATACCTGTACCTCCACCTCTCATAGCGCCAAATCTGTCACGGCGCACAAATGTGTAGTTATCGAAATTTATTTTATGTCTAGCATTTAGTTTGGTTTCATTTAACAAAACAAGATCGGGGTTGTATTTATTTAAAAATTGTTGTAAATCATACCTCCTAGTAAGCTTTATCAACGAGTTAACATTAATATGTATAACTTTCAGATTTTGTGATAATGTTTCTAATCTACTTGTACTAGTCATAATTATATCTCTAGAAGAGAATATATGGCATCAATTCTAGATGCCTGAAGCTGCAATTGTTTTTGAAAATTAATTATTTGGTTGGATAAATTCTGTATAGAATTCTGGAGATCGGCGAAAAAGTTATTATTAACATTATTATTATAGATTGTATTATCTACATTGTGAGTATTAAGGCTATTATTAGCATTATTTATATAGTTTGTATTATCTACATTATAAGAATTATTTTTTAAAGCATCAGAGAAACTGATATTATTATTAACATGTTGATATTTCTGTACTCTTTTCTGAGCCATCTGTTGTCTTTTCTCCTTGATACGTTTCTGTAGTTCCTTATACTTTTCACAACCGCGGTTAGATGCAGGGTGTCCGTATTTTTGGCATAAAACACAAAATAATTTCTCACGTTCATTTTCAGCGACTTGAGGAACATCGCATTTTCCAACATCATGCGGCTTATCGCATTTTACACATCTTGGTTCCATAAAGCAATTTGCAGAACTGTGGAAGAACCCCTGGCATTTGCGACATTGGGGTATATCATCTTTCTTTAGGGTATCCCATGTAACATCTCTGTGTAATATTTCTTTTATGGATTTCAATAATTTAATACTGCTCTCAGAAGTAATTTGCACTATGAATATGGAGGGGTTATAGTTACCCTTTCTTGATTTTGGTGTTGCAAAGTTGGCAACCCTAATAAATTTTAAATTCTCATTCTCAAAGCGTTTGAGTTCATTCAAAATGATATCTTTATTTGTTTCGCCTGGAAGGCCTTTTAGAAGAATAGTTTTGATTTTCGCGCATTTAGGCGTGAAAGTATAAAATTTTGTTTTAGCTTTTTGTAAGTGTACCTTGACACGAACGTAATTTTCGAGTGTATTTAGAAACAAAATAGTGTTATTTCTAAATTTTTGTTCTTTTATTTTAAATTCATTGATTTTTAAACCATTTTTAATAAATGATATTAGTTCAGACGAATCAATGCCAGAAATATGTATTGGTGGCACTTTTTGTTTTTTGTTTTGGTTATGCACTTTCGCACTTTCATTCTCTGTACCATTATTGGGTTTAGCAACTTGTGGAGACTGAGATCCACTTTTGGAGACATTGTTTTGAGAGAGTTCATCACTACTCTTTTCTATCGATTTGTTGTTGTGCTCTTGCTCGTGTTTTTCGAATTTTTGTAGTTCCTCATTGTCGCACTCAAATGTATCTTCAGTGCTAAGGAGAGCATAATAATTGTTTCTCAGGAGTTTATTTGAACTCTCCATTTCAATATTTTTTCTTTTTCTATTTGTTTTATTAAGTGAAACTTGAATGAGAGCAGTGCTCCCACTCATTTTATTAATTATTTTTTAATACTTTTGTAGTTTTTTTGTCTTTCTTTTTTTACAAGATATTTATTGTAAGGGACATGAAAGTCCACAAAAGATTTTATTGTCCAATTATTGGCGCACACTAAAAGTTCACAACCGGCAAACACAGTACGTCCGTACCTCATGACGGTTTCAACTGAACTCCCATCTGCAAAACTACTGAAACGTTTTTAAAATAGACAGCATTTTTTTTTTGAATATTAAAAAACGCTGCATTTGCAATAATAACGAATGTATTGGGGCCTAAAGACCCGACCACGCCCACTTTTTTAATATGTTATATCTCCAAAACTACTAAACCGATTTCCTTGAAATTTGCCGTGGTAATGTATTTTTTATGAATTTCGCAGGAGCTGGCGTACCTTCCCCAATATCTTTCTTTTAAACCTTATATAAATAAGCCACGCTTACGATTATATCGGATTAAGCATAAATTTTGGGAGGCAAGGGGTTCTGTGTCCCTAGGTACATATTTGGAGCCAAAATACAGGACCACACCCACTTTTTTAAATATGTTAAATTTTGAAAACTGATCACTACGCCCACTCTTTTTAATACATCATTTTATATATATTTACAATTGTTATATATATTTACAAATTTCCTTAAATGATGAGGTTCAACGGCCCATCAGCCATGAAAAACTAAAACATACAAGTCTCAATAAGCGGGAGAATTCGATTTAACCATTTTTTGACTTTTATAATTAGTAGACAGCGGAATCCTATGCAAATGCATATATGGTTAGGATGGTCGTAGAGAAAATCTGATTAGACAGAAACTCGTTTTATAACAAAATAAAACGAATTAGGCCCAGAAATTTTTGCATATTTTGCATATTCTGCATATCGTGCATATTTTGACATATTTGTACATATCTGCATAAAATGAGCATATGCAAAAATATATTCAAGGATTTGTGGTCTAAATATACCACCAAAATGGCTGAAATTTGGTATACAGTCTTAGTTAGGGGTATGTTACTTTACAACTGAAATCTGTCCGCATATGTCCACGTCTTCATATAGCCCCCATAGAACGGTACCTACCGATATTCGGTATTTTGAAAGTTGTATCCGTAATATCCCACAGAAATTACTGAAAATTGGTATTTAGTCTTCGTTGGGTGTATAAAACACTCCAGCTGAAATTTGTCGGCATAGGTCCACGTCTTCATATAGCCCCCCATAGAAAGGGACCTCCCGATTTTCGGTATTTTGAGGGTTGTGGCCTCAATATCCCACCAAAATGACTGAAATTTGGCATTTTGTCTTCGATGTGGGTATAAAACTTTCCACCTGAAATTTGTCGGTATAGGTCCACGTCTTCATATAGCCCCCATAGAACGGTACCTCCGGATTTCTGGTATTTTGAAGGTTATGCCCTCAATATTCCTCCGAAATGGCTAAAATTTGGTATTAAGTCTTCGTTGGGGGTACAAAACTTTCCACCTGAAATTTATCGGTGTAGGTCCACGTCTTCATATAGCCCCCATAGAACGGTACTTCCCGATTTTCAGTATTTTGAAGGTTGTGATCTCAATATCACTCTGAAATTGCTGAAATTTGGTATTAAGTCTTCCTTGGGAGTAAAAAACTTTCCACCTAAAATTTATTGGTTTAGGTTCAGGCCTTCATATAGCCCCCATAGAACGATACCTCCCGATTTTCGGTATTTTGAAGGCTGTGGCTGTGGTTATACATTTCTCTATTTTTTGACTTGCCTGAAGAGAATTTTAAACAGAAAAATTGTACACACAAACATTTTTGTAACCATTATTAAAATATTTGTTGCATATGAAAATATGTAAAATGCATAAATTTTGCATATGCAAAAATTTATGCATTTTGCATATGTCATATGTTTCGATTGCAATGTAATCAGAAGCCAAAAATATGCCCAGTCTCAAAATTTGACATGAATCGGACCAAAAATAGGGGTTGCATAAAATTCCGCAGTCTAATAATTAGATCGTGTTATGATAAAGGAGGACATAGACGATAATAAATCCTAAAAAGCATCAATGGACGAACAAGTCCCGCAAAGTCCGTAGGAGAAAAGAAAGGATACAGACAAAATCTGTTGATAAATTTAAAATCCTCTTTGATTTGACAATGGACCGAAGAAGTGAGGTATTATTATTATTACCTCTACTGTGGGTTACTACCATAAATAGTCTATTAAGGACCTTAACCGACGAGGGATTTTAATCAGACTCCTATGCAGATGAATTTATAAAACATCTTAGCGGAAATAATCCACATCTGCTCTGTGGGAGGCCCAAACAGCTCTTAAAATAGCTTACAACTGGGTCAGACCGAGAGGTCTAAATATTAGGAAAACGAAAGTTGGAGTTTTCAAAGAACCCGTTTTTCTAAATAAGACAATACAAATTTTTCAAACAGTTAAGGAGAATTTATGGACACTAAACTTAAATGAAAAGACAATCTCCAGGAAATGGTCATTAAAGCCCACAGATTGGTCAACCTGTTCAATGGATATAGGGCCAAAGTGGTGTTTCAATACTAGGTCATGCAGAAGCGTAATTAGACTGGTCATACAGAAGGGTAATTAGACCTATTCTAACATACGCATATGTGTCAAATATTGCACGAAGTCTAAAGAGTGTTCTGCTTAAGCATTAGTGGGGCAATGAGGACTACAGCAACTAGGGCTTTAGAATCAATGTTGTTTGTCCAGCCATTGCTGCTATAAGACTTAAGTTGATGAGCGAGGGGATAGGAAGATGCCAACAAACATAGGGAGTAGCGCGGGTCTGGGTCTCTATATCGAAGACCAGGAAACAAGAATCTAACCTCGATCATAACACGATACCCCAAGCCGAAATCCGAGCGATTACGGAGTGTCTGAACTGTTTAAACGTTAACATAAAGCCAATCACTCTCTGACAAAACACGCCACGGAGCAAACTACGATAACCCTAGATAATGCTAGGCATTTAAGAGCGCGACGCCACGTCTAGAGTTAAAGACATGGGCAACAAATACACATTAATCGCTCTGGAATATTGAAGAGAAAGAAAAAGCACAAAAATCTTATGAGGGTAACCCATTGACAGGCTTTGCCATTGGAATACTCCTACTATAAGCCTAGATATTCGCAAATGAATAAAACTTTGAACTTTTCTCCACATTAGTTTTCCCCATTCCGACCACTGAATATTATCCGAATATCATCAAAATCAGAAGGCTTCTTATTCTGTGGGACCCCCCATCAACACCCAACATTTCATGACTCTCCACCAAAATTCCAACCTGTAACGTGATTACACAACACGTAAAAAAGTATCAGCCGGTTTTGCCAACAGAGATCAGATATATACATTTGGTGCAAATGTCCTAAAGATCCTCGAACAGACCCTTAACCACACAAAAATGTTGAACATTTGTGTGGATGGTACCACAAGGATTGGACAGATAGGGCCCAAATTTGAACATTAACTAAGTTTCGACAATATTTAGAGATCCAAAGTTTGGACCAAATCGGTTGCTACGTCTATGAGATATCGCGCGTACCATTTTAGCGAACATTTTCGAACTTTTTTGGTGGAGGTACCGGAAGGAGTGGACCTATAAGCACCACCTTCGAATATTCGAAGATATATTAAAATATCCAAAGTGTGGACGAACGCAGTATTCGGTTCGAGCTCTACGGCCACAACATATGGTGCCATAGGGTTGTTTTTTTACAACTTTCGGACTGCTTTCTCAAGAAGTATGGCCTTGCCCCTGAAAAAACTTTTACTGCGTAATTTAGGCAGCGAATGCAAAAAACAAAGTGAATCGAGAGCAGGTTTTAAATTGAATTTACCCAACATTTTATGTGAGAGGTACCCGAAGGAGTGACAAATATAGTCCATATTCGAACCTGATCGATATGTAGTAGATATATTAGGATGTGTAAAGTATGGACCAAATCGGTCACTCCCATCAAGATTTATCGTGCGCACAATTTTTCCGAACATTTTTGAACTATTGTGGGGGAGGTACCTGAAGGACCCGACCGATATGGCTTATGTTCGAACTTAAACTAAGTTTGCAGAAAATATTACGAAGGCCACATTTTGGACCGAATCGGCAGATCCGTTCGAAAGTTATCTTGCGTTCCAATCATTACACACGCTGTCATAGGGCTTTTTTGTAACTTTGAGGCTATTTTCTTAGGAAGTATGGACTTTCCCCTGATGGAACTTGTACCGTCGTATAGGCGGCAGTGAATACAAGTTGCTACAACAAAAATCAAAGCGATTCGAGAGCAGGTCCTAAACTGAACTTTTCCTAAATTTTGTGTGGCAGGTACCCGAAGAAATTTATGGACCAAATCGGTTTATTCATTCAAGATTTATCGTCCGCACACATTTTCCGAACAGTTCCTACTTTTGTGGGGGAGGTACCTGAAGAAGTGGACCGATATAACCCATCTTCAAACTTAAACTAGGTTTGGAAAAAATATTACGGAAGCCAAATTTTGGATCGAATCGTTCGAGAGTTATCGTGCGCTCCAGCCAGCCAGACAGACAGACGGACGGACATGGCTAAATCAACTCCATATTGTCTGAAACACATTTCGTCCAATATACTTGGGGTCTAAAACCATTATTTCGATGAGGCACATTTTGCCCGTATGAAAGAGTATATACCCTCGTTAGCATAAATGCTGAGGGTATAAAAATGGTATAACGGTATGCATTACTTAGTTTTGCGATATCTCCATTGTTTGACCACCTACAACAACATACTTTTCATCAATGTAAAGGAGATCTTTTCTTCTTCCATTGACAGGCTTTCCTTTTGGAATACTCCTACTAGACTCGGAGACATTCGCATAAACTTTGAAATTTTTCCACATACTTTGAATTTTTCCACATACGTTTTTTGCTCATTCCGATCTCAGAATATTATCCCGGGAAAATGGGGTGCATTACCGACTTTTGATATCGTCGGTGTCATGCTTAAGTGTTCCATACGCCATTTTTGACATTTTGAGATAAAGGTACCTTGCAAGGTTTTGACCCATGCTCTTTCAGATTTTTTGGTCGGGTTTTCTCTATCTCTTATAGTTTCTGAGATATTCAGATGGCAGTATGTTCCATATCCGCTTTGTGACCCAAAAAATCTTGTCGTTTTGTTCCATATCCATGAAGCCTGGCGTATGGAACAAAACAACTTTGAACTTTTTAGTTCCATATCCATGTCGTTTGGCGTATGGAACAAAAAGAGACAAAAACGAATTGTTCCGCACCAAAAATGATGGCGTTTGGAACAAAAAATTGTCCACTTTTGCCAGGTTACGGAAAAGTGTGGCGTTTGGAACAAATTGGTTTAAAGGACTTGGTTTAAAAACTGAAGAATAATAGTTTCTAAATCCAAATATTTTTGAATATTGTACTGTTATATGAAAACGAAAATTTATCAATCGTTTAAATAAAAAATCCATAGTTTAAAGACAAAATTTTGATGTAAGTCTACAAAAATATACGCAAAAACGTCCATTCGACATGAAGCTAACCGACTTCAAAAATGGTATTATAAGAAAATCGCGTTTAAATGTTTTATGTTACCTTAGAAATGCAAAATATCAATCCGTTTTGTCCGATCGAAATTTTTACCACAAAAAAATAGCGATAAGTGGAGGAAATCCCTTAAATAAACGTTAAGGAAACCTATAATAATGGTCCTTATTGTATTTATATGAGAAAAATAAATATTTCATTTAAAGTCCTGATTTTTAAACTCCACAGTAGCAATTCATATAAGGGAGGTGGAACACGTATGATAAAAAGTGTTTTGGTTGAAATGTGACAAAACGTGTTCCATGTGACACAAACTGCCAAAAACATGAAAAAAGATTCCATGGAACAATTCAGCAACTTTTTGCATTTATACAAATTTGCCATAACTTCTAGACTATCACAGGTATTTGACTAAAATAAACTACTGATATATTCTATGAGTTTAGTTAACTCGAACTGAGCTCTTAAAGTATTGAATTATTGCACCATTTTTATTCTTTGTGGCCTTAAACATTAACTTGAGGTTTTCTCGAATCAGGCAAATGGCGTATGGAACACTTAAGCATGACACCGACGATATGTCGCCGTTGGTTGACCAACTACGCCAACCTACTTTGCATTATTGTAATGGTGGGATTTTCTACTTTCATAGTCAGTTTGTTTTTTTGGAAGCTCCCAAACCAAATCTGTGATATTCGTCATTACAATTATAATAAAAAAAATTAAAAGTTGAGTTGGATTAGCGACTATTGTTCTATCCGTTGTTTCACCATCTACAACCTACGTTAAACCGTTTTAAAGGAAATATTTCCATTCCCATGTTTTGCTTTTGGTAGACCCTTTATAGATGTGGAGATATTCGTTGACTTTTTCTTCAAATAAATTTTTCCATTTCTTTAAATAAGTTTGTCCATTCCGACACCTGAATATTATCCACGAACTGACGCACACACATAACTAGATCGATTCAGCTCGGCGAGAAATTCATTTTGGTATGTACATATAAGTATAGACCATTTTGCGATGTGTTACAAACTTCTGGGCCAAAACGATCTTATAATAACCTCCCCTCATAGTAGTGTAGGGTATAAAAAGACATAAGTCAGTCTACTAATGGCATCTTTCGGGATACCCAGGGCTAGAAACGCACCTGCACGGAATTTTTTAAAACCGAATGATGAAAACTTATTAAAAATAAACTTCTCCAAATTTTCGAAATTAGAGCGCACAACATAACCATACCATAACTATACCACCCCTTTCTCAACCTAACCTAATCTTATATATGTTTACTCAAATTATTTGCCCTTATTTTGTAAATGCTGGAAGAGACGACATTGAAGAAATATATAACAAAAACAGTAGAATGCGAAAAAGTCGTAAAAATCTCCTCTCCTAAGTTAAGAATTATGTGCAGCATTATATATGTACCGTTTCTGGAACAATTCGCTTTTATCTGTCAAACATCATCATAAAGTTTTGTTAAATTCTCGTCTATATCCTTTTCATGACATTTTTTTTTTTTTAAATAAGTCACTGCTTTTAATCTCAAGTTGTCTCCAATATCTTTCTATTTGGATAAGATTAATTATTTTTTTCTAAAGAGTTGAAAGTTTAATTCCAGTAGCTTCCAGATAATCTGTGAGACACATGAAAGAAAGGTTTGGCAAAAACAGCCTGAAGGTATATAACGGATTAAAAGAATTTCTGTAGTTTTTTATTATAAAAAAGTTAATTAGTTTCTACACAAAATGCCGTTGGCAATATATTGACATAAATATATCAATAACACAGTATTCGACATGGTTATGCTGGTTTTTAAACAGCACATCTTTTGCCCTCTTTATAGAAGAACATGTAAGAAAGTATCAGTCAGCTGTGCCGATAGAGATATACCCTCCGCCTCGGATCTAAAGAAACCAAGTAACACACAATACTTCTGACATCTATTTATTACGATGTACAGTGTTTGGACCAAATCGTCTATAAGTATTTTTTTTTTTTGAGTTTCTGCGTCAATTTCTGAGGAAGTATGGACTCGTCCCCCCAAAAAATGGTACCGTGGTAACTAGGGCCGCATACACAGCACGTGGTAAAAATTTGAACACGATCCCTTAAACTTCACTCCTTCCAAACTTTGTTTGGGGTCTACCCGAAAGAGGGGCTCGGACATAATCCGAGTTTGCAAAATAAAAAAAACGATGGTTTATCTTATGTACTACCCACTTAAGTTAGTGCCGGAAGGCCGTTTGGGCATTTTCTCAGGAAGTACGGACTTGCAATTGACATCGAATGGGTGAACAAATTCAATTACCTTGGTGGTCAAATAACGATAAAGGGCGGAGCTGAAGAAGACATCAACGTTCGATTATTTGGATATCCCGACAAATCTCAACACACACGAAGTTTCGTATTTATAATTCAAAAGTTAAATCTGCCCTTTTTAAGGTTGCGAAGGAGGAAACGCACTAGTTCAATAGATGCCCGTCTACAAACCTTCACAAATAAATGTCTGCGGCAAATTTTAAACATTTGGTGGCCGAACCGCATACGAAATGCTGAACTATTGAACATGACAAATCAAATTGCAGCTCTCGTTGATGTCTGTCAACGGAAATGGCGTTGGATTGGCAACATGCTACGGAGATCTGCCGAAAACATTGCTCGTCAAGCGCTTCGTTCGAATACCAAGGGTAGAGGCCGGCGTGTTGGTAACCCTCTAAAACGTGGATAAGGTCGCAAGCCGCGAACTGTTCATGGAACGACATCAGTCAAGCATCGCACAAAAGAGTTCGATATAAAATTATGGTTCAAACCCTATGATCCGCATGGAGAGAAGAATGACAGAATAATAATAGCGTATAAAGGATTCCATTTATGTAAAATTTTTCGAAGAAAATCGTGGATTTGCCAAAATATATTTGGCATATTTTCCTATTTTCAAGGTATCTAAATGTATCCGCCGCTTTAGCGGATGGATTCGAACGTGCAATGGTTCAATAGATCTGTAGCGTAAAAATAAATAAAAACAATAAAAATAAAGATATAAATAAAGGAAAGGAAATTGAATGACCCTTGTAAATTTTACACGCAAAAAATTGGTTTTTTAAAATAACACTGTAACACAAAATGGAGGAGTAAATCTGGGGCAGATATAATTCTTCTTGGGAATGAAAGCCCTTGGTGAGTATATTAAGAATCCAGAAGGACAGATTCGCCGTGAGTCGAACTTCCGAGTTAAAGCGTGATGAAATTTCTGCTAAGACCCTCTAAGGCATCTGAAATTAGCGTTATATCTTTGTTAACTGTTGTTTTAGCTTATTTATGAGATGAGAGGTCTGCAGTCAATTCGAATAAGGATTATTTTCGTAGACCATTTCGACCTTCTAACTCGATTATTTCAATGTCCTATTCGTCCCTTATTTTAAGAACCGCTATAAAAGTACCACAGGATGACGTTTTTCAGCTTCGAAAGGTTTTGCAAAAAATTTCGCTCAGAAAATTGTAGCTACGGCTCTCGTTGACAACTAATCGATTTTGTTGAGTTTTCATGGTCTTTTTGCGCATTTTCCCGGTTTTTGCTCAGATTCTTTCTTTGGGCATAGGTTCATGAAATGTAAGACTAAGTCAGAAATCGGAAAGGAACTTAAACAACTTTTTCGCTACACGCTATTTTGATGCCAACACAGCCTTCACGTAAATTATTTGTAATGGTCGATATTTTGAGACCACTTCTAAAACAATCAATTTTAAAGAAATTCAGTCATATTATATAAAATTTGTCAACATTTCGCGAATTCAGAAAAAGTGAAACTCAGATTCATCGATTGTAAAACTTTTTTGGTTTTTACCATATCGATTCATTACTACCTCAACATCGTATCATAAAAACAAGTGAGCCAAGGCTATAGTCGGGTCGGGGCCGACTATGTGATACCCTACACCACTACCCCTGTTCATAAGCTTTTGACTAATAAAATTCAAAATATTAGAATTTGTATCGCTTAGCGCCTTTGCTCTGAATGTCTTTATTAACACAGGTCAATTTTTTTAACGCATTTAAGTGCATCGACAGTACAACCCAAATAAAAAATGGGAAAGTGGGATGTATGCCAACCATCAATAGGCTTCTTTCTCTGTTAGACCCCCATCAACCCCCAAAATTTCGTGAGGATCCGATCAAAATTTCGTAGTGTGATATTGCGATATATTCGTTGTTTGATCACCTACGAGAACGTACTTTACATCATTAGAAAGGCGATATTTTCCAATTTCATGGCCAGGTTCTGCTTTTGGTATACCCCATACTGAAGCTGAGATATTTGCTTAGGAAAAAAACGTTATCTTTTTTCTCCAAATAAGTTTTTTGCCCATTACGACCCCTAAATATTATCCGACCATCACCAAAATCAATAGGCTTCTTCATCTGTGTGACCCCCATTAACCCTCAAAATTTCGTGACGATCCGATCAAAATTGCGACTTGTAGCCTAATTTCCAAAAAAGTGGAAAAATGGGATGTATTACCGACTATTGTGAAATCTCCGTTATTTGGTCACCTACGCCGACCTAGTTTACATCATTGTAAAGATAGGATCTTCTACTTTCATATCCAGGCTTTGCTTTTGGAAAGTCCCCAACCAAAGCTGTGATAATCGTCATTATAATTAAAATCGCAAAAATGAAAATTTGGGTTTTATTTGCGACTATTGTGATATCTTCGTTGTTTGATCACCTACGAGAACCTACTTTACATCATTAGAAAGGTGATATTTTCTACTTTTATTTTCAGGTTTTGATTTTGGTATATTCCGTATAGAAGCTGAGATATTCGCTTTGGAAAAAAACCTTGTCTTTTTATCCACATAAGTTTTTTGCCCATTCCGACCCCTAAATATTATCCGACCATCACCAAAATCAATAGGCTTCTTCCCCTCCGGGACCCCCATCAACATCCAAAATTTCGTGACGATCCGATCAAAATTGCGACCTGTAGCGTGATTACAAAGTTTAGATGGACAGACGGACAGACGGACGGACTGACGGACGGACACACATAGCCAGATCGACTCAGCTCGTCGAGACATTCATTTTGGTATATATAAGTATGGGTCCACGACCATTATTTCGATGCGTTACAAACTTTTTGGCCAAAACCAACTTATAATACCCTCCCCACATAGTGGTGTAGGGTATAATTAAAATTTTTGAGGAGATACAAAAACCATCATTTTTACTTTTGCAAAAACCCCGGTGTTTCCAAATTTATAGTTTTTTATATCTCCTCAAAAAAAGTAAGACACGAGGCTGAGGAAGTAAGACATCGATATACCCTCTATAGCATAAAGGCTAAATATTATTTATACTAAATATATTTCTTATATTTTTAGGCTAACAAATTTTGTTCAAAGTAATGATTTTAACAGAATATTATGCTCTATACTCTAGCTGGTACTATAGCACCTCGATAAGAGTAATTTCATATTTAATTTAGAAAACAATTCACATTACTCACATGCATTCAATGTACAAAGGCATGGCCAGTTTGTGTCTTAAGTCTTTCGTTTCCATGTAGGTATTTTGTTAGGTGTTCTGTATATTTCGTTTTGCTGCTCTTAATGTTATAATCTAATTAACATGATTTTCATGGTACTAAATCAATATCTAATTCAAAATTTCTTCCATTTTGTTTCTGTTACTTTTTGTTTTTTTTTTTTTTTTTTTTGATGTCTATTAGAAATTTCAGGTTAAATTCATCAACTACAATTTTCCGCTTTATTACTAATAGAATCAGAACAATTGCGCTCATGTGGTCTTCTTCGTTTCCTTCAAAAGCTATTCTAGTACTTGAGTTTCACTGGAAAACTTTATCAAGTACAACCAGATAGGTAGCTAAATAATGAAATGAAATTGAAATAGTGAAACAGAAGCGAAGCATTACGAAAAACGAAAAAGAAAATATGTTTTTTGAGACCATCACCATAATCGTTGATGGTCACGATTGCCTACATCAATGGAATACATAAATTGTATGTATAGGCATAGGCGGGAAGACCGACAGATAGACAACCAGAACTATTCGTGTTTGCATTCATTCGGACATCTGGGTAGCCACCATCAGTTTTTGATATGTTTACCATCCATCCATAGATTTGGTGTTCGTTTTTTTTTTTTTTGTTCTCTTTTGATGATGATAATAAATGCAGTGGTCCACAAAATCACTGGTAACGTGATGCACAATACTATCAGAAAATATTTGTAACAAATATTTCTATTGCAAAACAAAACCTCGCATAGAAAAATCATGTGGAAACACAAGACGTACAAGATACAGATAGCTAGTATTATGATATGGCCTTCATACAGGAAATTCAACTTGCAAGTTTGTATAAGATGATCTCTAATTATTTTGGATGAATTTTAATTAATCAAATATCATATCACGTGTTTTGTAAAGTTATTTGTAATAATATAGCAATGTTCGATTACTTTATTGGTCATTAGAATAATTTATTAAGATAATAAATAAGATTGAGAGAGGTTTTATAATTTTCTTTATTCCTATTAGGATCAAAGGAACAACAAAAAATTGTATGATAGTATGTAAGCTGAACATCGGGTGCTGAAAAACGTTTACCACATTTTAATGAAATGAAATTTTGAAAATAAATCATGTGGAAACGTATGACATTAAAACAGATACCACATTGCAAGTATTAAAATTTGTGTGAAATTATCACTTATTATTTTAGATGATTTGTATACCCTCCACCATAGTATGGAGGGTATATTAGTTTTGCTTTTCCGTTTGTAACACATTGAAATTATCATATGCGACCCTATGAAATACATATATATATTCTTGATCAGGATAAAATTCTGTGTCGATATAGCTATGTCCGTCTGTTCGTCTCTTGTAATCACTCTAGCGTCCGCAAAAATCGAGCTAGAGGGCTAGATTTTTGCACCCGAGTATCCTTTTTCCATAGGCAGGTCAAGTTCGAAGATGGGCTATATCGGCCGATTTTTCGGTTTAGCCCCCATATAACGGTACCTCCCGATTGATTTTCGATATTTTGTAGGTTTTAACTACAATTTTTACCCGAACAAGCTGGAATTTGACATTTGAGGTTCTTAGGTGTCACAACACTACTCCGCCAAACATCGTTAACATAGGTCCATGTTTTGGTATAGCCCCCATATAACGGTACCTTCCGATTTTCGATATTTTGAGAATTTTAGCTAAAGGTCATGAAACTTTTTCACTAAAAATCGTCAACATAGGTCCAGGTTTTGGTATAACACCCCCTACCTGTAGATTGACGTTTGAGATTCCCGGTGGTCACAAAACGTCTCTACTAAAAACTGTCAACATAGGTCCACGTTTTGGTACAGAACCCTTATAACGGTACCTCCCGATGATCGGTATTTTGAGAATTGTAGCTACATTTTTTGACCGAACTACCTGTAATTTGACTGTTGAAGTTCCTAGTGATCACAAAACATTTCCACCAAAAATTGTCAACATACAGTGGCGGCCAACTAATTAGGGACAATAAATTCAGTTTAATAGATTACTCGATTTCTTTTAAAAATGTGAAGATTTTGATGAAATGAATTTCCTATATAAGGTATTGCTAGAAGCACTATCGAATGATGTCAAAACGTACCGAGATTCCCCATATGTGGGGAAAGTACAGCCAACTTTTCTAAAAATGGTCCATATTAGCCTGGCCAGCTAATTAGGGACATTAATAGAAAAATCAACCTTAATGTCAACTGCTTGTATTATTTAGCTTATATTGTATTCATCGGATTTCATGCTTTACACCCACCGCAGGTCCTTTAAGGGGCCTTATTTTCCGTTAATGCAGCAAAGAAATGATACTTATTTCGTTCTTAATAACAAAAATTATATTTTTAGTAACCCCAGACAATATTCCGAGCCATAAACTGCAGTTGCCGCTCCATGCTTGGTGTAGATTTCTCCTTAAATTACTTATTAACCAGTTTGGATGAGTCATTAGGCTGAAAATCCTGTTTGAAGGATGAGTTCGGCCCGGCCGAACTTAAGATTTTTTTACTTGTTATGAATCAAATATAATATCACGTGTATTGTAAATTTATTTGTAATAATGTTCAATTACTATATTATTAATCATTAAAATAATATAAAAAAAGAGGAAAAAAGACTGATGGAGATTTTTCTGGTATTATATTCTAACTTTTCCAAACGCAATTGAATAGAAAACTGTCTAATATATTGTAAGTGGGACGTTAGATAAAAAACGGTTGCAACACATTTTGTGGGAAAATATGATAAGATTTTCTTAACGATGTGCGGTAGATTTAGAAAAGTTATTGTTAAATTAAAAAATAAGACCAATTGCGATTTTCTATCAGAGTGCAACTGGAAATCAGGTTGTTGCAAAACTTTATAGCATTTTTTATGGGAACATATACAGTCGAAATCGCCTATAACGTCGGTCAAGGGACCGACCAAAATCGGACGCTATAAGCGATAGTCGTTATAAACGATACTTATAAAAGAGGTGAAATTATATTATGTAGAGTGACTTTTGGGTATGAATACATTGTTTTATTACTTTTTCATCTATATGCATACGTATGAATGACTTAAAAACAAAATAATAAAAAATAACTATATTAAATACATTCTTCAGCAGATATAATTACGAAAATATGGGATATTTTAGTTTGGGCTTTTGAATTCCAATATAAGTTTAAATTTAACTCATATCTGAGTTTTGAAAGTGTCTTTTAAAACACTTTCTTTACTTGTAACATCTTCTGGGTAAATACATTTTTGAAGTGTTTCTGCAGCTAGACATGCCTCTGACACTGACGGTAATTGAACTGTAGTATATTCAATTTCTTCGTTAGAATTGTCTCCATCTTCCAATATTAAGTCCATTGAAAACATTGTCATCAATGGGAACTTATTCATCAATATCTTCTACGTGCTGGGAGAAATGAGAATGAAGATAATTTTCTTCAGAATCGGTTAAAGGACCATTGAAAACAAAATAATAAAAAATAACTATTTTAAATACATTCTTCAGCAGATATAATTACGAAAATATGGGATATTTTAGTTTGGGCTTTTGAATTCCAACATAAGTTTAAATTTAACTCATATCTAAGTTTTGAAAGTGTCTTTTAAAACACATTCTTTACTTGTAACATCTTCTGAGTAAATACATTTTTGAAGTGTTTCTACAGCTAGACATGCCTCTGACACTGACGGTAATTGAACTGTAGAATACTCAATTTCTTCGTTAGAATTGTCTCCATCTTCCAATATTAAGTCGTCATTGAAAACATTGTCATCAGTGGGAACTTATTCATCAATATCTTCTACGTGCTGGGAGAAATGAGAATGAAGATAATTTTCTTCAGAATCGTTTAAAGGACCATTGACAATCGTGCATGATGAAAACAATTAGCAATGCTGGAAGAAATACATTTTCCAACCTTCATCTAACAATAACACGGCATCGTAATTTGATCCTTTTCTATTTTGGCAGGATGGTGGAAAATTTCCGATTCCGGCAATGCGATTTTAATACACCTTGGTCCATGGGTTGAAAACAAATGTGACATTGGGTGGCAACAATTTAAGCTTTATTGACTTTAGAGTGTCTCCATATGAGTCGTAATTTAGCGGTTCAACCCCATCTTCGAACATGTTGCGCATATGTTTGGTATTTTGTTGTTGTTTGAGTTTGAAAAAATATACATACAACAAAATATTGAGATAATTTTTTCTTCTTCGTAGGGTTCGACATTATAACCGATAGAAAAATTCAAATATTTTAAAAAATCCGACATTACAACCGATATGACGTTATAAGCGACGACGTTATAAGCGATATTTATTTGTGTGGAATATAAAGGGCAGAAATTCGGGACTTTTGGATTTCGTCGTTATAAGCGATATGACGTTATAAACGACGACGTTATAAGCGATTTCGACTGTAATTAGTTTTTCTTAAAGATTTACGATGGACGATCTATGAATTCAAAATATATCATGTTTTGACAAATGTATTGTATGCAATTGTTGGTATTATTGTTGTACAAAAAATCAGTCTGTTATTGTAGACTAATTAGTATGGGCGTCTCCTTTGTAACCAAAGTTGTTATTGATTTACACTAAACAAAACATATATTGGGATATACACGCTCCACCACACATATTAAAGTATATATGGCAAAAACCAAAAATCCTGAGCAATTCCATTTGAAAAAAAAAAAATAAAATTTTTTTTGTGAGCACATCTACAATTTTTGCATAGAGGTTTAGAAAAAAAATCTGTTTTCAAATCTGTTCGCGTTCATAAAATTGGACGATGCGCGCAAAAGCTATAGCGGTTTTTATCTAATATATAAAAGGCAATGTGTGTATGTTAGTATGTTTGTATGTTCCGAATAGACTCTAAAACGGCTGAATAGATTTTCTTGAAAATTTCAGATAATGTACTGGGAACACCGGTGGTGAAAATAGGCTATATATTTTTTTGAATGTTCGTCGCGGAAGTGAAATATCGCGGTCATCCCAAATTATTCAAAAATGTATTATTTCAGATAATATACCTAATTTTAGTAAGCGTGACTACAAAACCGCTATAACACTGGCTTCAATATGTGGGATAACGCGGTCAACGCCATAGTTTGGAATACAGTAAAATCCCGATAACATGAGATGTCACCATATAGAAATTCCGAAAAATCGATTGGGAAATCTTATGAAATTTTGTATGTGGAGTTTTTAAGTTTGAGAATAGGTCGTAATCTATTTTTTTATCCCGCTAAGTGTAGTGACCGGTGGTCATCCCCACAAATTGTTTAAGAAAACCGCGAAATTCAAGATACTTTTTAATATATTGTTTACAAATTGTTTGCATTGCTATGGTAATTACTGTCTTGACCCTGAATGGTCGTTGCGGAAGTGAAATATCGCGTTCATCCCAAAATTTTCAAAAATGTATTAATTCAATTAATTAGAACGGTCGTAAGCTGTTTTTTACTGCTAAGAATAGTGACCGGTCCTCCCCACAATGTTTTAAGAAAATCAGAAATCTTTGATATTTTTGAACGTATTGTTTACAGATTGTTTTCCCTGAATGATCGCGGTCATCACAAAGTTTTCAAAAATGTATTATTTCAATTAATATACATAAGTTTTAGTAAGCGTGACACTAAAATGATATGAACACTAGCTTGAACAAGTGGGATAGCGCGGTCGTGAGCTATTTTAATATGGCTAAGTGTAGTGACAGGAGGTTCTCCTTCATTTTTTTTAAAGTCCATGATATTTTTGAACGTATTGTTTACAGATTGTTTGCAATACTACTGTAATTACCCTCTTGACCCTGAATGGTCTTCGCGGAAGTGAAATATCGCGGTCATCACAAAATGTTCAAACATTTATTATTTCAGATAATACACATAATTTTGCGTGCCTAAAAAATGCTATAAACGCTGAACACTAAACAATAAGTGGGATAGCGCAATCAAATCCACATTTTGGAATACAGTAAAATCCCGATAACTTGAGATGTCACTATCCAGAGGTTAAATCCACCAAAAATAGCGAAAATCAGGCGCCACCCTTCTATGGGAGCTATATCAAAACGAGGACGTATACTGCAAATTCTCTGCAAGACTGTTTACGACCCCCAAAAGTGACTATATCTCCAAACTATCGATGATGTTAAATTCTTAAAAATAGCGAAAATCAGCAGGTACCGTTTTTTGGGAGCTATATCAAAACGTGGACCTATACTGACAATTCTCTGCAGTAATAATTGCGACCCCAACCGAGACCAACAATCCAATATATAGCAATGTTAATTGACGTGCACCGATCATTATATGTGGGTCACAAAGTGCTTTAAACTGTCAATTTATGGTGAAGGGTATAATAAAAAAGATTTTATATCTTATATTTGGGGGATACCATTACATGGAATTTATGTCAAAACATTGATTTATATTATGAAGTTTCTAGAGGGATGCCTAATTATGGCTGTATCAATGCTGGGTAGATAACTAAAGTTTACACGGAGAACCCAAACAACGGGCCAGCAACGCGGACCGGGTCAGCTAGTTCTCATGTAAAGAAAAAATATTTAAAAATGTCTTATTTGTTGTTATGAGAAAATGTATGCATAAATCGTTAACAGCATTCTATATCTATTCGTAAATGTTTAAATAGGTATTAAATTTATTATTATTTTCGCAGACAATCAACAAATAATAAAAAAATTTTGAAGTAAATCCAAATTATCCTGTCCCAGAGTCCGTACAAACCCTAAAAAAATAAATTAAAAAATATATGCGGAATCTAGACAATGCGTAGAAAAATATGATACCAAATTTATAGGGATTGGGTACATAAATTCATATTATAGCAACAACAAAAAACTTATTGTTGAAAAATATTGTTGCAAATATATTTTTTGGTTTGATTCGAAAAATTAGAAAAAATATTTGGGCGTTCTCCAACTATTTCGCTAAAATCCCATACAATAATTAACGTGTACTGCTAAAACTTCATCAAGAAATATGGTTTACCATCGTGAAAGCTTTTTTGCTTACTGTGATAACTTATAAGGATAGGAAATTTAGAGTAATATTGAAATTACAATCATTCAAAAAATGTGGAAATTAAAAAGCCTATTATTTGCGAATTAATTAAAATCAGTTCATGCGCATCCGTTTTTGGATACAGCGAATCAATCTCTTTCAATATTTATGCATATTTCGATGTTCCACTCAGCGGTAAAAGTGTGCCGCCAGTTGCATCACACGATGCAAAAAACCTTAAAGTGGGTAAACATCGCGCAAGTTGCATACGATTTTGATGCGCATCCGGTTTCAGTAGCACCCATCAAAAATACGTCTATATACACATATTTCAAATAGATTCTTCAAGAACCGCGGTTGTGCCTCCACATTCTATTTTTGGTAAAAAAAACCATATTACTCGCGAATCTCTGTAATTTATGACACGCTTTTGCGCATATATTATAATCGCGTATAAAGAATTCCTTTTATGCAAAAATTGTTAAAGAAAATCGCGCTTTAATACGCCGATTTGTCAAAATACATTTTTGCCGATTTTCGTATTTCCAAGGTATCTATATCCGCCGTTTTAGTGGATGGATTCGATCGCAGAAGGTCTTATTAGATCCGTCGCATAAAAAAACTAAATTCACCAGGGATACAAAGGAAATTGAATGTCACTTGTAAATTTTAAACGCAAAAAATAAGTTTTTTTATTTTCTGTATTTTGAAAGTTGTGGTCTCAATATTCTTCCGAAATGGCTGAAATTTGGTATTTAGTATTTTTTGGGGTATAAAACTTTCCATATGCAATTTGTCGGTACAGGTCCACGCCTTAATATAGTCCCTATTGAACGGTACATCCCAGTTTTCGGTAGTTGAAAGGTTGTGGCCTCAATATTCCACCGAAATGGCGGTATTTGGTATTTAGTCTTCGCTGGTGGTGTAAACATTTCCACCTGAAATGTGTAGGTATAGGTCTGTGCCTTCTAATTGCCGGAATTTGGTATTTAGTCTTCTTCATAAACTAAAAATTTTGCAGTTTAACTTCAATGCAATTCGTGGTGGTGGGTATAACAAGTTCGGACGGTCCGAACTTAACCCCGTTCTTGCTTGTTTAAAAGTGGTTTGCTGCACATCAGCAAAACATCTCAGTATATTTTCAGATTTTTTTTTTTTTTTTAAACGGTTCCAGAGATATTGCGCCTTGAAGAAGTCGAATTTTGTAAAAACTATATAGAAAGAAATACTCGTTCCAAATACATTTTCAGCAAAATTTTTTTTAGTGGTTTTAGCTCCTTCGTTTTCTTGCTAGACAATTTTGGCATAGTAGAAACTATCACTATATTTGGATACGTTGATTTTGACATTTCTGATTGAGTTTTTAGAAACTTTTCCATTACCGTACGTTTTGAACAAATTTGTATATGAAAGCAACTTATGTTGTTATAGGAACGCTGGTTTATAGAAAATTTTCTCACCTTGTGAAAACTGATTTTGTTTATGTCTATATTTAAGTCTTATTACTCCAGATTTATTTCTATGGCGAAATGTCTGGAGAGTCTCAGTATCGTAATAATCTGCAAAAAATCTACGTTAATCGACAAAAAAAACTTAATTTAGAACACTTTTGAATGGTCTTCCAAATATAATTGACGGTTTCGTCTTGCATATTTAGAATATTTTTTGCATGTTTTTGAAATGACCTCAAATTTCGAAAAATTGACCCTCAAAATGTCTAGACCCAAAATTTGAGTCCAATCGGAAATATGAAATAAAAAACATGCTAAAATCCGATGTCTAATGAATAGTCCCAGTCAAGTATGTATATTAGAGTAAGTTTTCAAATATAAGGGATATTACAAAATCTGCTAAAAAAATTCAAACATCATATTTTTGCATTTCATTGTAATGACAAATGACTAGCTAGTTGATTGTAATCCATGTTTTCCAATTGGTAAATTTTTGGTTTCCAACGTAACCGCCAAACAATGTACAATAAGAAAATACAGTGCAAACGTGGACTCTATTTAGGTTAGTAAGACTTAGAAAATCGTTTCTTTAATGGTTATAAAAGTCAATCTGTAGTTCCATTTTTAAATTTTTTTAATTGTCGCACCAAAAAATTCTTCAAAAGAATAAATATATTTATTTTATTTTTTATTTTAAAAATATTTATTACAATTAAAATTATAATAAAAATTATAATAAAAAGCACTAGCAACTAGAGCTATCGGCCTTATAAATATATTAATTCTCAAAGAATTTTGGTGTAGGGTATCACAAGGCCAACTTCTTTCCGACGATGGACTCTACTCATTTGCTCAAACATGATTACTTTTCGCACTATATGTTATTTTAAGTGGCTATTTAGAATAATAAGTTTAATCGTTTAAAATAAATTTGGGACTGCTTAATTATTTGTCTAAAAATAAACCGGTGCTCCAAATGCTCGTTGTGTCTTCATTGAAAAGCAGACACAAATTAAAGCGCCTAACGTTACCCATTCATGGTAACAGCGTTGGTAAGCCAAGAAGTATGATCACAAGCAACAAATACCCATGCCGCACCAATAGAAATTCACCTGAGACATAGTAAATAACCACAACTCTCTACCAACATTGCTACCATTGAGCCTACCACCTAAAAGAGAACCAAAGAGCGCATATAATACAAACAGCAAGGTGAAAATTTCTTTTGAGTGGAATTTTAAGGTCAGCCGATAAACTTGACTCAAAAAGAAAGTCTAGCTTTTACCATGCTCACTAACTCAATTTCTTTTTTACGGTCGCTCTGTCCAAATATCTCTTCAAAAGTAACTGAGAAAAAATAACTCAAGGTGAATTATTCATAGCATCCCATAGTATAACTGGGCTTTTATGTGAGCATTGCTGGCTTCTGCAAATGTATGTCGGCATTCTCATCGTCATCATCATCGTTTGTTACACCTGTGCGTTTGTTGGGGTTTCTTTTCGACTCTGCTCACATTATTATGGATCATGAAGTGTGTCTGTTCTGTTGTGTGTTTTGGGGGGAAGTCAGTGTAGTTTTGTGGTTGGAAATTGGTGATTTTTATGTGTCTTCTTTCCATTTAAATTTTTTCCTGGTATGCCATGAAAAATCATTCATCAGCAATGCTAACTATTTTGGCATAGAATTTGCTTAAAAAGAACATTTAAATACTTTTTGCCGTTTGCAATGGAATTGAACGCAGTTGCGAAAATCGGAAGCGTTTTAGTTTTTACCATGCAAAAATATTGATTTTTAAAATAATATCAATGAGTGCACGCAGATTCATATTGGCTCAATGATGTGGGACCCACTTTTTATCGCCGAGTTCGAACGACGACACCACTTTTATAGAAATTGTTCAGTATATCTAAACAGAATTATAATGATGAGATTTGCCACAGAAGAAAATGTTGATATTCGTGTCGGGGATTATACCGCAGACCTTCAGAGTACAAGGCGAACTTGCGTATCACTGCTCCACGGTGGCTCCCTCCATACTAGAATAAATTAGCCAACTTGCAATTCTCTATATTCATTTTGATTTATCATTACAGCCTTAAACAAGCAAAAAGCGTTAAGTTCGGCCGGGTAGGCTTTTTATACCCTCCACCATTCTTCTGTTACAGAGGTACTAATGTCCATAATTTTAGGGGGAGACGTTTTTGACCACTGGCAATTCCAAACGCCTAATCTTAGTAATCTTAGCTAATTCGATCATCTGAAAACTTGAAAATACCTGAAATCGGGGGTACCGTTTTAAGGGAGGTATACCACAACGAAGACCTATGTCTACAATTGTTTATGTAGAGGTTTTAACCACTCGGAACCACAAAACAAATTACATCCAATCTTGTCCAGAATGTAGATAAAAACTTTAAAATTTGTGGTGATGTGGGGCTATTCCAAATGCCAAATAGGAACTTCGGTATGAAAATGTAGATAAAATCAGGTGTTAAAATGCAGCTAAAAACGTCAAATTGCCTGAAATTGAACGGTACCGTTATATTGGGGCTATACCTGAACTTGGGTGGTACCGCTATGTGGGGCTATACCCAAACATGGATCTTTATCCACAATTGTAGGTAGACAAGTTGTGTGACTAATAGGAATTTCTTTTAAAAATGTAACTAACAAGCAAAAAAGTATCCGGCTTGTTTCAGACTACATATGTGAATTGAAACTTTAATCTACGGACATATCAAATTTATTTTGGGTCTGTTCATAATTTTGTGGCCCTTTTTGGATATTCGAACTTGCTGATAAAAATGAGGATTAGGATTAAAGTTCAAAAGTGTTGCGAAGGAGGTACTTAAAGAATGGACCGACATAGTCCATTATGGAAGTGGATCTTATTTTGGGAGTCATATCTTTTCGATAGACATCGCTCCTTTTAGTCATGTCAGTGGGTTATCGTATAACTTTTGGACCAGTATGCCAGGAAGCATGGACTTGTCCACGGAAAACAAAATATCGCTGTAAACAGGACCACATGGAAAAGCATTCCCTTCAAGTGACATTTTAGTGACATTTTTTAAATATTGGGGATTGTACCGGAAATTGTGGACCGATATTGCCCATCTTCGAAATGAAACTGAAGTTTGGACAAAATATGAGGAACGCCAAATTTTGGACCAAATCGGTTAATCAGTTCGATAGTTTTCGTGCTCTCTAGCTACTACATATGGTACCATAGGGGTTTTTATACCTTTCGGGCTGTGTTCTCAAGAAGTATGAACTTGCCACTAAACAAGTAAGTACGTATCAGTCAGCTGTGCTGACGGAAAAATACCCTCAGCCACTGACCAAGAAAAAAACAACAAAACCAAACCAAACACAATAATTATGCCGTGTATACAACATATTGTTTTTATATCACGAGTTTGCTTTAAAATCTGTAGGTACCGTAACGTGGGCTTATACCAAATCATTGACATACACCAAACATCTTTGGCAACCAAACTTCCTCATAAAGGACTCAAAATATTAAATTATGTTAAAATGAGTTTGAAAGAAATTTTTGAAAAAGTTTTAGAGTTATCTTTGAAGCTTTTGGGCCATTATCCTAGGAAGTATTGACTTACTCCGGAACAAAATGTACCATTGTAAGTGAGGCCGCTCCAACAATCTACTGAAAAAGAGTCAAAACGATGCGAGAGGAGCTCCTAAACTTCACCTTATTCGAATTTTGTGTGGGAGGTACCTTACTTGACTTACTCCGGCAAAAAATTGTACAGTCATAAAGCGAGTCAAAATAAACTTACTGAAAACAATTTCAAAACGATCCGTGAGGAGCTCTTAAACTTCACTTTATCCGAATTTTGTGTGGGAGGTACTCGAAGGAGTGGACGAATACAATCCATATTCCAACCTAATACATGACTGGATGAAATAATACGATGTGCAAAGCTTGCACCAATCAGAAACTCCCTGCGAGAATTATCTTGCGTACTTGCCATTTTGGTTGGTGCCGTCCGGGTTTCTTGGAGCTTTTAGGCCAATACCTCAGGAAGTATGGACTTCCGCAAGAAAAAAATTGTACCGTCATAAAGGGAGCTGCAAGGTAAACTAACTGAAAAAAAATGCAAAACCAAGCCCTTAAACTTCGCTTTATCCGAATTTTGTGTGGGAGGTACCCGAAGGAGTGGACGGATATAGTTCATATTCGAACCAGGTCTATATCTGGAAGGAATAATACGATATGCAAACTTTTGACCAAATCGATTGCACCCTTCGAGAGTTATCGTTCAGACCATTTTACAGAAAAATTTTGAACGTTTGTGGGGGAGATACCAGAAGGAGTGGACCGATATGGCTCATCTTCGAACTTCAACTAAGTTTGGACAAAATATTACGATACCCAAAATTTGGTTCGAATCGGTTGAACTGTTCGAGAGTTATCGTGCGCACAAGCCAGACAGACAGGAATTTTCGTATCAAAGTGTATATTCCCTTCTAGCCTAAAGGCTGAGGGTATAAAAACTTTTACCGTCGTAATTGAGGCAGCGAGTGCTAGTTGCTTCTACAAAAATCCAAAATCTTGTATGATAGATACCCGAAGGAGTAGACAAATATAGTCCATATTCGAACCTGGTCTATATATGGAAGATATATTACGATATGTAAAGTATGGAGCAAATCGGCCAATCCCTTCAAGAGTTATCGTGCGCACAATTTTCAGAACATTTTTGAACTTTTGTGGGAGAGACACCTGAAGGAGTGGACCAATATGGCTTATCTTAGAACTTAAACTATGTTTGGACAAAAAATTACGATGACCAAATTTTGGACCGAAGCGGCAGATCCATTCGACAGTTATCTTGCACCACAGCCACTACACACGGTGTCATAGGGATTTTTGCACCATTCAGGCTATTTTTATGGACTTACCCCTGATGGAACTTGTACTGTCGCATGAGGGGTAGTGAATTTAAATTGTTACAACAAAAATCAAAGCGATTTGAGAGCAGGTCCTAAACTGATCTTTACTGAAATTTTTTGTGTGAGGTACCCGAAGGTCCATATTGGAACCTCGTTTCAGGATGTGCAAAGTATGGACCAAATCGGTTACTCCCTTCAAGACCTTAGTCTTCATTTTTTTTTTTTTTTTGCTGTCAAATTTCTTTGCGCGAAATATCCATAAAACGTAGAAGGAAACGGTAAAGTATTCTTCGCGAAGCTTAAAAAAATATGTTGTACACAGATATTCTTTATAGAAGAGAAATATTTGTTACTTATTTTTGATTTTAAATATGTTTTGACAGCAAATGAAGACATCAGTTGGTATTAATGTATCACCTTCTTTCTTGTACCATTGGCGGTACCGTTATTAGGAACACTTAATGCCAAATCATAGCTAAATCGGTCTACGGTACCGTAATATGGGGGCTATCCCAAAACATGGACTTATGTTCCCAATTTTTGGTAGATACATTTTTGTGACCCAAATTATATTTAATTCTGCCTGTTTAGCCGATAGCCTTAGATGCGTTTGCTCTTTTGTATATTTGTATTGTTTATTATATTAAAAATAATAAATAAACATCGGCCTTAAAAACGGGCGGTACCGTCATAAGGGCTCTATACAAAAACATTACATATGCCCATAATTTTTGGTAGATTTGTTTCGTGGCCTATAGGAAACCTAAATACCAAAGTACAACTAATGCAGTGGGAAAATGTGGCTAAAAACGTCAAAATAACTCAAATCTGTTGGTACCGTTATTTGGGACCTGTACAAACACATGGACTTATGTCCATATTTTTTAGACGATACGATGTTTTTTTTTTTGTTTACTAGGAACGCTAAATGCCAAACTTTGGCTTATTCGGTCTAAAAATGTGACTAAAGATTTCAAAATATCTTAATTCGTGTGGTAATGTTATGGGGGGGGGGGGGAGATAAACTAAAACATGGCGGTATAGTTATATGGGGGCTTTACCAAAACGTGGGCCGCTATAGGCAATCATTAAACTTGATCTGCCTGCAAAAAGACACATCTTCCCAAAAATTCTGCGTCTATCTCTATTTTTGTGGATGCTTGAGGTCATGCATAGATCGAATTTTACACAGATCAAGAATATAATATATATATAGAGTCGGAAATGATTATTTCAATGCTTTACACATGGAAAAACAAACTTTATATAGTCTCCATACTATGATGGGGGTATTAAAAAAAAACTGCCTTGGATCTAAATGAAATAAAAATCGATAAAGTTTTCTACCCGCCTTTGACACAAATTATCAATTCTCAAAATTTTTTGTTTAGAATAAACATAAGTCTGAAACCTTAAGAATCAAGTTTTCTGTGCAAAATGTCACATATCTGCCTGCAAAATTTATCGTTTAAACTGTCTTTCCATTTTTCTTAAAAGAGTACAACCACAAACTCCAAATGGGTCCTATACATACACCTGGTCCTATACATACACCTGGGTCCTCGGAGTACTTTGAAGATGACATTTTATTTCCATACCTATCACTGGGCAATACAAATTACTTTAAATACAGTTTTTTTTGATAGTACATTAATGGCAAAAATTCACACGCTATTTCCTCCCAGATGCGATACGTTGTCAAAGTGAAATTTTTCCCAACGATGTTTTGTGTTTAGTGACCATGTAATAAATTCAATAAACTGGGTGTTAAAAGTCGCTTAAATGTTTGCAATTGACATTTTTATTGAACTATAAACAATGTTAACAAAGTGTCACTGTACTAGCCTTTCTTTTGAGTTTAGCGCTCTTTATACATTCAAGCTGTAATAACATGAGGGTAACATTTGAATACTTAATGTCATGTCATTTTTTGTTTAATTTTAAAAATATAAAAGTAATGTACTTTACGTACATAAACACCTTGTAAAATGCAACATTCACTTAGAGCCTATAGTGAAGTTTGATTGCATAAATGTTTGGAGTATGGTTATGATTTTGCCGGTAGCATATATTTGATTTTTACACCGACGGTCTAAAAGCTACAGAAGATATGGTAAATTTCAAATTTTTTCTGTAATTCCATTAAAATATAAAAAAAAAAACATTTTTGCTAGCACATTAGCGATTTAAAATTTAGGGTGGTTTTTTACTAAGCCTACGTCACAATGTGGGGAGGATATTATAAGTTGGTTTTGGCTAAGAAATTTTTACTATCTAAATCTTGTAATCACCCTACAGGCCCAGGTGATCAGACAACGGAGATATCACAATTGTCGCTAATCACTCTACAGGCCGCAGGTGGTCAAACAACGGTGATATCGCAGTTGTCGCTAATCCAATCCAACTTTTCATTTTGCGATTTTAATTGTAATGACAAATATCACAGCTTTGGTTGGGGACGTTCCACAAGCAAAGCCTGGCTTTGAAAGTAGAAAATGATACAAAATATGTTGGCGTAGGTGGTCGAACAACGGAGATATCGCAATAGTCGGTAATGTATCCTGTTATTCCATTTTTGTTTATAATCACGCTACAAGTCGCAATTTTGATCGAATCGTTATGAAATATTGGTGGTGAATGGGGGTCTCAGAGAGGAAGAAGCGTCTTGAGTTTTGTGATAGTCGGATAATATTCAGCATCGGAATAGACAAAAACTTATGTGAAGAAAGTTCAACGTTTTATTCTCATGCGAATATATCCTCTTCTAGTAGGAGTATTCCAAAAGCAAAGCCCGACAATGTATAAAGAAAACATGTTGTTTACATTGATGCAAAGTAAGTTGGCGTAGGTAGTCAGACAAGGCAGATATCGCAAAAGTCGGTAATGCATCCCAGGGGTTGAATGGGGTTCCAAAAGAGGAAGAAGCCTACTGATTTTGTTGATGCTCGCATAATATTCAGGTGTTGGAATGGTCAAAAAAACTTATATTAAGAACATTCATAGTTTTATTCATTTGCGAATATCTCCGCTTGAATTGACATAATCATTTGTGACACTATAAAGTATATATGGGGATTTCTGAGTGACATCGGACACATTTTCAAGATGAGGATTTGGATTTCCTTTATTTATTGCTGTGGTGATGCTGCTCATCGACAATACGTTTTAGTATATTTTCAGAATTTTTTTTTTGACTAACCGTTCCAGAGATATCGCGCCCTGGAAATGTCAAACTCTAAAAACAACAGGTAAAAAAGTATTAGTTGGCTTTGCCGACAGAGATATACCCTCAGCCTATGTGAATTGAAACTTTTATCTACGGTCAGATCGAATGTATGGACCAAATCGGTCACTCCCTTGAAGAGTTATCGTGCGACAATTTTTCCGAACATTTTTGAGCTTTTGTAGGGGAGGTACCTGAAGGAGTGCACCGATATGGCTTATGTTCGAACTTAAATTATGTTTGGACAAAATATTACGAAGGTCAAATTTTGGACCAAATCTGTTGATCCGGCCGAGAGTTGTCTTACGCTCCAACCACTACACACGGTGTCATAGAGGTTTGTTTGCCTCTTTCAGGCTATTTTCTCAGGAAGTATGGACTTGCCCCTAATAAGACATGTACCATCGTAAGCGGGGCAGTTAATACACGTTGCTAAAGAAAAATCAAAGAGATTCGCGAACAGGTCCTACACTGAACTTTTCCGAAATTTTGTGTGGGAGGTACCCGAAGGAATGGACCGATTAAGTCCATACTAGAACCTCATCTAAGTCTGGCAGAAACTTCACGATGTGCAAAGTATGGACCTAATCGGTTACTCCCTTCAAGAGTTATAGTTATAGTGCGCACAAATTTCCCTCAGTAATTCTTTTTACAGGAGCGTGACCCAAGATAGAGTCTCTCCATTAGCACTGCATCTAAACATACCCTTTAACTGACCCTTTTGGAGCTGCATTTTAAACGACCCCTGCTGCATTTTAACTAACACTTTGGGGTAGAATAGGATGTAGTCCAAAGTACGTGTTTTGATACAGGCATTCTTCGGAGTGTGCGCAAGTCAGTGCATAATATCCCAGACGTGATTTTTTGGATTGCATCCAAAATTAAAAAGTGAGGAATTGAGTGCCTTTTTCACGACTCCATTTTAATACATCAAAACATGCCGCGAAAGAACTAGTTCACATTGCACATTGCACTACTTCCAATCTATTTTGCTGGGTATCCACAATCGTTAATGTTGCGCGAAAAGAAAAATTTTGTTTTTTTGTTAAAATAGTCCATATATCAGTCGGTCTTTTTTTGTCTTTTTACATGTTAATAATAATATTTAATGAGTCGAAGAAGTAAAAGTTGACACCCTTTCAAATATATATGTTTCAACACAGTAAAAACACAATTTCCATTAAATTATTGACCTACAAACCGAATTATAGGTTACATGTCAATCTAACGGTTATCCCTTTCTACAGAAATCCCTTCACTAATGTTCTTAACAAATTGACATGCAATTATAATTTAGGGTTTTGTCTCTCACACGGCATTCTCAAAGAATATGACCTGTCAAATACGGAAATATTTAAACACTCTACAAAGAAGCAACAACAAAAAACTACACATCCATTCGAACATTGCATGACAAAGTGTGGTAACGGACAACAAGTGTTTTATTTCATGTTATTGATGTTTTCTTTATTCACTGAAAATCTCCTTAATGTGTTTGCTTTGAAAGCACTTTGAAAACTCAATAAGGCTGTTTGATGTGATTGAATTGACATTTATATACACGTATATTCGGTGTTTAAAGAAAAATTATTGAGTCTGGGTTACACTTAACAACGGTTGGGTAAATATTTTTTCGATGGGAAAAATCTATTTATTTTCTTATAGATTTTCTTAATTCTAGAGAAAGTTGATGCATTGCGTCAATATTTATTCAAATGGTAGCACGAGATTATAGACAAATGTATGCATGTATGTATGTCTATATGTACATTGCGTGTATATAATGTCCATAAAGATGATGAAAACGACGATGGCGGCGGCAGTGACTGGGCCCTGTCATCAAGCCACGCACATTACACACGTCTGTGTTTTAATTCCATTGCTTTGTTACGCACGCCAAAAGGAAATGAGATTGCGTGGTAACGTAACATCAACGTTCGATACCTCAACATAGTCTTGGAACACTTCTGTGTTTTGTATTGAATTGAAGAGAAAAAAAGAAATAAAGACAATTTCTATGGTAAAGAATTTCAATGAATATTTTTTTCTATTGCAATTGACAACCACTTGTGGCGGTGGTGGTGGTACATCATATTTGTTTTTATTAAAAAAGAAAAAAAGTTTTGTAAATACGCTTATGAATTGAGATCGCAGTTATCACCATTGCAGTTGTTGTCGATGTCGTTGTCGCCGTGGCATATAAAGAAAGTGTTTTCTGTCAATATTTGTTCATGTTGCACATCTTCTTCTGTTCAGTTGTCAATTGGTTATTCCAGGTTTGTGCCTTAAGTCTTTTGTTTTTGTTACATTGCATCCATGGACGATGTTTAAGGGAAAAATGTGACTACATGTCAAACGTGACCAACATACGTTTAGAATACATTCATAGTTATGTTGACTGTTCTAAATATATTCTGGGACAGACAAGTGTTTTATGAGGTGTCACAAAAATACTAAGTCATAAAAATGTGACATCATAAAAATGTTCCCTTTCCTTGAGAGGGGTAAATTCGTTTACCTTCTTCAGTTTTTAAATAAGAATACATTTTCTGTCCTCGGCCCGTCAAATATGTTTTATGTAGTTTGTATGTTTCCATACACAGCATTTACCTAAAATTTCCTTGGCAATGGACCAATGCTTGCTTTACCAAACATTAACGATTTTTCACAATTCAATAAAAAGGGCAGTTAAATGTCGAACCAAGTACCCTGTGCTACAAAAGCACATCAATTGTTATCATTTCAAAGAGTACTTGTACCATACCTTTCATTGCTGGCAAATTCCATTTAAATTAATGTGGGTAATAAAATGTTTGAAGGGTCATGTTATTCTAAGTTGTGGCGCATTATCTAGACCACACACACGCACTTGTTTACGGCCAAAGATTGATGCAATTAAATACAATTAAAGTATACAATTAATCAGTTTTAATGGAATATAAATACAGCTTTGATTTTAAGTGAGACTGTGCACAGAAAATATAGTGGGTTCCAATCTACAAGACAAGCATCTTCAATCGGTGGAGGTAAAATTCCGAGTTATAAAATATTATTACTTTTGTGTTGACCGAGATATGACATCAGTCTCTGAACAAAAAAAGCAAACACAATAGTTATGTCGTATATGAAATATATTCATTTTGTATCATCGCTCTTTCGGAATTTAGTGAACCAAATAGTCCATATTACAACTTAATACATGATTGTATAAAATAATAAATGTGCAAAGTTGGGACCAATCAGGAACTCCCTGCGAGGGTTATATTCCGGATTTTTCATTTTATTTGGTGACGTCAGGGCTTCTTGAAGCTTTTAGGCCATTATCTCAAGATGTGTGGACTTGCTGCCGAAAAAAAATTTAAATTCGTAAATGGAGCCAAAAAGACAACATGCTGAAAAAAAAATTCAATAAGAGGAGGCTTTAAACTGCATTTGGACCGATATAGTCAATATTCGAACAAGATCTATATCTAGAAGTATAATACGATATGCAAAGTTTGGACCAAAACGTTTGGTCCCTTCAAGAGTTGCCGTTCACAACATTTTACAGACAATTTTTTAACCCTTTCGGTGATTATATTCCACATGGCATAGCCAGTTTTTGAAGCCCTTTTTAAGGCAAAATTTAATTTAAAATTTCCTTGAAGTGTAATCTAAAAATAAATCAACAAAAAAATTTTGATTACAATGCATTGTTATGCCTCGAAGAGCGAGCGGTCCTCGTGTGATTTAAAATTTTGCAAGAAAATACCATCTATACTTTATTAACAAAAATTATTTTCTGGTTAACTTTTTGTAATAAATTTAGTAGATAAGACTGTGTAACACACTGGGGGGTGACCAATTCCTTTTGAGGTTCAGAGGTAATCTTTAGTAAATTTAGAAACCTGAAGGACAGATCCATCGTGAGTCGAACTTTAGATAAAAGTAAATAATTACGCAGTTTGATGTCTTCAACGCAGCCTTGAGCATGAGGAAAATCATTTTCCTGTTTTTTAATGCGTTTTTGCCACACTTAAATCACTATAACTTAACCGTTTGTTACTCGATTTTTAAAAATGATGGCTTGTTTGAAAGACATGACTCCCACAATACCGAATTTATGCATCGGAAGCCCTGCAAATTTTCACTGTTGCACAGTGTAATTAAAACGAAAAAAGGATCCGAAACATAGTTCAATAGAGCTCTCAACTTTTTTATATTTCATACTAAGCCATATGGGATAGCATTTTCCCAACGGAAATGTTTTGCTTTCTTTGATTCCAAGATATTCTATAGTAAGACCCCCAGATCTTCTTTAAGAAGACCTCCAGATCTTGTATAAGTAGACCTCCAGGTCTTCTATACGCAGATTTCCAGGTCTTCTTTACGAAGACCTACTTGTCTTCTATGAAGTCCTTCAGGTTATCTATAAGAAAACCTCCAGGTCTTTTACAAGATGACCTCCAGGCCTTCTATAGGAAGACATTCGGGTGTTCTATAAGAAGTCCTTTAGGTCTTCTATAAGAAGTCTTCCAGTTTTTCTATAAAGACTCTCAGATCTTCTATAAAAAGTCTCTGATCATCTATAAGAAGACTATAGGTCTTCTATAAGAAGCTTTTAATGTTCTAAAAGAAGACCTCCAGATATTCTATAAGATCATCAAATCAAATCTTCAAAAAGAAGACCTCCTGATCTTCTACAAAAAAAAATATTTATGTCTTCTATAAGTAGACCTCCTGGTCTTCAATGGGAAGACCTTCTGTTTTTTAAAAGAAAGTCTCCTGCTCTTCTATGGGAAGAGGTCCTGCTTTTCTGTAAAAAGATCCCCAGCTCTTTTATAAGAAGGTCACCTGCCCTTCTATGAGAAGACTCTCTGCTCTTCCATGAGAAGACGTCCTGCCCTTCTATATGCAAACGTCCTGCTCTTCTATGAGAAGACGTCCTCCTCTTCTATCAGAAGACATCCTGTTCCTCTATGAGAGGACTTTCTTTTCTATGAGAAAACATCCTGCCCTTTTATGAGAGGACCTTCTGCTCTTTTGATTATTCATATAGTGGGCTTAAGTATATATACAATTGGAAAAATATATTTTTCAAATCAAAAACAAAACAGAAGCATCGGACGGGTTAACTTTTGTAGGGGAGTTACCCGAAAGAAAGGACCGATATAGCCCATCTTCGAAGTTAAACTAAACTTGGACAAAATATTACGAAGTGCAAAATTTGGTTCGAATAGGTTGATCCGTTCGAGAATTATATTGCGCACAGACAGGCGGACATGAGAAAATCGACTCCAAATTGTCTGAAACGAATTTCGTCTAAACATATTTGTGGTCTAAAACCATATTTTAGATGTATATTGAAAATATGTTTGAACATTTAACATAGCTGAAGCTAAAAGTTTAACCTTTTATAACTCGCGAATTAAATGGTTTTAGATAAAATGACGTTTTTAGACTTGCCAAAAAATGTTGGCATTAACAGTTTATTTGCATGGAAGCTGTCGCTATATTTATGTTTTAAAAAATGGGTAAAATGGGTTGAAGCCAAGAAACATTTTTTTGTTTTTTCTCGATTTGTGATTAAACCACTCTTTTTACGATTTTCCTATCAAAGTAAAAGAAAAAGCCAACTAAACAATGTTCATCTCACCAATGTACAACTTCTCATAATTTGATCTGCGCCTACTATTTAATGGTGACAGATTTTTTGAAGACAGATTTAAAGTGTATTTGAAATTTTTGAAATCATGTATAGGATTGTAGAATTCGCGATTTGATAAATGTGTCGTGAATGTAGTTTACACAGCTTCACAGAAAATGTTCATCCAAATACGGACATTTTTCTAAAAATCATATTTTTTGGGCCTAATTTTTCCAAATGTCATTCGATTTCCTCGATTTTTACGTTCCGGATCATATATGTTAATCACTACTCGTGAAAATTGAAATTCGAGAAATTCCAAAGTAGAAAAATCACCTAAAATTGTTTATGAACATTTCGCACATTTTATCGCGTTTTCTGCGAGTCGTTTCCACTGCAATGAAGAAAACTGTTACAGGATCTTCGTTTTTGTGGAAATACACACAAAACAGTTTAAGGACTGCTTTCGAATCGATTTTATCTTTGTTGTAACAATTTGTATTCACTGTCCCCATACTTCCTGAGAAAATATCCCGAAAGCTGTAAATCTCTAAGGCACTATGCGTATGATAACTTTCGAACGAATTAGCCGATTCGGTCCAATATTTGGCCATCGTAATAAAGGGTGTTTTTTTAAGCCCGATAGAACTTGAAATTGTAAAAAATAACACAAAAAATTAAATTGTAATCAAATTTTTTTTTATTCGAAAGATCAATACGTGACATTAACATTTGAAAATGATTTCGAGCATATGGGCACCGCAGCTGTTCTTGACGAAGTGCATTCTGGACGTCCAATTTTTGGCCACTTTTTCGAGCACTGCTGGCCGTATGTCACGAATAACACGAACAATGCTGGCCTCCAAGGCATCAATTGTTGCTGGTTTATCAGCATAAACCAGTGACTTCACGTAGCCCCACAGGAAATAATCGAGAGGTGTCAAATCGCACGACCTTGGAGGCCAATTGACAGGTCCACTTCTCGAAATCAACTTATCGCCAAATTTTGATTTCAATAAGTCGATGGTTGCGTTCGCCGTATGGCACCTAGCGCCATCCTGTTGAAACCACATCTCCTCCGGATCAATGTCATCCATATTTTCAAACAAAAAATCATTGATCATGGTGCGGTAACGATCTCCATTGACCGTAACGCGATCTCCGGCCTCATTTTTGAAGAAATAAGGTCCGTTGATGCCACCAGCGTGAAAACCGCACCATACGGTGCATTTTTCTGGATGTAATGGAGTCTGTAGGGTCTCTTGTGGATTGGTCTCACTCCATATGCGGCAATTTTGCTTATTAACAAACCCGTTAAGCCAAAAATGCGCCTCATCGCTGAACGCCATACAAATGACGGAGTCGTCTATAAGTTGCGCGAATCGACGACTGATTTTCAAAGTAAATTTGGATAATTTCGTAGCGTTGTTCAAGCGTGAGTCTATTCATGATGATTTGTCAGAGTATACTGAAAGAAATAAAAGAAAAAGTTTCATCAAAATTTAATTTTTTGTGTTACTTTTTACAATTTAAAGTTCTATCTAGCTTAAAAAAACACCCTTTATTTAGTCCAAAGTTTGAATATTGACACTCTCGGTGCGCACCTTTTCGTAGCTCCCCCCACCCCCAAAATTTAAATAATATCACTAAAATAGTACGCGCTATATCTGCTGAACGGAGCAACCGTCGAAATCATGGATATCCTAATATTTTGTCTAAATGTAGTTTTACTTCAGAAATCGGTCTTAATTGCAGTTTAGGATCTGTTCGGAGAACCTTTGGAAAGTTATACCGATGCCGTTCTTTGTGGTCCCGTTTAAGTGATATTATGTTTTACGTGGGCAAGACCATGCTTCCTTACATCGTGGTCCAACACCTATAATTTATACGGTGACCAACTGAAATGACTGGTGGGCACAAAATCTATCGAAAGGAATGACTCCCAACATAAGACCCCTTCCAAAATGTACTATGGCGGTCCATTCCTTCAAGTACATCCTCCGCATCACTTTTAAGCTTCAAACCAAATATATTTTTGTCGGTATTATATTTGATATTGTTAATAGATGAAAGTTTCAATTCGCACAGGCTGAGGGTATATCTCTGTCGGCTAAAGCGACTGATACTTTTTTACTTGTTTCCAATAATTTCAACTATAGAATGCATGTGAAAATTATTTTTTCAAACCAAAATTTATTTTTTGTTACTTAAATTCAAATTCAAATTCATATTTATTGAGTCTTTTTTTTTAACAATTAACAAATTATAGATTTATAATAAAACGAAAGCTTAAAACTATTTTGTATTGTTTTAATTACATTATTTTTTATATTCAGTAGCGACCTTGTGTGATAAATTAGTGAGTAATTATAATTAGGCATATTTTAATAATTTAAAAATTGGCTTATTATGCCTATAACATCTAAACTATTATTCCGATCATTATAATTTCTCAGTTGACTCCCCGTGAAGTTTTGATATAAAAAACATTTTTTGTAGTTTTTGAGGATAAATAGACCCATATTTTGTGAATTCCGCAAATAATGAGTAACCCTTCGTTATAACTATTTAGTAACAATTGTGCTCATTAAAATAATTTGCGTTTTTATAATAATTTTTTCTTAAAAGCAAAAGTAAAACCGAGATAACTTTTGTCCGCAACAACCAAAAATTGGGTCACTAGCGGACTTTTACATGGCAATTTGTTCTTAACTTATGTACCAAAGCGGTTCAAAAATCGGGTTTAATGTCGGAATATCCGGTTCAAAAATTGAGATAACCGGATCTATCCTCCAAGAAAATTTGTTATAAACTTGTTCGTCATTACAAGAGCTATTTGTCGTAAATATTTCAGAAGCACTCCAGATGTCTATATAAACAATAACCAATTGTTATGTCTACATACCTATACATGACAAATAACGAATACACAGAAAAACAAAACATAGTTTAATTCTGAACCAAGTCCGAATAAATGTCAAAAATTACAATGAAAACGGCACAAAATCGATTAGTTGTCAAAGAGAACCGTACCTAAAATCTACTGAGCAACATTTTTGTAGAACATTTGTATGCTGAAAAATCTCATCTTGTGGTACTTTCACTGCGGTTCAAGAAATAAAGGACGAAAAGGACATGAAAGGCATTGAGTTAGAAGAATGAAGTGTTCTACAAAAAGATTCGCCAATCGATTTCACTGAAGACATGACATCTCAAAACGAAGCTACAACAACGCCAAACAGAGATATGGAGCTATTTTCATAAGTATTATAGGGAAAAAATCAAAAACTTCATCGCGCGATATCTCAGAAACTTGACCTATGGCGAAAATTTTCTTTTGGGTTCTTAGTATACTCATCAAGGGCTTTCATCTCCAAAAGAAATTTTCCACCCCCCAAAAATGCTGCCGCACAGTGTTATTTATATGTCTTTATGTTTATAGATGTCTATGGTGTATAGAAATCCATGCCCACTTACCTAATAGAATTATTTCAATTAACTTAGCAAATCATTTTCACCTCCTACTACACGGACTAATCGCAATGCAACAATGTTGTCAAATCTTCAATGAAGCAAAAATTCGCGTTTCTTGGACTCATTAAATGAATATTTCTATCAATTTCAGCCATTTCAATAAGATAAGTTAATAAATTGTTTAGGTGTTTAAGAAACTCAATCTTCAAGCATGTATCACAATAGCGAGAAGATTGTTCAGCCCCTACAGCTAGTAAAATGGTGGTTGGGCAGGTAGGTAAGAAAAGCCAAACCTTGTTTTCTATAATCCAATAAGGCACTTTATGCCCCTCTCCTGTGTCTTGACCACCTAATGAAAAAAAAAAAAACAGTTCTCTAATGCACTTTCATAGATGCTTCGCTAGCTAACTTTCTTATAATGGACAATATTTAATAAATTAATGTGTAAACATTTAGATAAAAGTCAAACATTGTACTAAAGCTTGCTACTACTACCGCAATAGCTACTTAAACTTTGCTAGGTAGGAAAGGTGCTGCTGTCTTTAGCAACAGTGCATGGAGGTAAAGATAAAAAATTGAAAACAAACTAAAAATACTTAAGGCTATTTGAGCTTTTAAAAATTAATTTTATTACAATATTTTCAACGTTTAAGTTAATGGCATGTAATGAGGAAGTTATTGAAACAAAAGACTTAAGAACTAAGCGCCTGCTTGTCTCAAATCAACAAGCATACATTGAACTATTGATAAAAGAATAAAGTAATGTGGATGACAAATAACAAGAGCTACGAATAATGTAAGCAATGGTTAAATGTAAAGTTCTTGCATGTTATATTCTTCTACATGCTCTTCGTTTTGAAGGTTCTATCGTTTATTTGAAGACACCAATAACTACCTATGAAATAGTCTAATTCAAGGAACTAAAAAAGAGGGAGTAATACTTTGGTAAAGCTAAGGGGAAGTCGATTAATATTAATAACATTAGTTAAAAGTCAACAAGATGGATTCGGATCTACTTGGAAACATTATCTTACTATAAACAACTGAGAAAATGACTAATACACGATTGAGACGAATAGAAGAATGTTCAATGAGTGCACGCCGATTCATATTGGCTCATTGATATGGGACCTACTGTTTATCGCCGAGTCCGAACAACTTGTCTTAAGGCAACACTTGTGGGGAAGTTTTTCGAGGCAGAAATAATTAGGAAATGTAGTCAGTCGATTCGCTACCGCCGCACAATGGGCGAAATCACTGATCTAGCGGCGCGGTTGCCAAAAAATCAAACTATAAAACTGCGAAATTTTTTCCATTGCATCGATTACAGCCACTCTGCTAACTAAAATTTTTATTTTACTTTGCTATTGTTGTAAATATTATCTCAGATATTCACTATACAATGCAAGAAACTTTTCTATCAGCACGGTGCTCTTGAAGCAAATTTAAATGGAAGGTGCTTACACCTCGATAGATGAGAAAAATCAAAAAAACAAAAAAAATCGCCGGAGCGCTTTTTAAATAAATCGCGATTCAAGTTGGCATTTTTAAGGGTTGTTTAGGCTTTCACGGTTTTGCTTGGAAACCAAAGATCCTATTGAAATCGGACTACAACAGATGTTGTAGCCAAGGAAATTCTCTACAAGATTGACCTTCCTGGTATTTTCGTAGGTTTTACCGTTATTTAGATATATAAGTTCATACATGGTGCGCCTTAACTTACTTTAAGTGAAAACCACATACACCTGCAAAGTTTTTGCTGATTTTGAAACAGTAACGTTCGCGATTTTGCTTGGAAGCCGCAAGTCCTATCGAAATGAGGCTAAAGAAATTGTTGTAGCAGTGAAAATTTCCTACAAGTATGGCTGATTAATATTTTCCGATTTTTTTCTTAGGTCTTCAGGATTTAGCTTGAAAACTGTAAATACTATCAAAATGGAAATTAAGAAAATATTGTAGCAGAGAAAATTCTCTACAAGATTGGCTTTTGTAATTATACCCTACACCACTATGTGGGGAGGGTATTATAAGTTGGTTTTGGCCAAAAAGTTTGTAACGCATCGAAATAATGGTCATAGACCCATACTTATATATCACCAATATTTTTGAAAATTTAACATAGCTGAAGCCAAGGTTTACCCCTTTAGAACACGCGACTCGTGATTGTATATTGTACAAATTAAATACTTTTGGATAAAATTAAATGTTTTTGGACGTGGCAAAAAATATTGGCTTTAAAAGATAATTTGGGTGGAAGCTGTGGCTATATTTATGTTAAAAAATTGGTGAAAATGGGTTGAAGCCACCATGTCTTTTTTTGTTATCTCTCGATTTGTGAGTAAACCACACTTCCCTCGAGTTTCATGTCAAAGTAAAAGCAGAAGCAAACTAAGTAAGGATCATCTCACTAATGTATTACTTTTCAAAATTTCGTCTGCTTCTACCATTAAATGATGCTGACATTTTGAAGCCAGATTTACAGTGTTTTTTGAAATTTTCTTCTAATTTCATTCCGCAAACAGGTTTTTCAAAAAATCGTATATAGGATTGAAGAACTCGCGATTCTGAGTTATTTGATACGAATATTGTGAATGTAGTCTGCACAGCTTCATAGAAATCTGCATACAAATGCGAAAATTTTGTGCGAACAATTTTCTAAAAATCATATTTTTCGGGCCTAATTTTTACAATTGCCACTCGATTTACTCGTACTTGATTGCACATTTTAGTTTTTCACGTTCCGGGTCTTATAAATCATTCCCCGTAAAAATCCATCTACTAAAACGCGAGTTACAAGAAATTCCAAAGTAGAAAAAGCATCTAAAATTATTTTTGGAAATATCGCGTATTTTATCGCGTTATCTACGGTTCGTTTCCACTGCAATGAAACAACTAGTACAGCATCTTCGTTTTAGCGCAAACAGAGATTTGAAAACTTCACTGATAAGGGAGCTACATTCATTTTATCCCAAAAAATAGTGTGTGATGCTACATCCACGGTTCTTGATTGATCGCCTTGAATTAGATATATATCGATATAGATTTTCATGGTGAACACTGAAATCGGATGCGGACAAAAATTTTATGCAGTTTGCGCAAATTAGCGATATTTTATAGGTTTTTTAATGCTAGGATGCAGCCGATGCTACATCTTAGCCTCCAAATTAAATTTCGAAAAATATATTTAAATTAAAAGATATGATCTTGCTGTACATGAAAATCACATGCGGACAAAATGATTTTGATAATTACGCGACTTACACGTATTTTAAAATGCATATAAATTAAAATGGTTTATTTCACCTCTGTTTCCATTTTATATGCTTTGAGATATATCCTCATCAACCCAATTACCTTCCCTAATAGGAAAGCTTTAATATGAATGTCAATAAAGCAAAATCCGTCTATTTTATTGGGAGATTTAAGCAAAATGAAGGAAGTATTCTTATAGATTTTTCCAATATTTTCTACTACATAATGCATGTAAAAAAATATTTTTCCAAACAAAAAATAATTTTTTTGACCAAAATATGTGCTTATTTTGGCTGTAACATCGAAACTAAAACACCAATCTGTATGATTGTAGTCTCATTTGATTCCCCGTGAAGTTTTGATCCACAACAAATTTTTATGTAATTTTATGACCACTAAATGGCCTTAATTTTGAAAAAAAGTTTACTTATATTCAATAATTTATCAATTTTATGTACATACCGCGAGTTCTGTGTAACATTTTGCAGGTATTATGCAATCTACTCGCTGAAGTCACTTCGAGAGAACTTTTTTGTAACAATTGTGCTCATTAAAATAATTAGCGTTTTTATAATATTTTCTTTTTTAAAAGCCGAAATAAAACCGCCATAACTTTTGTCCGCAACAACCAAAAATTGGCTCGCGACCAGATTCGTACTGGGAATTTTTTTCTTAACCTACATATCAAAAATCGTTGATGTAGCGCGAAAAAAATTTATCAATTTTTTTGGAAATGGAATATGAAATAATTGACAATATTCGTGATATACCAAAATGAATGTCTCGATGAGCTGAGTCGATCTGGCTATGCGTGTCCCGAAATTTTGGATGTTGATGGGGGTCCCGGAGGGGAAGAAGCCTATTGATTTTGGTGATGGTCGGATTATATTTAGGGGTCGGAATGGGCAAAAAACTTATGTGGATAAAAAGACAACGTTTTTTCCAAAGCGAATATCTCAGCTTCTGTACGGGGTATACCAAAAGCAAAACCTGACAATAAAAGTAGAAAATATCACCCTCTAATGATGTAAAGTAGGTTCTCGTAGGTGATCAATCAAAGAAGATATCACCCAAATTTTCATTTTTGCGATTTTAATTATAATGACGAATATCACAGCTTTGGTTGGGGACTTTCCAAAAGCAAAGCCTGGCTATGAAAGTGAAAGATCCCATCCTTACAATGATGTAAACTAGGTCGGCGTAGGTGACCAAATAACGGTCAAACAACAGAGATATCGCAATAGTCGGTAATGCATCCCTTTTTCCATTTTTGTGCCATCACACTACGAAATTTTGATCGTATCCTCACAAAATTTTTTGGTTTGATGGGGGTCTAACAGAGAAAGAAGCCTATTGATGGTTGGCATACATCCCACTTTTCCATTTTTTATTTGGGTTGTACTGTCGATGCACTTAAATGCGTTTCAAAAAACTTGACCTGTGTTAATGAAACATTCAGAGCAAAGGCGCTAAGCTATCCCAATTTTAATATTTTGAATTTTATTAGTCAAAAGCTTATGAACAGGGGTAGTGGTGTAGGGTATCACATAGTCGGCCCCGAACCGACTATAGCCTTGGCTCACTTGTTTTTTCCTACGCTGTACCATTTTTGACATATACAAGTTTAATATGAAGGTGATACAGTCAATACATTGCCCCAATTTGAACTTATATATCTCAATAACGGTAAAATCTACGAAAATTCCATAAAGGTCAATCTTGTAGAGAATTTGCATAGCTTCAACATCTGTCTTAGTCCGATTTAGATAGGATTTGCAGTTTTCAAGCAAAATTGTTAAAACCGCGATTTATTTCATCTATGATGAATCATGAATTTCAGAATCCGTAAAAACTTCCAAGGTGTAAGCACGTTCCATTTAAATTCGCTTCAAGAGCACCGTGTCAGATTTAAAAAATTGGTGCAAAATATCCAGCATCATATGTGTTTAATTGTTAAATAAATTAATTATAGAACTAAAGGAAGTTTATTTTTAATTGATAGGGGAGGGTGTAAATTAAAAGAAAAAAATTCTTTGGGGATAGAAACACATAGTTTTGTAGCAATAATATTTCAAAAATTATTATTTTTTTTGTGTTTTTTAGTGTAATATAGTTTTGTTGAATGTCAATACTGTTGACAAATTAAATTGGACTTCCTATATTCGGAATAATCAAATTAATACATACATGGAAAATTCGGGAGGTACAGTTATATGGGGGCTATATCAAAACGTAGACCTATGTTCACAATTTTTGGAAGATGTGTAACCAACGAGAACCTCCAGTGCAAAAATTCAGTTTATTTGGTTTGAAAATGTAGACAAAATCCTCAAAATATCGAATATTGGGAGGTACCGTTATATGGGGGTAATACCAAAAGGTAGACCTATGTCTACAATTTGTGTGTCTACTGGAAGCCCCAAATACCAAATTACACTTAATTCGGTCAGAAAACTGTAGCTTAAATCTCTCAAAGGGGCCTATACCCAAACGTGGCCTATGTCCACAATTTTTGGTGGAAATGTTTAGTGACCACTAGAAACCCTAAGTACCAAATTATAACTAATTTGCAAGGAAAGTGTCGCTTAAGTCCTCAAAATACCGAAAATCAGGAGGTATGGGGGCTTAACTACAGCTACAACATTTTTTAGCCCAATTTTGATAGGACATGCGATTTCCAAGCAAAATCGCGAAAACCTAAAATAAACCTAAAATCATATCGGTCCACTCTCTAAAACACTTCCCCCGCAAGACTTCAACATGTTTCCCTAAAATCTTGAGCACAATAACTCTCTAAATTCCAAATCGATTTTTTCGAGACATAGATTTGGTTCAAATATGGATTATATCGATTCACTTCTTCGGGTACCTCCAACACAAAATTTCAATTATCTGGTTTGACCGAAACTTTGAACATCTTAAAATTACCTCCAAACGTACATATATCAAGTACAACAGGGTATATTTGGGACTACATCTTCGGATACCTCCCTCACAAAAGTTCAACTTAAGTGTAGTTTTAGGGCTAAATGATACTGTATTTTTTGTGGGTTAGTCTATGGTTATGTCAGCATTTGTCCAAAAGTTCCAAATCTTGCGGCGACCAACTTAGTTGACAACATAACTATCAAAAGGAATAACTTCCAGAATTAGGTCCACTTCCAAAATGGACTATATCAGTCGATTCTTTCAAGTGTATTCTGTACAAAAGTGCAAAACTTTTGCGCTTTCATCGAAGTCAAATGTTTGAGCACAACATGAGCATAGAAAAAAATGTAGGCTATGTTGCCCGTATTCGAGCTACATATATATACAAGTCTCAACTCACACCGCATGTCGGCAAACCCGACTGTAACTTTTTTACTTGTTTTCCGAAAACAAAAGTTATGAAATTTCATAAGTTTACCTCCGCTGTGCCGACAGAAGTGATTGGTCTTGATTGGTCTTGAACAACAACTATTGAGGTATCAGATGGAGTTTTTCGACTTAATCCATTTTTTCAGGACCTAGCTAAAATGTTGCCGAGCTTTTTTTGCGAGTTGGATTCGTAGTCTATGAGTCGCCCGGATCCTGATAAAAATGGTTTCATTTTTAATGTAATTTTTAGTTGGCTTTCACGGACTATATAAATTCTGGTAAAATAGTAATGTTTTGCTGTTTTTATGACATTGTGACATTAAAGAATATCTTTTTCTTACAATAATACAAAACTTTTTTAAAGGGCTAGCTTCAGTCCAGTGTGATATCTGGATATGTACTTTAAAGAAGAAAAGGCGTTATATTCGGGTCGAACTGTTTATATCCTCCAAACACTGTATATCTCTATTCGACATATTCGCGAAAGCAATCCCAGTATTCGAACGTGGATCTATTTTCAACACTTTTTTCATGTAGGTTCTCCCACCAAAAGGATTTCCAAAATCCGTATTAATTTTTAAAAATTATGCTAATAGCCTCGAATTATAGAATATCTTTCGAAAACTATTCTCCGCGGAATTGAGAACCCAAAATGCCAAATAAAAGCGAATGTGATTTAAAATTCTGGAATACACCAAAACGTAAATCTATATGGGTAATATTCATTTTTAGTTATTGCTCTGATATGGTTCATTTTCAATTCTAAACATCCAAGAATAATATATTGTACTCTGTTTCAATCTTGTATCTAAAATATAATGATCTCCCTCTATTGAATGTATATACTTTGTGGCAATATTGCACATACAAAAAAAAACAACAACAACTAAAAACCCTTTAAAATTGCTTTATGTAACGACGATTTTGGTCAAGTAGTCTTTGTGTTCTTGGTTACAAAGATATAATTTTCGTGGACAAGCAAGCTCTAAAAGTCCTACGGTGACCAACTGGAATTCTGGTATTGAACTATCGAAAGGAGTTCAATTTTTTTCTCAAACCACATAATGTTTTTCGGGGGCCAGTCTATACTTCTGAATATGATAATGCTCACGATAAATATCTGAAATCCCTACTTTTAGATCAAGATCAACAAGCAATACTCTCCACCATGAAATATTTTATTTGCGGTGTGGAAGTTTTCTGACCAGAGATGCCGTTATATGAGGGCTATATCGAAACCTATGATGACAATTTTTGGAGCAGAAGTTTTGTGACCACTGGGAATCTTTAATGTCAAATTACAGGTATTTCGGTTAAAAATGTTGCCAAAAATCTAAAAATACTAAACTCGGAAGGTACCGTTATATGAGGACTATACTAAAACGTGAACCGATATACCCATATTTGAACTTAACTGCCTATGGAAAAAAATACTAGTGTGCTGAGTGATTACAACAGGCATACACGGCGAGACTAAGACTTTTACCCTGCACAAGAATATAAATACTTTATGGGGGAGAAGTGATTATTTGGATGAGTTACAGACAGAGGAAGTAAAAAAGCATCAGTCGGTTTTTCAGACAGAGACATTCACTCAGCCTTTGTGCATTGAAACTTTCATCTACGCAACCGAAATCCTTTTCACTAACAATTATGTATTATGTATTTGGACGCCATTAACAATTATGTATTTGTGGCCCCTTTTGGACGTCAACATATTTTTGAATTAAGGCACAGAAGTGTTGTGGAGCAGGTACCTAAAGGATTGCATCGGCAGAGTCAAAGGTATGCACCTATATGGCTCATCTTCGAACTTAAACTAAGTGTAGACAAAATATTACGAAGCCCAAATTTTGGACCGAATCGACTCATCCATTCGAGAGTTATCGTGCGCTCCAACCACTACAAATGGTGTCATAGGGCTCCTGGCTTCGGGTACCTCACATACACAGAAATAGTCCATATTTTAACCTGCTTTATGTATCAGAAATATTACGATGTGCCAAGTATGGACCAAATCGTTTACGGCCTTCGAGAGTTTTCGTGCACCATTTTAGTGAAAAGTTTTGAACTTTTGTGGAGTGGAAAGATTGGACCGTTATGACCCATATTCGAAAGGCAACATTTTGGCCATCCAGACAGAAATACCGACGGACATTGCTAAATTGACTCCAAATTATCTGAAACGGATTTCGTCTAAACATTGAAACATGGGTCTATATCCATTTTTTTCGGTGAGGCGCATTTTGGACGTAGGAAAGTTTATATACCCTCGTTACCATAAATGCTGAGGGTATAATAACGCTGTGCGATAACAAAAAAAAAAAATATGGGAAAAACTGAGCAGATTATGAAAGTAGGGCTAAAAATATGAGATACGTGTATCGGCGTTTTTCACACTGACATCGGAAAGTAACCAAAGTAGGCGGGGCAAGTTTCGCCCTTTCCCATCACTTTGAAAAAAATTGAATTTTGTTGCACAGTGAATATGCCCTCCATACTATTGTGGAGGGTATAAAAAGTACAATGTCAGCCTGAAGTACTTCTTCCACAAAATTCAACGATCTTGAGCTTAGAGTCTCCTCTTTAACACAATATCAAGCCATTTGACAATAGACGCACAACATAATCATATTTGAAAAGCAAAAAACTATTTTTACGTAAACTTTTAGTAAAAGAAATTATATAATCTATTTTTAATATAAACTATTTATAAATATGAAAAGTTTCTTGACCTTTAACCAAATATTTGTCTGCATTCGGGGAAGTGTAAACAATAAACAAACAATACAATTCGCAATGTTTACAGATAACAAACAGAAAGAAAACAATACAAAATTTGCGAACAAAAAAAATAAATTTTATTTTTGCCATCTGTAAAGATGATTTATAGTGTGATAACAATTATAATCAAATTAAATTATTATAATCTCTTCCACCTGAATTAAATAAAAATTAATCATTCCCTAAGCAGAAGTCAACATAAAGTCAAACAAATTTTCACACCTTGCAGAAGAAATATTTAGCAAATCACGCAATAATTAAACAATTATTCTCAAAATAAAGCCAAGCATAAGCACCATTGATTGTACATTAAATAAGAATAAGAATAAATGAAAAATAAAACGTTAACCCATTCTGCAAAATGTTCCGTAATACCTGGTTACTCGATATGAGTTAAATATGTACATATGATATTCTCACGTTTGTGGGGTCAGTAAATGCCTTTTTTGTTGGCCTTCTATAGTTTTGTTTGTGTGTGTGTTTTTTTCGTCTGACATTTCCAGGGTAATAGTTTTTTTAGCTAATCGGTACCAATTGTATTTTCTTATTTCATATTTTTTTTTTTGCTTTTATTGAAAAAGTAGTGGTACAATGACCAAAACAATAAACTTCCTCTTCTTTACGAAAAACAGAAACAAATTCTTAAGCGGATCATTGTTTTTACATCAGATAGTAACCGCTTGTTCTGTTTGAACTTTAAAGAATAGAAAAACGGCTTAAGTTTTTTTTTCTTCCTCTTAGTCTTGGTTTTAGTTATGTGTAATTTTTGTCCATAATTTTTGATAAGAATCTGCCTAAGAGCTTCCAATTATTTATTTCAGAGAAACGTTCACAAGTAAAACTAATTAATATTTTTTTCTTTATAATCACGCAAAAGGTAAGCAAACTTTTTACAGGCCATGCGTATGGCTGAGACATTTTGCCATATTTTACGTAATACCATATAAAATTAAAATGGATTACGCAACGTGTAGATACACAAAGTAAGTCGCGGAAATTGTGACATATTTTAGATAAATTTACGCAATTTTATTTTGTCAGTTATGTATGTATTTTGTAAGCCTTTTATATAGAATGCAATAATTTTATAATGTTCGAGGGCAGGTATTTTAAAGGTTCCAGCTAGAATAAATGCCTTGTGGTTTTTGGGTGGTTTTCGGTTAAGTAAAATCAAAATGCCTCAAGGCATCAAAACTAACGATTTTCGTATCTTCCCATGTAAGGCTACCAGTTCTTGGGTTATTGTTTGTCGCCAAGTCTTTTTTTTGTGATCTCGATCTTGTGATTCTGGAGATTCCCCTCAGGAGTGCCGTCGTTGTGTAATGATAAGCTTACCAACCTTGAATACTGAGAGCCTGGGTTTTATTCCCAAGACACACATTATATCTTCCACAGCCAAGGTCAACAAAAACAGCCTGTAACTTTCGCGAATTCGTTGCAAATGACCCCAAATTCTCTTGTCCGATAGGTACAAAATATATAAACATAAAATTCACGAGTTTATAAAGAAAACCCAAAAATTGCAATAGTGTCAAAAGTTCCTAATAAGCTCCGAAATGGCGCGATTTGAGATCAAATTGGTCCAGAACGCTTTGATAAAGATTTTAAATTAGATTACTAAAAAATAAAAATTTGAATGAAAAGCAAATATGTTGTTTTGACAGATAAAATTAAAAAATGCATTTCTGAACTTCCATGCATTTGGTGCGGAAACTTTTTTCGCGATAGAGAAAAATTGACACCGTATTTCATAATAGTTTTCCATGCTCTACACGGCTATGTGGTGGTATTTTTTTGGTTATAGCCCTAGTATGCACCTTTACAACTGAAATCTGTCGGCATATGTCCACGTCTTCATATAGCCCCCTTAGAACGGTACCTACCAATATTCGGTATTTTGAAAGTTTTTGTAGCCTCAATATCCCACCTAAATGACTGAAAATTGGTATTGAGGCTTCGTTGGGGGTATTAAATATTCCACCTGAAATTTTTTGGCACAGGTCCACGTCTTCATATAGCCCCCATAGAACGGTACCTCCGGATTTCTGGTATTTTGAAAGTTGTGGCCTCAATATCCCTCCGAAATGGCTGAAATTTGGTATTAAGTCTTCGTTGGGGGTATAAAACTTTCCACCTGAAATTTATCGGTATAGGTCTACGTCTTCATATAGACCCCACAGAATAGTACCTCCCGCTTTTCGGTATTTTGAAGGTTGTGGTCTCAATATCCCACCGAAATGGCCGATATTTAGCATTTCGTCTTAGTTGTGGGTATAAAACTTTCCGCCTGAAATTTGTTGGTATACGTGGACCTATAGAACGGTACCTCTACATTCCTGGTATTTTGAAGGTTGTGCCCTCAATATCCCTTCGAAATGGCAGAAATTTAAATCATCCTTGGGGGTAAAAAACTTTCCACCTAACATTTGTCGGTTTAGGTTGAGGCCTTCATATAGCCCCCATAGAACGATACCTCCCGATTTTCGGTATTTTGAAGGCTGTGGCTGTGGTTATACATTTATCTATTTTTTTACTTGCCTGAAGAGAATTTTAAACAGAAAAATTGTACACACAAACATTTTTGTAACCATTATTAAAATATTTGTTGCATATAAAAATATGTAAAATGCATAAATTTTGCATATGCAAAAATTTATGCATATTGCATAATTTTGCATATGGCATATGTTTCGATTGCAATGTAATCAGAAGCCAAAAATATGCCCAGTCCCAAAATTTGACATAAATCGGACCAAAAATAGGGGTTGCATAAAATTCCGCTGTCTAATTATTACCCACGGACACAGACTGAATTTGTAAAAAATTTCAGAAAAATATCTCCACATATCGACCACTTTGTTTATACCCTACACCACTGTGTTTTGAGGGTATTATAAATTGGTTTTGGCCAAAAAGTTTGTAACGCATTGAGATAATGTTCGTAGACCAATTCATATATGTATATACCAAAATGAATGTCTCGACGTGCTGAATCGATCTGTCTATGTGTGTCCGTCTCTTAGTCCGTCCACCCGTCTTTCCGAACGCCCGTCCGTCTGTCCATTTAAACCTTATAATCACGCTACAGGTCGCAATTTTGATCGAATCGTCACAAAATGTTTGGTGTTAATGGGGGTTCTGGAGGGGAAGAAGTCTATTGATTTTGGTGATGGTCGGATAATATTTAGGGGTCGGAATGGGCAAAAACTTATTTGGAGAAAAGTCATCGTTCTTTTCCAAAGCTAATATCTCAGTTTCTGAAAATGAAAGTAGAAAATATAATCTTTCTAACTATGTAAAGTAGGCTCTGGTAGGTGTTCAAACATCGAAGATATCACAATAGTCGCAAATAAAACCCAAATTTTCATTTTTGCGATTGTAAATATAATGACGAATACCACAGCTTTGTTTGGGGTCCTTCCAAAGAAAGCGTGACTATTAAAGTAGAAAATCCCATCTTTACGATGATACACAGTTGATTGGCGTAGGTAGGCAAATAGCAGCGATATAGCAATAGTCGGTATTTTATCAAATTTTTCTATTTTGGTTGTAATCACGCTACAAGTCGCAATTTTGGGGGATGATGGAGGTCTCACAGAGAAATAAGCCTATTGATGTTGGTGATGGTCGGATACTATTCAGTGGTCGGAATGGGCAAAAAAACTTATGTGGAAACGATAAATCATTGATAAATATCGAATATTAATTAGCGAAAATTATTAGATAGCTGATAAAAAAATAAAAATACGAAAAATATGTGTATGTCTATTCGAACCAATATTAAAGAAGTTATGAGTATTTCTTTGCATATACATAGTTCTTACAGAATTCGAACTTTTCCAGGCGCGATATCTCTGGAACTTTTAGTCAAATAAATCTGAAAATATGTTTTGCTGATGAGCAGCATCACCACAACAAATAATAAAGGAAATCAAAAACCTCGTTTTGAAAAAGTGTGGTATTTGAAGGGAACGGGTTATTATTCGAAATAACTTCTGACTTTACAATTGGAGAAAATGTATTTTAAGTTGGGATCTTTAATTTTTTAAATGAAATCTTCTTTAGAATTATGACCATTTGGATCTTTAAAGCAGAAAATTAATGATAGAAAACTACAAACGATATTTATGATCCTAATCGTCTCATTAATAAAGCACGAGCAGATACAACGCGGAATTTGGACATCGGTAAGCCGCAAACATAACAGATAGCTACAGCATATTCCACTCAAATAGCCCAATGGCTTAATAAAAGCACTTCTCGTCCCGAATATCGGCACAGTGGCAAAATATTGCCCACCCCATACAAATAGCCGCAAAATCCATACTTGGATACCAGAGAACTCCACCAATGAATTCATGGTATGACCAGGAGTGTCGTGCTGCTACCGAAGAGAAAAACGCCGCATATAGGGCTACTCTACAAGCAGTAGCAACGTAGCGCAAAGAGTAAAACATCAGACTAATGGCTTTGGTACAGGCGCATCCTCCTGTAGAGACCAGCAAGGAAATTTAGTAACTGATACAGATAGTGTGTTCAGGTTATGAAAAGAGCATTTTTCTAACCTGTTGGTATCCGATAGTAGCGATGACAGTGAAGATACCACAGATACAATCCCAGAAGATGGTATTGAATGTATACCGCCAGCCAGGATGAGGTAGAGACAGCAATAAACCGGCTGAAGAATAATAAGGCAGCAGGAGCCGATGGCTTGCCAGCAGAGCTGTTCAAAACCGGAGGCGACACGCTGATAAGGTGTATTCATCAGCTAGTTTGCACCATCTGGCAGGAAGAACGCGTACCCGACGATTGCAACGTGAGCATCCAATGTCCAGTCCACAAGAAGGGAGATAAGACTGTGTGCTGCAATTACAGGGGCATAAGTCTGCTCCCTATTGCATATAATATAGTATCTGGCATATTGTATGAGAGACTAAAGCCTATGGTCAATGAAATTATTGGACCCTATCAGTGCGGCTTTAGACCGGGCAAATCCACCATTGCCCAGATATTTACCTTTAGACAAAAAGACCCAAGAAATGCAGATCGACACCTTACATTTTTTCGTCGATTATAAAGCAGCCTTCGACAGCCCTATACGCTCAAGAGTGTTCCAAGCCATGTCTGATTTTGGTATGCCTGCAAAGCTCATTCGGCTTTGTAGAATGACATTAACTGAAACAGAGAGAGTTGGAGATTTTTTCTTAGTTCGGCTTATAGAACAAATGTTCTGTAATGGTCCAGCTAAGTAAGTATGTAATCGTCTCATGTGCTACACCTTAACCTCATTTGGAGCCTTTCCAGAGCCAACAACACAAATACCTCAAAAAATATAAATATGATTATATCTGATATGTGTAGGTAATTTTCACATGAATGCATCCCCTCTGCACACATATGAATATCTCAATTTGTTAATGTCTAATGGAGGCAAATGAAAGGCTGACGCCCACCAACAAAGCTTCCTAGGCGGCTTCTTTTGAATGCGTTGTTAAATGATAAAATTATAAAGAAAATATTTTCAATGTAACATTCCCACGTTGCTTAGTTGCATGGCAATGTTTTGGGTATTATTATTTCCAACAAAATTTAATTTCCCTTTCATCCAGTTATGCTGACTTTTTTCTCAATTACATTATAAGTGAAAATATGAAATTTGTCTTAAAACCATTTTACAACAAATGAATAGTTCCGTACCCGTGGGCCAAAAACATTGAAATTTCAACATATCGCCAATATTTAATGATCTTCTGGTGTTTAAGGAAAAGTAAACTTCCCGCTTACGAGTAGCAGTTACCTTTACAAATATTTTAAAGAAGAAGACAAAAGTACCGTTAAGTTACATTGACATCATCTGCTGAAGAAACAAAAGTGAATTTCAACAACACCAAATACTTGTGGATAATTTACATAGAAAAATCTCATCAAATTTATTCATTAGGGGCAATTACCTAATGGTGTCATACACTAATAGGCCTCAACCATTGCAAACCGACTGATTTCCGACACAAAAACAGCAGCGGTAGAAAATTCACTTTCTTTACACAAGTTGTGTGGTGTGTGTGTGCGGGAAAAAGTGCTAGATGTTCACACTGTAAAGATCTTCTGTACATCGTGGCGGTGGGTAACTTCTAGTCTCGGCGAAAAGAGAGTTGAACGTTGCTCATCTTGTCATAGATCATTAATAATATTTGTTCGTAAAAATAACTGATGATGGTATTAGTTTCATTTTTGTTTCTCACTTGCCTTGTTGTCTGCTGGGAAGAGGAGAAATGTCATGTACAAAGAAAAAAATCACAACGTTTTCAGTCTGTCTCACCATGTCTGCTGAGGTAAAAACTAAGTGCAAAATAATTATTTATTTTAATTTAATTTTGGTATGAAGACAAAATAACGATTATAGTCAGCATCAGCATTCAAAACATTCATTCAGACCTTAAGCTGACATAAACGTAATTTAAAAATTAAAATGTTAATTTCATTAACTCCAATTGTGTGTCGTTTGATTGTTCGTTGGTCATGGCAGTGATGTTAGACCAGACAGATCAGGTGTAGGACACTTTTTCTAAAATATCTGTTAGCGTTGCGTCGTCTGATGTTGTTGTATACCGGAAAAGATTTCCGCCTCAATTATGTGGTTTGATGAACTACAAATAAAATTTTCATTTTCACCAAGTGATGAGATTTTCCTATTTCCCTTTTGTACTTTTGCTGTCTTCACCCCATTTTCAATGTCTTCTTATTATTGTCACAATTGTATGCAAATTTTCTTTCTGTTGATGTTTTTGTGGTTTATTTGTTTATATTTTTTTATTTTCATCTTTGATTGCTTGTATTTTTTTCGTAGAAAACAAGAAGATTGGATAAAATTGTTTTTCCCTTGTCTACTTGAGATTTTTTCTTTAGATCCACAACATCATTGAAATGCAGTAAATGACAATTTGTGGATCTTCTTGGTGTTTATTTTTTATTTTTTTGTGATTGAACAAATTGCTTTCACTCTTATTGGTGATTGGAATATAACACTATCAAATAAAAGACAAATCCCACATCTTTTCGTTGTTCAATAGGAGAGTTTTTTTTTTGAAATTTCGCTTTTCATTCATTTATCCATTCATTTGTTTAGCTCGAATAGATATGTAGATGAATGAAAAAACGAAAGGCAACTGATTGTGATGGATTTACGGTTTACTATTCTGTTTTCTTTTTGTTAGCTAAATGAAGATGATTTTGTTTGGTGATAAGAGTTTTAGCTTTACTAATTATCTGTGATTGGTTTGTTTGTTTCGCAGATAACAGTTTTCTAAAGTTCACCGTAATAGCCAAGTCAATAAATAGCCTTGTGTCTTAAGTCGATTGTTTGCCATTGATGAATACTGTCCGATAGATGGTTGAAAGTTTACTCTGAATTTAAATAGCATAGAAAGCTACTGATATTCTTGTCAAATCTATTGATTATCACATTATATAATGGTGATAAATTAGACATGAATTGACAATATTTTGACAAATTTCATTTCGCATCATGGATGTTGAGAAGGCCTTAAATAAAGAAAAGATAAGAAATATTGGATTTGGCTAGTTCGGTTTTTAGGAGTACATCAGATAAACCATAAAAACATTTAAAAAAGAAAGAGTCGATAAATACCCTTAGCCTTGACTGTACAAAAACAACATTACGAGTGGAACATGTCCCAATTTTACGCTCTGGAAAGGCTTTGAAATACCACTAATGTGGCCAAGTTTTAGGACATCGCACAATAATGGCCAATGAAGTTAATTTTTTAACTATTTTTAAAAGGACCCCAACGTGGATTTTTGACCAATTTTTAAGAAGACCCAAACGTGAATTTGTAAAGACTTTTAAAACGACCCAATGGTTATTTTTTTAGCTATTTTAAAAGGGCCCAAACGTAGATTTTTAAAAAATTTTTAAGAAGACCAAAACGTAGATTCTTTATTGGTGTTTATGAGCTTTTTTAAGATTTTTATGAAGTCCCAAATATGGATTTTTTAAAGATTTGTATGAAGACCCAAACTTGGATTCTTTAAAAATTTTTATGAAGACTGAAACATGAATTTTTTTAAAGATTTTTAAGAAGACCCAAAAGTGTATATTTTATACATTTTTAAGAAGACCCGAACGTGGATTTTTTTTAAGATTTTTAAGAAGACCCGTCAGCCACTGACCAAAACTAAAAAATAACAAAACCAAACACAATAAATATGCCTTATATAAAATACATATATTGATTTTTATATCCTCAGGGTATATACATTTCATACGGGCAAAATGTGCCTCATCGAAATAATGGTTTTAGACCCCAAGTATGTTTGGACGAAATCCGTTTCAGACAACTTGGAGTCGATTTAACAAAGTCCGTCCGCCTGTCCGTCTGTCTGTCTGGATGGCTGGTGCGCACGATAAATCTCGAACGGATGAACCGATTGGTCGAAAATTTGGCCATCGTAATATTTGGGCCATATCTGTTCACTCCTTCGGGTACCTCCCCTACAAAAGTTCGAAAATGTTCGGAAAAATTGGGCGAACGATAACTCTTAAAGGTAGTAACCGATTTGGTCCACACTTAACACATCGTGAAATTTCTAAAAGACATAGATGTTACAATATGGACCCTATCGGACTAGAGCTGGCAAACTATCGATATCGGCCCCATTCGATTTTTTCGATATTTCCGTTTCAAAATATCGATAAAATCGATACTATCGTAAATTTTCTACCCCTATTTATTTAGAATTCAAAATGGCCGACAACTGTGTTTTGTTTACATTTTGCATGTCAGTGAAATACGAGGTGAATTAGAAAAGTTTGCGGCCTAAGTAACACGTAGTGTCGCCAGTCGTCATTTGACTTTTTTTTTGGAAAGTGTGACAGTTTTAGCCTAAGCGTACTCAGGGCAGTTTGACATACGACCATGTGTTGTGTTGTTTACAGTGACTTGAAAAAAAATCACTTTGCAAAACAAAAATGGAATTTACTTTGCAGGATTAACCTTCTTTATGAGGATTTATTTGAAATATAGGCAATGAAATTGACATTTGAAACCCAGTGGGTCCATCCTCCACCATAGCACTATGAAAAACTGGTTTAATGAATTCAATCGTGGCCGAAATTCGACAAAAAAACGAAGTTCTTAAAGGTCGTCCAAAAGCGGTCGTTGTGCCAGGAAAAGTTAAGCCGTGCCTGAACGGATAATGCAAGATCGCCATGTTATGTACCGAGAGATAGAGGCATCCTTATTCCACCAACTGATATTGCATGAACACTTGGCGCAAAAATGGGGGTTTTCTCGTCGGATCCCGCGTTGATCGGTGCAAGAAATTTCGAAAGACCACGATCGCGGTGATTTAAAAGACGTTTATAAGAGAATGCAGAAAATAATTTCGACACAATCCGAGAGGAGCTCTTAAGGCCTGCGTACATAAGCTGCTCTGCCTGATTGGCTTGCTTTCCTTCTTCATTTCTGACATAATAAAAATAAAAGAATAAAGAAGGCCGAGGAAATTTCGAACAGGGTTGCCCTTTTCTTTTTTATTCTTTTATCAGAAGTAAGCAAGGTAAGCAGGCAAGGCAGCTTATGTACGCAGGCCTTTAAACTTCACTTGTTCCGAATTTTCTGTGGGAGCTACCCGAAGGAGTAAGCCGTTATAATCTATATTCAAAGCCGATCTATATCTGGAAGGAATAATACGATGTGCAAAGGTTGGAACAAATCTATTTATCTCTTCGATAGTTATCGTTCACACCATTTTACACTAAAATTTTGAACTTTTGCGGGGTAGGTACTCGAAGAATAGTACCGATATGGCTCATATTCGAACTTAAACTAAGTTTGGGCAAAATATTACTAAATGCAAAATTTGGTTCGAATCGCTTGATCCGTTCGAGAGTTATCGTGATCACCAGCCAGACAGTCCGACAGACAGACGGACGGACTCTAAATGCTAAATCGACTCCAAATAGTCTGAAACGAATTTCGTCCAAAAATACTTGAGGACTAAAATCTTTATTTCGATGAGGCACATTTTTGGTCGTATCAAAGTATATCAAATGCCCTCGTCAGCTTAAAAGCTGAGGGTATAAAAATTTGTGGCTATTGCTTATATCTATTTTTTTAGTGATGTCAAAATGGCCGATAATATCGATATAAAAAACTATTCGTCGATATTGGCGTAAAAAATTAACTATCGATAATATCGATATTTCCATCGATGGTTTGCCAGCTCTATTTCGGACCACTCCTTCGGGTACCTCACACACAAATTTCGGAAAAGTTCCTACTCTCGAAACGCTTTGAGTTTTGTTGTAACAAATTGTATTTGCTGCCCCATTACGGGAGTACAAGTTTTATCAGAGGCAAATCCATACTTCCTGAGAAAATAGTCGAAGGTTTAAAAAAACCTATGGCGCCAAGTGTAGTAGCCATTGTAATATTTTGGGTGCCACCGTGGTGCAACGGTATGCACACCCGCCTTGCACTTAGAAGGTCTGCGGTTCGATTCCCAGGCCTACTTACTTACTTACTTAGCTGGCCTATTACAGAACATTTGTACTATAGGCCGAACTAAGAAGAGATCTCCATTCATCTCTATTTGTTGCTTCGCACTCTGGAATACCGCGCCTTTTCATCTCATCATCCACTTGCTTGCGCCATATATTCCTTGGCCTGCCAATTCTGCGTGCACCGCCAAGCGGTCCGTATTTATACGCCTTTTTAGCGGGTTCATCATCGCTCATTCTTATGATATGGCCTAACCAACGCAATCGCTGCATCTCGATACTTTTAGTTATATTGATGTCGTTGTATAGCAGATACAGCTCGTGGTTCATGCGACGTCGATATTCACCGTCAACGCAGATTGGTCCGTAGATCTTTCGAAGAATTTTTCTCTCAAACACACCAAGCACTGCCATGTTTGCTTGCGCAAGTACCCAGGCTTCGGAGCCATACATCAGCCCGGGTAGTATCAGTGTTTTGTAGAGCGTTATTTTTGTTTGACGAGATGTGGCTTTGTTTTTAAACTGCTTACTTAAACCAAAGTAGCATCTGTTGGCCAATACAATTCTTCTTTTTATTTCACAACTGATGTCGTTTGTTGTGTTTACGGAGGTGCCGAGGTAGACGAAGTCTTTTACTACCTCAATATTATAGGAACCAACTTCCACAGTCGGTCCGAGCTCAATGGACGCATTGCGCGTCGACACCATCAACTTGGTCTTCTCACCGTTTACCGCCAGACCCACTTTAGCAGATTCTCCTTCGACCTTTATAAAGGTATCAGTTACTTCTTTTACTGATCGGCCTATGATGTCTATATCATCAGCATAAGCAAGTAACATGTGACTATTGGTGTAGATTGTGCCACTTCTTTTGACGTTTGCCTCTCGTATAAACTTTTCTAGCAGGATGTTGAAGAGGTCACACGAAAGGCTGTCTCCTTGTCTGAAACCTCTTTTGGTGCCAAACTCTTCGCAGAGGTTCTTTCCTATTTTAACTGAGGACCTCGTGTCAGTTAAAGTCATTTTACAAAGCCGGATGAGATTTGCGGGGATACCAAATTCAGATTCGGGCTGTCGAAGGCTGCTTTATAATCGACAAGAAGGTGGTAGGTGTCGATCTGCATCTCTTGGGTCTTCTCCAGGATTTGCCGCAGGGTAAATATCTGGTCAATGGTGGACTTGCCAGGCCTAGCAGCTTCTTATAATGTACATCTTATATACCTGTAGTGGGATTCTGTAACACACTTTTGCTGTTATCGATAATTGTCGGTAAAATTAAAATGCTTATAATTTCGACAATTAACGAAATTTTTCGGTAAATTAACGATGAATAAAAAGTAGTCGCTAACCTCTACCGACACAAACAGTGATGCCAACTTTTCTTTATGTTTTTAGGCATAATTTTGCGATTTCATTTTACCGATTTTTGTCGGTAACAGCAAAAATGAGTTACAGAATCCCACTACTGATGAAGCTATAGCTATCGATATGTTGCCTTCTAATTTAAATACTTGCTTTCCAATAAGACCAAAGCTCCGCTATGCATAACATCTGGTATTTCCATTGATTTGTAACATATTTAAGAAAGTAGGAGTGGTCGGGTCTTATGTTTTGTACATTTTACATATATAGCGCATTTAAAAAACAAGACGCAGGGTATAACCCGCACCTCTGAAATTTAGCAAAATTTATATCATTTTTCCAGCAAGGACCATCCCTGTACACCATCTGAAAATTACATGGAAATCGGTTTAGAAGTTTTGAAGATATAACACATTTAAAAATCGTGGGCGTTGCCGGGTCTTAGAGCCACAAATAAGTCCCTCGGGTCGGAGACACAACCACCATTGTCTATCGAATTAATTTTCAAACCACGCTCCGCCGAAATTCCACAAAATATATAGTTTATTTTCACCAAGAACGGACATACACTCTGTTTCATGTCAATATCACATTTCAAATTGCTTTTGTTACTTCAGTTTAGTCGATATCCGTGGAATAACCTCGGGAAAGTTTATATATCTTGGTTTGTAAATTTATGAGGTATCTTTCAAAAAAAATTTGACTTCGATAACGTACCGTTATATTTTTTTTAATTTTCTTTCAAAAAGCCCAAAATTTGTACGGTTTCAAGTGTTTCATCGGAATAGCACATTCTTTAATAACTTCGTTAAAAATGCAAATTTTGAATGCTAGTGTTACAGTTCTTTAAAATTGGAATAAATAAAAGCTATTTCAAGTTTAAGACGCTAAAATTGGTTGAACTCTGACTTTAATACCGGGGAAATAAGACCTTAGAAAAGCTGTGGACTTTATTTGTCTATAATACGTTAAAAATTTGGCATAAATTTACAGTTTATTCTTAGTTTTATAAAAAACGAAAGAAAAACGAAGGAATGAAGAGAGATGGTGCAAAATAAACTTGAAATTCAACTGAAAATTGGGTATTTTTGATCGAGAAACTTAAAATTCCTACGACTACTATTACATAATACGGGTCAATGTTGGCAGTAAATAAGTCAATCATTAAAATATCAGGTGATTGTTATTATTCTGGGTCTGAGCCAACATACTATAAAGAAAAAACGAGATCCTTCCTATACACAGAAAGAAAATTGGTGAAATTTCTGCGGCAGATATACTCGTATATGAAGACAAGGACCTATACCGACCAATTTCATGTGGAAAGTTTTATACCCCCAACGAACCCAAATGATAAAATTTCAGCTATATCGGTGTGATTTTGAGACCTTCAAAATACCGAAAATCGGGAGGTGCTGTTCAGGGTTTCGGAGTCGAGGTATTTTTGGGCCATATCGACCCACACACAAGTTCACAACTTTAGTGTAAAATGGTTTGAATATAAACTATTTCGGTCCACTCCTTGGGGTACCTTTCACACAAAATTCGGAGAAAATGAAATTTTAAAGATCCTGTCGGATGGCTTTGATTCTTTTCAGCAGGTTGTTCTTTCGACCTCTTTTATGACTGTACAAGTTAAGACCACTTCCTGAGAGAATGGCCTAAAAACATCAAGAAACCTTGGCGAGACCAACTAAAATGACAAATCCGAAAGATAATTCTCGCAGGGAGTTTCTAATTTGTGCAAACTTTGCACATTGCATTATTTCACCCAGTCACGCATCAGGTTGGAATATGGGCAATATTGGTCCCGTCGGAATATGGACTATATTGGTCCCTGTGGGTACCTCTCACACAACATTTGGAAAAGTGTAGTGTAGGACTCGTCTCGGATCTATTATTTTTTTTTTTGCTATACAATTTTTTCGGAGTACGTCCATACTTTCTAAAATAGCTGAAAGCTCCAAAAACCCTGCCTGAACATACTAAAATGTCTTATATGCAAGATAGCTCTCAAACTTTTTTAAAAAATACTCCAGAGACAAAATAAAAATCCAAACAGTGGACTGAAGCTGGAGGAAGTGCCCCAAAGAAGGCAAAAACAATTCAATCGGCTGGTAAGGTTATGGCAACGGTTTTTTGGGACTTCAAAGGTATTTTATTGATTGACTATCTGCAAAAGGGTAAAACAATAAATTCAACAACGTTTTGGATCAATTAAATGTACAAATTCGAGAAAAACGTCCTGGTTTACAACACAAAAAAATAATTTGTCATCAAGACAACGCACCAGCGCACAAGAGTGTTTTAACAATGGCTAAAATCAACGAATTAAAGTACGAGTTGCTTGACCACCCACCTTATTCTCCTGATTTAGCTCCCAGTGACTTTTACTTGTTCCCAAATCTAAAAAAATTCCTTGCTGGCAAGCGTTTTACCTCAAATGAAGATGCAATTACAGTTGTAAACCACTATTTTGAAGACCTTGAGGAAAACTATTTTAATCAAGGGATAGAATTGCTAGAAAAGCGTTGGACTAAGTGTATTGAAGTTTCAGGAGATTATATTGAAAAATAAAAATATTTTTGAAAAACTAACTATTCTCTTTCATTGATAGGCTAAGAAGTTTCCGAACCGCCCTCATAGACCCCAAGTATGTTTGGACGAAATTCTTTTCGGAAAATTTGGAGTCGATTAAGCTACGTCCGTCCGTCAGTCTGTATGTCTGTCCGTATGTATGTCAAAAGTTCAAAATTTTTCTGTAAAATGGTGTGAACGATAACTCTCGAAGAGATCAATCAATTTGGCACAAACTTTGCACATCGATTTCTTCCTTTCAGATATAGATTGGGTTCGAAAACGGACTATATCGGCCCACTCCTTCGGGTACCGCCCACACAAATTTCGTATAAAAAAAAGTTTAAGATCGTTTCGAAATTATTTTCAGTGGGTTGTCCTTGCGGCTCCCTTTACGACGGTATAATTTGTTTACTTGCGCAAGTCCATACTTCCTGAGATATTTGCCTAAAAGCTCCAAGAAACCCTGACGATACCAACCAAAATGACAAATCCCCATGGTAATTCTCGCGGGGTGTTTCTGATTGGTGCAGACTTAGCACATCGTATTATTTCATCAAGTCATGTATGAGGTTTTAATATGGACTATATCGGTCCACTCCTTCGGGTACCTCTATAGTGGTGATTGGTGAACTCTCTAGAACTATGCCAATTAGCTTTCACATGATTTATGAAAGTGTGGCGTTTAGAGGAGATGAAGTCGGTCAGTTTGTTGATGGAGACTATTATAGGGGTCTGGTCTGACCCAAGAGAAACGACAGGTTGACAGGTAACGTAATTTTTCAGATAGTTAGGTCTGTCTGACTGTAGTACAGCACTACTAGTAATCTCCGCTAGTTCCCATTAACCGTGAAAAAAGTGGATCTACCAAACTGCTCAGATTGCACTATAGCCCTCTGGTATTTACCTAGAACCTAATGCCAAAACTCATAGCGAGCATTAACATCCCCTAAAACTAGTCGATTATGACCTTCCAAAAGCGGGCCTACAATCTGGAATATAGCTAGTAATCGGCGGTATATGCAACCCCCGAGATGCACCCAATCCAGACATTTATTATATCTCACCTAAGTTTGGGTGTAGTGGATGCGGTTGAGTCAAACCGAGAACAGACAAATTGGTCCTGAGTTGTCAGTGTGGTTTCGGGTCAATCGAAGAATCCGTCGCCGTCTGTTCGAGCTTTATTTGCAATGTTTAGACGGGTACGTACCTTTGCTGCAACAAGGTATGGGTCCGAGTCTATGTTTGCTCCTATGGACGATCGTACATCCAACACCCTCGTTGACAACATGATCAATTTGATTTAGTGTTCTTTGATCTGGAGACAGCCAGGTGCACTTATGAGTATCGAGATGCTTATATCTGGTACTGCTAACTTCCATGATTTTTGCAACTGCAAAGTCTATCAGCCTCATTCCATTGTCAGATGTATCACAGTGGAGACTGAATTTCCTGTCTGTTGGGCCGAAGATATTCTCCTTTCCAATTTTGGCATTAAAATTGCCTAGAATAGTTTTAATTTCGTGGACAGGAAAACGGTCATATATTTCTTCTAGGCGCTCGTAGAATATCGTTGTGTGTCATGGCAGCTATAATACAGTGTGTCACCTTTAGGTGTGTTGTGACGTTTTTCCCAAATCATCGTATTTCCTGTATGGCAGGCCTTGTACTTTTCAAGTACATCTGCCACCGCGAACATTCCACCTGCAGATACGCAGATCATCGTCCTTAAAACGTTTGCGAGGGTCGTCAACTTTAGAAGGATTTGGATGTTTTTTCCCCTAGGAGAATTTTTAACCAGGAACCGAAATTTTAAAATCTTAAATCCAGGTAAAGTCCAAACTAAAAAATATCATAAAATATCCTTATTTTGAAAATTACTTTCTTTTGAGGGAGCATTTTATACATTTTCTAATAGGTTACTGTCATGGACATGCTGATGGTATGTCTCTATCGATAAAACCGACAGATAGTTTTTTTACATGTCCATGTTAAAATATTCCATTTTCATTCCGGTTTTGTTCTAGAATATTTTTTAACATCCAGAAGCCACCGTTATAAATAATCGAGTTTATTATAGAATGTAGGTCATGAAAGCATGGCAAATTCTGTCTTAATGTAATTTAATAAAAAAATTAATTTGTCTACCAATATTAATATATAATATAAACTATTTAAGGCAACGAAAAATTACCAACAGTTTTTTCTATTACCGCATCAAAGCGGCTACTTATAAGATACCATTTACTTGCTCTAAGTTCATCATACACTCCATCTACTTATCACAGTCTTCCACAAACGATTTTTTTTTTCTTGCTTCATGGCGTATAGATATATTTCAGAGCTTTTTCGGCTTGGGGCAAAAGAATTGTGTCAAAATAAATGGCCACCGCAAATGCCTACGCTGAATGTTGCCTCTTTTTGAATCTCTTCCACAACCCAACAAAGTTATCTATGACTTCTTCTGCAGTATTCACTGGGCTGGTGGCGGCGGGCTGATGTTGTGTTGCGATGTATTTCCGTTGTTTGCGGCTAAAAACCAACTATTTATCATTATGAGGTTATTGTTTTAGATATTTTTGTGTGCGAATGTGTGTGCTCGCTCGTTTGTATGACTCTTTATGGATGTTCAGTTTGGTTCGAATTTCTTTTCCAGTCTGTTTAGGTCCGCTAGTGGCGTTGGTGATTAGTTGTGGTCAAGAAAGTGCGCACCACCACCACCAATTGACCATTACAATGCATTAGAACATGTTGCGGCGGGGCATCAATGATTCGCATCATATCCAATGTACTTTAATATTATTTAGGATAAATGGCAAGAGCAACGAAACGAAGAATATGATTTCATTGAGCAACTGATAGTAATATTTTTGAGGAAGTAGAACAGTCGGCAAAAAACAAGAACACAAAATCATTTGAAACCAAAACGGTAACAATTGAAGTATGTAGTTCAATAATTGTGTTCTTGTTGGTGGAGTTCATTTATCATTTGAATGTGATATTTTTCTCTTTTTGCACTAAATCAGATTTGCTCCAGTTTGTGATGGGAAATGAATAAATGCTGATTATTCCAAAAATATGTACTGAATATAATATTCTTTTTTTACACACAGCCTAACATATGACTGCGGAGAGCATATATGTATACTAGACTGGTTTTACCTTAAAGGGAAAAAATCGATGACGATGACCCTCCTAAAGGCCCTAGTGGCACGTGTTAACATATTCCGATTGTGCTCAAACTTTGGCAATCTTAAAATCTAACAAAACTAAACACTTTAGGGTGGTGCCGCATAAAAAAAAATCAGACATCGATTTTTTAAAACCACTCTAATGTATTCTTTGTTATGATCTGAAATATCCCTCATTGAAATAATGGTCTTATATCCAGAGCTCCGATTTTCTCGACTTTACTCGCAAGTTAAAAATACTCGCGAACGGGAGTACTCGAAGATTTCTAGCCAAAGGTCCGACTTCCTCGATTTTACTCGCAAGTGAAAAGTAATTAACTCTCCACTCTTTTGTTAAATATGGGAGCGCTCGCGAGTATTACTGATTAAAAATAAGAGTGGGAGTGAAAATGGTAGAATTTTTTTTTATTTTCTGACCGTTTCCAACTGTTTTCTGTAACACACACACATAAATACTCGAACGGCAAACAAAATTAATTGGTCAATTAGCTTGAATTCAAGCACGTTTAACTCTCTAGTATTATTCGATGAGAATTTCGGAGCTCTGTTTATACCCCTTACATGTTAAGATATTCCGTCCATCCGTTCGTCTGTTTATCCGGGTGATCAACACGATAACTCTTGAAGGAAGTGATTTCGTACAAATTTTGAATTTGGTAATGGATGGACTATATCGGTACACTCATTCAGGTGCATCCCACACGAATATTAAAAAAAATAATTTGAGGGCTGTTCGATAACACTGTGCAACATTTTTAAGGTGATCTTGTTCAAACAATTCGAACTGAGGATTTTTTGAAAGTACAGACCCAAACGACTAGAAACCCTAGTTGGCTTTTGTTGTGTCAGATCCAGCTCGGATTTTATGGCCCCATCTAAACATGGTTAAATATTGAGTTTAAAAAAAAATCGGGGCTATATCTCTGAAACCAATGTGAAACTTCTTCTGACCTCTAAAGCAAATTTGTAGATAAGGACAAGAATAAAATATTTGGAGAAATAATGAACTCGAAAAACTACATTTATTACCTCAAATTTCAAAATATATGCAAAAATTCCACAATTTTTATACATTTCGCACCGTATCTCCAATACCGTTAATATTTCCTGAATATTTCCTATTGGAAAAATATTCCCTGAAATGTAATACACAACTCTTCAGAACATATCATTGTTGTAAAATGTAATAAAAATGTCTATAATGTAGTGAAATCCGAAATTCGCGAATAAACTGTTGGTGTGAACTGTGTTTGAAATACGTGTTGTAAAAGATATGATGCAAAATACCGCTGAAACAACATGAAGTAAGCATTTTAGAGTTTCAGAATGTTCTAAAGAATTGTTGAGAACTTTATTTGGAAGATATTTTCAAAAGGTTACTTGGTTCAACTCCCAATAGTTTAGCCGATACTGACCAGAATTTCAACAATTATTTGATTTTGATGCCCTAGATGGGGTTTTCTTATGTGGTTTTTTCAAAACATAAGTTCTACTGGTTAAGGGCTACAATATTGCTAAAGACAGCAAGGCCAAATTCCTATTCCTTTCTGAGATAAAGGCCTGATAAATGCAAAAAAGTCTAGATTTAGACCGGTTTAGATGAGGCCATAAATTCCGAACTGGATCTGACAGGAAAAACCCTACTAGGGTTTTTGTAGTCATTTAGACTTTCAAAAAATGCATACTAGAAGTTGTTTGCATTTTCAGTGTTGCATAGTGTAATCAGCCCAGTAATTCCGATTAAAATAATATAATTTGGGTTTGAAGTCCATACTTCCAGAGATATTGGCACAAAAACTCTAAAAACACTTAAATGACTGATGTATCAAATCGAATAATACCCCAGCAAAAAAAAACCTTACTAAATAATAGGTTTTTGAATTTTATTATGCGATTGGTACCTCCCCCACAAAAAAGTTCAGTTTAGGACCTGCTCTCGAATCGCCTTTATTTTTGTTGTAGTAACTTTTATTCCCTGCCGTAATATTTTGTCCAAACATAGTTTAAGTTCGAAGATAAGCCATATCGGTCCCCTCCTTCAGGTACATGCCCTACAAATGTTCAAAAGCGTTCGGAAAAATTGTGCGCACAATAAATCTTAAAGCGAGTGACCGATTTGGTCCATACTTTAAACATCCAAATATCTCTACCAGATACAGATCAGGTTGGAATATGGAATTTATTTGTCCACTCCTTCGGGTACCTATCACACAAAATTTCAGATAAGTTCACTTTAAGACCTGCTTCCGAATAGCTTTGATTTTTCTTGAAGCAACTCGCATTCGCTGCCTCAATTACGACGGTAAATGTTTTTTAGGGGCAAATCCATACTTCTTGAGAAAACAGCCAGAAAGGTGAAAAACCCCTATGCACAGCGCACGGTGGTCGAAAGCACTGATCTAGCGGCGCGAAATTAATAGCTTGCAAACGTATTGAGATACGTCACTGAAATTTGGCACAAACTCAGCTTGTACCTGTTGGTAATAATGGGCCAAATATGAACAATATCGGCTGATGTTTTGGTATAGCCCCCATATAACGGTACCTTAAGATTTTCGGTATTTTGAGGATTTAAGCCACAATTTCGTAGCAAATTACCTGTAATTTGGTACTTAGGGTTCCTAGTGGTCAAAAAATAATTTCACCAAAAATTATGGACATAGGTGCACGTTTTGATATAGCCCCCATGTAACCGTACCTCCCAATTTAAGGTATTTTGAATATCATGACCACATTTTTAAACCAACTTGGCTGTAATTTTACATTCCGTGTTCTCACTGCGTATAAAATCTTCTTACAAAACATTTTCAACACAGATTTATGTTTCGATGTAGCCCCTTTTATGGTACCCCCGATTCGTTGAATTTTTACTTGTTATCCCATATTTAATAACATATTTAGCTATAATATGGTATTATAGTGTCTTCGGGGGTAGAAACCCTCCTTGCAAACATTTCTCAAGATAGGTCCATATTTTGACATAGCTCCCATACAAATGCACAGCTAAATTTGTAAGAATTTCATGCAAAATCCCTTATTTTAAAAGTGCAGTCATCAGAAGATTTGCAAATATTTGCATCCCAAATGAGGTTATTCCGTATTCAGAGAGTCCAATTTCTTTCCCCAAAAAAGAATCGAACCTAAGTTCGGCTAAGTTTACAAGATGCACTCTATGGAACAAGCGCGTACAACCCATAAAAACACAAAAAATTGAATTTTTGAAAATTTATTGCTATATAACTAAGTACCTCCAGACCCCAAACTAATTTTTATAATTTAAATCTCACCCTCTGCTATTAATTGAATATAAATCTTGTCCAGTTTCATTACGAATGCATTTAACATTTAAACAAATATGAAGTTAATTTTTTTGCAACAATTTTTTAAAATCTGATGCAACGAAAACTCTTGCATTTGATAGTGAATAACTGAGTGAATATTTACAACAACAAATATTAAAAAAACAAAATCTTTGTCTGCGAAGTGTCTGTAATCGATACAATGGAAAATATTTCGCAATTTTATAGTTCGATTTTTCGACTTTTGCGCCGCTAGATCAGTGGTTTCGACCAGTGTGCAGCGGTCCCACTTGTATGGAAAAGAGTGCCAAAAATAGTTCTAATCGATCTACCGCCTCCAAATTTTAAGCGTAGGTTTATAACAAGCCAAAAAGATAGAAAACCAGTTTTAGTGGATGTAGGTCCATATTTGGGTATAGCTCCCATATAATGGTACCGCCCGATTTTTGGTATTTTGACGATTTTGGCCAATTTTAGCAACCAATTTGGATATTATTTTGCATTTTGAGTTCTGAGTAAATAATCTACCTCCTTGCAAAACATAATCAATATAGGTCCACGTTTAGGTATAGCCCCCATATTAATGTACCCCCAGATTTTCGGTATTTTGACAATTTTAGCGAAATTTTCCAACTGATTTGGCTGTAATTTTGCATTTTCTTAGTGAACCAAATACCTCCATGCAAAAATGGAAAATATCGGTCTACGTTTAGGTATAGCCGCCATTCGAAATTTTGACGATTTTACCCACATTTTCCAACCGATTTGGCTGTAATTTTGCATTTTGAGTTCTGAGTGAGCAAAATACCTACATGCAAAAATTTTTCGAAAATTCAAAAATTTTGAGACTTACAAATACTCACAACATTAGTAAAACTCAACATAAATTAATAGTAATTATATTAAAAATAGCAGAAAAAGTCATTTATAAAGAATTTATTTTTAATGGAGAATGAACCAATTATGAATTTGTTTTTTCGTAAAAACATTGTCAATGTCACCTATAAGTTTCATTTTGAAAATTGCATGTTTACCTCTCCAATTTTTTTTATAATTATACTCATAACTAGACATCGGATTTTTGCATGTTTTTTATTTCTCATCCGATTGGACTCAAATTTTGGATCTAGGCGTTTTGAGGGTCAATTTTTCGATATTTGGGGTCATATAAAAAATATGCAAAAAATATGCAAAATATATGCAAAATATATGCAAAAAATATGCCAAAAAATATGCAAAATATGCAAAAAATATGCAAAATATGCAAAATATGCAAAAAATATGCAAAATATGCAAAAAATATGCAGAATATGCAAAAAAATATGCAAAATATGCAAACAGTTTTTGGTCCAAAATCGTCAAAAAAGTCGTAAAATTTACAATTAAAGTTGGAAAAAATCATCAAAAAAAAACTTTAAAATGTCCTAAATTAAGACAGTTGGCCATTTAACGTCGATTGTTTAGCAGATTATTGTGTTATTGATACCTCTTACGACGGTGTGGTGTAGGGTATATGGTATTGTAATACTATTTTTATTGTTAAACTATGCAAAAATATAAAATTTGATAAAATATCAATCATTTTATGTAAATTTAATATTTTCTTTGTCTTAGTTTGTAGCTTTAGGCTGGTTTTAACTCAAAGGGAAGAAATCGATGTCGGATTTTTTAGGCGGGGGTGCCGCCTAAACTGTTTACTTAGATTAGATTTTAGATAGATTTAAGATTAAGATTGCCAATTGAGCACCATTGGAATAAGTTAACAACACGTGCTACTGGAGCCTCGAAGTTATGAAAATCTCGTCTCCCTCGGCGACCCATATTTGTGGAACGGTTAAAGCTATTTGCCCGTATTATGCCTTAAATTAAAAGCAATTCTGTTTATTTTATATTCAAAAACAAAATGCGTAAGTATTACTGAATTCGAGATAGAAAGACAGTGTCCCGATTAACGTGACTACGTACGCCTTAGGGTGAAAATGGAGCCTATCTGGGTATAGCCGACTACTTGGAGAACGCATTGTGTTAGTTGTTCGTCCTTTGTAATGAATTGGTTGTAATCTGTGGTGAGCTCGACTCGGAGTTAATGTGACTTTTTTATGAATTTCAAACAGTTGTTCTTTTGCAAGTTTGGGTCGAATATTTCCGGAGAAGTTTCCATCTTCGCTTTGTTAAGATTTTTGTCGCCATTTGACTCTTTACGGTGTTTTGCACTGTCGGATCAAACAATGCCAAGCCAACAAGTTCAGGACTAAGATACTACAGGTTATATATCATTTTTTATTTCCTTTTTCTGTCTATGTTTTCGTATTTCAATAGATTTTCAATGAGGTCTAATTCTTCTTTTGATGCTAAACGCTTCGTAGAATCTGAAGAACCATCTGTCCCGAAAATAATCAAGCGCAGCTTCAACAAAAACTCCTAACCATGAAATTGTCATTGCTGCTGGATCCCTGTAAAGTGTGCTATAGGAACGTTAGTCGCATCATTTTTTCTACAGTAGAAGCTCTCGGAGAGGACCCCAACAAATATATGATCTTTAGAAGCTTTATCCGTTTATTCCGGAGAATAAACAGTGAAAAATACTAGCAACAACTTCAAGGAAGATACCCCAAAAAAAGGCTATTTGCGTGCACTGGCATTGAAAACTATTATCAGGTATTCCCAAAACAGTGCAGAAAGAACGGGTTGCTGTTCTGGTATCATCTGGTATGAGGGTAAAGAACAACTCCTGGACGTTCCTGAAACTGACAGTAGCTCAGGGGAGAAACAAGACTTAGCAGTGTACGAGTGCCTAGAATAATGGGGTCTTACCAGCTTGAGCAGATGTTAAGTCGAGAGCTTCTGTACCTGCGTACAGATTTATAAGGAGTATTGTTGAGAGGGATTTTTGACTGCAAGTTTGGCAGCACATCCGGACATCAAACAAACATATTCACGCGATTTCTATAAGAATAGTCGGCGATTGACAAATCCAAGTTCGATGTAGGCGAGAATGTTTTAAAACTACTTCCCAGCTGACTTCCCAAGAACAAGAGGTCTTAGAAGCACTTTGTGTTTTCATCTTTCGAGCCCGGTTTAACGCGCCCAGAACGTTTCTTATTTTGTATCAAAGGACAACAACTGAGTGTTATAAATGAGAGTGTGGGTTATTGATTTTACAAAACCTATAATGAACAAGATAATGGTTATGTAGATATAATATTGGATGGATTGGGTAAACATAATCAATAGGTTGAAAAGGATTAGAGACAATAGATTGAGTTTAATACAACAAATAGTGAAAGCGAAATTCAGAAATATTTTTTAGGTCCAAAAAAAGACCTAAACCGCATTGAAGATTTGCTGAAATACGAAAGAAATATCAGATAAAGGAAATAACAAAATTATATATCATCTGTGGTATCTTAGTCCTGAACTTGTTGGCCTGATCTGATAGTTCAAACCACCGTAAAGAGCCAAATGCGACAAAAATCTTAACAAAGCAAGCAGAAGAAGATGGAAAAAACCAAACTAATAGTACGGTTACACTAGAGTTTTTATGCCGGGTTAACCCACTTCGAGAGGATTTATTTGACGTTTGCGCTATGGAATTAACATTTGGAATCCAAACCCACTGGGTTAATCCGGCTACGTGTAAGCAAGGTATAACAAAAGAACAACTGCCGAAATTTCCAGAAAAAGTCTACCAGGCGTAATTATAGGGTATACTGAATTGTTGTTCAAGAGATTAAGCATTAACTCCGAATTTCTTGAAAAAGATCCTGTAACTTGACCGCACATCAATTACCAGGAAGGGTAAAGGATGTTAAACAACTTGAAAGTTGTGAACGACATAGCAGAGCAAGGAGTCGAGTTCATCACCAAGTAGTCATCTTTACCCAGATGTCTCCAAAATCACATTATGTCAGCCCCTTAAATAAATTTAAATATGAACAAAATGTAAAAGACATTTGTTTTCATTCCCAAAAATTGATAATATGGGAAGAAATAAAAAATAATTTAAAAAATTAATTTACAATGTTTTATTTATAAAAGCACTTAAAACTAGAACATAATTTTTAATGATGGATTCTCTCAAATAAAACGCTGGTGGCCGTTTAATATTGCCACAATTTTTAATTCAAATGCAAGCGTTTTATTTGAGAGATTTAATCATTAAAAAATATTTACTAGTTTTAAGTGCATTTGTAAATAAGACATTGTAACTTATTTTTTAACTATTTTTTATTTTTAACTTTTCAGCATTTAATTTTTTTGACCACTGCGAACCTCATAACAAAATTATAACCAATTTAGGCCGAAAATGTAGATAAAAACTTTAAAATACCTGAAATCGTGTTGTACCGTTATATAGGGGCTATACCAAAACCTTGACCTGAGTCAAACCTTTTTAGTGAGGAAGTTTCTGTACCATTGGGAACCCCAAATGCCAAGTTATAGCCAATTCGGCCTAGAAATTTAACCAGAATCCTTAAAATACTTTAAATCGGGTGGTACCGCTATATGGGGGCTCTAAGAAAAAAATGGACCCATATTGGTTTTGGTTTCATATTCATGTATTGTCATCCAAGTCTGAAAAGTGTGCAAAGTTTTAGTTCGATTGGTCAACTACAACTGTGTGGAAAATAAGTTACTAGATTTGAACTAAACAGACACAAAAGCAAGTTAAACTAAACACTGTAAAAAGGGTTTTTTCACAATAGACTCCATTTTCACCCTAAGGCGTTTTCGGGACATTGGCTTTATTATCTTGAATTCAGTATTTCTTACGTATTTTGTTGTTCGGCAAGAAATATTAAGAATAGTATGGCATTTAATTGAATGCATAACACGGGCAAATAGTTTTAACCGTATCATAGATATGGGTAGCTGAAGTCGTCAAATAGCCAAAAAGTCGAGATTTTCATAACTACGAGGACCCAGTGGCATGTGTTAACATATTCCGATTGTGCTTAAACTTTAACAATCTTAACATCTAACCAAACTAAATACTTTAGGGGAGTGCCGCATAAAAAATTCGACATCGATGTTTTCCCTTTGAGTTAAAACCAGACTAATGCAACAAATTAAGACAAAGAAAATATTGCATTTTAAATAAAATATTTGACAATTTATCAAATTTTATATTTTTTAATAGGTTAATAATAAAAAATGGTATTACAATATACATATAACCATAGTTTTATATCCACACTGTGGTAAGGGGTCTCAATAGCATAATAATCTGCTAAAAAAGCGACGTTAAACGGCCAACAATTTTAATTTAGGACACTTTGATGATTTTTCCCAACTTTAATTGTCAATATTACGACTTTTATGACGATTTTCGGCCAAAAACTGTTTGCATATTTTGCATATTTTTTGCATATTCTGCATATTTTTTGCATATTTTGCATATTTTTTGCATATTTTGCATATTTTTTGCATATTTTGCATATTTTTTGCATATTTTGTGCATATGCAAAATATGCAAATATGCAAAATAAATACAAAATATGACCCTGCCATTGAATTTAGATTTCTTTGAAACGAATTTTGGTCCAATCAGGATCTTCGTATCTCTATTATTAAAAAATATGCAAATATGCAAAATCCGATGTCTACTCATAACCTACGAATGCTTTGCGGATGTATTTTTCGTTTTTAAGGCCTCACATACAAATCACAACTTCTTCGACTTAACTTTGCATAGCAAATTTTACAAAAATAATGCTGAATATTAAAAATAATGCTGGATGTTAGAGAATATTTATTTTAATCGCAATCAAATTTGTCGCCATCAATTTTTCAATTTTTGTCCCAGGGCGGAACCACTGTGCTATGGCACCGTATGTAGTGGCTGGAGTGCACGATAACTTTCAAACTGATCAACCGATTTTGTCCAAAATTTGGCATTCGTCATATTTTGTCCAAACTTTAGTTTCAGTTCGAAGATGGGCAATACCGGTCCACAGCTTTCGGTACTTCCCCCAACATTTAACAATTTTTACTAAAATGGTATACACTACATCTCTTGAACGGGTCAACAAATTTGGTACAGACTTTGGGTCTCCTAACATTTTGTGCAAATTTAGTTAAACTTCTAAAATGGCCAATATCGGTTCTCTCCTTAGGATAACTCAGCCCCAAAAGTTCAACATTTGTGTCCATGTAAAGTTTAGGGTCTGTTCCAAAATCCTTTGGAAATGGATATCGATGTTGTTCGATATGGTCCTGTTTACAACGACATTATGTTTTCCGTGGACAAGCCCATGCTTTCTGGCATACTGGTCCAAAAGTTATACGATGACCCACTGACATGACTAGTGGGCGCAATATCTATCGAAAAGATATGACTCCCAAAATAAGATCAACTTAGATAATGGATAGATAATGGACTATGTCGGTCCATTCCTTTAAGTACCTCCTCCGCAACACTTTTGAACTTCAATCCTAATCCACGTTTTTGTCGGCAAGATTAAATGTCCAAAAAGTGTTTCAATTCACATGGGCTGATGATACTTTTTTTACTTGTTTTTTGGCAAGTTCATACTTTTAAAATCTGCGTAGCCGTTATTAGATGTGATATTGTCTATAGATAAAAGTTTCATTTCACATAGGCTGTGGCGGCAAAGCCGACTGATTCTTTTTTACTTGTTTTACCTAGGATTTGTATTTGTGTACTTTTGTTTACATAGCATTGTAATGGCTTACATAACGACTGACGGATTCGAATTTTTGCTGGGATCCTATTTGGTCGATATTTTGCAAATCGTTATATTTCCTCCAAATGTGCACACAACAACTTCCAAAAATATCTATATCAGACAGTTTGGTGACAGTTTAAGGGTTGTTCAAGTATCTTTTTGAAATTATCACCGAATACAATCCTTGTGGGCCTTATTACAGCGCTATATATTTTTTTACGGTGGGCTAGCTGATATAATGACTCGAAAACTCTAAAAAAATCCTACGGTGACTGACTAAAATGACCAGTACGCATAATTCGATATTTATCAGTGTTACGGGTAACGAGTGACTGATATTGGTTCAACTTTTGCACATCGCAATATTTTTTCAAACTTAAACTAAGTTTGGAGATGACCAGAAAACCCCTTCGAACCGCAAAGGTTCAACATTTTCCTTTAAGTGCAATTAAAGTTCTGTTCGAGGATGTTTTATAGGAAGGAGGTAGGTAGTCCTGTTTCCTGTCCTGTTTCCAAATACGTATGTATGTATGTAAATCCATATTGCCTGGCATAATGGCTCGAAAACTCTAAAAATTCCTGCATAGATCTAGTTGCAATATGGACCTCTACAGCCTATTACACAGAAGTTTAACAATTGAGATTTAAATAATAAAGCGGACGAATAGCCCTTGGATGATGATACGATATTAGTAATGGATACTAATGACTGTTTCCACATTTTTGTAAAGGAATCTCATAACCAAGTGCAGTAGCTGGACAGCTTTGTACGTACGACCAGTTCGATTACTCTTATTACTGTTGTTATGCCTTGTTTTTCGACATTTGAATATTCTCTTATTACCAAAGTAAATTTGCAACAGCAATTCATTTTTTAATTTGTAATGGAATTACAAAAGTCTTAGAGAATCTAGACTTATATAAATGCAATACCTAAAAGTTAATAGAAAAAGCTTTTCTTTTTCCAACTACACATTTTTCAAATATTTGTTCATCATTATCGGTAGAGTTATTTGACTAACGATGATTGGCACGTGCCGAAAATGTTGGTTGCTTTCGAAACAAAACATTAACTAAATACTGCATCATTTTAAATTTTGAGTATGCTAGTAATGTAGTAAGCCGTAAAATTCTGATTTCTTCATAATATTTTACTTTATTATTGTAGTTATGGTTTGGTAACTAACGTAAATGACCGATAAAATGAGTTAAATTTCGAACCTCATTAACTCCAGGAAAAAAGTTTGAGAATATCCTGTGTGTTGGTCGTTCGATTGATTAGGGTAGCAATCATGGACTTGGATCACTACCTTGCGGCAGCAAATATTCGCAGCCAATTGTAAGAAAGGTGGATTTAGGTGTCAGCACTGGCTCTAATTTGTTTCTTTGTAAATGTATGTTGTCAATTGTGTTCGAAAACAGATCTGAATGCTTTTGTGTAAATTAATGACTTATGCAGTTAAATAACGTGTTATCGACAAACAAGTTTAATTAACACGTTCGCGGACGCAAGCAAATTCAGAGAGGTGAAAAAAATGACACCCAATTATTTTCGAAATTAGTTTTTTTGTTTTTATTTATTAATTATTGATTATTATTACTATTTTTTATTTATTATAGAATGTATCTTGTTGAAATAAATCGTATTATGTATATTAATCACCAAAACTTAAGATTGTATACAAGTAAATGAACAAAAATTGGCTGACAATGTGAATGCTATAGCATTCACGTCATTTTGCATCGGAATGCTATAGCATTCACGTCCGCGAACGTGTTAAAAATCCAAATTTTAAATACCATGCCTCCAACATTACATCATATTGATATGATTTTACTAAACAGTGGAGTAGATGAACAGTGCAGTAACATTTTAGTGTATGGCGCAGCTGAATCCACAGCAATTTATTTTGGCGAAATTCCGCCGCAAAATAATTTGAAAATCATGACCGGGTGGCCAAGGTAAGTGTTGCTAGCAGACCGGACCCGTAAATTAATTCACAAGAATAGGTTGGTACTCGATTTGTGTAAATTATATTAAAATTACATTATATTAATTATAAATCATATTAATTTAATTGTTCCACAAACATTTTAGACGGGACAAGGGCGACTTCTCATAAATCATATTTAATTAAATTATGTTACACCGTCCGACAATTTTCAAAAAAATTGCGTTACACATGAAAAGGACTATATACGTCCGAACCTATCGGAAAAATGGAGTAAAATGTCACATACGATCAAATTTCATGGACAAAATTGTCCAAAAAAAATATTTTAAATACTGGTACTCATCGCACGATGCTGTTGTTAGTGTCATATTAAAGAGGAGAATATTGGCTTTATATAATAAACCCTAGAAAAAATGACAAAGGAAATTTGGCCTTGACGATTTTGTCCTTAAATATGTGGTTTGGTGGATTTTATGTGTTCAGAATTAGTTCTTTAAGAAAAGAGCTACAAGTTTGCCTCCGCAAATTAAAATTCTTAGTGGTTTAGAAAATATGAGCCTGACAAAATGATCCCTTTTGACAACAAGGCCCCAAACCTTTGAGGGCCCATCACCGCGAAAGTGGAACTGATGGGGAAAAACGTATCCCGGATACACTGGGGTGTCAGAATATGGATTGTTCGTATTTTAAAGAATAAAATATGATAAAGAATAAAATAATTTGTTTTTCTTTAAAGAATTTCATGTAAATATTTATTAAAAAATAATATACAAAGATAGAATATTGAAATTATGGAATGTGTTGCACTACATAAAGGATATTAACATATAGTTTTTGAAAAAACTGCAGGATGTTTGCAAAGGATTTTTCAGAATTATTTTTTAATGGACATTTTTGTTGTCTTTTTTATCCTTGAATGCAAAAAAAAATGAAAATTATTATATAAAGCCAATATTCTCCTCTTTGATATGACACCAACACCAGCATCGTGCGATTAGTACAAGCATAAATTTTTGAAAAATGTCCTTTGAAATTTAAATGTCCTTTAAAAGGTCAACGGGATGAGAAAACGAAAAATCTTAAGTGTCATTTAATCTATTTTTCCTACAGTTTCTGACGTATATAGTCCGGTCCATGTGTAACGCAATTTATTGAAAATTGGCGCACGGTGTAGTACGGATAATTTTAGTGTCCGGATTACCACGTTGTTTGGCTTAAGAAGTTCCCAGATTATCGAGACTATACTGTACTTCTAAATTTCAAAAACCCTTTTTTACCTCTCTCTTACTCTGCATCAGCGATCTTTATTCCAAATTTTAGAATTCTAGCTCTCACCGTTTGTCATAAAAAGGGTGCCATATTTAGTATCTTATTTAGTAATTTTCAGTAGAATTTAAAAAAAGACCAGTCTTATTTCACTCCTACACACCAACAACAACACTCAAATTTCCAAATGTGGATGTCAGACACATTTGAACAATTTTATTACGATTTCTATAAGATTTTTCGTAAGGGAATTCGTTCAGATTTCGTTCTAATTTCGGAGAGAATGTCGAAAGCAAATTTCCCTTCGAATACACCAGTGTTTTTATTCCGATTTCAGTAGGAATTCGGAGCGAAATGTCAGAAAACAAGTAACTACGTATCAGTCAGCTATGCTGACGGAGAAATACCCTCAGCCACTGACCAAGAAAAAAACAACGAAACCAAACACAATAATTATGCCGTATATATAATATATAGATTTTATATCACGAGTTTGCTTTAAAATCTGTAGGTACCGTAACGTGGGCTTATACCAAATTATTGACATATACCAAACATTTTTGGCAACCAAAATTCCTTATAAGGGACTCAAAATATTAAATTATGTTAAAATAAGTTTGAAAGAAATTTTTGAAAAAGTTTTAGAGTTATCTTGCACAATACCCGACAGGGTTTTGATGCTTTTCGGCCATCATATTAGAAAGTATTGACTTACTAAGGAACAAAATGTACCATTGTAAATGAGGCCGCTCCAACAATCTACTGAAAAAGAGTCAAAACGATGCGAGAGGAGCTCCTAAACGTCATTTTATCCGAATTTTGTGTGGGAGGTACCCGAAGGAGTGGACCGATATAGTCTATATATTTCAATCCCATACTGGACTGCCCTTAAACTTCACTTTATCCGAATTTTTTGTGGGAGGTGCCCGAAGGAGTGTACCGATCTAGTCTATATTTCAATCCCATACTGGACTGGATGAAATAATACGATGTGCAAAGCCTGCACCAATCAGAAATTCCCTGCGAGGATTATCTTGCGGATTTGACATTTTGGTTGGTGCCGTCAATATCTCAGGAAGCATGGACTTCCGCAAGAAAAAATTGTACCGTCATAAAGGAAGCCGCAAGGAAAACTTACTGAAAAAAATTGCAAAACCATCCGAGAGGAGCCCTTAAACTTCACTTTATCCGAATATTGTGTGGGAGGTACCCGAAGGAGTGGACAGATATAGTTCATATTCGAACCTGATCTATATCTGGAAGGAATAATACGATGTGCAAAGTTTTGACTAAATCGACTGCTCCCTTCCAGAGTAATCGTTCGGAACATTTTACAGAAAAACTTTGAACTTTTGTGGGGGAGGTAACTTAAACTAAGTTTGGACAAAATATTACGATACCCAAAATTTGGTTCGAATCGGTTGAACTGTTCGAGATTTATCGTGCGCACAAGCCAGACAGACATTTTTCGTATCAAAGTGTATATACCCTTCTACCCTAAAGGCTGAGGGTATAAAAATTTCCCTTCGCACAACAACCACCTATGTATCTAGCAACAAAGGGTGGGGTTCATTTTAGTTTGTTGTCGAAGAACAAAGTGATTGGTTATAAAATTCGCATATACAATTTTTAAATATTTTAAATATAAATGCAACATACAATAATTCAAACTAGTGCTGATAGACTCAACATATTCGTACACACAGTTTACATTGTACAAGATGATAACAACTGTGAAATTCATTAGAAACGTTTGAATTTACAATCTCCCAATAAAAAACATAAGGAAAAATTGATCAATAAAAAGAGGCGACGTCAGAGAAAATTTTTTCCATCGATTTTCATACGACATTATTCCAAAATCGTTCACAAGTCTTTACGAAGATTCGGAAGGTACCTCCGATTTTCATACGACATTATTCCGAAATCGTTCAAAACTCTGTATGAAAATTCGGAAGAAAAAACTCTTCCGATTTAGTTCCGAATTCTGACCGAAATCGATCCGACTTCGCTCCGACATTTCGTTCCGAAATAATGTCAACCACTTCATACAACTTTCGTTAGGATATTGTTACGATTTCGGATCCGACATCTGACGTAGCGTCCGAATTTTGTTCCGATTTCTTAACGAAATCGGTACGATTGGCTTCCTGGGTAGTTTCAGCGGTTTCGTTTGGGGGATGATCTGTCAGTCACTCACTCGCATATCGTAGTAGGATAGTAAAAAAATTGTGATCATGGGTGCCACCGTGGTGCAATGGTATGTACACCCGCCTTGCACGCTAAAGGTCGTAGGTTCGATTCCCAGGCCAGGCAACATCAAATTTTCAACGGTGGCAAAATACTCCTCAGTCATGTTGGGCGACATTTTCTGAGTATTTCAGCCATGTAAAACTTCTCTACAAGTGGTGTCTTAGGACTCGCCGTTCGAACTCAACAATAAACAGTAGGTCCCATATCATTGAGCTAATGTGAATCGGGGCGTACTCATTGATATGAGAGAACTCTCCCTTGTCCCATCTGGGATGTTTGTGGAACAATTATATATAAGAGTATCATAATTTTTCTATTTTTTTTCAATATGACAATTCCGTTGTCTGTTTATTACCTAATTTTCGTTATTTTTAAATAGTTCATGATTCATATCAAAAGTTGTTTTTTTTTATAAAAAACAAAAACTGAAAAATGAATATTCTTTATTTATTCGAACCTTAAATATGATTCAATCAGTCGGAGGCGTTGGCGCTATTCAATTTTGCGTATTTCTTTTTTCAAAACATAATAATTAATTGGTAATGAATATTTTGACATTTGGTTTCCGTTTCTATGGGCTCTGGGCTTAAATTTTATATTCATCATCTTTCATCTCATTATTAATAGATTCGTGAAGATTGTTGCATGATGATCTATCATGACATTCATTTCATTCTCAAAGTTCATTGAAATGCCCAACAACAGCCTTTGGACGCCCAGAAAGAATGAAAACATCATAAGGGAAATTATGAAACATTATTCTGTATTATGTATTCTTTTTTCGGAAATTAATAGATTTTTAAAAGGCTGGGATATTAGAAAAGTTTTAACTGGCCTTTTCATGACAGTTATCTTCGAATGATGACGAACAGGTAACGTAAATTTCAAATGTAGAAATATAGCTATGCAATGGAGTGTGTTTACGTTTACCATGCGCTGAGGTTCACTGATGAGCATGTTGATATCTGCCATAGATTAATAAGCTTTTAATTATCATATTTGCCGCTAGATAAAATTTGTTATTTTTCTCATGATGGATTGTGTGCTTGTGCGGCATACATATGTATATTTTGTATACAGTTTGGAATTTCTTTCATGATGACTTTATACCGCGCATATACACCTGATGAAGGTGTGTGCTATTTATGTCTAATTATCTTATAGCAAAGTATTATTTTAAAACGAAATCTGTTTCAAAGACATGCATGTGTTGGGCTAGATAATTTAGTCAATACGTGGGAATAAGTGGTACAAGCAAAATATTATGGCAATTTAGTGGCACCAAAATACAATGACAATATCATAAATAGAACAATGAAAACTGGATATGGTAAAAAAAACATCTTTTGCAATTCAATTTAAAAAAAATTTCACTTGCAAATAATTTCAGATCATCAAGCTTAACTCTAAACGAGAAAATTAACAAAAATCATTAAAAAATGATCTTCGCCCTAAAAAGGCAAAATTTCAAAAATAAAAAACAGGCTGAGCCCGGCTGGGATTTGAACCCACGTGTTAGCGTTCAAAGCCAACTCATAACTTCAAAGTCAGCGCAAAAAGCGTTTGTCATGAAGAAAATACATTTCTGTGGCCAAGTATCCGCGTTAATGTACAAAAACACATTTGCATTTGAAAAACGATAAGTTCTAGGACAGAGAAGCCATTACATAGTCGATACGTCCGAAGATTTGCTTTACCACCAATGAAACCAGGTAACGTAATTTGGTGACTATGTGGGTTCGAGTCCTTGGCTTTCCTTTTTCACTTGCAAATAATTTCGGATCATCAAGCTTAACTCTAAACGAGAAAATTAACAAAAATCATTAAAAAATGATCTTCGCCCTAAAAAGGCAAAATTTCAAAAAAAAAAAATAATTTTTTTGCGAGCACGATTTATTGTGCAGAGGTTAAGGAACAAATTCTGGTTTCCAATCTGTTCACGCGCAATAGTTACAAGGGTTTTTATTCTCTTATAAGAAACTAATATTTTATTTTATTTATTTATTTATTTATTTATTTATTTATTTATTACAAAATTTAACTTATAACTAAGATAATTCGAATGAATTTAAATTATAATAGTCATACCCCCATTATTATAAGTCTTCTTTTGTTATAGTTTGGATTTACCGAACAGATTTATAGCGTTCCGGTTAACAAAAAGTTAGAAGTGATGATTGAATTTCAAGGAGGAGCTTCTTGGCAACAACTTTCAATGTAAAAAAGTATATTTTTAATGCCTCTTAATGGGTTTATTTTGCGTTTTCAAATGCATCAGATAGTTAAAGAACACATAGAGAAACAGGCCATAAAATAAAATACATAGCTAAAAATATTAAAATATTTTTTATTTGTTGCATTGTATATATCAGTAACAGCATTTGACATCCATCCGTAGATGAAAAAAAACTGAAGTCTGTTTTTATTTTCTCAGAAAATTGAAAAAAAGAATGAGGGAGCAAATCTAAATTATATTATCTAGGAGTCCGTAAAACCTCTAAAAACTAAATTAAAAATACATAAAGATTCAATACAACGCGTTGGAAAATATGAAACCAAAATTTTAAATATAAGATTTATAATATGCATATTACAGCAACAAAAAAGGGAAAAACTTATTGTTCCAAATATATATTTTTTTTTGGTTTGATTACACTGTGCAACACGAAAATTATTAACCATATTCTGACACCGCAGTGTGATAGAACACCAAAAATGAGAAGACACGTGTCTCGCCGTTTTTCCCTATCTCATCAACTTTCGCGGTTATAGGCCTCCAAAGGTTTGAGGCTTTGATGAAGAAAGGGTCATTTAGTCAGGACTATATCTTCCAAACCGTTAAGAAATTTGAATTTATCTCAGAGGCAAAGTTGTAGCTCTTGTCTTAAAGAACAAAAATTGTGAACACATTTAATCCATCAAGCTTCATCTACAAGGTCAAAATAGCCATGGTCAAATTTCTTTTAAAAATTTTTCTCAAGTTTTGTTATACAGCTTTCAAACCGATCAAAATTGAAGCAAACAACCAACTAGAAAAATGTACCTTAGATCTTTGTAAACAACTTTCTAGAACATACGAACTCTGTAGAAACGGTTCTTAATGGCAAAATAGCAAATCAAATGCGATGTTTATCCTCTTTTCTCGGTCCCTGCTCCATAGATACTAAACCGTTCAAAATTCAAGAAAACAATGGACCACAATAATGTAGCAAAGGCATCAATAAACAACTTTCTGGAATATGCGAAATGTCTATGAACGGTTCTAAATGGTAAAAATAGCAAAAATCTTTTGAAAATATCCAATTTTTATACTTTTTCTCCGACTCTGGCCCAAAGATACGCAACCGCCCAAAAATTAAGGATACAGTCAACCACAAAAATGTGCCTAAGATTTCAATAAACAACTTTTTAGAACATATGAAGATTCTAGGAATGTTTCTTAGGGCTGAAATTCACGAACAATTAATTTTTTAACATTCCCTCTGCTCAGGTTTGGAAATAACAAACTGTTAAAAACTCAAGAAAATTTGAAAGGTTTGTTATTTACGGACCTGAACAGGAAAGAATGATCTAAAATAATCTAATTTTGAGCTTGAAAAATCGTTCCTAGAATCATCATTTCTTCTAGAAATTTGTTTGTTGAAATCTAAAGCACATTTTTGTAGTTGGGCGGTTGCGTTGTTGTTGGGCGGTTGCGTATCTTTGGACCAGAGTCGGAGAAAAAAGTATAAAAATTGGATATTTTCAAAAGATTTTTGCTATTTTTACCATTAAGAACCGTTCATAGATATTTCGCATATTCCACAAAGTTGTTTAATGAAGCCATTGCTACACTATTGTGGTTGATTGTTTTCTTGAATTTTGAACGGTTTAATATCTATGGAGCAGAAGCCGAGAAAAGATTATAAAAATCGCAATTGTTTTGCTATTTTGACCATTAAGACACGTTCCTTCAAGGTTCGTATATTCTAGAAAGATGTTTATTGAGATCTGAGGTACATTTTTGAAGTTTGTTGTTTGCTTCAAATTTGATCGGTTTGATAGCTGTATAACAAAACTTGAGAAATTTTTTTAAAGAAATTTGACCATGGCGATTTTGACCTTGCAGATGAAGTTTGATGGGTTATATGTGTTCACAATTTTTGTTCCTGAAGACAAGATCTACAACTTTGCCTCTGAGATAAATTCAAATATCCTAACGGTTTGGAAGATATAGTCCTGACTAAACGACCCTTTTTATATCAAAGCATCAAACTTTTGGAGGCCTATAACCGCGAAAGCTGATGAGATAGGGAAAAACGGCGAGACACGTGTCTTCTCATTTTTGGTGTTCTATCACACTGTGGAGTCAGAATATGGTTAATAAAGCATGACTCAAAAAATTACACACAGTGTTAGAAAAATTAAAAAAAAATATTTCTCCAACAATTTTACTGAAACCCCATCCATATTCATAGGCAAAAGTGCCGTCAGTTGCATCCCACTATCAAAAAACCTCAAAGTGAGTAAAAGTCGCGCAATTCGCATACGATTTTGATGGGCATCGGATTTCAGTAGCACCCATCAAAAGTACGTCGATATACCCCTATTTCAAATAGATTCGTCCAGAACCGCGGATGTGCCTCTACATTCTATTTTGGGTAAAACATTCATATTACTCGCGTATCTCTGTTGTTTTTAACACACCTTTTGCGAGTATTGCTGTCGCGTATAAACGATTCCGGAATTGTCAAAATATATTTTATTTTATCCGCGGTTTTAGTGTTGGATTCTTTGTTCAATTCGGCACCTAAAAAACCTAAATTCACGCGGGGTTCAAAGCAAATTGAAGCACACTTGTAAATTTTACATGCAAAATATGGTTTTTTTTTAAGACAATTTACGCATCTAATTTTCGCTTTAGACCCCAATTACTAGGATGCTGTACGGAGCACACTCATAAGATATGCATCAAACGACGTAAAATCACGAGTTCTGTAATCCGATAATCAGTTCTGAATATTGTCTTAATGCGCGTTCGGATCATTAAAAATTAAAAAAAAAACTAAATTCAGGCTTTTAAATGTCAGCATATAGTTAAGGTGGATACAGTGGATATATCGAAAATCATACTCTAGTGTGCTCTGGATATAGAACACAGTGCTTTTAAAGCAACTTTAAATGGAAGGTGCTTACACCTGACATTCATTACATTCTGAAACTAAAATGTTCATAGATGAGAAAAATCAAAAAACAAAAAAAAAAAATCGCCGGAGCGCTTTTAAATAAATCGCGATTCAAGTTGACATGCTTAAGGGTTTTTAGGTGTTCACGATATTGCTTGGAAACCACAAGTCCTATCGAAATGGGACTAAAGAAAATCTTGTAGCTATGAAAAGTCTCTACAAGATTGACGTTTATGATAATTTCGTAGGTTTTACCGTTATTGAGATATATAAGTTCAAATTGGGACAATGCATTGAATCGCGATTTAATTAAAAAGCGCTCTGTCGATTTTTATTTGTTTTTTGATTTTTCTCATCTATGAACATTGTAGTTTCAGAATCCGCAAATCCCAGGTGTAAGCACCTTCCATTTAAAGTTGCTTCAAGAGCACCGTGGGAAGGAACATTGATATCCAATACTAGCGACCGAGATGATGTAAAGACAGCACTAAACCGGTTGAATAATAATAAAGCAGCAGGAGCCGATGGTATACCATCCATCTAGGAGGAAGAACACGAACCCGACGTTTGGAATCTGAGCATCCTGTGGCCCGTGCATAAAAAGTGATATAAGATACTCGTTCCTCAGTTAAAATAGGAAAGAACCTCTCCGAAAAGTTTATTACAAAAAAAAAAGGTTTCAGACAAGGCGACATCCTTTCGTGCGACTTTCCAGCAAATCAAACTGTCTGAAATCGGTCGGAAACTCTGATGCTGCTTCCGCTTTCGGATCCAAGTTCTGAACGCATTTGGTCCAAAAGTTATATGGAGTGGTTGACATGTTTTCGGGTCGAAACTTCGGAAGAAAAGAATGTTTCTTCCGGCATTTCATTCCGAATTCGGAAGACAAGCCTTGGAAAATTCGGAAGGGAGATTCATTCTTTTCATATGAAAGTAAGAAAAATTGCTTTCGCCGATGGCTTTTTTTGACACACCAGAGACAATTTTTTTGTAACATTCTATCCGCGGGCTCTGATTTCCAATTTTTTCCTATATTTCCTGAATATTTTTTTTTTTAAATTCTCCGATTTCTCTTATATTTTCCTAGAAATTGTACCGACTTTCTATCCTTTTTCTAACAGATTTTCTAAGAAATTTTTTTGTTTTATTGTTGTCGAGAACAAAGTGATTGCTTATAAAATCCGCATATACATTTTTTTAATTTGTTCTAATTTATATTAAAATTTTCCATACATAGAGCATTAAAAGCAAATTGTCTCTGAGTGTGGTGTGTTCTGTGTTGTGTTAATATCAAAGGCGTCAAGAATTTTTTTCTGATTTTTCTTTCAGAAAATCTAAAATTTCTTGGAATATTTCCAGAATTTCTTTCCGAATTCGGGCCGATTTTCCTCACAAAATCAAAAATTTTCTCACAAAATCAAAATTTTTCCCTAATTCGGACCGATTTCTGTCAGAAAGTACAAATTTTCCCCGAATTCGGATCGAAGTCGTCGCGAAATTCTAATATTTTTGTTAGAATTTCTCTAGAAAATTATTTCCGAATTCGGTGACCATGTTTCGTTCTTTTTTTCTTGTTCGGCTTATAGGACAAATGTTCTGTAATCGAACGGATCAACCGATTCGGTACAAAATTTGGTTTTCGTAATATTTTTTTCCAAACTTAGTTTAAGTTCGAAGTTATATCGGTCCACTCCTTCCGGTACCTCCCCCACAAAAGTTTGAAAATGTTCGGAAAATTTATGCGCAAGATAACTCTTCAAGAGTGTATCCGATTTGGTCCATACTTTGTACATCGTGAAATTTCTACTAGACTAAAATGAATTTCCAATATGGACTTATTTGGTCTACTGCTTCGGGTACCTCTCACACAAAATTTCGGAAAGTTCATTTTACGATCTTCTCTCGAATCGCTCTCGTTCTTCTTCTTCTTTATTTGCCAATTCGTTTTCCGAATGTTAGCAACCAATACAATTATAAATAGATTTGTTTTAATAAATACGTATATATACAATATTTGTTTAAAGATTGCTTAGTATGTCTGCAAACGCATTTCTATCTCTAGCCTTTGATAATAGGGTTGTAGTATCTCGGATGCCCGTCCATTCTGTAATATTATCCATCCATGTTGTCTCCTTTCTTCCTCTAACAGGTCTTCCTTCTATCTTTATGTGGATTATATTTTGTAGCAATTTATATTTTTGATTTCGCATTAAATGCCCCAGGTATGCAGTCTTTCTTCTTTTTATTACTGAGATAAGTTCTCTTTCGCAGTGCATCCTTCTCAGTACATCGGTATTTGTCATATGGGCTGTCCAGGGAATTTTGAGTACTCTCCTATAAATCCATATCTCAAAAGCTTCCAGTCTTCTTATATCAGCACTTTTAATTGTCCATACTTCCGTTGCATATAATAACACTGACCAGACATATGTTTTGATAAAACGAATCTTTGTTTCAAGATTAATGTCATGACTCGTAAGTACTCTCTTGTATTTTGAAAATGCTTCTCTGGCCTGTTCAATTCTGCATCTTATTTCTTGCGAGGACTGCCACTGTTCAGTTATTGTAACTCCCAGGTATTTGAAACTTTTAACTCTGTCAACATAGGTATTGTGAATTTTTAATGTTGTATTATTGTGTTCATTCTTCTTGCTTATAACCATGAATTTGGTTTTGCGGATGTTAATTTTCAGACCGTATTTTTCGCTGTGTATTGCGAGTTTATTCACAAGGTTCTGGAGTCCAGATATGCTATGCGCCAGTAAGGTTGTATCATCAGCATATCTTATGTTGTTCAGAAATGTTCCGTTTATATGAATGCCGATTGGGATTTTGTTTATGGATTCATGAAAAATTTTTTCTGAGTAGATATTGAATAGCAAAGGTGACAATATGCACCCTTGTCTCACTCCCTTAGATATGTCAATTCTATCTGTCATTTCCCCGTCCACTTCTATTTGTGCACTTTGATGCCAATATAGACTTTTGATACAATGCACTTCTTTCTGGTCTAGGCCAATGGATATGAGGATGTCAATCAACTTATCGTGTAACACTGTATCAAAAGCTTTTTCGTAATCTATGAAGCATAGAAATACGTCTTTTTGTGCGTTTTTACATTTCTGGACCAATGTTTGTATAGAAAAAAGTGCTTCTCGGGTTCCCATACCTTCCTTAAATCCAAACTGAGATGTTCCCATGGCTTTTTCGCACTTTGAGTATATTCTGGAGTGAATTATCCGTAGAAAAATTTTTAGGGCATGGCTCATGAGACTTATAAGTCTGTGTTCGTTACAATATTTTGCGTTGCATTTTTTCGGAATGGTAATAAATGTAGATTTTAACCAGTCTTGTGGGTATCGACCTGTATCATATACATAATTAAATAATTTTGTTAAAAGTGCGATGTTTTCGTCATCTATTAATTTAAGGATTTCCGAGGGAATCTCGTCAGGGCCACAAGCTTTCCTGTCTCTCAGAGTATTTATTGCTGTTTCAACTTCTCTTCGACTGATGGGATTTCCTGTAAGAGATTGTTGAGTCCGTTGTTCAAGAGATGTTCGATTTTCATCTGTAAAAATTTGTTTTATATAATCTCTCCAAATAGTCTTCTTTTCTTCTGTATCAAACACAGGATCATTATTATCATTATATAGTACTTTTGAATGAGTTTTGCGGTATACACCAGCCATTTCTTTTAACTTTTTATGGAGATTAAAGTCGTCGTGAAGGCTTTTCAATCGTTCAATCTCCTGACATTGCTTATTTATATGATTGTTTTTTGCCATGCGTATAGCGACTTGGATTTCCCTGTTTAGTTCCCAATACAGTTCAAAGTTCTTGTTTTTATGTTTTCGTCTCTCTTCCATCATGTTGAGAATATCCTGTGTCATCCATTCCTTCTGTGTAGATTTTTTGCCGTACCCGAGGGTATTATCTGCTAGGGGTTTGAGCGTAGTCCTTAGTGCGTTCCACAAGTCGTCAATGTTTTCAGTATTTATATTTCTCCCCAACAAAAGTTCAACATTTGTGTCTAAGTGCATTTTAGGGTCTGTTCTAAGATCCTTTGGAAATGTATACCGATGCTGTTCGTTGTGGTCCTGTTTACAGCCATATTATGTTTCTTGGCATACTGGTCCCAAAGTTATGCGATGACTTACTGAAATGACTAGTGGTCGCGATATCTATCGAAAAGATATAATAATATAATTGTTCCACAAACATACCAGAAGGGACAAGGGAGACTTCTCTCATATCAATGAGTGCACCCCGATTCATATTAGCTCAATGATATGGGACCTACTGTTTATCGCCGAGTTCGAACGGCGTGTCTCCGACACCACTCGTAGAGAAGTTTTACAAGGCTGAATACTCAGGAAATGTCGCCAGCATGACATACTGAGGGGTATTTTGCCACCGTTGAAAAATGTTTGATATTGCCTGGCCGGGGAATCCAACCCACCATCTTTAGCGTGCAAGTCGGTGCACCACGGTGGCACGCGAAAAGATATGACTCCCAAAATAATATCCACCTCCATAGTGGACTAAGTCGGTCCATTCCTTCAAGTACCTCCTCCGCAACACTTTTGAACTTTAATCCCAATCCACATTTTTGTCACACAGGCTGAGGGGATATCTATGTCGGCAAAGCCGACTGATAAATTTTTAGTTGTTTCTACTAATTTCGTGCGGCTTGATAAAAGAATTTCCCAAGCCCTATACCGCGCAAGTTCTTTTACACCTGCCTCTTTGTGTGAATGCTGTCTTATTAATTAAGCAACACATGTCAAAAATAAATAAACATTTTTTATATTTCCATAAATTTGAATGATTTATTAACTTTTATTTGACGAGATGTTTATGGCTTGTGCTTTACCATATGAAGGGGAATCATCATTTCATGTTCCAAATTTCATGGCTATTATTGACGAAAACAAGACATTTAATTCATGTGTGTGTGTGTCTGTGTCGTTTTTTGTCTTTACTAATTCTATATGATTTTGAACAAAATAACCAAACAAATATTTGGCTTTTGTTATCGAACAGTATAACGAGATGAGGTATGTGGTGTAAATAATGAAAAAATCTCTTCTTTCATTTCGATGATATGTAGAAAACCCTTTGTCTCTCTGTCTGTCCGTTTAATGGATGAAACAGATAACTAAAGAAAACTGTAACACACACTCGACTAAAGAATGTACATATTTTTGTTTCACTTTCGACAATAATCGTTAATAGAGCCAATAATGATGGCGAGGCGGCGGTGGCGGCAGCAGCGACGACGACTTAAAATAGATGTTTTGAGCCCAAGAAGTGAAGAAAAGAAAGGTGATTTCTTTGTAGGAATCTTTTGCGGCAACAAGGCACCATCAATGTAATCATTGTTTATACTAATTGTATAAATATTTACAAAGGCTGTTAAATAGAATTCATTAAATGCTGAGTATTTGAAATAAAATGAAAGAAAAAAACTGGAGCAAAGGAATAGAAATCTCTCCCAGGAGAACGAATGTAGGAAAATTAGCTTTCATATTTACCGCTTAATTTGTTTATGGGTAATACAATTTCACATAAATTGGAGCAGATCAAAATCAATGATTAAGAATAGCTAAACATATTTAATGTTATGTATTTGAAAGGTAATGTATGAATACATGAAGCTTAATTAAGCCATTGAAAAAATGCCGACTGACAATCTATGAAGAAGTGGGTGTTTCTATTGTGCATAGGAAAGGAGGTAATGAGAAGGAGAAGCAAGGCTTGAAGCAAGTGCACTATAATTAATTAAATCCTCTTTTTGTTTATTACATAACGGTCATGATTAGTTTTTGGATAGACATATTTAACGCCCGTTCTCATTATAGAGCTATAAACATTTAGATTTTATTTGAAAATTGTGTGTGTTAGGGCGAAGATCATTATTCCCTACAGCACAATGTGGAAAGGGTATTATAAGTTTGTTTTTCCGAAAATTCATGTAACACCACGAAATATTCGTCGTTTATATTTTGGCGAGATAAAGCGATTTTGAGATGTGTGTCCGTCTGTCTGTCCATTAAAAATTGTAATCAAACTCCACGCCGCAATTATGGACCAATCGTCATGAAATTTTGCATGGGGTCGTGAAATGGACCCAAAACATGGGTGAAATGGAGCAAAAACAAAAAGTTTACCCAATTTTGTAGCGGCTCTGCAGTTCGCAATTATAGTCCGATCGGCGAAATTTTGAGTAATGTTTGAATTTATGACGAAGAAAGAGATTGTAATTTAACTTGGTGATCGGATAATATTTAGCCGGTTAAATGGACCAAAACTTGTGTGTAAATATTTTAAAATTTTCAATATGCATCTTATATTTTTATTTCTGGGTGGCAAACTCCGCCCACGGTAGTTATATTAAGAAGAGTAACCTTTGACCTTTCCATTGATGTCAATTGTATTGATGTACGTGACCAAATAGCAAAGTTACTGCCTAGAATGTACAAGGGTCCCACAGTTTTAACACAATCACGCCAGTTTCAACACAATCACGCCAGGGGTCGCAGGTATCGATAAATACTGATCAAATTTTGCACGAGGTATGAGTTTTGGTCAAGGAAAATGCCTATATTTTTGGATAATGATCGGTATATTTAGCGGGCGAAATTGATCATAATTTGAGAAAGAAAACATTCAAAACAAAACACGGAAACAAAACTTGAAAACCTTTGATGCTAATTATATAAATTTAGCGGTTAGAATACGAAACAACTGTCTAACATATAAGTGGGTTGCTTTATTGTTTTGTTTTGTTTGTAAAGAACTACATTTACCTTCCATGCTACAAAATATCGGAATCATGATAGTACCATTCCAAATCATCATAGAGAAATTCCAAGTTATTTTTAAGTTGATACAAATTACAAGTCCGTATGGGGTCTTGAAGTTTTTGTGCTATCTTTGGTAAGAAGTAATGAAATACCTCGAAATATTGGTCGTTTATTCATTGGTCGAAAACAATCGCCCGAAAGCTATTTGTTATGCTAACGAGGGTATATACACTTTCATACGGGCAAATTGTGCCTCATCGAAATAATAGTTTTAGACCCCAAGCATATTTGGACGAAATGTGTTTCAGACAATTTGGAGCTGATTTAGCCATGTTCGTCCGTCTGCCTGGCTGACTGGAGCGCACGATAACGCTTTGTCCAAACTTAGTTTAATTTAAGTTCGGAGATGGGTTAAATCGGTCCACTTCCTCCGGTACCTCTCAAACAAAACTTCCGAAAATTTGTGGGCACGATAACTCTTGAAGGGAGTAACCGATTTGGTCCCTACTCTGCACATCGTGAATTTTCTACTAGGCTTGGATGAGGTTCCAATATAGACCCAATCCGTTCACTCCTTCGGGTACCACCCACACAAAATTTCGGAAAAGTTCAGTCTAGGACCTGCTCTCGAATCGCTTTGATTTTTATTGTAGCAACTTCTATTCACTGTCCTCTATACAAAAGTACGAGTTTCATCAGGGGCAAGTCCATACTTCCTGAGAAAGTAGCCTGAAAGGTGCAAATAACCCCCATGACACCGTGTGTAGTTGTTGGAGCGTAAGATAACTCTTGAATGCATCGATTCGGTTCAAAATGTGGACTTCGTAATATTTTTTCCAAACTTAGTTTAAGTTCGAAGATAAGCGGTATCAGTCCACTCCTTTATGTACCTCCCCCCAAGAGTTCAAAAATGTTCGGAAAAATTGTGCTCATGATAACTCTTGATGGTAGTGACCGATTTGGTTCATACTTTACACATCCTACCATATAAATGTCAGGTTCGAATATAGAATATATATGGCCACTCCTTCGGGTACCTCCCAAAAAAATTTTGTATAAGTTGACTTTAAGAACTGCTCTGGAATCACTTTGATTTTTGTTGAAACAACTTTCATTCGCTGCCTCAATTACGACAGTAAATGTATTTTTCAGGGGCAAGTACATACTTCTTGTGAAAACAGCCCTCTATGGCACCATGTAGTGGCTGGAGAGCATGACAACTCTCGAACCAATTACTGAGTTGATCCACACTGTGCATACCGTAATATCTCTTCGAATATTAGATGAAATTCGAAGGTGGTGCTTGTAGGTCACTCCTTTTGGTACCTCCCCCACAAAAATTCGAAAATATTAGCTAAAATGGTACGCGAGATATCTCATAAACAAAGCAACCCGGTTAAAGGCCTATGCGAGGATCCCTTGTAAAATTTTACCTAGTGGTCCTGTTTAGAGCGATATCTTGTTTTTCGTATGCAAGTACATGCTTCCTGATATAATGGTCGGCAAAGCCGACTGATCCTTTTTTACTTGTTTTTATTGAAAAATGTCCGGCTGTCCATTAAAAAATAAGGAAAATTAGACTTAACATTTTCTGAACTGGCGGTGTATGTACGTGCGATACTTCCAAGATGTTGTCATGTATATACACTTATGTCTGTATTGTCGGCAGTGTTGCCGAATTTGACGATTTATCGTCATTTTGACGATTTTTTGGTCTAAAATTGAAAAATGACGTTTTGACGATTTTATGGTCCAAAATGACGATTTTTCACGTAATCCCGAATTGCATGAAATAAAACAAGATAACTATATTTTGACCAGAATTTTACGAAAGTCTTTAAGGAAAGCAATATTCCAAACTCGGTTTTATGAGCTATTTAAATGTTTTTAAACAATTTCGAGACGGATTGGTTTAATTTAGGCACATATCTGGAATAGAGGTATTTTCATAGTTTTTGCCTCATCTTTGATTTACATCAGCTGAAAATTTTCATGTAGGATTGAATGAAAATCTTCCTTAAAAATTTTTCGAGATATAATACTTCCTACCCATGTCCTCTTTAATGAGAGTTTTTGTCGATTTTCGACTGCTCATCACCCAAATGTACGTGTACCGACAAGCAAGCGATGTTTGAGCTAATCTGTCATTCTAAATGTGTGGCAATGTGTACCCAGCTTTAAATTGCTGCATTAGTACAAACTAGAAAACCACGGGGAAAACTACCATCTTCTGAAAGCTGATACTTAGCGGTACCTAAGGGGTTACCTCTACTTGTCACTTTCAAAAAAAAAAAAATAAATAAATAAATAAATAAAAAAATATTGGCTTATTTTGAAGTACAGGTAGTGTAGATTATGCTACAAAAAATCAAGAAGGGAACAATTTCTTGAGATCTGTATGTAGCATAGATACTTTAAGCGCGTTTTTCTCGAAATGGCATATTTGAAGTCGATGCCAACGATAGCTCGAAACCGATTTGACCGATCCCCACATGGTTTGGTGAGCTTATTAAATAAATAAAACGTTTTGCCTATAAGCGAGACAATTTAAAAAAATTGCCCGATTTTTTTCCAAAAAAAAAAAAACTCCTCAATTTTAATTCAATTTAATTTTTTTAAGTTTGTTTAAAATTCTTTTTCGCCTTAAGGCAAGATTAACCGAATCATCGTTGACATCGGAAAACGCTTTTACAAAAAAGGGTTTCGCAGATAGCCATTTACCACAAGACTTTGCAATATTTTTCAACAACAAAAATACCAAAAGTAGTATAAGATGTGCTCTTTCTTTCTTGATGAAAGAACTTTTTAAACAAAATTTGGTAGTTTCTTTGAAAACAATTCAAAAAATGAGTTTTTTGGTCTGCCCAACTAGGAACAACCCTTTAAGTGAGAAGAGATTGTATATTTATTGCTGTGGGTTGTACATTTTATGTTGTCAGTCTCATTGACAAACCTATCGGCTAACAAATCGCATTAAACGGTAACCAAACCTAGTTTTGGATTACGATGACGATTTTTTGACGATTTTCCAAATTTTGTTGACGATTTGACGATTTTTTTGACGATTTCCGACCAAAAACTGTCGGCAACGCTGATTGTCGGGCGACAAAAATATTACGCAATAATATTAAATAGATTCCGTGGAAAAATGGTGATGCCCAAGGGTAGTGGGGTAGGGTATCACATGATCGGCCCGTACAACTATAGCACTCTCTTACTTGTTTTAATATTAATTTTAATTAATTTCTCGTTAGAGTTGAGCAGAATTATCGTTGATTTTTTGTAATATTTTTTAATTGTAATATTTTTAATTATATTTAAATTTAAAAAAATGACCAAATATGACCTCCGCCAAATCGATTTTGAAAGTTAGCGGGGGGTCTGTATTAACAGATTGAATAGTCATTTCTTGCCACTTTTTACCCACTTTTTTTTAAAAAAGACGTTTTTGTATATTAAGATGGGAGATTTTTTTTAAAAATACCTGTTATGACTGTATGAGGTTTGGGAGTGCAGAAATACAGGTCTGTAAACTTTTTTTTTCAAAATAGGACCAACTTTTTAACGACATTTTTTAACCGATTCGGCTGAAATTTTGTATTTCTACTTCTTGGAAGAAAAGAATCCTCCGTAGCAAAAATTTTCAAAATTGTCAATGTTTTGGTTTAGACCCTATCAGGTCTTCGGAATCAGACCCTATCAGGTCTTCGACTGCGACTCCAGGCAAGTTTTTTTCACGACTCCATATTAAATTTGCTATTTCATACATCGAAATTAATATATCATCCTTGTCAATGTGGACGGCGAATGAAGACAATGACGACAATTTAACATGCAAAGAGAGATCACCATGATGTCCAAGCATTTATCTGCATATTTCATCAAAATTTTAACGCTTGTATAAGAGGTTCTGAAGTAGGCAGGCTTTGTTCGGGAATATGAGATATGAGAACAACATCTTCCTTAGATTGTTTAATGCAAATGCCAAAACTTGTAAATTTATGTAAGTGTAATCCGGATCATAAGTAAAGGGTAATCCAACTAGAGGTTCCCAATTTTTTAAAGAAAAAAAAAAAAATCCTAATTGAATGGGAAGTATTTATTACCATTTGAAAGAACATTCTTTGGTATTTATTTTTTTAAGTTTATTTTTGTCAAATGTTGGTCGCTTCTACGTCTTAGACGGTCTTCCGTAGAGTGCAATTTTCTATAAAGCGTTCTAACATTTCAACTGGTAACTGACGAATGACATGCGTTATGTTTTGCATCAAGCCCTGAATGGAAGCGGGGTTGTCCGTATACATTTTAGACTTTACATACCCCCACAGAAAAAAGTCTAACGGTGTGATATCACACTATCTTGGTCGATAATCGATCGGCCCAAGACGTGAAATAATCTGTTCATCGATGTGTTCCCTTAATAAATCCATTGATTGATGCCATGAGCGAAGTAGCGTCGTCGTGTTAAAACCGAGATCACGAGCATCATTTTCAGGCATTAAATTGTCGGTTATTTTGGTCGTCATTGGAGGTTACGTTCTCACCGACATCATTTTTGAAGAAATATGGACTGATGACGATTCTACAACATATACAACATATACATTTTAAAAGGTTTTTGAGTTTTATACCATCTATGTAGATCCTCCAAATGCATTCTTAGAGGCTGGATCATTTGCAGCATTTACTGCAGTCAGGATATGTACATATATGTAACAAAATTACTACAAAATCCCTCTAATATAGTTGACTTTATCTATTCTCAGTCATGTGGCTAAAATATTATGTAAAGTTTTCAAGCACCTAACTTCCATAAAGATTCAAAAATTAGGCCGATAAAATGTGTCCTTTAATGACAATACTGATAATACGTGGGTAATATATTTGGATCGAAGTTTAGTCCTTACCGATCAAACTTAGAAATATTAAGCATTTAAAATATTATCTCTAACATATTTTAAATGCAAAACATTTTTGGTAATGAAGGTGGTTTAGTTTCGTTTTAGTTACTGTATTTCTTTGTATGTATTCTTATCGGAACCTGACCTCCATGAAAAATTTCATGACGGTTGTTCTTTAATCTTGTCTGGAGTTTCATTAAAATATTAATGGACAGATGGACTTTGCTTACATATTTTTCATAGTTTTCTTATAAAATGAATAAAAGATTCCCAACATTTATTAATGTTCATCTCTCTACCATATAAAAATAAAATTAAAATTATTCTGATAAAATTAGAAAAAAAGAATTTTGTCCGGAGTCTGAGTCGAGGATTTTTTCAAGACTCCGACTCCAGCAAAATTTGCCAGACTCCGACTCCAGACTCCGACTCCGAAACCCTGGACCCATGGCACAATAAAGTAGAGGTAGGCCAGGTATGAATATCGCTGACAAATACAATCATGGCTTAAAACGTCAAATGGCATGGTACAATAATAAGTGAAATGGTAGAAGTATCTGCATAGCTAGCCCGTTTTACAAAAACATATGGAATTTGGAACTTCACTGTTTATATGTTAAAAGTACCAAATAAAGTAAAAATAAAAATTACCTTTGCTAAGCTCCAAAATATTGTTGCTAGAAAAGTGTTCCAAAAATAGCAAAAGTTGTACCCAAACTTATGACAGTGAAAAATGAAAAATGGCTGATCTAACATCGTGATTGCTGGCATCCGATTTGCAGATACATTTCATAATCATAATAATCTTAAAAATCGTTTGAACTTGTTTTTAATTTTAATATATAGCGTTGCAACAGAAGTGTTTTGTTGGAACGATGCATCTACCTTTATTATTCCATATGTCAAAAACAATAAAAAATGTCAACCCTGCTTTTGACATAATATACCATAATAAGAAAAAAAATTGTAATCAGCTGTTAGCTGTGGCCTACCTATAATTATTCTACCATGCCTGTACCCTATACAACGGGACCACCCTGTTCAATGAATATTGGCCGTTTTTTTGTAATTTTGTTTTATAAGGAGTCGGTGAAGTGAGTGGATTTCCCAATTGAACTTCTACCTAAGAAACGTAAAACCTATGAAAATATCATAAAGGTCTATCTTGCGGAGAATTTCCACTGCTACAACGGTTTCCAAGCATTGGCGATGTGTTCTCTCTAGACGCTTGTAAAATATATATTTAATCTACACGAATATATTTAAACTTTCCGAATTGGAATTCTCCCTAATCTTTCTTCCAGCGGGGTGGATCCGAAGATGATAGGTTGTAGCCTCCAACTGAAGCGTCATATCTTGCCTCATGACAGCACTAAAATGCAGTGCGTTACCATGATTTGTCTATATATGTCGATATTTCGCTATAGCGTCAATAAAACAACCACACTAGTTTATTTAATGATTTGGGTTTCTCTCATTAAAGTGTACCCCCTGGTATGTTATATTTCCTAGGTAAACAGTCAACCCATTGCCTTTTTAAGCATACATATCTTTTCTTTTCCGCAATTTGATTTAAAGCTTAAAAACTTTTAAAAAATATAATAAAAAATTGTGAATAACTTTACATTCTTCCTTGTCTGAAAGTGCATTTTCTCACACTCAGCCAAATATTTACATACCAAATTACAATGAAATCAAATAAAATACTTGAAATCATCGCAACACATGGCTTCTCAATTCTATTGTCCATTGAAAATCACAAACAAAAGAAAGGCTGTTAAATTGTAAAAAAAAAATCAAAACTATAGTATCATCATTTTAAGACATACTTGATTGCACGTTCGTTTCTTAAGTCTTTTGTTCTACTGAAGTATCAAATATATTGTCAGCATTCAAAATGCAACAAAACATCCGTTAGTCATCTAATCTTCCATTTACTACTAATCGATGAAAATCAAAAGTACTTCTTTTGTCGTTTCCACTGTAGCGGCTAACACCTTCTTTTCAACTTCCTGTTATGAAAATTTCCATACGAAAACAGAAAAGTAAACTTTGTGACAGGTTTTGGGTTTGGCTCTTTAGAATGTGATGAAAGAAGCGTTTTCACTTTTTTCTTCTTCATCTTTCCATTCTTTTAGTGGTTACAATCTCAAGGTACTTGACAAATTGTAGACATTTAAAAGTAATCACAACTTGAGGACAAAACCACCTATAGCCTAAAGCTCAAAAAGAAGTGAAGTTTACAATCATTGTTTGTGTAAACAAATAAACAATAGACCACTAGAGGGGAATTGTGGTGAAGCTACAAAGACAACCAGCGCAACTGTGGCATACAACATGAAAAAGAAAAAAAAAAAAAACAATGACTTGAAAATCATGATCAAGATAGCCGATGTTGATGGCATCTAGAGTAAATTGTTGATGGATTTTTGAAATTACAATATTGATATTATGGAAGAAGGGTACTTCTTAGCATTTTGAGTTTTCGCTATTTTGTAGATTTTGATGAAAATAACAACTTGTTACAGTGCACTGCAGTGGTATTTTAAATAAGAGTACATATGAAATCAAATCATCAGTGTTTTATGAGGCGAGAGTTTTAGAAATTCGTTTGTTGTCCCTACATATAGTCGAGCAATTATAACCATGTTATTGGAATAGAATTTATTATATTCTGTTCATGATGTCACTTTAATCCTATGAAGATTATTTGGCTTAAGAATACTTTGGAAAGCCAAACTTTTTTCATATCTATTCACCTTATAATAATCGCTTTGAGCCTGTTCCATAGCAGTTTTGAGAGCTTATCTAAGCTTTCTTTTACCACTGTAAACATTCGACTACTTCATATCTTCTAATTGAATTCCACCTACTCTCATAATGTCACAAAAGTAACATGTTGATTGGGTTAGACAGACACGTTCTGCCACACAATCACCTTAAAATAATCATCCACAGTTGACAGCTTGTCAGACGCCAGACAGGCACACGTTCTAACATGAAGCTGTAGTTTCAACCGATAATTGTGTTGTCTTAAAGCTATTATTTTTACCTTGTCGTCGTCTTTTTGCGGTTATACACACATATTGCAATACATACATCCATACAAATGTATATCTAATTATACGCATGATTTATGATGATTAGCACAGTTAATCTGAAATTGTCGGATTATTATTAGATGTAAGCATCTTTTGCGGTTTTATTTTATCTTTTAAGTTCTTTTGTTATTTCTATGCCGTGTGGAATATGGGTATATGATGCTGACATACATTTCGCACATCATATGTCACAAGGAATCATCACGAAATAATAAATAATGCGTTCATATGTGCGCTGTATTGGATGGATGTATTGGATCATATGTGAAACACAATTTAGATCAGCGTTGGGCATTTGAGTAAATGCAAATCCTAATAGTAGTTATTTGATAAACAGCATACATATAGTTATTTATTTATAATGCCGACACAGATATACCCTTAGCCTACGTGAATTGAAACTTTCATCTACGGACAGTCAAAAATGTGGATTAGGATTAAAGTTCAAAAGTGTTGCGTAGAGGAGGTACTTAAAGGTATGGACCGAAGTGGATCTTATTTTGGGTGTCATATATTTTCGTTAGATATTGCGTCCACTAGTCGTTTCAGTGGGTCACCGTATAACTTTTGGACCTGTATGCATGCATGGACTTTTCCACGGAAAACATAATATCGCTGTAAACAGGACCACAACGAACAGCATCGGTAAACATTTCCAAAGAATCTTCGAACAGACCCTAAACTTCACTTATACACAAAAGTTGAACTGATATGGGCCATTTTAGAAGTTAACTAAATTTGAGCAACATATTAGAAGATCCGTGCATACAATTTAAGTGACATTTTTTTAAATAATAGAGGGGGGGGGGGGGGGGGGTTGGGGTCATTACTGGAAGTTGTGGACCGGTATTGCCCATCTTCAAACTGAAATTAAGTGTGGACAAAATATGACGAAGACCACATTTTTTACCAAATCGGTTGATCATATGGTGTCATAGGTTTTTTTTTACATCTTTCGGGCTGTTTTCTCAAGAAGTATGGACTTACCCCTGAAAAAACTTTTACCATCGTTATTGAGGCAGCGAAAGCAAGTTGCTTCAACAAAAGTCAAAGTGATTCAAAAGCAGGTCTTAAAGTGAACTTATGCGAAATTTTGTGCAAAGTATGGACCAAATGATTACTTCCTTCAAAAGTTATCGTGCGCACAAATGTTCCGAACATTTTCGAACTTTCGTGGGGGAGGTACCAGAAAGAGAGGACCGGTATAACCCATCTTCGAACTTAAACTAAGTTTGACCAAAAATTACAAAAGCCAAATTTTTGACCGAATCGCCTGATCCGTTCGAGAGTTATCGTGCTCTGCAGCTCTTAAACGGATTTCGTCCGAGGTCTAAAACTATTATTTCGATGAGGCACATTTTGCCTGTATAATTATAATTATTCTCATCTGTCACATTTTTATGACATTTGGACAGAAGATTTATTCGGATGCCTTTCTCTACCTAATAAACAAACCTATCGCTAATTCATTCATATGGCTAAAAAAAACAAATCATACAAAAAAATTGTGAAAATCGGATCAGATTTCGATAAAGCTACATCGGAGATACATATACCAAAATCCGATGCGATTTCCACAACTTTTTGTACTGGTAAACACTTTCATCGTTTTGGCCATGCGGTTTTTATAGAATTTTCGTGAAAAATGCACTTTGGACCCACACAACTTACTATGGAAACAAAGGTCGCCCGGGAGGCACGGGTTAACCATAACCGATCGTCATAAAATTAAGGGGTAGGAGTTCCAATCCAACAAAAATATATATTTTTTTTGTCAGTCTAATCTACATAGCTGAATTAGTGCAGTTCTTCTTCGAATGTTAGCTCTACGCAATTGAAAAAGATTGAAAGCTGCCAGAATGCCGCCCTAAAAACTGCCTCTTTATGAAACCACTGGATCTTATGATACTGTGGAGACGACGATTTTAGAAGATGTTATCAATGCAGTACCTGCTTAGGTATTATCCGGGTGAGCATCTCTGCCACATGCTCATGAACGGGTTCCCCCAACCAGTATGTCACAGGAGATATTCATGATCTAGCCAACGGTGTAAGAGACAACTTCTATCCCAGTTGTTCGGGTAACTAGGGAATAACTAGCAATTTTGCTGGCTACTGGTAAACACCACTAGTTACCATCCAATCTACTCGCAATGTTATAGACTGGTGAATTTAACATGTGGATGTCATAGGAAGGGGTCTATTGTCTCCTCACTGCATTGCCAGTAATTCGATAATCGTGTGAAGGCAATTACCCCTTCATTGCATTACCAGTAACCAGTCCATTCGATAGTCTTCGAAAAGCCTCTTGTCCCTTCATTGCATTACCAGTAACCAGTCAATTCGATAGTCTTCGGAAAGCTACTTGTCCCTTCATTGCATTACCAGTAACCAGTCAATTCGATAGTCTTCGGAAAACCACTTGTCCCTTCATTGCCCTACCAGTAACCAGTCAATTCGATATTTTTCGGAAAGTCACTTGTCTCTTCACTTCATTACCAGTAACCAGTCAATTCGATAGTCTTTGGAAATCCACTTGTCCCTTCATTGCATTACCAGTAACCAGTCAATTCGGTAGTCAGAAATTATAGCCAAAATTACTAGTAAGTTGAAGTCAGATAAATGGGTAAATGCATATATGTATTCATTAGCCACACTTTATTTTATTGCATTGCGTGCAAAAATTTTGCAAATGACAACATAATCTTGTATATTTATGGATATGACAGGTCCATCTTGATCCTTGATACTGGAACTAGATCGTTACTACTTGATACAGCGACTTATGTTTATTTGGTCCATGGAATCTTTTTCTCGTGTGTCCTTCAGATAATTCAAAAGTTCCTGAAATAAAATGTATACCAGTTTAACGAAATGTCGCGATAATGTATTCCGTCAAGATAGATAACAATACTTACCACAGATATATTATAAATAGTCTTCTTAAATTGTTCCTCCTTTTTATGATTTAGCTCGTAACACGTTATTTTTTGGCATCTTGAGTTTTTGCACTACAAACGCATCCAAATACGTTTTTTAATTATGAATAAACAATATTGCAGAACATTTTTTATATTTTGTTAAAAAAAGAAATAATAATAATAATAATAAATAATCTGTTGTTACGATATCATAACAACATTCTGTTAAGTAGTTAATCGATTCAGGCGTTTTTATCCGCCAAGTTCATATTTAGTGAACTGGAAACTGCTATGGAATACAATCCTGAGTCCAAATTTTTTGCTTTCCTAATTTGTATAAGCCGAATTGCGCTTTAATGGGTTTTTTATCATTAACATACCCTGTTGTTGGTAAAATGTTTATATACTTTGTTTCATAAACATTTGTGCATTATGCATTTTTTCCAGTCTTTACAGTTATACGAGTATGTCTTTGAAATAACGTTGAAAAGAGATTACAAGAGAGAAACATTGTCGATTACCCTATTCATCGGTAGTCTATAAAATAGTCAATATAATACACACCGTATTACCTGTAACTAGTGAATTGACATGAAAGGCAGGAAAGCCCATTTCCAGTGGCAAAATGAGGCTATAGCCTATTTTGTGTGCCATTTTTGGATGTAAAGTAACTAGTTACTTGCCTATGTCAAAGTAGACAATTGCTATTTATTGAACAACTGGGATATCAAAGAGCCTATCAGACATGTTTTGACAGCATTCACTCTGATGCAGTTGCAGTTCCCATCGGAACAGGAGAACGGCATCTGCCAAAGCAAACACAAGTTGTTTTAGTCCAATTAAATATTGTCCCTACAAACTATATATATTCTTGATCTGCGTGCAATTCTACATCGATATAGACATGTCCGTCCGTCTGTGGAAATCACTCTAGCGTCCGAACGGATTAGGTAGGTGGATGAAATTTTGGTAAAATCTATTGTATGTACGTAGGACTTTTGGTATGGAAAACGCTCCAAATATAGTACGCGTATTAATCCCATTTGATCACAGAATCTGTTGCAATTTCGGTATTATGAAGGTTTTAGTTATTTATCACAACAAAATGCCTGAAATTATCATAGAATGGTACATGCCAATTTTCTGTATTTTGAAGAGTTTAGCCTCATTATAACACCGAAATGGCTGAAATTTGGTGCTTATTCTTCGTCGAAGGTATAACACTTTCCACCTGAAATTGGTCGGTATAAATCAACGTCTTTATATAGCCCCCATCGAACGGTACGGCCAGATTTTCGGTATTCTATTTATTCCACAGAAGTGGCTGGAATATGGTACATAGTCTTTTTCTGGGCTACTAAAATTTCCCTCAGAAATTTTTCGGTATAGGTCAACATTTTGATAGAAGGGAACCACCCTATTTTCGGTATTTTGAAAGTTTTAGGCTCATTATTTCACGAACGGCAACCTCCTAACAAATGTCGAAGAGCAAACGAAACGATGGAAGCAGCACTTCGAAGACATAAGCAACATGGACGGTGACGATTGCGTGTCTAACCACCAGCAAAACTATGGAAATCAAATGCCAGACGATTCCATTATCACAAATGCCCCCACAATATCAGAAATTGCAACAGCAATTAATAAATTGAAAAGGAACAAGGCGCCAGGAGAAGACGGCATACCACCCGAATTATTACAAGTGGACCCTACAACATCGGCAAAAATTCTACACACCCACATAAACGAGGCATGGTCCAATGAAAGGCTACCATGCTCATGGACGAAATGCACAATAATTAAACTGCCAAAGAAAGATGACCTAAAACAATGTGACAACTGGCGGGGAATCACCCTACTTAACACAGTTTACAAAATAATTGCAATCATTATAAACGAGAGATTGCAGCCTATTGAAGGAACATTACGTGATGAACAGGCCGGGTTCCGCCCACATCGTAGCTGCGGTGATCAGACAAACACCCTGCGTGTAATAATAGAGCAGTCTATAGAATGGCAAACTCCACTTTATCTCGTTTTTATAGATTTTCGAAAAGCATTCGATTCTATTAAACGAAGTGCAATTTGGTCCGCTTTGAAAAAACGGGTTCCGACGAAGATTATAAACATCATAAAGGCGATTTATAACAACGCAACATTACAAGTCAAGCACAGCAACACAATTAGCGAACCTTTCACAACCAACGCCGGGGTGAAACAAGGTTGTCCCTTATCCCCACTGCTCTTTGCGGTCGTTCTCGACGATATCATGGAGAAGATTTCTTCGAAGAAAAGAGGAATCGTTTGGACACTTCATCGTCATCTAGAGGACCTGGACTTTGCAGACGATATCTGCCTCATGTCGCATAAGTTCTTCGAGCAAAAGAGGTTGGCCTCGAAATAAACACAAAAAGTACGCATGTAATGCGCTTGAATTATTCAATGGACAACCAAATAAAAATAAACAACGAGCCACTACAATATGTGAAATCATTCTGCTACTTAGGAAATTGACGGAGGAGTAGAAGAAGACGGCAACAGTAGGCTCAATAAAGCTAGATCTGCGTTTGGCCGTCTTAACAAAACATGGAGGTCACAACATCTTTCCCTACAAACAACACTGCGCATATTTAACGCGTGCGTAAAATCTATTTTGTCATATGGGAGCGAAACCTGGCTGATTTCAAATTCAACTATCAACAGACTACAAGCATTCATTAACAAATGCTTAAGAAGAATTTGCGGCATCTTTTGGCCAAATAAAACTTCCAATGTACAACTATGGAATAAAACTAATGAAGAACCCATTAAACGCCAGATCACAAGAAGAAAGTGGAAAAAGTTCCGACAGAATTTCTAGAAAAAAAAAATTCCACCTGAAATTGTTGGTATAGGTCCATGTCTACATATAGCCCACATAGAACGGTACCTGCCGATGCATTTGGAAATTGTTTGCCCCAATATACAACGGATATGACTGAAATTTAGTATTTATACTGCCATGGGTGTATGAAATATTGCAGAAGAGAATTTTCAGCATAAGTCCATGTCTTCAAATAGCCCCCATAGATGCGTACTTCCCGATTTTCAGTCTGTTGAAAGTTGTGCCATTAACCCATATCGTACCGAGACAATTTTTATTTTATTTTTAAAAACAAAAAACAAAACACTTTTTAGGGTAATTAGGACCCACTGATGTCAAAAATCAACTCAACAAATTTTTCCGATTTTTCGTTTTCCTGAAAAGTGGTGTTCGAAATTTCGAACACTGGCGCTTAAGAAGTAAAATACTATTGATTTATTTGTGGTTTTATTGATTTACTTCACTATTTTTGTATGAAAAAAAGGTTGAAGATTGGTATTGAGACTTCTTTGGACCTACAAAACTTTTCCCCGATATGTGTCAGCACTGGTCAACGTTTTTGATTGCCCCCCATAGAACGGTACCGCCCGATTTTCGGGAGATTTCAAAGATTTAGCAGCATTATCTTACAGAAATGGCTGTAAATTAATACATAGTTAGTCTTTTTTGAGGCTACTTAACTTTTCTTCAGAAATTTGTCAGCATAGGTCCACGTTTTATATAGGCTCCGTTGAATGGTACCTAACGATTTTAGGATTTTAGCCGCACTATTTTTTTGAAAAAATTGATATTACTGTTCGAAGAATCAAACACCAAGTACGATATGGGTTAACATCCCATCGAAACGCACAAAATCGTTTAGTTGTTAAAGAGAACCGTACCTAAATTCTTCTGAGCAATATTTTTGTGGAATATTTGGATGCTGAAAAATCTCATCTTGTGGTACTTTCACTACGGTTCAAGAAATAAAGGACGAAAAGGACATGAAAGGCATTGACTTAGAAGAATGAAATATTCTACAAAAAGATTCGCCAATCGGTTTCACTGAAGACATGTCACCTCAAAACGAAGCTACAACAACACCAAACAGAGATATGGAGCTTTTGTCCAAGGTACTATAGGGAAAAAATCAAAAACTTCATCGAGCGATATCTCAGAAACTTGACGTATGGCGAAAATTTCCTTTTGGGTTCTTAGTATACTCATCAAGGGCTATCATCTCCAAAAGAAATTTTCCACCCCCCTTTTAAGCCCTACAAGTCTTTTGTCAGAAGTGGTCTTCTCACAAAAGACTTCTGATCTTCTTATCTTGCCTGTAGTGAGATGTCATCCTTGTCTTCTATTAAAGGGCCTGTTGGACTCCTATGAAGGACATTGTGGTACCTATTGGAAATTTTACTGATTACACTGTGACACGTTGGAGGTAAAAAATTCACGTTGGGAATGAAAGCCCCTATTGAGTATATTAAGAACTCCAAAGGACCCATAGCAGAAGTTTCTGAGTTATGACGTAATGATTTTTTATTGACCTCCAATAATGCTTGAGTAAGTAGCTTTATATCTTTGTTTGGCGATATTGATTCATTATTTTGAGAAGAAATATTTTCAGATAAATAGAATGAAGAATCCTTTTGTAGATTATTTTGTCCTTCTAACTTAGTTCTTTCATGTCCTTTTTCAGAAATATTCCTCTAGTAATTCATCGATCGATTTTATTTTTCAAATCTTTTTTGGCCATTTTATGCACAAAAACTTAATTTTTGTAAAGCCAAAGATTGAAATTTTGTCTTTTTCCATGCCATTTCCGTAAAATCTAATATTTTTTACAAAATCGATCGATGATGGACTAGACTTTGATGTCCTTGATAAGCCCACAAACATATATGGCAATCGGATTATTAGCTTTCGAACTGGAGTTGGCACCGCAAAACGCTTAATTGAAAACAGTGTTTCGTAGACGGTAATTTTTCACAAAACTTTTTACAGCCTGTTTATGTTTTTCGAAACCAAAATGTGTGCGCATGAAACACACCCAAACTTTAGGGCTATCATCTCCAAAAGAAATTTTCCACCCCCCTTTTAAGCCCTACAAGTCTTTTGTCAGAAGTGGTCTTCTCACAAAAGACTTCTGATCTTCTTATCTTGCCTGTAGTGAGATGTCATCCTTGTCTTCTATTAAAGGGCCTGTTGGACTCCTATGAAGGACATTGTGGTACCTATTGGAAATTTTACTGATTACACTGTGACACGTTGGAGGTAAAAAATTCACGTTGGGAATGAAAGCCCCTATTGAGTATATTAAGAACTCCAAAGGACCCATAGCAGAAGTTTCTGAGTTATGACGTAATGATTTTTTATTGACCTCCAATAATGCTTGAGTAAGTAGCTTTATATCTTTGTTTGGCGATATTGATTCATTATTTTGAGAAGAAATATTTTCAGATAAATAGAATGAAGAATCCTTTTGTAGATTATTTTGTCCTTCTAACTTAGTTCTTTCATGTCCTTTTTCAGAAATATTCCTCTAGTAATTCATCGATCGATTTTATTTTTCAAATCTTTTTTGGCCATTTTATGCCCAAAAACTTAATTTTTGTAAAGCCAAAGATTGAAATTTTGTCTTTTTCCATGCCATTTCCGTAAAATCTAATATTTTTTACAAAATCGATCGATGATGGACTAGACTTTGATGTCCTTGATAAGCCCACAAACATATATGGCAATCGGATTATTAGCTTTCGAACTGGAGTTGGCACCGCAAAACGCTTAATTGAAAACAGTGTTTCGTAGACGGTAATTTTTCACAAAACTTTTTACAGCCTGTTTATGTTTTTCGAAACCAAAATGTGTGCGCATGAAACACACCCAAACTTTAGTTTTCGAAATGTTATTCCCTTGCTTTTGCTTAAAAACAAAAAACTAATTTGAAAAACACACTCAAATTTGGTAGTGTTTCTTACTCATTCAGTTTCTTATCGACATACATAAACAGGCCCTTAATCTTTTTCAACAAAAAAATTCAGAGGGCGGATATATGTAGTTTGTAAGTCTTTCAGATGAAGGAAAAAATCTACCACAAATTTTTCGTGGTTTTCTTCGAAAAAATCATGAAAAGGGTTTGTATTAGCTTTTTTTGGACTAAGGGTCACCTCTTAAGGATCTCGAAGAACTCTAAAATGTTGGCTTATATCCATTTTAAAACCTGGTCATAAATTGCTTATAATTTTTATTGCGTGTAGTCCTTATGATTTGTATTGTCCCTTCATTTTCACATAATTATTTTCTGACGGATAAAAGTTCTCGTGTAAAAAACGGGAAAAACCGACAAATACTTTCTAACTTGTATTTTGTTGCTATTTGATGGAAGTATTATCAGTTGGAATAAACATATGTACTATCCGTGCAATAAAAGGAAGAGTCTAGCACTTTCCTAAACGAAATTAAACTAAATTCTTCACTTCAAGACAGTTCGTGGTGGAGGGTATAAAAAATTCGGCCCGGCCGAATTTAATGCCGTTCTTACTTGTTTTTTATTTTAAATTAACCTATTCTTGTTGTTATCGAAAATTTTCTTAAATTTTGCTCGGTTTTTCGGTCTGAAAGCAAAATCAATTGGTTGTTAAAGAATTACCCCTTTCACTTGTTTTAGAATGTTTAGATCTTTTGGTTTAGCAACACATTGGTCCAATATTTGTTATAGTACCCGAACTTTGTGATTTCTATATTACAATGAATATTTTATTTCTTGTTTTCAATACTGTCTATACCTACATATGTTTAAACAAGCGTGTATTTTTTCTCACCCAAGAATATAAACATTGTTCAAACAATCATAAAATTATGTTTCTACAATTGACAAAAAATCATTTCAATTGCAATTGTTACAATTGTATAACTATTGTTGTCATTGTGATAAAATGTTTCAGTTTTATTTAAACAAAACCAAAAGAAAGAAAAAAAGCTTTGACAACTCTTTTCACTTGAAACTTTTCCAAACGACGACTGCAGGTTCAGAACGCAAAAACCAACGAACTATGAAAGCTGACAACAAAACCATTTGTGGTCTTTTGACAGAACTTGTATTAGAATTACTTGTAGCGGTTTAAGAATTATTTTCTATTTTCTTTTCTTCTTCTTTCCCCTTCTCCCCATCTCGGAAAACAACAATAATTATTTGACATTAAAGTCAGTCAGTGGTGTGCCTTTTGATATTTCTGCCATGTTTTGTTGTTTACTTTTATTGTCATTATTGTTGTCATTATTATTAGCCACGACTGGCGACTGCCAATCTGCCGGTTTTGTGTTGTTGCGCTGTGCTGAGCATTGATGTCTTGTCATGTGAATTGTGGCGGACTTTTTGTTTTTGTTACAAAACAAAAACTTTTAAACAGGACTGAGAGTATGAATTAAAGACCAGACCAGAATATCTTGATACGCATAACTACTTTCACCATTAGCCATGTTTTGTTCTGAGGCAGCCAAGTACCATCATTCTGCAATGAAACGTTTGCCCCTCTTCATTGAAGTTGCAAGTTTTTATTTTCTGTTTCTGATTTTTTGTTGTTGTTATTCTTGTATTTAATGCTATCTATTACTTAGTCCATTTGCCTGTTTTTTGTCGGTGGTGTTAAAAATGACAGACACTTTTTGTTACAAATGTACTACATTTGTTGTTATCTTAAGAATCTTTTAAGTTGCTGAATGATTTCTATTGTCATCGCTCTCATAGATATTTCAAATAAAATTTTTATCGCATCTATTGCGCACCACGTAGAATGAGGTAATTAGTTTTAATATTCAAATAGTCAGAAATATGCTTTCTATAAGATTGACATCATTTCTTTTCTTATGTGCTAAAGAATATTCGGTAATATTAGGGGTTTAAAGGTTCTTATTTACGTCCAGTATGAACAGTTGATCAGTTGGACTCAGCTGCGGTAGGCTGGTACAACTTGTGTTTCATACGACGCCGGTATTCACTGTTAAAGCATAATGGTCCATAATTCAATTGAAGAATTTTTCTCTCAAAAACACCAAATTCTGCCTCATCTGCTTTTGCAAGTTCCCATGCTTCGGATCCTTACATAAGAACGGGTAGTATCATTGTTTTTACGAGAGGTGGTTTTGCTTTCAACATGTTTACTTTGACCAAAGTAGCATATCGTCACCGGAAGTGCCCGAAGATGTAACCCACATGAAAATTAAAATTCGTTTTTCTTCTACGTTTAAAAATAACGATCCTATTCAAGAAATCTAAATTCGGAAAATGAAATAACATTGAAGATATTGTTGTAACGAAGGATCTCAAATCCAAGGGTTTCCGCGGTTTTGGTTTCATTACTTACTCCCATGATTTATAATGCACAAAATGCGCGCCTTCATAAGATTTATATTCTAAAAACAATTTTTTATTTGATAATATTTTTTGCTTCTCCTATAAACTGGTGGTGTCAATATTATTCTTCTCTTTATTTCAAAACTGATGAGGTTTGTTTTATTTATGGCGGTGCCGAGGTAAAAACGTCAATAACTACTTCAAATTTGTAGTTTCGGCATCCAAAGTTGGCCTAAGTCTACCTGTGTTAATAAGTGTAAATACTTGGCAGACTCTTTTTCAATTTTTCCGAAGGCGGATGTTATGGCTCGTACGACTTTTATCACATGACGTTAATGGGCTGTCGAAAGCGGCTTTATAATCGACGAATAGGTGGTATGTGTCGTTCTGTTTTTTCATGGATTTCTCAAAGATGGGGCGTAGAGCAAAGATTTGGTCTATTGTATATTTCCGAGGTCTAAACGATGACCCGATTATTATACCCTCCACTATAGTTCGAAAGGTATAATTAAATTTGTCATTCCATTTTTAATCAACATAAAATTCTAAGTCGATACAACCATACCCGTCCGTCCGTTCATCCGCCCGTTTGACGAAATCAAGAAACAGCTCGCAATTTTTAAGATAGGGCTTTATAATTTGGTATAGACGTTTATTATACTCCTACGAAGTTTGGTATTGAAAATCGGCTTTATCCGTCTAAGTTTTGATATATGTAAACCCCATACCTCCCAATTTTCGGTATTTTGAAGGTTAATGCCTCAATATCCCACGGAAATGGCTGAAATTTGGTATTTAGAAGTCGTCAACAGTACAAAACTGTCCACCTGAAATTTTTCGGCATAGGTCCACGTCTTCATATAGCCCCCATAGAACGGTACCTCCCGATTTTTGGAATTTTGAAGGTTGTGGCCTCAATATTCCACCGAAACGGCTGAAAGTTGGTATTTAGTCTTCGTTGTGGGTATAAAACTAACTATCCACCTGAAATTTGTCGGTATAGGTCCACGTCTTCATATAGCCGCCATAAAATGGCCCCTCTCGATTTTCGGTATTTTAGCCTCATTATCACACACAAATGGCTGAAATTTGGTATTTGGTCTTCGTGGAGGTATGAAACTTTCCACCTGAAATTTGTCGGCATAGGACCATGCCTTAATGTAGTCCCCATAGACCGGAACTTCCCGATTCTCGCTATTTTGAAGGTTGTGGCCTAAATATCACACCGCAATGGCTGAAATTTGGTATTTAATCTTCTTATCGGGTAAAAAATTTCTACCTGTAATTTTTCGGTATAGGTCCTCGTCTTCATATAGAACCCTTAAAACGGTACCTCTCGATTTTCGATATTTTGAAGGTTGTGACCTCAATAACCCACTGAAATGGTATTTGTTATTTAGTTGTTTGGGGTGTACACAGCTTACCACCTGAAATTTGTATACCCTCAGCATTTGTGCTAACGAGGGTTTACACACTTTCATACGGGCAAAATATGCCTCATCGAAATAATGGCTTTAGACCCCAAGTATGTTTGGACGAAATGTGTTCCAGACAATTTGGAGTCGATTAAGCAATGTCCGTCCGTCTGTTTGTCTGGCTGGCTGAAGCGCACGATAACTCTCGAACGGATCAACCGATTCGGTACAAAATTTGGTTTTCGCAATAATTCGTCCAAACTTAGTTCAAGTTCGAAGATGGGTTATATAGGTCCACTCCTTCCGGTACCTCCCCCACAAAAGTTTGAAAATGCTCCGAAAATTTGTGCGCCCGATTACACTTGAAGGGAGTAAGTGATTTGGTCCATACTTTGGACATCGTGAAATTTCTACTAGACTTAGATGAGGTTACAATATGGACTCAATCGGTTCACTCCTTCGGGTACCTCCAGCAAAAAATTTCGGAGAAGGTCAGTTTAGGACCTGCTCTTGAATCGCTTTGGTTTTTGTTGTAACAACTTGTATTCACTGCCCGCCATACGACGGTACAAGTTTCATCAGGGGAAAGTCCATACTTCCTGAGAAAATAGCCTGAAAGGTACAAAAAAACCCCTGTGACGCCGTGTGTAGTTTTTGAAGCTAAAGATAACTCTCGAAAGGATCTGGCGATTCGGTCTATAATTTGGCCTTCGTAATATTTTGTGAAAATATAGTTTATGTTCAAAGATAAGCCATATCGGTCCAATCCTTCAGGTAACTCCCCCACAAAAGCTCAAAAATTTTCGAAAAATTGTGGGCACGATAACTCTTGATGGGAGTGAACAATTTGTTCAATACTTTACACATCCTAATATATCTACCAGATAGAGATCAGGTTCGAATATGGTCTATATTTGTTTGAAACAACTAGTATTCGCTGCCTCAGTTACGACAGTAAAAGTTTTTTCAGGGGCAAGTCCATACTTCTTGAGAAAACTGCCCGATAGTTGTTAAAAACCCCTATGGTACCATAAATAATGGCTAGAGAACTGGAACCAAATACTGCGTTCGTTCAAACTATGGATATTATAATATTTCTTCGAATATAAGATGAAATTCGAAGGTGGTGTTAAAGGTCCACTCCTTCCGGTACCTCCCCCACAAAAGTTCGAAAATATTCGCTAAAATTGTACACGCGATTTTTCATAGACGTAGCAACCGATTTGGTCCAAACTTTGGATTTCTAAATATTGTCGAAACTTAGTTTATGATCAAATTTGGACCCTATCTGTGCAATCCTTGTTTACCACCCACACAAATGTTCAACACTTTTGTATGGTTAAGGGTCTGTTCGGGGATCCTTTGGACATTTTTACAGAAGGTTTTCCTAGTGGCCCTATTTACAGCAACATTATGTTTTTCGTAGGCTAGTAAGGTAAAAAACCTATCTATCGATATCCCCGCAAATTTTTGACCTTTAATCCTATCCATACTTTTGTCGGTTCATACGTTCAAAATATAAAGTTTTTTTTGGGAAAAAAGTATTTCAATCCACACAGGCTGAGGGTATATCTCTGTCGGCAAAGCCGACCGATACTTTTTTACTTGTTGTTCAGAAAATTACTATATTTTGTTTTTTCGTTACAGAACGTTCAAAAACACAAAACACAGTTTTTTCTGAGCAAACAGGGGTCAATGTCAAAAATGACTACGAAAACGCGACAAAATCGATTAGTTGTCAATGAGAGCCGTACCTAAAGTTTTCTGAGCGACATTTTTGCAGAACATTTCGAAGCTGAAAAACGTCATCTTGTGGTACTTTTATAGCGGCTCTTAAAATAAAAGATGGAAAGGACATTGAAGAAAGCGAGTTAGAAGGTCGAAGTGCTCTACGAAAATAATCCTCATTCGATTTGACTGAAGACATGTCACTTCAAAAATAAGCTAAAACAACAGTGAACAAAGATATAACGCTAATTTCTGATGGCTTACAGGGTCTCTAGCAAAAATTTCATCACGCCGTAACGCGGAAGTTCGACTCACGGCGGATCTGTCCTTAGGGGTTCTTAATATACTCACAAAGGACTTTCATCTCCAAAAGGAATTATCTCTTCCCCAAAATTTGTGTTCACAATGCTTTTCATTGGCTTCTCTATGATTTGGCGTGGAGCGAAGGGTACCCTAAAAAGTGTATATTTTTGATCAGCATAAAATGTTTATATAACAATATCCGTCTGTCCGTCCGTTGAAATTAGGATACAGCTCGCAATTTTTAAGATAGTGCTTTAGAACTTGGTATAGACGTTTATATTACATATTGTTTGGTATTGAAAATGGCCTATATCGGTCCAAGTTTAGATATATCCTCCATAGAACGGTACCTCCCGTTTTTCGGTATTTGGAAGGTTTTAGCTTCTTTATCACACCGAAATGGCTTACATTTGGTATTTGGTCTTCGCTGGGGGTATAAAACATTCCACCTAAAATTTTTCGGTATAGGTCCATGCCTTAATATAGCCCCCATAGAACGATACCTCCCGAGTTTCGGTATTTTGTTGTTTTATGGTTGAAATTCGGTATTAAGTCTTCTTATGGGGCAAAAAAAAAAATACCGCCTGCAATTTTTCGGTATCTTGAAGGTTGTAGCCACAATACAGTACCGAACTGGCTGAAATATGATATTTAGTCTTCGTTAGGGGCCGATTTTCGGCATTTTGAAGGTTGTGGCCTGAATATCCCACCGAAATGGCTGAAATTTGGTATTTAGTCTTCGTTGTGGATATAAAACTTTCCACCTGAAATTTTTCAGAATAGGTCCGCGTCTTCATATAGGACAATAGGGAGGTATTTTCGGTATTTTGAAGGTTGCAGCCTCATTATCCCTCCGAAATTGCTGACATTTAGTGTTAGTAGAGGGTACAAATCGTTCAACCACGGCTTCATATAGGGTTTTGGAAATGGTTGGGTTTGGAAATGGCTGAATTCTTAAATGTAGTATTAGTTGTTTGTATAAAACTTTCCACCTAAGGTTTGTCGGTATAGGCTCACGCCTTCATGTAGCTCCTATAGAACAGTACCCCCACATATTAGCCACGTTGTTCAACCGAATTGATTGAAATTTTGTATTTAGTCTTCGTTGGAGTTAGAAATGTCTCGGTACAGATCAACGGTTTCTACAGCCTCCATAAAACGATACTGTCAATTTTCTTTCCTAAAGATAAAAAACATTATTACAGGTAAAAACATTCCTTGCAAAAAATTAGCTAGTATACGTCCACGTTTTGGTATAGCCCCCATATAAAGGTATTCGCATTTACGATTTGTTGAAGATTGTAGTCACAATTATCAGCCGAATTGGTTGTTAATTGGATTTTTGTGTTCCCAGAAGATAGAAAACTTACTCTTGAAAAAAAAAAACATGCATTTCGAGAACTTTTTGTCAATTTTTTGAACAGAGATGGCTATTATTTAATATTTTGGGTTACTAAAGAATACAAAACCTAAATTCGTACAATTTTACATATTGGTCCAAAGGACACTCATTGTTCCTTTTTTACTTCAATATAGTTCGTGGTGGAGGGTATAAAATGTAAAACGCAGTTCTTACTTTTTCCATTATTCCATTTAGCAGTTCACACAATACGCCTGACAGCAATTTATGTTGGATGGGCAGGAGACTTATGTCAATATAGTTGGCAAAAACCCTTCTTGTCTCATTTCATGTGCAAGGAACATAGCAAACTGAATTTCCAAAAATTGGGTATACACTCCCAAATACACAGCCAAATATTACCAATAAACTGATGCATACACCTTATTGGTATATCGCCACCCGTCTTGAGCAGTTCGGCAGGTAGCTACCTTATTGTTCTTCAGCCTTTTAGTTGCTGGTTTGACTTCACTTTGGCTATTTAATGCCGTCGCAAAGTGGTTCAGAATATTTTTATACCTGGTCAAAACACTGTAACTTTTCGAAACGGATATCTATCCTTGTAAACGCTATGGTAATCTGTTAAAATGATTCTTAAAGACATAAATGCCATCCCCTTAACCAAAAAGAATGAAATAGATTTTTCTTTCTCCAGAATTGTGCAAAAGTTACGTATTTTCCAAAATGGGGAAACATGTTTGTCTTTGGGAGCTCGCCACGCCCACGTCTTGAATTATTTTGACCTAATTTTTTGGTTTCCTTGGTTTCAATATGATTACTATCGAATCCCATATAAATATTAATGAAGAAAAAATTGGAGTTTTGGCTAGGAAAATCGTTTTCGGAACCATTGTGCGTCGCACAGTGCGAAATATGAGCACTTTAGTGGAGCTTTACTTATAACTTTTAATGTGAAGAACGTAGGTTACTAAAATTTTCCACAAATGTTTCTTATAGTTAAGGGCCGTACGTGGATAAATATGGGCCACATAGACCTGCTGTTTCCTATAACCCCCACATATCGGTGGTGACCGTTTTTACGTATTAGGTTCATTTTTCAACCGATTTTGCTGCAAATTGGTATATTGGGGTTTCAGTGGATGGAGAACATATGTACAAAATATTGTCAATATCTGATGGCGTATAGGTATAGCCCCCATTGAGAGGTACCGGCCAATATAACATATTTTAAAGATTCCAAGCACATTTACCAATCTATTTGTTTGCATTTTGGTATTTTATGTTCTCCGTAGGTAGAAAACCGTTTTGCGAAATATTATTAGTATTTTCTCGTTTTGCTATAGCCCCAATATGAGGGGGGCATCCCATTTGGGATTTTTAAATGGTGTTAAGTAAATATTGCCAAACGAGTTTGGTTTACTTTAAAATTTGTCTTCATTGAATAGAAAATATGCTAAAAACAATTCCCAAGCATCCACATACGTTAGTAAATGAAACAAATTATTTTTTTGAGATTTTTTATTTTTAATATTGTGTCATTGATATAACATAAATTTTACAAATTGAACGTTTCGACTGAGGCTATGTGTATCTTGTTACACGGTTCTGCAAATGAGTATATCACCTAAAAGCATCTGGTGCAACAATGCTTTGTTTTAGGTACTTAACGATGTCCTGAGAAAACTGCTCAAATTTGACAATTTTTTCTATAAAATGTGAATGAAATTCGCAAGAATAGTCATAAATCTATTAAAATCAACATTTCGTAGTATTGGTGAACCCATTTTGGGATAAACGAAACCAACATTGACGTCTAATGCCGGGTCTTCTATCAAATTTTCAAAAATATAGATTTATGGGTGCCACCGTGGTGCAATGGTATGCACACCCGCCTTGCACGCAGAAGGTCGGGGGTTCGATTCCCCGGCCAGTCAACATCAAACATTTTTCAACGGTGGCAAAATACCCCTCAGTAATGCTGGCGACATTTCCTGAGTATTTCAGCCTTGAAAAACTTCTCCACAAGTGGTGTCTTAAGACACGCCGTTCGGACTCGGCGATAAACAGTAGGTCCCATATCATTGAGCTAAATATGAATCGGGGTGCACTCATTGATATGAGAGAAGTCTCCCTTGTCCCGTATGGGATGTTGTGGAACAATGTTTTTTGTTGTTTTGTTTATAGATTTATGACTATTCTAATGACTTTCTGAAAAAGTCGCATATCTCGGAAACATGCAGCTAATTTTTGGTTTGTCCACAATACATTAAAAAACCTCCAAAATTAAAAAAAAAAAAAAATAATTTAGTAAAAAAGCACATTTTTGGGGAACGAATAGCAACCAAACTAAATTAGATATTACAAATCTATAAACGCCAAATAATCAAAAAATTGTCGAGAATTATAACCGCAACTATAGTCAACTAACGTACAATTTGTTTGTATCACTATATTACTTAAGCAAAGCTAGAAGCAATTTTTTAAGAAAATAAATATTATAAAACATAAGTGCAACTTTTAAGTGCATTTTTAGTTGTTTCGCGGCGTAAATCGCAAAACTGAACATGAGGCATTAGTCATGGATACTTAGCAATAGAATTCAACAAAAATCTCATTAGTTTTACGTACTTTAATTTCTGAGTAAAGTTCCCATATTTCGCACTGTGAGCCGCCCATATTCAAATGCCGGTGCGGAGTACGCTTGTGCTATATGTTGTGTTTGCGGCTTTTGAATCCCAAAATCGTTTTGGGAATTATATCCGGGCACCGAGATGCGCACTAGGGTTGTGACTTTTTGCCATTTTTTTTCTCAAAAATTATATAATAGAATTCTGAAGTGACTGTTTTCTTAAGAGAGGAATGTTAATGCTTCAATGGAAACGTACATTGTGAGGGTGATCATGCAGCAACAGGGTAAAAATAAAGTAACTTGGGGAAATTATTAAATTTTATAGAGTTTGCGAGAGAGATAAGAATAGCGAGAAGAGATAAAGCAGCTTATTTTTTGCCTTAACAAATATTTCCTAATCCATTCTGAGGTGTCGCCGTTAATGTGTTAAGTATTTCTTCCTTGGTCTCAAGCCCACTTTTGAAAACCACCATAGAGAATACTACTATTCATTTTTGTATTCTTACCAAAAACTTGATTCTACTTCCGCACAGTTTGTTATAAATGTTTCTTTATTTTTACAATATAACTTTCAAGACAACCGAAACAATAAGCTCCTACAAATAAACCTATTATTGCAGACAACTTTCATTTTTCCCGCCCGACACAAAAGAAAAACACACATCATGTTGTGCGCGCCTAGGTCATTGAATACTTGTTCTAACGCCCGTAAAATGTGTCTTTTCTTTACACCTAAAAGGCGTTAACTGGGTTAAATGTACTTAAATGTAATGAGCAAGACGGTAAAGTACTCGCATTGTTTTGAAAGACAAATAAAATTTGTTTTTCTTTCTACATTTTTTTTTGTGGGTTGTCACTAATGTGTGCTGCTACACATATCGTATCGACAAATGTGAGTTAGAGAGTATCATGCACACCACCAATGCTGGACAACTGACCTACAGAGCTTTTGACCCAACGGCCAGGGCAACGAGAGTGAAAACTTACATTTATGCGTTTCAGTCTTGCTGACTGACTGCAAGAATGTCTAAAACTTAATTTCGTTTTCATTTATTTTTTGAAAATATTTAACACTTAGCACGAAGAGGAAATTCATTAAATGCCAAATAAAGTAAAAGTGTTAATTTTTTTCGTGTTTAACATCAAAGAACCCAAAATGTAAGGGCCCACCATCTTTAAACGACCGTATGGGTCATTAGCAACATTAATGATATGGATGGATGTACGATTGTAACTTTTTGGAGTGAATGGCGTTCACCTTCTTCGTGAGAATGACCAATAAATGTTTTCTTTTTTTACGTTTTGTTCGAATTACATCCATTGATGTTTACTTTCATTCAGCAATAAAAATTCCTAACAAATTGTCTTTTGTTCACATAAAATAACTTAATTTCAGCCTTTTGCATTACGATATGTTTATGATTCTTTATGACTTCTAATGTGTAATTCTCGCTTTTATAGGTTTCCTCAGCAAATAAATCTCTTGGCAAATTAGGAAATATTAACATCATTACCCGTTTTTATAAACGCTGTTATTGGAGCATAAAAGTGCCAAAGAACTAACACTTGGAAATATTCATTATGTGAGTACATATACTTGAAAATATACAATCTATAATAGCAGTATTATTAACAACAACATTATACAATTTGAAATTTGATGTCATTGGAAACTATAGTTTGAATAACATATTGAAATGATTATTATACTTTAATACGATACATAGTATAAGCTTATAATAACAAGTTATTAACCAAAAGCCAATAATTTTTAAAATGTTCATCTAAAATCTGCACACACATAGCTTTTTTAGATCCGATATCCGCGTCCAGCATTATACTTCTAGTAAATGGATTTTAATTCAGTCATATAAAATAGAAACAAGTAAAAGAGTGCCAGTCGGCTTTGCCGGCAGAGACTCACCCTCATTCTGTGAAAAGAAACAATCACAAGAAAATGAGCAAATCCAATATTGAATTTAAAACCAAAGGTTTTCTAAGTGAAATAAGTAGATAACCTTATATGGGGGCTACACGAAATTTTTTTCTTTTGCCAACAATTTCTGGTAAGCAGACTTCTGGTTCGAAATGGCAATACACAGCTAATTCGGAAATCCTTATTTACCGTTTTTTGGGAGCTTTATCAAAAATGTAGATTGATATGACCCATTTTCGAACTTCAACCAAGTTCGCATATAGGGCTAATAGAGTTTGAATTTTTTTGTACTGAGTTCACATTTAAATGAACTTACCAATCACATTTATTCTAGAGCTCGTGTCGTCATAAAATTGGGGAAGAGTTCTTTGTTGTATATACACTAGGGTTATGACTTTTTTGCAACCTCATATCCCTGTATGATATTTTGATGAGTTTTCACATAAGATTGCATAAAATCTCAATTGTAAAGTGATTCGATAAAAAAAACTTCCGCACAAAAAGCTCAAAGACTGAAGAACTGCTTAACCGATTTTCTTGAAAATTTCAGAGAATGTACAGGGAACACCGATGAAGAAGGCTATATATTTTTCGGAGGGGGCGGGGTACCTCCTCCATGCCCTACTTTGTTAAGAACTCTATTTTAACAAAACTGACGAACGTATGGTGAGAAAATTAATTTGCGAGACAATGGCTGTTGTGTCGAACCTAGGTACTGGTTTTGGGCCCAAAGACCCGACCACGTCCACTTTTTAAATAGCTTATTTATAAAAACTGCTTAACCGATTTTCTTGAAAACTTCAGAGAATCTACTGGGGGACGCGTGGTGAAAATAGCGTATATATTTTGTTAAATATCGGAGGGGGCGGGCAACCTACCCCATGTCCTATTTTTTAAAAATGCTATTTTAACAAAATTGACGAACGTATCGGAGAGAAAATTAATTTGGGAGACAATGGTTGTTGTGTCTCCGACCCTAAGTACTGATGTGGGGCCTAAAGACCCGACCACGCCCACTTTTTTAAATAGCTTATATATAAAAAACTGCTTAACCGATTTTCGTGAAGGAGGACCCGTGGTGAAAATAGATTATATATTTTGTTGAATTACGGTTGGCGGGAAACCTCCCTCATGACCTACGATATTTTAACAAAACTGAAGAAAGTATCAGAGAGAAAAATGATTTGGGGACAATGGTGGTTGTGTCTTCGACCCTATGTACTCATTGGGACCAGACCACGCACACTTTTTAAATATCTTATATATCCAAAACTACTAAACCTGGTGAAAATAGGCTATATTTTTTGTCGAATTTCTGAGGGGACGGGGTACCTCCCCTTTGCCCTATTTTATTAAAACTCTGTCTATGCAAAACATACTAACGTATGGCTTAGAAAATAAATTTGCGAGACAACGGTGGTTGAATCTCCGAACCTAGGTACTTATTTAGGGTTTAAAGACCCGAGCATGCTCGCTATTTTAAATATGTTATACCTCTGAAAATTCTGAGCCGATTTTCTTTAAATGTACAGCGATAGCCCACCATGAACACCCGTGGTGAAAATAGGCTATATATTTTTTTGAATTTCGGAGGGGACGGGGTACCTCCCCCATGTCCTCCTTATTTTAAAACCCTTTAAGCACGCCCATTTGTTAAATACGTTATATCTCCAAAACTCCTGAACCGATTTCCATGTCATTTTCAGATGATGTACACGGATTTCCACTGCTGGAAAAAGGCTATATAAACATACGAAAGTGTCCGTTTCCCCAACCCTGGGTACATACATATTTTAGCCGTAAGACCCGACCACTCTCAATTTCTGAAATATGTTACAAATCAATGGAAATACCAGATGTTATGCATAATGAAGCTTTGGTCTTATTGGAAAGCAAGTCTTTAGATTGGTAAGCAACATATCGATAGCTATAGCTTCAACAGATATACATTATAAGATGGTGCAAGGACGACACACCGTTAAGTTGCCACTGGACATTCTTTTGATTAAATTGCACACATGCAATATTAAATAGAAGTTATCATCAGGAACGAATGTACGATGCCACATAAAAATTCCCAAGAAGCTTTAGAACGATTCTTGAAGGATTTAAGAGCAATTCACATTTAGATTTCAGACAAACACTGCCATTTATACTATTCCAGCAGATGAAATAAATGCATGCCTCAAGTCATCAGTCAACATACCGCCAACATTTCATATAGACACCAACATTACTGATGATGTTTTATTTATAGTCACTTGCAGTTCCCGACTAATTTTGCGACGCAAGAACAATATAATTTACGTAAGAAAATGTAACGTAAAACTGTTTCAAGGGCCAGCAACGCGGACCGGGCCGGCTAGTATTATATATAACTTTATTTCATATATCATAAAAGTGGTTTGTGCTGCACCTTTTTAAAATTTAAATGGATTAAAAGTTATTTTGGTCGTTAATAGGCAAAAGGTCATTCATTCGTGCAAAAGGAAATAATTTTTGAAAAAAAAATATTTTTCATTTCATAGAATTTTTCCTCAAAAAAAAAAAAAAAAAAAAAAAAAAAAAACAGTTTTTATTGAACTTGCATTGGTCTCCGTTTATTTCAAATCTGTAGTGAAATTCTGTAACTCATTTTTTGAGTTACCTAAAAAAACCGGTAACATTAAAACGCAAAATTATGAATGAAAAATTCAAATAAAAGTGGACAACACTCTTGCTATCGGTAGAACTTTACGACTACTTTGTATTCGTCGCTAACTTACCGAAAATTATCGTTAACTTCCGAAATTAGTAGCATTTTAATTTTACCGATTTGTGTCGGTAACTCAAAAAATTAGATAGAGAATCGCACTACTGGTAACTCATTTTTAACACAGTTGCAGTTGACCAATCGAACTGAAACTTTGCACACTTTTCAGATTTGGATGACAACACATGAATATGAAACCAAATCCAATATGGGTCCATTTTTGCCTATAGCCCCCATAAAGCGGTACCACCCGATTTAGTTTAAATCTAGTAAATCATTTTTAACGCAGTTGAAGTTGACCAATCGAACTGAAACTTTGCACACTTTTCAGGTTTGGATACATGAATATGGGCCCATTTTTTCCTACAGCCCACATATAGCGGTACCACCCGATTTCAGTTATTTTGAGTATTTTATCTTAATTTTTGCCCGAATTAGCTGTCAATTGGCATTTGGGATTTCCAATGATACAGACATTTCCCCACCAAAAATTGTGAACATAATCCAGGTTTTGCTATAACCCCCTTATAGCGGTTCCACCCGATTTCAAGTATTATGAGGATTTTATCTTCATTTTTAGGCCGAATTGGCTGTAGCTTGGCATTTGGAGTTCCCAATGGTACAGAAACTTCCCCACAAAAAATTATGAACATAAGTCCAGGTTTTGGTATAGCCTTTATATAACGGTACTGCACGATTTCAGGCATTTTAAAGTTTTTATCTAAATTTTCGGCCTGAATTGACTATAATTTAGTTCTCAGTGGTCAAAAAAAATGTATTTACTAAAAAGTTAAAAATAAAAAATAATTTAAAAAATTAAGTTTCGGTGTTTTATTTAGAAATGCACTTTAAACTAGAAAATAATTTGTCGCTTAGCCTCAATAAATATATTCTTTCTCATGATGGAATCTCTCAAATAAAACGCTTGCATTTAAATTATGAATGGAGGCAAAATTAAAAAGTGCATTTCTAAATAAAACACAGAAACTTAATTTTTATACCCTACACCACTATGTGGAGAGGGTATTATAAGTTGGTTTTGGCCAAAAAGTTTGTAACGCATCGAAATAATGGTCGTAGACCCATACATATATATTCCAAAATGAATGTCTCGACGAGCTGAGTCGATCTGGCTATGTGTGTCCGTCCGTCAGTCCGTCCGTCTGTCTGTCTGTCCGTCTGTCCATCTAAACCTTGTAATCACGCTACAGGTCGCAATTTTGATCGGATCGTCACGAAATTTTGGATGTCGATGGGGGTCCCGGAGGGGAAGAAGCCTATTGATTTTGGTGATGGTCGGATAATATTCAGGGGTCGGAATGGGCAAACACTTATTTGGAGAAAGGTCAACGTTTTATTTCAAAGCCAATATCTTTGTTTCTTTAAGAGGTCTATCAAAAGCAAAGAAAAGTAGAAAATATCACCTTTACAACGATGTAAAGTAGGTTGTCGTAGGTGGTCAAATAGCAGAGATATGGCAATAGTCGATAATGCATCCCATTTTCCGATTTTTTGTAATCACGTTACAGGTCGCAATTTTGATCGGATCGTCACGAAATTTTAGGGGTTAATGGGGGTCCCATAGAGGAAGAAGCCTATTGATTTTGGTGATAATATTTAGGGGTCGGAATGGGGAAAACTCATTTGGAGACAAATTCAAAGTTTTATTCTTTGTGAATATATTGGCTTCTAGTAGGGGTATTCCAACGGCAAAGCCTGTCAATGGAAGAAGAAAATATTACCTTAACATTGGTGTAAAGCAGGTTGGCGAAGGTGGTCAAACAAGGGAGATACCACAATAGTCGGTAATGCATCCAATTCTTCAATTTTTTTTGCAATCAAGCTACAGGTCGTAATTTTGATCAGATGGTCACGAAATTTTTGTTGCTTATGGAGGTCCCAGAGAGAAAGAGGTATATTATTTTTGGTGGTAGCCGGTTTATTTTCCCTAAAAGAAATTATTACCATTGAAAAGCTTATGCACAAGGGTAGTGGTGTAGGGTATCACATGGTCGGCCCCGTCCCGACTATAGCCTATGCTCACTTGTTTTTAATTATTTTTATACCCTCCACCATAGTATGGAGGGTATATTAAGTTTGTCATTCCGTTTGTAACACATCGAACTAATCATTTGCGACCCTATAAAGTATATATATTCTTGATCAGGATAAACTTCTAAGACGATCTAGCCATGTCCGTCTGTCCGTCCGTCTGTCCGTCTGTTGTAATCACTCTAGCGTCCGCAATAATTGAGATAGAGTGCTGAAATTTTGCACCCGAGGGTTTTTTTTCCATAGGCAGGACAAGTCCGAAGATGGGCTATATCGGTCCACTCTTTGGTATAGCCCCCATATAACGGTACCTCCGGATTTGAGGTATTTTGACGTTCTTCGCCACATTTGCAGACCAAATTAGCTATAATTTGGCACTTAGGGTTCCTAGTGATCAACAAACTTATATCCCAAAGGATATGGGCATAGGTTCATGTTTTGGTATAGTTCCCATATAACGTTACCTCCCGATTTTCGGTATTTTGAGAATTTTAGCCACAATTTTTTACCGAACTATCTGCAATTTGACATTTGAGGTTCTCAATGCTCGTGAAACATCTCCACGAAACATCGTCAACATAGGTCCATGTTTTGGTATAGACTCCATATATTGGTACCTCCCGATTTTCGGTATTTTGAGAATTTTAGCCACAATTTGTAACCGAACTATCTGCAATTTGACATTTGAGGTTTTCAGTGGTCATGAAACATCTCCACTAAACATCGTCAACATATGTCCATGTTTTGGTATGGGCCTCCTTATAACCGTACCTCCCGATTTTCGGTATTTTGAGAATTTTTGCTACAATTTTTAACCGAACTAGCTGTAATTTGCCATTTAAGGTTCTCAGTGGTCACGAAACATCTCCACCAAACATCGTCAACATAGGTCCATGTTTTGGTATAGCCCCCGATATAACGGTACCTCCCGATTTTCGGTATTTTGAGAATTTTAGCTGCAGTTTTTAACCGAACTAGCTGTAATGATCGGTATTTTGAGAATTTAGCTACAATTTTGTCTATTCAAAAATAATCGTCAATATAGGTCCATGTTTTGGTATATCCCCCCATATAACTGTACCTCCCGATTTTCGGGAATTTTCAGTGGTCAAGAAATTTCTTCACCAAAATTCGTCAACATGGGTCCATTTTTGAGGGTCTACATTGTTTTGATGAAACTACCCTCAATTTGACTCTTGAAGTTCCCTGCAGCTATAAAACTTTTCCGCCAAAAAATTTAAAGATAGGTTGACTCTTTGATATAGCCCAGTCGGTGGTACCTTTCACCTAGCTGAACACTTTTTTTTGATTAGATTAGGGTACGGAAAATTCCTGGGGCACGGAAAATTCCTCTTGGGGAAGAAAGGCCTTGGTGAGTATATTATGAACCCCGAAGGACAGATCCGCCGTGAGTCGAACTTCCGCGTTATGGCGCCATCAGGAATTAGCGTTACATCTTTGTTCACTGTTGCTTAAGTGCTCTACAAAAACAACAAACAACGTTATAATGCTAATTCATGATGGTTTACAGGGTCTCTTGCAAAAACTTCATCACGCCATAACGCGGAAGTTCGACTCACGGCGCATCTGTCCTTCGGGGTTTTTAATATACACACACCAAGGGCTTTCATCTCCAACAGGAATTATTTCTGCCCCAACATTTGTGTTCACAGTGTAATTTAAGCAATAGTGGAAGGCAGTTTTCGACAATGGATAGACTCCCCATTGTCGAAAAGTTGTTCCATCTAAAATTGTGAAAGGCCCCTAATTATTCCATTTTAATTAACACTATTTTATGGTGGAGGGTATAAAAAGTTCGGCCCAGCCGAACTTAACGACTTTTTACTTGTTTATTATAAAATTTATAATAAAATGGAATGAATATTATTTTAGGCAGTAATAGCCAGAGCTCCGACTTGCTCGTTTTTACTCGCGAGTGGGAGTACTCGAAAAGTGCGAGTTTTAAAAGAAGTTTGGCCATTTCCGTCCGTCTTTCTGGCTGCCTGGACCGCACGATAACTCTCGAACAGAACAACCAATTCGTAATATTTGGCCAAGCTTAGTTTAAGTTCGAAAATGGGTTATATCTGTCCACTCCCTCCGGTACCTCCCCCACGAAAGTTCGAAAATGTTCGGAAAACTCTTGAAGGGAGTAACCAATTTGGTCCATCGTGAAGTTTCTACCAGACTTTGATGAAGTTCCAATATGGACTCAATTGGTGTACAGGTACATCGCACAAAAAATTTTAGAAAAGTTCAGTTTAGGACTTGCTCTCGAATCGCTTTGATTTTTGTTGTAAAAACTTGTATTCACTGTCCCCATACGACGGTGCAACTTTCAGCAGAGGCCAAAACCCCTATCACACTGTGTGTAGTGGTTAGAGCGCAAGATAACTCTCGAACGGATCTGCCGATTGGGTCCAAAATTTGGTCTTCGTAATATTTTGTTCAAACTTAGTTTATGTTCGAATATAAGCCACATCGGTCCACTCATTCAGGTACCTCTCCCACAAAAGTTCAAAAATGTTCGGAAAAATTGTGCGCACGATAACTCTTAAAGCGAGTTGCCGATTTGGTCCATACTTTACATATCCTAATATATCTACCAGATATAGATCAGGTACGAATATGGACTATACTTGTCCACGCATTCGGGTAGCACACACAAAATTTCAATAAGGTCACTTTAAGACCTGCTCTCGAATCACTTTGATTTTTGTTGAAGCAACTTGCATTCTCTGCCTCCATTACAACGGTAAAAGTTTTTTCCATGGGACACGTTCGCTAACTCTCGCGCTGATCAACCGATTTGGTCCAAAATTTGGTCTTCGTCATATTTTGTCCAAACTTAGTTGCGGTTTGAAGATGGGCAATTCCGGTCCACAACTTCCGGTACTTTCCTCCAATATTTAAAAATGTCACTAAAGTGGTATGCACGATATCTCTTGAACGGGGCAACCAATTTGGTCTAAACTTTGGATCTCCCAATATGTATTTTGTCCAAAGTTAGTTTAATTTCTAATGTGGCTCATATCGGCCCTCTTCTTAGGGTACCATCCCCAAAAAAGTTCAACATTGTGTCTAAGTGCAGTTTAGGGTCTGTTCGAAGATCCTTTGGAAATGTATACCGATGCTGTTCGCTGTGGTCCTGTTTACAGCGACATTATGTTTTCCGTGGACAATTCCATGCTTCCAAAAGTTATACGATGACCTACTGAAATTACAAGTGGGCGCGATATCCATCGAAAAGATATGACTGCTAAAATAAGAATCTCTTCCTGAAGGACTATGTAGGTCTATTCATTTAAGTACCTCCTCCGAAACACTTTTGTACTTTAATCCTAATCCTCATTTTTGTCGGTAAGTTTAAATGTCCGGAAAGGGCCACAAAATTCTGAAAAAGGCCCCAAATAGATTCGACCTGTCCATAGTTGAAAGTTTCAATTAATATAGGCTCAGCGTATATCTCTGTCAGCAAGCCGACTGATACTTTTTCACTTTTTTCATAATTTTTTAAAAAGTATCCAAAAATATAGGTTTCAAAAAGGTACCCCTACCATCGAGGGGGAATAATTTTTTCAACGGAAGATTTGTTTTTATTTGCTGACAGATCAGATTTAACATATATACGAGGGACACAAAAAAAATTTTGGCATAGGCAACACGCAGTGTCGCCAGGCGTCATTTGACAATTGTTTTAGAAAGTTTGACAGTTGAGTTAATGTATTGATTGTCAAAAACCCAAAACTTGCCTGTGTGACGTAGGCGTCCAGACAACTTCAAAAACAGTTGTAAAATTATGAATGAAAATTATCGATTCCTTTTCGTTTTCCATTCACATATTTTGTTTTTGTACATATTTTTTTGTTTTCAGCACATTTGAATTATCATCCCACTTCTTTTTCACAAAAATGTCAAAAATTTGTCGACCCGACTATCTGTGAAAAAATTATGGACAGCTGGGAGACACACGACAAATGTATGTATGTGTTAGTAAATCAGAGTTGTATTTGAAGACAAACTGTCTGGTGTAAACGCCTAGTAAGCGTACTCTGGACAGCTTGATATACGACCATGTGTTGGGTTGTTTACAATGACTTGAAAAAATCACTTTGCAAAAAAATGGAATTTAATTGTGAACATTTTCGACCGATGATTTTTCAACATTTTCGACGCGGATAATCACGACAAAAGTGCACCGATCAAATTAAATCTTATTATGTCGATAAAGGATCATCCTATAGCACTATGAAAAATTTGTTTAATGAATTCAATCGTGGCCCGACACTCGCCAAAAAACTAAGGTTTAAGAGTCGCCCAAAACCGGACGTTCTGCCGAAAAAACTTAAGCCGTGCGTGAACGGATAATGCAAGATCGCCATGTCATATACCGTGAGATAGAGTCACCTTTGGGCATTTCTTCCACCAACTAACATTTGATATTGCATGAACACCTGGCCTCAAAAATGGATTTTTCTCGTTAGATCCAGCAAAATTGATCAATCGCTCTAAAAAGGATTGGTGCAAAGAAAATGTGAATAAAAACAATCGCGGTACTTCAAAAGACATTTATAAGATCGTCACAGACGAAAAATCTTGGATCTATGCTTAGGAGCCCGAAACAAAACAGGAATCGACCGTTTGGGTCTTCGAAAGCGAGCCAAATCCAACGAAAGTAATTCAAGGAAGAAGACCTTCAAAGCAAATTGTTGCCTGTTTCTTCACCAAAACTCACCGTGTGGCGACTATACGTCTTCAGAAATATAGGACGGTTAATTCTGAGTGTTACACTACAATTTGTTTGCCTTAAGTCTCATGAGAAATTCGAAAAACGAACAAGAGAAGACGAATCGTTTTGCATCATGACAATGCGAGCTCTCATTCATCGATTCAAACCAGAGCCTGTTTGACCAAACAAAACGTGGAATTGATGGGTCATGCGCCGTGAAGTCCTGACTAGGGATCCGATGTCTTCATTTGATTACAGCACATCAAGAAAAAAAGCGTGGTCAAAGATTTTCGTCGCCAGAAGGTGCTGTAAAAGCGTATGGAGGTGTCTCAATCAAGTCACTCTAAACAACCCATCACATGGTCGTATGTCAAACTGTCCTGAGTACGCTTAGGCTAAAAACTGCCAAACTTTCCAAAAAACATGTGAAATGACGTGTGGAGACACTGCGTATTGCCAGAAGCTTTTTTAGTGCCCCTCGTATACCAACAAATGTTTAAATTTTTACCTTTTTCATCCAAAATACTTTTTTTAAGGAAAGTGGTTTTACTTTTCGAAAAATCGAACACCAAGTACGAAATGGGTTAAAAACTGTTCGAGAATAGCAATGTCCTGATAACAAAGATACATTTTTCTTGGCATCATCCCAAATTTAAAATTGGTTGCCATTATGTACAGTTAAGGCCTAAATATTTGCTCTTAAATGGGGGTTCGATCCCAACATAGCCCATTCTTACTTGCTTATAGCTTTTATTAAATTATCCACTACAAGCAACTCCATAATAATCAATTCCGAAAAACTACACCGAATTTTTCTATAGAATTCTTTCATATGTCTCCAATCAAGATAATAAATCGATAATTATGCGATGGCAAAGAAACAGTTGAAAAATTCCTTTCACCATTTCCCTGGCACTCTAAATGCTATTATTTTGCGTTCGCCCAAGAATTCGTTGTGTTTTAAATAAAGTTATTTTACCAAAATATGTGTAGAAATTAATGTAATATGCCAAAATCAGTGATTAAGGGCATTTAATTGCACTTATTGTGGACATTATGTGGTGGAGGCCAATCTACCATTATGTGCTGTTTAAAATGCACACCCAAAAAAAGGTTGCACATTTGTAGCGCATTATGGAAGCAACGGATGAATTTTGAAAAATTAATGCAACTCACAGTGACTAGCATCAGTCTTAAATTGAGGTCTTCATGGACTGGGATATAACTGGAAGAAAACCTTTTCGTTTTATTGTCATAACTAATCACTGACCAAAGAAGCCCGTCAAAGATCTACTTATAAAGCATTGAAATTGGTCAACAATCAAATATCGAGAAAACCTTTTCGTTAGTCGCAGTAATTTTTGGAATATATAAAAGTGTTTTTGATTAAATTGTTTTCCCACAGTAATATAATTTAAATTATTTTGTTTCGTTTTGCATTTAATCACAGTGTATTATTTTCAATTCCGCTTGTCTTTGAACCTCAATTTAGCCATAGGCTTATTGAATGTTGTTCTTATGTTCAACAAGTTTTATATTTTCGGATATTATTGCAATGGCAACATGACAGTCGATTGATAAAGGAATTTTAAAATGTCCTAAATTGGCCTTAAAGCTTGAATGCATATGTTGCATTGTTGTTGTCAGTCGTTGGACGAAGGGAACCTTAAATTGTTTGTGTTTTGACACAACCGAAACAAAGCAACACCTTTCTTCGTTCAAACAGTGGGGAGTTAATGCTTAATTTTATTTATTACCATGAAATTCTTAAAATCACTTCACTGTCTCTCGAATATTCTGCCCAATTCTGTGTAGGTTTTTTTTTTGACATTTCACGGAATTTTGCCAAAACAAAATGTTGACTTACTGCTTAACCCAAATTTGTCGGTCATACATGTGTAAAGATTCTTTTTTGGTACAATAACTCAATATACATACAGGTATGCCCGTTATGGTAAAGTAGAGGCAGCTTCCACAGGTCCAGCATCTTTTTTTGGTATTTACAGTTTTCTTGCATTTTAGGGTACTTTTACTTTGTGCAGATTTGTTCTCTTCTTTCTCTGGTTATTAATTATTTAATGTTACCGCTTTTTCTTCCTACTTTTACAGTTTTGCGGATAAGTTGGCATGTAATGGACTCTGTTTCTTTTTTATTGGCATCTTCATGCCCATTGCATTAGTGAAATTGTTTAATTTATTTACACTTCTTTTTGGTGAAACAAATACTGCTACAAATCAGTTTGATACAAATCAGGGATTCGTAATTGTGTAAAGTATTTACCTAAAAAAGGCGTCACTTATCTCGGCCGGTTAATCAAAACACATGTTCTTAATTGAAAATAATTTTCAGTTGAAATTTTCGCCAAAGATGTTATGGCTGAAATTTTTGAAATTACAAGTTAATGGAGGCTAATGGTTGTTTTTTAATTAAAATTTATAAGCCAAGTGATAACAATTTTTCTTCTTTTTTAAAAGAAGATAAGTGTAAATATTCCACAGAAGATTGCTATCAGAAAATTGAAAAATATGATATATACATCCATCAGTTTTAATTATTTGTCGCTTCTTTTTAGCGGCAAAGAACCTTTGATGGTTTCTTTTGGCGTTCAAAGACAGGAAATACTCAAATTTCAACAAACCTAAAAAATAAATGTTACCTCTTCTTTGTTAGACACCTTTGCAATTGTAATCACAACTTAACAAAACAAATAAAATTGGGGGTCTCAAAATACCAATAAATCATGAATATAATACAATAAACATATAATCAATAACTTATGAGTATTATTAAATTAACTACACTCCCACACAAATTTAGTGTCATTTGTTTATATGGAATTTCCTTATATATTTTTCAATCATTATGGACAAAATCGGAAACAAACGATTTCAAGTTACGTTATTTATTTATCATCCATTTTAAGATTAAACTGATTTTTAAGATTTGCTTTAAACCACACAATACTAAATACAAACTTGGCGATTTCTCATATTTTTTCTAATCAATTATTTCCCTAAATGTTAAACTAATTTGTTAAACTATCGGAACACAAATTAAAACATGTCACTCAACTTCTTCACTGTTCAATAAACAATTAATTATATCTTAATAACAATTTTTCTAAAAGTGCCCCCACACATTGTTGAGCTATTGTTTCCAGTAGAACCATAATTATTTATTCTATAGCAATCTGTGATTGATTTATTACTTAATCATAGATCATTTAATGAGCAAAATAACTTATATGCCGGTAAGTTCTTCTTATTAATAATCGATTTCTTCAACTTGTTAATATTGATTTGACAATTGAGGCGCTCAGCGCCAAAACGGCCTAACCCACATAGAAATGGTTCTGAGAAAAACGAAGTTGAAAGAAAACATGTTTTTAAAATATTTTTATAATTTTTTTATTAATCATAAATACATATTAGTTGTAATGTTTGTTTTAGGTTAATCATTAGGTATTAGTTTACATAGATAAAGACTGTTTTAATCAGTTAATAAAAAATTTAAGTGGCTTAGGCCGTTTTGGCATCCATTTAAAAAAAAATATATTGATAGGAACTGAGGGTTAGGCCATTTTGTCTCCATTTATTAAAATAAAAGTTATGCAGATGAATAATAAAAATAACTGTGAGCGTTTTAATTGATACATATTAATAAAAATGATTGGTCTTCTTCCTGGATATCTTCATCTTCGGCTCTCGAATTTGTTTTTAAATTATTATAAAATGCATGATTTACCCTTTGAGTTTCTGTAAATCCTTAAACTTTGCAGCTTTAATGAATCTTCCTCCCGGATAAAGCGGTTCCAATTCAAAATTTACGTACTTGCTGGAGTTCCTTTTTGAAATATTAACTTCTTGAAATAAAACATTTATGTTATTTGAATATTTGTATTGAATTATAAATGGCTTCGCATTTTGGAATCGAAGGCGCTGAGTCTTAAGCCATTCAACTTTTGAAGTCTTGCCTTCGGAGATTTTTCCAGCGTACGTAAAAATACTTTAAATAACATTTCCAATCGTTTCGTTTCGTATTTTCAATAGGAACGATACAAAACCAAACATAACCCACGTTGGCCGAGCTCGCTGTTTAGTTTTGTTTTGTTTACATTCGTGAGTGCAAACAAAACGAAAAGCGAAAAGTACTCAACTCCACACGAGCAGATAGAAAACGGAATAGTACTAAACACATGTGAACAAATCAAAAACGTTTGGTGGTTGATAAAATTCACTGTGGTATGCTGATGCTAACTTATAGGGTTGTTAAGCAATCACATGTGCGTGTGGCTGAGTGTGTCATTGACAATACGCACGGGAAACGTTTCACAAAAATACTTTTTGTTTCGGTGGTGAATGAAACAACTCAGCAAAGCATAGCCGAAGTTACAATTCAGCAATGGTACGGTTTCTATCTTTTTACGTTGAAAAGTTTGTGTTTTTGTTTTGGTTGTGAGAATGAAACGATTCAGAGAAGCTGACAAGTTTGTGGCTTTGTGTGATTGGTACGGGAATCGTTTTGTTTGTTTCCGTTCATTGGATTTTTCTGTTTGATACAAGTTTCTCAAGGAGGATTACACGATTCCAAATCATCAGGCGTAAAAGTGAGTTATAATATTTTTTTCCTTTTCAAGGAGACCAAAATCTTGATCGCATGGTAGGCATGAATGGCCAGACACTAAAAATTTGTGGTCTATCCGTTCCACACAGAAAGCCGAATTATTGACCATGTATGTGCAAATAGTGTTCATTCTTATGTTACGGTTTTGGCTACCACATTGATCGCGATACATTATTAACTTTTTACATTCTACATTGACGCCAGGGCGTAAGTCAACTTTATTACATAACCTTTGGTTTTTGAGTAGATTGAGTAGAATAATTTAAACTTAAACACTGTAACAATTTTGTTTTGTTTCCAAATATATTCACAACTCATCGATGGGTCTAATTTTATGATGATGTCGATTTTCATGATCCTTTATAATGTAAACATGTAGTACATTTAATACTCTATAAGAAGGCCTTGTAGTTTCCCTTTCAAAAACTTTTGGTCTTGGTTCAATAAGAAAGCCTTTGATCCTCCATAAGAAGACCTTTTGTTCTTCTTAAGAATAAGAGCATGGGCGTAGCCTGGAATAGCTAGGGAAGGGCAGCTGCCCACCCCTAGATCCTATAAAACAGTTCATTTGTATGTAAAAAATTATAAATATTACGAAAAAACAAGCATTGAAGAAACAAGCAAAATGAATTTTCTTCTGTTTCCAATTTTGAAACAAATTCTAATACAGTTTCGACTGTAGCCAATCAAAAACCAAACGGCCGAGAATGTGTGAATCCTCGGAAAAGTCATCAGCCTCAAATCAGGAATCTGAGAACCGTTTTGCTTTGCTTGGGGATATCCTTGGGGATATCCTCTTGGAGCCATCTATTCCTAGAGCTCAACATTCTCAACCCACTTCTGAAGTCAATCCCAATATAGAAACTACAGCCGCTCCTAGATATGAAACCGGTAAATAGTCTTAAAGCATTTTGTCCTCCCATTTTCCTTTTCAATGTAAATGTGACAGATCTTATTCAAACCTTGAAATCTAAAAATGTAGTCTTTAGGATTGTAAATAATAGTCAAAAGAAGTGTATATTGTATATTAAAGAACCATCCGTACATTCCGAGATGATTCAGCTACTAAAATACAAAGAAATTCCATCATACACGTATACCCCTAAAAAACTTAAACGTAAAAGATTAGTTTTAAGGGGGCTTTATCATAGAACAGATTTAGATGATATCAAGAAATACATTGATGCTAGGGTGCTAGTGGATGATGTCACGAAATTTTCGACTGACTTATGCGCATCTTTATATGCTGTGCAGTTTTTTCTGTATCGTTTTCATTTCCGCGTAGTTATTTTCCTCTGTTGGCCACTACACTAGGGCTCAAGAAGTGAGCATCGCTCTAATTATGTTGGTGCACATCCATAGCACACATTTTATGCTTGTTGAGCAGAGTTCCTACATTTTCGTTATATTTAGCAATATTACACAGTGTGGCATTGGTTCCACGCCGAAGTTATCTAGAGCTTGTTCAATTGCTTAGGTATTGACGCTGTTGAAAGCATCTTTTATATCCAGAAAGGCGGTTAGGTGCACTGTTTGTACTCTAAAGACTTTGCAATAGTCCTGACAACTTTGTTTTGGGCTGTGTCTGTCGAACGCCTTTAAGTTAAGAATATTGACTGGAAGATTTGTTATTTGAAATATCTATCTTTTCTCGAATATGCAGGTCTATGAGCCTTTCTAGCGTTTTAAGCATATTCACAACTGATATTTTTTTTTGTATTTGTGGCGTTGCCTATGTAGACGAATACTTTAACTGCCCCAGAATTTGACGTCTAGGGCGTCAATACCTTGCTTGTTAACTTGCTTTTGTTGGTTTTTATTGCCACCCCCACTTTAGCAGATTCTCCTTCGATCTTCTTAAATGTATCAGTTACTTCTTTTTCTAATCGACCAATGACGTCAATGTCGTCAGCATAAAAAAGTAGCATGTGGCTATTGTTGTATATTGTGCAATTTTTTAATATCTGCATCTTGTATAACCTTTTCCCAGCAGAATGTTCTATAGGTCACACGAAAGGCTGTCTCCTTGCCTGAAAGTTCTTTTTGTTCTTCGGAGAAGTTCTTTCCTATTTTGACCGAGGACCTGGTATAAATTAAAGTCAATATACAGAGCCAAATCAGCTTTATGAAAATACCGAAATCAGAATTTGCTTGGTACAAGTAAGATCGTATGGGTCTTCATCTCTTTGGTCACTTCCAGGATTTCACACGAGGTAAATATCTGGTCAATGGTGGATTTGCCAGGTCTTAAGCCGCACTGACATGGACCAATTATTTCACTGGCCAATGCCTATGGTCGTTCGCACAAAATCCAAGACACTGGGGAGCAGCGTTATCTCCTTACAAACTGGGCACACAGTATTATCTCTTTGCTTGTTAACTGGCCAGGCGGTATACTCTCAATACCATCTTCTGGAATTGCATTTGTGGTATCGTCATCCCCTTCGTTACCCTTATTGGATGGTAACGGTTTAGCGAAATGCTCTTTCCTGAGCACACTCAATACGAGGGCAGTTCGGAAACTTCTTAGCCTAGCACAAAAAGCGCGGTATAAACAGAAAAAAGTTAAGTGCTTTGGAAACTTCCATCTCTGTTATGAACACATGTTAAATTTTGTTTCGATCTGGCAACTCCTTCATATAGAAACAGGTGTTCAAAAAAGACGCATCCGCAATTTTTTTACAATGGAAAAATTAGAAATGCGTGCTGTCATTAAATATTTACATAAAAAAGGTTTATCGGGACAAGAAATTCATAATGATATGGTGAATATGTTAGGTGAAAGTGCTCCTTCATATGCAACAGTAAAAAACTGGATTGCTGAATTTAAACGTGGTCGTACAAGCATTGAAGATGAACCACGTAGTGGACGTCCAAAAACAGCAACAACAACAGAAATTGTAGCCAAAGTGCATGATATGGTATTAAATGATCGACGAATAAAAGTGCGTGAAATTGCTAATATCATGAGCATCTCAAATGATCGAGTCCATTTAATTTTGCATGAAGAACTACAGATGAAAAAGCTTTCTGCAAGATGGGTGCCGCATTTGTTAACAGTCGATCAAAAACGCATAAGAATGAACATTTCTCATGCTTGTTTGGATCGTTTTAAGCGAAATAAAATGGATTTTAAGCGTCGTTTCATAACTGTTGATGAGACATGGATCCACCACTATACTCCAGAGACAAAATAACAATCCAAACAATGGACTGAAGCTGGAGGAAGTGCCCCAAAGAAGGCAAAAACAATTCAATCGGCTGGTAAGGTTATGGCAACGGGTTTTTGGGACTTCAAAGGTATTTTATTGATTGACTATCTGCAAAAGGGTAAAACAATAAATTCAGAGTACTATTGCAACCTTTTGGATCAATTAAATGTACAAATTCGAGAAAAAATAATTTTTCATCAAGACAACGCACCAGCGCACAAGAGTGTTTTAACAATGGCTAAAATCAACGAATTAAAGTACGAGTTGCTTGACCACCCACCTAATTCTGCTGATTTAGCTCCCAGTGACTTTTACTTGTTCCCAAATCTAAAAAAAAACTTGTTTGCTGGCAAGAGTTTTACCTCAAATGAAGATGCAATTACAGTTGCAAACTACTATTTTGAAGACCTTGAGGAAAACTATTTTAATCAAGGGATAGAATTGCTAGATAAGCGTTGGACTAAGTGTATTGAAGTTTCAGGAGATTATATTGAAAAATAAAAATATTTTTGAAAAACTAACTATTCTCTTTCATTGATAGGCTAAGAAGTTTCCGAACCGCCCTCGTATTACTGTTACCAGTTTACCTTGCTCTTCTCTACAGGGTGATGTGTCTGTAACAAAAACATGAGTTTGATCTTTTACTCTTTGATAGAATTTTCCGCCTACATTCTGGTTCCTCTACATCTCAGATATTTCACACTCCTGTTTTTCCATTTCTCCTCTCTACTCGTCTCGGTATACCTAGAATAATTTAACATCGCCTAGAATAATTTTAGTGTCATCTGCAGGACACCGTAAAATATGTTTTGGTCTACTCGGCCTTGTCTTCAGTGGGGACATGCGTTCGACCATTCAAAATATTAAATAAACAAGTTAATATTACATTGTAAAAGGGCTACACGATAGCTATCTGGACTAACAATGAAAACGCGAATATTTACCATCAGAAATAGTTTTATTGTTTTCTTAAGTAGTCTCCAGTATAATTTATACACTTTTTCATACGCTCAAACCAATTATTGAAGCACTTCTTCCACTCCGATTAAGACAACCCCAAAACATGGACTTTGAAGCTTTTCCAACATCTTCTGGCTGAGAAAATCGTTGACCACGCCTTTGTTTCTTGATATGCTGGAATCAAATGAAGTCATTGGATCCCCAGTCATAGCCGTACGGCAATGACCCATCAATTCCACATTTCAGTTCGGTCAAACAGGCACTGGTTTGAATCAATGTGTGAGAGCTCGCATTCTCCGGATGCAGAATGCTTCGCCTTCTCTTGTTCGTTTTTCGAATTTCTCAGGACACTTCAGGCAAACAAATTGTAGTGTACCACTCAGAATTAACCGTGCTACATTTCTTAAGCCGTACAGTCGCTACACAATCACCCAGCAAAAAAATCCTCCCAAAATAATGGATTTTTAGTACTTTTTGGTAGTCGTAACTACTTACAAAACCTCCTACTAACCCATTATTTTCACAAGGGCATGTCGCACTGAATAACTAGTTATTCTATGACCAATATAACCACTAGAATAACTAGTTATTTTATGGCCACTGGAAGTTAAAAAATTAGCTATAAATTTAAAAGTTATATTTTCTATTTTTAGAACAGTTAATGGGTTACCTCTACTTGTCACTTTCAAGATTATTAGGTTCTTAAAACACCTACAAAAATAAACGAAGATCGGCCCATCCGTTTTCGAGCTATCGTTGGCACCGCAAAATGCTTTTACAAAAAAAGGGTTTCGCAGGTAGCCATTTACCACAAGACTATGAAGTATTTTTCAACAACAAAAATTCCAGAAGTAGTTTAAGGTGTGCTCTTTCAGGTTGAACAAATATCTAAAACAAAAAAAAAATGAATGCAAAATGAGTATTTTCTTGGCCTGCACAACTAGGTGTTACCCTTTAAGGTGGAATCTGTTTTCAATTTCAACACACTTCATATCTGATACCCTCCACCATAATATGGAGGGTATAATTAAATTTGTCAATCCGTTTGTAACACATCGAAATATTCATCGAAGACCCTATAAAGTATATATATTCTTGATCAGAGTAAAATTCAAGTCGATTTAACATGTCCGTCTGTCCGTCTCTCCGTCCGTCTGTTGAAATCAATATACAGCTCGCAACTTTTAAGATAAAGTTTTGTAATTTGGTAAAAAAAGTTTCTATTACTCCTAGGATGTTTGGTATTGCAAATGGGCTTTATCGGTCCCCGTTTTGATATAGCCCCCAACCCAATGGCTGAAATTTGGTACTTAGTCTTCGTTGGCGGTATAAAACTTTCTCCCAAAATTTTTCGGTATAGGTCTACGCCTTCATATGGCCCCCAAAGAACGGTACCTCCCGATTATCGGTATTCTGAAGGTTGTGGCCACAATAATCCAACCAAGTGGCTGAAACTTACTATTTCGTCTTCATTTTGGGGTATAAAACTTTCCCCAGAAACTTGTCGGCACAGGTCCACGCCTTAGTATAGCCCCCACAGAACGGCAACTCCCTATTTCCGATATTTTGAAGGTTGTGGCCTCAATATTCCTCCGAAATGGCTGAAATTTTTTATTTGGTCTTCAGTTGAAATTTGTCGGTATAGGTCCACGCCTTCCTATAGCCCCCATAAAACGGTACCACCCGATTTTCGGTATTTTGAAGGTTACAGCCTCATTATCAAACCTAAACGGCTGAAAATTGGTACCTAGTCTTTCTCCCAGAAATTTGTCAGTATATGTCAACACCTTCCTATAGCCCCCATAGGACGGTACCACCCGATTTTCGGTATTTTGAAGGCTGTGGCCACAGAAACCCACCGAAATGGCTGAAATTTGGTATTTAGTTTTTGTTGGAGGTAAGAACCTCTCTGACGGAAATTTGTCGGTATAGGTCCACGTTTCCATATAGACCCCATAGAACAGTACCAACCGATTTTCGTAATTCTGAAGGTTGTGATGACAAAATCCTATGGAAGGACTGAAATTTGTTATTTTCATGGGGTTATAAAATATTTCAGAAGAGAATTATCAGTATACGTCCGCGCGTTCCTATATACCCATAGAAGCGTACCTCTTGATTTTTCGTATTTTGAAGGTTTTACCGAAATATCGGAAATTTGGTATTTAGTCTTTCCGCAAGAAATTTGTAGGAATAGATCGACGTTTTGATATAATCCCTATGGAACGGTACCTCCCGAGAGCCACATTGTTTTTGGTATTTAGTGTTCTTTATAAACAAAAGCAAAGTTATTGTTCCAGTTTACTTTAATACAACTCGCGGTAAAGGGTATAACAATTTCGGCTTGGCCGAACTTAACGCCGTTCTTACTTGTTTACGCACTCGGCCACGTACACGAACATTATGGGTTGTTTCAACGTGTACATATGCTTACATGCGCACCAGCAACTGTTCTCTGATTTAAAAAAAGTACCCGGCCGACGGTGATTTGGATTTGTAGTCGGACACACAAGCTCTGTGCCACCGTACTCATTACTTAATAAGGAGTAATATGTGTAGTTATTCTTGTACACATTACTTTGTAATGGGTTACATAATGACTAAGGATCTGAATTTTTGCTGGGCAGTTTTGCCGAAGAACCATGCGACCATTTGCTTCGAAGTGCTTCTTACATAAAACACTTTCGTTGGATTTGGCTCACTTTCGAAGACCTAAACCGTCGATTCCTGTTTTGTTTCGGGATGTTAAGAATATATTCAAGATTCATCGTCTGTGTCCATCTTATAAACGTTTGACCAATTGTACCGGATCTAACGAGAAAATTCCATTTTGCGGCCGTGTGTTCATGCAATATCAGATGTTAGTTGGTGGATGAAATATCCAAAGATGTCTCTGTCTCACGGTTTATAACATGGCTATATTGAATTATCCGTTCACGCACGGCTTAATTTTTTATTAGCACAACGGTTTTATGACGACCCCCACAACATTCGATTTTTGTTTTGGCCACGATTGAATTCATTAAATGACCTTTTAAATAGTCGAATAGTTTTCGTGCAGCCCTCGTATTATATTTTCTAACTATAATTATATTATTGTGTTAGGTGAAGGCGATCAGTATATATGAACAACCCTCTATCAGCTTTTTGGCAAACATTGTAACATTGTAACATTTAATTTTAAAATATGAACAACAGTTAACACGTCATTGGATCTGTATCATCAACAACCTACAAACTGCAAAGTACAAGGCAAGCGTGTGCCATGGGTCTTGAACGACATTAAAATATTTCCGTAGCTAATAATATCTCTGTCACGTTTCTTAAATTCTCAGTTAGATTGGAATTGGGTTTTTTGTGTTGACACTTCGTGGCGTTCGGCTGGGCTTGACTTCTGCTTAGTATTTTGACAAAGTGTCCATTAGTTGGCGGCGGTTGCTCTGATTCTTAGCTTTGTTCTTAGTGTTTATTTTTCTATTTTTCATTTGGCTTGCGGCGAATTTCTTTCTTTACCGTTCGTTGTTGGTGGTGGTGTTGATGGGATGCTATGCTTTTCTTCAAAAAAAAACGTTGACTACTGTCGTCAATTCTAATGCAAATTAGTTTAGCTTTTTCCTTAGGACTAAAATTCAGTAGAGGATAGCTGTCGCCGTACGTATGTTTGTATGTATTTGGGTACGTGGACATGGTAGTCTTTTGTACCCTCAAACCATTTGTCTAATATGTCCATCTGATGGTTCTTTTATGCAAGCAGACATTAGCTTGTCTATCTCTTGTCGAAGGTATCTTTTTAAAGTTCTGTTCTATTTCATTGGGAGTTCTTCTATTTATTTATTTTGTTTTTTTCTTCTTTCATTCTTTCTGTGTTTCTTGTTATTGTTGTTGTCAGTTTAGTAGTGGAATTAATGCATAACATGGCATTACTTTGCATTACATTACAGGAAAAGGCGTTATCTAACTCACGTTTTACAATATTTGCCGTACATTAGGAAACTTTTCTTTCATTGTGATGATGTTCGACGTTATATTCATTCAATTTCTGCTGCTACAGTAAAGAAAAGCAGAGTTTCTTTTGACAATACTAAGTAGTTACTCGTCGGCATGCACATGCAACAAAATTTGTATAAGTCTTCAGAAATTTATTATCTGTCTTGCTAGGCTTAAGATAAAAAAGTAGGAAAGGTTCTTCAGTAAAAAGTCCCCAATCCCGTTCTTCAACCTAACATCAAATCATCTGTGTAACAGCAGTTTATTGCGGGCAGGGTTCCGCCTAGTTTCGGTTATCTGTTCTGATAGACAACAGCCCACTGACCTACAGAATCAGTAGATGTGACCCTTAATATATGTTGGTGGTATGTTCCTTATGGGTGTGATGGCACCTTTTCACCATTCCTGAATTTCTATGGGTTGAAAAAATGGTTGTTCCTAATCGCCTAGTTGTTGCAGCTATCTTTACCCCACTGAAAATCAGCACATTCGTTTGTTGTATTTTTATACCCTCCACCATAATATGGAGGGCATAATTAATTTTGTCATTCCATTTGTAACATATGGAAATATTCGTCGGAGACCATATGAAGTATATATATCAAGCTTTTTGTAGAAAATTAACTTATGTTGAAACTGAGGTATGGGGTATTGTAACTCGCGATCAGTTTTACTATACCATAACTTTTGACCGCATTTCGGCAAAATAAACTGTTTTAGCCCGATTCACCGAGGGGTTTCTTAAAATAATAATTTGAGCGGAAGCTGTGGTCGTACTAATGTAAAAAAATCGGAAAAAATCGTTGAAATAAACGAGTTTCATTATGTTATTTTCCAATTAGTGGTTTTACAACACAATGTAGAGCTTAATTCTCAAAGGAGAAGTTAAAGAGCACACTTCAGAGTTGAAGTTTCTAATGTATGATTTTTTAATATATCCACTGTATCTACCTCAAACGGATGCTGACATTTTGAAACCTGAAAAATGGGGTTTTTTGAATTTTTGCTATAATCGGGACGCGCAGCAGGTTTTCCCTAAAAGCTTATTATTGGATTGTACTACTCGCGATTTCGCATTTTTTAATGTATAACATGAGGGTGTAGCCCTACAGGATCACAGTAATCTGCGCCTAAACACGAAATTTTTGTGCGTAAATTTTTCTCAAAAACCTATTTTTTTGGTTTAAAATTTACAAACGTTATTGGATTTCCGTGGAAACCCGCGTAAATTTAGTTTTTTTGCGTTCTGAATCTAACAAGCCACGACGCGTAAAAATCCACCCACTAGATCGGCGGATTTGATACCCCTCAAATTTCGAAAATTTGCAAAAAATTATTTTGAAAATATCGCATATTAAAACGCGTTTTGGATGTGTCAGTTCTACTTAAATAAATAGATCGATACGCGTGTTTAAACTGCGCGAAAACAGATATTTCAAAACTGTCGCTGATCCAGAGATATAATAGATTTTTTCTAAAAATTAAGTGCGATGCTACATCCACGGTTCTTGATGGATCGCATTGAAACGGTATAGAAGGATGTATTTTTTAATGGTGATTATTGAAATCGGATGCGCATAAAATGTAAATGAACTTCGCGGAAATTATGACCATTTTACTGTATTTTGCACCCTTAAATGCAGCAGATGCTACATCGTGGCCGCCAAATAGAGTTTGACAAACTGTACATCAAATAAAAGGGATTGATTCCCTGTGTTGGAAAATCGGATGCGCATCATGTCATTTTTATAATTACGCGGTTTATATGCGTCTCAAATGTTGTAATATTCAATATAACATTATTTTAACGTTATGCCACAATTGAAATTCCTTGTGATTTAATATAAGGTTCTAATAATATTATCCAATAGGAAAACTATAAGCGAAAAATTTGTTACAACGGAATATCATCATTATTGCGTGAAATTTTGACGAAAATGCCGAAGAACTCAATCATTTTTCTCCAACTTTTCCTATGAAACCATAAAAAAAAAAAATAAAATTAGAATAATATTATTTTAATTTTTTCGTAATATTTTCTTCGTATTTTTGCAAATAATATGATATATTATAGCTCCAACTTTCACAACTTAGGTTTCATTTTATTCCTCAAAATGTCTGGATGCTGTTATAATTTTTTTATATATTTTTCGTAACTATGAGCGCTATTTTTTCAAAAATATGTTTGTAAATACGTGAAATTTTTTAACAAATTTGATTTTTCGCGAATCCATTGAGAATTTGCGATTATTTTTTGCATCATCGCAAAGGGTACGAATTCAGTTAACGATAATAGGATACAACAGCTAACTATATTAAGCCGCGATTTTTTTAGAATTTTTTCTTATTATCATAATTAAAACGGTCATATCTTTTGCGCGCAACGATCAAAGTTAGTAACGAAAACAGATTTGGAATGCTGATTTTTTCTTAATCTATGTACCAAAAATCATTGATGTAGTATCAAAAAATTTTGTTGATTTTTTTGAAATGGAAAAGACAATTTTAGGCATTTTTCCTGATATATTACTGATCAGCATAACATTTTACGTCGGTGTTGAAATCAAGATACAGCTCGCAATATTTAGGATAGTGCTTTATATTTTGGAATAGAATTTTCTATTTTTTTTTTTTGTAATTCAATTTATTCATAAGTTTTAATTCACAATACATAAATGTTACCCCAGCGCCTTATAGACTTTGTAGGGGCTAAAAAGTTTACAAATTTTACGAACGTGTATTAAACAATTTTAAAATGTATTATAGAAACAATTAATTAATGAATTAATGAAAAGTTATATAATTTTAGATTATATCAGAAGCATTTCAATGTTGTTTGTTGTTGTTGTTGTTTTATATTGCAAATGGGCTATATCGGTCCACGTTTTGATATAGTCCCCACAGAACTATACCCCCCATACTTACTTTGCTGGCCCATTACACAACATTTGTTCTATAAGCCGAACTAAGAACATATCTCCAACTCTCTCTGTTTATTGCTTCGCTTTCTGGAATACCGCGCCTTTTCATCTCTTCATTTACTTGTTTGCTCCATCTAAGCTTACGCTTGCCAATTCTGCGTGCACCGCCATGTGGCACATATCATTCTTATGATATGGCCTAGCCAACGCAATCGTTACATCTCGATACGTTTATCTAAACTGATGTTGTTAGATACAGCTCTTGGTTCATACGACGTCGATATTCACCTTCAACGCAGATTGGTCCATAGATCTTACGAAGAATTTGTTTTGTTTGGCGAGATGTGGCTTTATTCCTAACCAACGTCGACAGTTAGCCCGATCTCTACGGACGCATTGCGCGTCGACATCATTAACTTTTTCTTCTTTTTCTTCTTCTTCTTTTCACCGCCAGACCCACTTCAGCAAATTCTCCTTCGACCTTCATAAAGGTATCGGTTATCGGTCAGTTAGAGTCATTTTATAAAGCCGAATGAGCTTTGCTGAGATACCAAATTCAGACATGGCTTGGAATACTTTTCAACGTAGCGGGCTATCAAGGCCTGCTTTATAATCGACAGAAGGTGGTCGGTGTCGATCTGCATCTCTTGGGTCTTCTCCAGGATTTGCCGCAGGGTAAATATCTGGTCAATGGCGGACTTGCCAGGTCTAAAGCCGCATTGGTATGGTCCAATTATTTCGTTGACCATGGGCTTTAGTCATTCGCACGTAGGCGATAGGGAGAAGACTTATGCCCCATAAGCATAAAGTCTTATTTTCTTTCTTATGTACGGGACACGGGATGCTCAGGTTCCAATCGTCGGGTACGCGTTCTTCCTGCCAGATGGAGCTAACTAGCTGATGCATACACCTTATCAGCGTGTCGCCTCCTGTTTTAAACAGCTCGGCTGGTAGGCTATCAGCTCCTGCTGCCTTATTATTCTTCAGTCGGTTTATTGCTGTCTTTACCTCATCCTGGCCGGGTGGTATTCATTCAATACCATCTTCTGGGATTGGATCTGTGGTATCTTCGACTTCGCTACCATTGGATACCAACAGTTTGGAAAAATGCTCTTTCCATATCCTTAGAACACTATCTGTATCAGTTACCAGATTACCTTGCTGGTCTCTATAAGAGGATGTGCCAGTTCCAAAGCCATTAGTTTGATGTTAAACTCTCTCTTAGAATTTCATTCTGTCTCCTGTACATCTCGATTTTTTCACACTCCCGCCTTTCCATTTCTCTCTTTTTCCTGCGAAAAAAGACGTTTCTCCTCTCTCGTTTTTTCCCGATACCTCTCTCGTGCGCTACGCGTTGCTACTGATTGTAGAGTAGGGATGCACAAAACAATATATGTGACAATATATGAAACGAAATGAAATTTATGCTAGAGTACTGTTTTGTGCATCTTTATTGTAGACTATCCCTATATGCTGCATTTCTCTCTTCGGTAGCAGCACGACACTCCTGGTCATACCATGGATTCCCTGGTGGAGGTCTCTGGTATCCAAGTATGGATTTGCAGCTGTTTGCATGGAGTGGGCAATATTTTGCCATTGTGCTGATATGTTATCGGGACGAGGAGTGCTTTCATTAAGCAATTGGGCTAGTTGAGTGGAATATGCTGTGGCTATCTGTTGTGTTTGCAGCTGACCGATGTCCAACTTCCGCGTTGTTTCTGTTCGTGCTTTATTTGCAACGTTTAGACGGGTACGTACCTTTGCTGCAACAAGGTAGTGGTCCGAATCTATGGTTGCTCCTCGGAACGATCGTACATCCAACACGCTCGATGAATGTCTCCCATCTATCACAACGTGATCAATTTGATTACTTGTTCTTTGATCTGGCGACAGCCAGATGCCTTTATGAATATCGAGATGCTTAAATCTGGTACTGCTAACTACCATATTTTTTGCAGCTGCAAAGTCTGATGTCAGATGTTTCACTGTGAGACTGAATTTCCCGACTCTTGGGCCAAAGATATTCTCCTTTCCAATTTTGCATTAAAATCGCCTACAATAATTTGAATGTCATGGGCAGGGCAACGGTCCTAAGTTTCTTCTAAGCGCTCGTAAAATATATCTTTGGTCTGTTCGTCCTTGTCTTCAGTGGGAGCATGAGCGCAAATAAAGCTGATGTTAAAGAATTTTGCTTTTAATCGAATTGCAGCGAGGTTATCATTCACTGGGGCGAAGCTGGAGACCAGATGGTTTAACCTCCGACCAACTACAAATCCGCAACCAAACTCATGCTTTGTGTCATGACAGCTTGACCTTTCGGTGTTGTTGTGACGCCTTTCCCAATCCATCGTATTTCCTGTATGACAGTAATGTAATGCATAAATTGCACCTTCTCTATAAACATTCCAGGTGCAGATTCGCAGATCAAGGTCCTTAAAACGTTTGCGGGGTTCGTCAACTTTAGAGGGGTTTGTTTTTCTTTTCTTTCGTTTTTTCATAGTAGGCTGCTTTTTCTAGGGGAGGGTTACTAACCCGACGCCCAAATCCAAGTTTTTAACGTTCTTATGGAAGAACGCACGGCACATGTTAGCTCACCACCATTAACGGGTGTTGAAGGCAGCTACCCCATGTGACACCACGGGGAGCTCAGTGTCCACTTGAGATGAGAGAGGAACCAACATAAGTCCTGGACTTTGCCATGTTAAAGCCGGTCAGGACCGTTACTTGGTATCGTTCATCCCCCACCCATGTCTCCTCGAAATAGCTCCCTCCCAATTCTCGGTATTTTGAAACCAAAATGGAATTTTGGTATTTAGTCTCCGGTGGAGGTATAAAACATTCCAGAAGAGAATTATCGATATAGGTCCACGATTTCAAAAAGCCACCATAGAAGGGTATCTCCCGATTTTCGGCATTTTCAAGGTTGCAACCTCAATACCCAACCGAAATGCCTTAAATTTGTCATTTAGTCTTCGTTGGGATTATAAAACTTTGCACCCGAAATTTTTCGGTATTGGTCCACGTCTCCATATAACCTCCATAGAACATTACCTCTTGATTTTCTTTACTTCGAAAGTTTTGGCCTTAATATCCCACCAAAATTACTGAAATTTGGTAGTAAGTCTTCGTTGGAGGTATAAAACTTTCTACCAGAAGTTTGTCGGTGTAGGACCTACAGGGTGACAATATCTGTGAGCTTAGTTAGCTTAATCCTGTATCTGGCCTTTCTATTGAGACATCCCCAGGTATTTAGATTTATTAGATCCCACTTTCATTCTCCAAGTGAATAGAAATATTTCCGATTGACTTATAGACTTCTTGGTCTAGCACAGTTTTAAGCTATTTTAGAGCCACATAAGCCCTTGTGCAAATCAATTTTGAGTTCGTTCCCCTCTGTAGCATTATAAGCTTTGTTCCTTTACTTTTTTAATGGTAAGAGTGGTAAAAGAGAAAAGTGTCAAAATTGCTCTCTCATGAACATTTTACCAGAAAAGTACAGGAACGGAAAAATGGTAGATCTGGTAGCAATGTCTGGTAGCCTGTGGTAGAAGAGGAAGGCATATGTGCCCTCTCTCCTTTCTCACTCTCATAAAAATTGCTGCCAGTTTTACCACTTTTTGGGGTTAAGGAACGCCAGGTTAAAAATGGTAAAAATGGTAACAAATGGTAAAAATGGTAACCTCAGGTAAGTAAAGGAACACAGCTATAAAGTCGACTTGACTTACGATTCTTAATCTACTATTTATGGAAGTAGCCCACAGAGATGTAATAACATCCTCTTTTTCCCTTTAGTGTTCCATGACGAATTTGTCTCTAACAGTTACGTTATGTAGCATCATCTTGAGGAAGATATTTCTTTTCCCAAATTCTCTGTGAAAAGAAGTTGCTCCCAATTGAAAAAACGTAAGCCACTCAACCAACCGTATTTATTTATTGCATACTGTACTCTATCGCACCCTGATGTGTTTAAGAGAAGCCGCGCAAATTGTTTCTTTGCATTGTTGTCTATGAATTTGGTATTTGGTGTTGGCCAAGTTATTTGACTCATTTACGTTAATTAGGTGACACAATTCTCACTTAATGAACACTGATAGGTTAGTTTCATGTACTTTACTTTATTATTTGTTCAGACGTGTCTTGCTGTCGTCTGCAAAGCCTACCCACCTATCAAAGCAACCTACAAGCTTGGCACTACTGCTGCTGCAATGGGCTTTTAAACGTTCTGCACTGCATTGACAAATGGTTGTTGTTCAGAGAGCGACAGAAAAAAAACGAAGACTGCAACGACTAGACGAAGAAAGCATATTCGACAAAAAAAAAACAACTACAACATAAGACAAACGTTTCTTTTTATTCTTCTTCGTTTTCGAGGTGCATAATAATGACATTGTCATGAGAAATAAACTTTAAAACAGAAGAATAGTAACACACAACAGAAGAAAAAACATGTAAATTAAAGAGAAAACTCTACGAATTTTATGTGAAATGCATTGATTTGTTTAAACTGAAATCACTTAAAGAACGTTTTCTGCTGTTGTTGTTGTTGTTGTTTTGTGAATAGACCACAGTAAGTGACTATTAAATTTACGACACCATTTAATTTGGTATTCACCTAAAGTCTTTTGAAAATCAATTAGAATTCGTTTGAGTTTTCCCTCTGTTGCATTATCTGAATGATATGCTGGAGTTTGCCAAATTCATTGAGTTTTAATTTGTTACAATGTAACATTGCTAAAACCAATGATTTGGTCCAAAATGTACATATGTATGTATGTATATGATTTCTTCATAAATTTAAAAAGCCAATCAATTTTGCTTCAAATTTATTTTAAATAGTGCTGGTATTAAGTCCGTAAGTTATTTGTGGACTAACAATTAATAACTAATTATTTCTTAAGGTTCACAGCGAAAACCCGATATGACAAAGTCAGTATATTCTAAATTATATAGTGTTACTAGCAGACCCGGGTCCACGTTGCTGGCCCGGTGTATTGAATTTTAATGAAAACTTTTTATGGACCTCATTTCTTTGGGTACATTGTCAAACCAAGTTATTCATTGAGGATTTTAAATTTATCAACAGATTTTGTTGTAACCGTTCTTTTCTCTTACGGACTTTGTCGGATTGTTTCGCCCATTGCTGCTGTTTAGGATTTATTATCGTTCCTGTCCCCTATCTAAGCGATCTAATTATAAAAGTTTAAAAAATGGCAAACTCGAATTCTACCACTTATAGAGACATATATGTTTTTAGTTTTAAATATATAGTTTTTCTTAATAGGGGAGATCACGCGCCACCTCTGATATTCATGCCTACATGTACCACGGCACATTCCACATAATTTCATGAAAATAGTTTCGTTAGTTTTCGAGATATAACATAGTACTTAAAAAGTGGTCGGGACTTCGGGCACCAAAAAAGAACGGAGGCGCAACCACCGTTGTCTCGAAAATTAATTTGCAAGCCGATACAGTCATGAGTTTAGCAAATATAGCGATTATAAAACGGTAGGCCCTGGAAATTCGCTTACAAATATATAGCATTTTTGACCACTGAACATTCTCTTAAAATTTCATGAAATTAGGTTCGATAGTTTTGGAGAAATAGTATATTGAAAAGAGTAGGCGTTGTCATCAGTTTTCAGGATATAACATATTTAAAAAAAGTATTTCGGGATTTTGGCTCCAAATATGTACCTTGGATTGGAGACACAACCCCATTGTCTCCCAAAATCAATGCTGAAACCAATATAATAGAGTTGCGTCGTTCATGAACGAACCGGCTCAAAGGAACGATTCCGTGAAAAGAACGAACGGATCCGTATCCAGCTCATTCTTTTATATCGTTCATTTAGATCCCCGATGGACGAGTCATTGCTGCTTACAAAATTAACAGCATTGGTTTTGCAGTCAAACTCTAAACAAACGCTGCGTTAGCGCAAGCAGCACAAATTTCCACACAAAACAAACAATGATTCAGAGAGCTAATCTCGCTCAGTAACTCACCTCATTCAGTAGCACATCTCGGTCATATCTTTCTTTTACATCATTCGTTCATCTGGTTCTTTCATATCAAAACCACCACCACAACGTTCAGAACAGCCATGCACGCGTCTTTACGAAAAAGTTAACTACAACTCTCTTTCCCATACAAAAACCCAAAATAGCATTCTCTTCTTGTGCACCATTGGTTCAGAAACAAAACCACCCCCATTAGCACACAAACAAGCAAGTAACACGACAGTTGTGTCATTCGTGACCGAACATTATCAAACGAACGATTCGGTGAAAAGAACGACGGAGTCATATGCAGCAGAGAACGAACGACTTCAAAAGAAAATAATACATTCAAATGTATTGTTGGACGAAAAAGAGCCAACGAACGAAGTAAACGACCCGGATCTTTTTGGTGAACGGAATGAAAAAGATCGATCCGCTCAATGAACGAGATTGCCCAACACTACAATATAATCATAAGTTTGGCATATACATACATATAGCGTTTAAAAGAAAGGTATGGGGAAGGTACCCCAACTCCTCCGAAATTCATAAAATATACATTACCACAGCAAACCTTGGGCATTTGCTACAAATTTTATGGAAATCGGTTTAGTAGTTTTGGAGATATATATATATATATATATATATATATATATATATATATATATATATATATATATATATATATATATAACGGATATAACGGATCTTTAGGCCCTGATATGATAAAGATATAGTGTTTAGCGTTTTTTTTTTATATGGCATATGGAAGATACCCCACCCCCATTAGGTAAGGGCGGAGACACAACCACAATTGTCTCGTAAATTAATTTCCAAGCCGATTCATTCCGAAATTCAACTTAATTTGTAGCCTATTTTAACCGGGGGCCATCCCTGTACATTCCCTGGCAATTTCAGGAAAATCGGTTCATAAGTTGTTGTAGAAATGATAAAAATTGAAAATTGAAGAAGTGGCGTAAAAGTGGGCGTGGTCAAACCCAAGTCAGCTTATGGCGCACATTTTGCAGAAATCGAAATCGGTCGAGCCGTTCTCAACTGATGTCATTACCAACGAACGACATTTGATTTTTATTTATATAGATATTTTTAAGTTATTGCGTCAATTCTCTTGGAACATTTGGTTAAAAACTTTTGTATGGGGACAATACCGAACGTGGTCTGATATGTTTAATTTTCAAATTTAAACATCAAAGGACTTTTATATCATATTCTGCTCCAAATTTCAAACTTGTGTCTAAAATATTATGAACTAGTTATTATAAATATAGCATTTTTTAAAGAAATACGGTATAGGGTAAGTACCCCGCCCCTTCTGAAATTCAATAAAATATGTAGCCTATTTAAACCGGGGGCCATCGTTGTACATTCCTGACAATTTTAGGAAAATCAGTTTAGTTGTTTTTGTAGAAAAGATAAACATTTAAAATTTTCTTTGCATAAAAACCTACACGGTGTGCCTTAACAAATTTAAATGGAAGGTGCTTACACCTCGGAAGTTTTTGCTGATTCTGAAACTACAATGCTCATAGATGAGAAATATCAAGAAACAAAAAAATCGCCGGAGGGATTTTCACATAAATCGCGATTTATATTCACATTTTTAAGGGTTCTTTAGGTTTTCACGATTTAGCTTGGAAACCGCGAGTCCTATGTAAATGGGCCTATAGAAAATTTTGTAGCTTTGAGAATTCTCCACAAGATTGACATTTATGATATTCTCGTAAGTTTTACTCTTTTTGAGATATAGAACTTCAAATTGAGACAATGCACTGACTGTATCGCCGCCTTATAAAACAATGTCATTACTGCAATTTCCCAAATTAAACTTATATATCTTGAAAATGGTACAACATAGGAAAAAATAAATCACCCAATCTTGGAGAGAATTTTCACAGCTTCAACATTTTTTTAGTCCCATTTTGAAATGACTTGCGGTTTCCAAGCAAAATCTTGAAGACTTAAGATAAAAACCTAAAAATTTGAACTGAACCTCTATATCTCAAAAATGGTAAAACCTACGAAAACCCCTAAAGGTTAGTCTTGTAGAGAATTTTCACAGCTACAACATTTGCTTTAGACTCATTTTGATACGATTTGCGGCTTCCAAGAAAAATCGTGAAATCCTGAAAAAACCCCTAAAATTCTGAATTTTGATCGCGATTTATTTAAAAATCCCTCCGGCGATTTTTTCTGTTTTTTTATTTTTCTTATCTATGAACATTGCTGTTTCAGAATCCGCAAAAACATCCCATGTGTAAGCGGTTTCCATTAAAAGTTAGTTAAGAGGCACTGTGCATAATATTGTTTTATAAGGGGACGATACAGTGCATTGTCCCAATTTGAACTTCCATATCTCAAAAACGGTAAAACCTACGAAAATATCATAAAGGCCAATCTTGTGGAGAATTTTCACTGCTACAACATTTTTTTAGACCCATTTACATACAACTCGCGGTTTCCAAGCTAAATCGTGAAAACCTAAAGAACCCCTAAAAATGTGAACATAAATCGCGATTTATTTTAAAATCCCTCCGGCGATTTTTTTTGTTTCTTGATATTTCTGATCTATGAGCATTGTAGTTTCAGAATCAGCAAAAACTTCCGAGGTGTAAGCTCCTTCCATTTAAATTTGTTAAGGCACACCGTGCCTAAGTTGGGTTAATGCGAACATTTCAATAAAAGAATTATGTTTGTTTTGTTTTGGTTGATGTTTCAATCTCATTTGATTGTTTTTAAGTCTGGAGTATTACCCTAATGGCTTAACTTCATCATTAGAGTGACGTTTTTCAAAACAAACTGACAGTGTTGCAAAATTTACTGATCGCTACCAATATCATGATTTCATCCAGACGAAGGGACTTTTCAGTTTTTGAAATGATGACTTTTTAGCGAAAACCCGAACTCTTTAAGTGTCTAGTATTCTAATATGAATCAGAATCACACTCACTTCTCCGCTCTCCCAAAAAAATCCAAAATCAAAATATTTTGCAACATGCCAGCATATATCAACTAAGAATTCATCGAATTCTGTGAGTTGAAAAAAACATCAACACACTTGCCTGTGAATGATTGTTGTTGGAATTTTAAAAAATTGGCGTGCGCGTGCCTTCCGATGTTTTTATACCCTACACCACACTTTGGTAAGGGGTATTATGTCTTTGTGCTTTTGCATGTAACATACAAAAGGAAACGAAATAGACCCATAGTTCCTTTTGGGGATATACATATAATCACTTTCTGAGTCGATTTATGCATGACCGTCCGTCTGTCCGTCTGTCCATGTATTTTTGTTCGCAACGTACAGATCGCATTTTTTGTCCGATTCAGCTGAAAATTGGGGAGTACAATTTTTTAGCCATAGGAAGAACGCTATTGCTTTTGGTAAAAATCGGTTTAGATTTGGATATACCTCCCATATATATTTTCGCCCGATTTCACGTTTTTTCTGTACCAAACACACTATATATGTTCGATTTCGATGAAATTTGGAACGTGTGACTGAATTCGGTGTAGTAATAAATGTGCCAAATTATATCGAAATCGGTTCAGATTTGGATATAAAGCTCCTATATATATTTTCGCCCGATTTCACGCTATATACGTCCGATTTTGACGAAATTTTGAATGTGTTACTGAAGTCGGTCTAGAAATAAATGTTCCAAATTATATCAAAATCGGTTCAGATTTGGATATAGCTCCCATATATATTTTCGCCCGATTTCACGCATTTGCTGCACCAAACACGCTATATACGTACGATTTTGATGAAATTTGGAATGTGTGATTGAATTCGCTCTAGATATAAATGTGCCAAATTATATCGAAATCGGTTCAGATTTGGATATAGCTCCCATATATATTTTCGGCCGATTTCACGTAGTTTTTGTAACAAACACGCTATATATGTCCGATTTAGATGAAATTTGGAATGTGTTACTGAATTCGGTCTAGAAATAAATGTGCCAAATTATATCGAAATCGATTTAGATTTAGATATAGCTCCCATATATATATGAGGCGCTCAGCGCCAAAACGGCCTAACCCACATAGAGATGGTTTTGAGAAAAACGAAGTTCAAAGAAAACAAGTTTTTAAAATATTTTTATAATTTTTTTATTAATCATAAATACATATTTGTTGTAATATTAGTTTAAGGTTAATCATTAGGTATTAGTTTACATAGATAAAGACTGTTTTAATCAGTTAATAAAAAAATTAAAGTGGCTTAGGCCGTTTTGGCATCCATTAAAAAAAAATATATTGATAGGAACTGAGGGTTAGGCCATTTTGTCTCCATTTATTAAAACAAAAGTTATGCAGACGAATAATAAAAATAACTGTGAGCATTTTAATTGATACATATTAATAAAAATTATTGGTCTTCTTCCTGGATATCGTCATCTTCGGCTCTTGAATTTGTTTTTAAATTATTATAAATGCATGATTTACCCTTTGAGTTTCTGTAAATCCTTAAACTTTGCAACTTTAATGAATCTTCCTCCCGGATAAAGCGGTTCCAATTCAAAATTTACGTACTTGCTGGAGTTCTTTGAAATAAAACAATTATGCTATTTGAATATTTGTATTGAATTCTAAATGGCTTTGCATTTTGGAATCGAAGGCACTGAATCTTAAACCATTCAACTTTTGAAGTCTTGTCTTCGGAGATTTTTCTGTTTGATACTAGTTTCTCAATTGAGGAAATGCTTTTTATTTCATCTGTCATCATCTTTACCAAGTGACATGGTTCTCTTTTTGCCGTGAGGATTACACGATCCCATTTATAAATTTTTTTCCTTTTCAATGAGACCAAAATTAGTGGTCTATCCGTTCCACTAAGTAGGTCGAATTATTGACTATGAATGTGCAAATAGTGGTCATTCTTATGTTACGGTTTTGGCCACCACATTGATCGCGATACATTATTAACTTCTTACATTCTACATTGACGCCAGGGCGTAAGTCAACTTTATTACATAACCTTTGATTTTTACTTACAAAATCTTCTCGAAAATTTATTTTTATATTATTTTTCAAATATACTCCTGACTACAACGTAACATGCCTAACCCACACGTATTTTTTTTCCAGTATTCGATTTTGTCTATGTGGCTTAGGCCATTTTGGCGTCCACATTTTTTCAAACTTTTAGTAAAGGAAAAACGGTTTTCGAAATGTAGAATAACATAGGGTTAATCTATGCAATTGGGGATTTTTTTAGTATGTATTACAAAAGGTTCCGGTTCGTCCAGCATAGTCAGTTTGATTTTTTTGAAAATGTGGGTTAGGCCGTTTTGGCGCTGAGCGCCTCATATTTTCGCGCGATTTCACGTATTTTCTGTACCAAGCACGCTATATATGTTCGATTTCGATGAAATTTGGAATGTGTGACTGAATTCGGTCTAGAAATAAATGTGCCAAATTATATCGAAATCGGTTCAGATTTGGATATAAAGCTCCCATATATATTTTCGGTCGATTTCAGGTATTTTCTGTACGAAACACGCTATATATGTCCGATGTAGATGAATTTTGGAAAGTGTTACTCAAATCGGTCTAGAAATAAATGTGCCATATTATATCAAAATCGTTTCAGATTTGGATATAGCTCCCATATATATTTTCGCCCGATTTCAAGTATTTCCTGCACCAAACACGATATATACTTCCGATTTTGATGAAATTTGGAATGTTTGACTGAATTCGGTCTAAAAATAAGTGTGCCAAATTATATCGAAATCGGATCAGATTTGGATATAGCTCCCATATATATTTTCGCCCGATTTCACGTATTTTCTCTACCAAACACGCTATATATGTTCGATTTTGATGAAATTTGGAATGTGTGAGTGAATTCGGTCTAGAAATAAATGTGTCAAATTATATCGAAATCGGTTCAGATTTGGATATAGCTCCTATATATATATATATATACGTATTTTTTGTACCAAACACGCTATATATGTCCGATTTAGCTCTCATATATACTGACGTTTCAATCTCATTTCATTATCCAAATCGGTTCAGCCGTTCTCAACTGTGATGCCATTACCAACGAATGACGTTTGATGTTTATTTATATATGTAGATATAGCATTTTTAAAGAAATAGGGTATAGTGCCCCGCCCCCGAAATGCAACAAAATGTGTAGACCATTTTAACCGGGGGCCATCCCTGTACATTCCCTGACAATTTCAGGAAAATCAGTTCAGTACTTTGTTTATAAAAGATTAAAATGAAAAAGTGGGCGTGGTCAAATTTTATTTGCATAAAAACCTAAGTTGTGTTATGATGAACATTTCAAAAAAAAAAATATCCAAATCGGTCCAGATGTTATCAACTGATACCATTATTAACGAACGAAATTTGATTTTTATTTATAAAGATTATGTCAGATGCATATTGTTCGTTGTACAGAACTAAGCGTCTAATATCAAAAACGAGACAAATTGGTGCTTAAAACAAATTACTTTACTTACTTATTAGGTTGTCAATAAAATAAGTTCTTATTTTATTTGAAAATTTTGCCTATGAGGGCTAAATAAAATAAAAATCAGCTTGAACATGGCTGGGGTATGAACCCACGTCTTTGAAAAACACATGAAAACAAATGCTACAACGGCGTGTTAGCGTTCAGAGCCAAACTCATAGCTTCCAAAAGCTTCCCTAAGCGTTTGTCATGGAAGCCATACAGATTGAACGGATGAAATATCCATCAATATAGAAACAAAATTGCATTTGAAAAAGAAAAACTTCGATGACAGAGAAGCCACTACACAGTCGATATGTCTGATGAGCCACTACCAAAGGCGAAACCGGTCACGTAGTGGTGGTTGTGTGGGTTCGAATCTCGGCTTTCCGTTTTCACTTGCAAAAAACCATACGTTATTAAGTTCGACTTTACTTAATAAATTCAAATACTGTTGTTATTCGCAGCACAACTCAGTCGGGCTAGTAACCCAACCTTGGAAAAAATTCTTTTCATGTTATTATCTTTTTATACCCTGAGCATTTATGCTAACGAGGGTGTATACATTTTCATACGGGTAAAATGTGCCTCACTAAAATAATGGTTTTAGTTCCCAAGTATGATTGGACGAAATGTGTTTAGGACAATTTGGAGTCGGTTGAGCAATATCTGTCCGTCTGTCTGTCTGGCTGGCTGGGTGGAGCGCACGAAAACTCTCGAACGGATGAACCGACCGGTTCAAATTTTGGCTTTCGTAATATTTTGCCCAAACTTAGTTTAAGTTCGAAGATGGGCTATATCTGTCCACTCCTTCCGGTACCTCCCACACAAAAGTTCGAAAATGTTCGGAAAATTTGTGGGCACGATAAGTCTTAAAGGGAGTAACCGATTTGGTCCATACGTTGAGCATCCTAAAATGTGTACCAGACGTAGATAAGGTTTTAATATGGACTCAATCGGTCCACTCCTTCGGGTACCTCCCACACAAAATTTCGGAAAAGTTCAGTTTAGGGCCATCTCTCGAATCGCTTTGATTTTTGTTTTAGCAACTTGTATTCACTGCCCCCATACGACGGTACAAGTTTCATTAGGGGCAAGTCCATACTTCATGAGAAAATAGCATGAAAGAAAATAGCGTGTGAGGTGGTTGGAGCGCAAGATAACTCTAGAACGGATCTACCGATTCGGTCCAACATTTGGCCTTAATAATATTTTGTTCAAACATAGTTTAAGTTCGAAGATAAGCCAATCGGTCCACTCCTTCATGTACCTCCCCCACAAAAGTTCAAAAATGTTCGCAAAAATTGTTCGTACGGTAACTCTTGAAGGGAGTGGCCGAATTGGTTCACACTTTACACATCCTAATATATCTACTAGATATAGATCAGGTTCAAATATGGACTATATTTGTCTACGCCATCCAGTACCTCCCACACAAAATTTCGGATAAGTTCACTTTAAGACCTGATATCAAATCACTTTGATTTTTGTTGAAGCAACTTGAATTCGCTTCCTCAATTACGATGGTAATTACGATGGGCAAGTTCATACTTCTTGAGCAAACAGCCCGAAGGGTGTAAAAACCCCATAGGCTGGAAATCCACTTCCATAATTGTCAATGTCGATCCATTCCTTTTGATATCTCCTCCGCAAAACTTTTGATCTTTAATCCTAATCAACATTTTTGTCGGTTCAAACGCCCAACATTTTTAAAACCCCCTAAATACATATGTTTTTTGGGAAAAAATTGTTTCAATATACACGGGCTGTCGGCAAAGCCGACTGATACTTTTTTACTTGTTTCGAACATCAACATCATTACATTATAGCAACGCGTAATTTTTTATCTGAGCATATTTAAAACCATGCTATTACAAAACAAGTAAAACCACGTTAGTTTTTATACCCTCCACCAAGAGCTGTATTGAAGCATAATGGAATAATTAGATCCATTTAATTAATGAAAGTACTAAGCTCCTCCGCCACGGTCTTCCATTCAAAATATTTCCCTGTATTAAAAATATTCCGTATAAAGATTTGTATCCACATTTTGGTCCAAAACAGTGGCAAAGACGGGCTTTGAGCGAAGATCGTGTTTATCGGTCCACTTCTATTAGTACCTCTCCCACAAAGATCAAAATTTGTTACTTGTGCATTCCACGTGCAGATTCGCTCATCTTGGCCATTAACACCATTGCGGGTGTCGTCAAATTTAGAGTGTTTCTTCTTCTTGCTCTTATACCCTCCACCATAGTATGAGCTTGTTTTGTCAACGCACTGAAATAATCATTTGCGACCCTATGAGTCGATCCATGCATGTCCGTATATCCGTCCTTCCGTCCGTGCGTTGTACTCACACTAGCATCCACAAAAATAGAGATTGGACGATGAAAGTTAGGGATGATGCGTTCTTTGTTTGCAGGCAGGTCAAATTCGATGATGGGCTATATCGGCCCACGTTTTGGTATAGCCCCTATATAATGGCTGTAGTTTTACATTTGAGATTTTCTGAGGTCACAGAACTTCTCCACCAAAAATGGTCAACATAGGTGCATGGTTCGATATAGCCCTCATATAAGAGTACCACCCGATTTTCGGTATTTTGAGAATTTTAGCCACAATTTTTAACCAAACTAGCTATTTTTTTTATATTTAAGGTTCCCGGTGGTCACAAAACTTCTCCACCAAAAACTGTCAACATAGGTCCATGGTTTCATATAGCCCCCATACAACGATACCTCTCGATTTTCGGTATTTTGATGATTTTAGCCACAATTTTTAACCAAACTAGCTGTTTTTTTATATTTAAGGTTCCCGGTGGTCACAAAACTTCTCCACCAGACACTGTCAACAAAGCTTCATGGTTTAATATAGCCCATGTAACGGTACCACCCGATTGTCGGTATTTTATTAGTTCTACCCACATTGTTTGACGGAACTACCCGTAATTTGACACTAGAGATTCCCTGCCGTGACAAATCCTTCCATTCCGTTTCTTCTTAACGAGTTTTTACATATTTAATTGTTGAATGCTTTCTTACTTGTTTATAAAGAGTCTTAACATTCCGCGTGTAGATTCGCTGATCGTGGTCATTAAAACATTTTCTGGTGTCGTGAAATTCAGAAAGGTTTGTTCTTCTTTTTAGTGGTTTTTTCGTTGTTGGATATCTTTATGGGGTATGTTAGCGCACTATCTTTAACAGGCAGGTCAAGTCCGCTGCTTGCTTTCTTTCATCCCAAAAATAAGCCTCACGAAGTTTTCCAAACTTATACAGGTTTTCATCATGGAAAACTTCATAATACCCGAGATATGTTGGTACCCAAACAACTAAAATTGAGATATGTTTTCATTATAAAATTATTTTTTATTTGTTATGCCCAAAGGTAGTGGCGGAGGGTATCGTCCCAATCCGACTATAGTTTCGTCTTCCTTGTTTATACTAATAGTTATAATGTATATGAATTACATATGTATCGTTTCTGTATAAAAATGTATCACTTAAATAATCTAAAATACAATCAGATCAATTTCTATCTATGGGTAGTCAGTCATTAAACAAATTCCATTCATGCCATAAAATTGCACAATAAATATTACAGAATTTTGTAGTTCGTGCTTAAATGGGAAACTTTTCGAAATATTAAACAACAATTAAAATGTAAAATTGGCGGTTATATCCAAAGAATAAAACATTGAATTTGGTATAAAATAAGCGTATTTCAAAAATGATATTTGCAGTTTTAAATTGTACTCGTACAGTGTTGTTTGCAAACTCCAAACATGAAATCATTAACTATTTTGTCAACCATATCCGTTTTGGTTTTATTGATGGTAAGTGAGAGATCGCTGTTTTCCTATAGTATTTGAAAATATGCAGAAGTTTATATTTTCAAATATGTCGTAGTTGTTAAATATGTTAACTGCTGCCCAGGGTCCTGGCGGTGAGGCTGGAGCAAACGCTGGAGTTCAAATGGGTGTTGGTTTTGGTGCTGGAATGGGAGGTGGAGCAGGTGAAGATGGCCCTGGTGGTCAAGGCAGTGCTGGAGCTGGAGTTGGCATGAAAGTAGGCTTTGGTGCAGGTGCGGGAGCAGGCGGACAAGGTGATACTGGTGGTCAATAAACATAATTATTTGAAATAACACAAAAGCAACAACAAACACATAGGTTCATAAACAATTCCAAAGAAATACATAACAAACTTTAAAAAAATGAAATAATTTATAAAAAGCCACAATTTTAAAAAGGAAACAATGTATAGAAACATCGTTGAACGCTTCTCGTTAGTTGTAAAATAAAACACATTCTCCTCAAAGTTGAAGTCATCAGCGGAAATCGGCATCTGGAATCAAAAGAATATATAAAGTAATAAATATGAACATCCATATTTCAAATATACATATGTATATATGTATATGAAAAATGTATTGATGTCATTATCAATATTAAATGCAATTTCTTTCTTGTCCAATAAAATATTTCCATTCAAATTTTTTATTCAATTATAACCACATCATTCACCCAAAATTACAGAAATTTGGTGTTCAGTCTTCATATATTTTTGTGAGTTTATTAAATACATCAAAATTTTGTCTTCAAGTAAGAGAATTTTCCTTAAAATTTTTTTTGACCGATTAATGGTCAATAGACGGCACATTTTTTGTTAAAAATCGAAATTTTTACTTTGTATTCTTTTCCTTGACGGTGTATTCTTTTTTGGGGACAAGTCCATACTTTTTGAGATAATGGCCCTGGAGCTCCGGCACTAACTAAACATGGTTGTGCCTAACATAACACTCGCGTACATACTTGGATTAGGTCCAAATATGGAACGTACATCGTACCACTCCTTAGGGTATCTCCCCCCACAAAATTTGGAACATGTACTCGTAAAGTTTAAGGTTTTTTATACCCTCAGCATTTATGCTAACGAGGGTATATACACTTTCATACGGGCAAAATGTGTCTCATCGAAATAATGGTTTTAGACCCCAAGTATGTTTGGACCAAATGTGTTTCAGACAATTTGAAGTCGATTTAGCAATGTCCGTCCGTCTGTCTGTCTGGCTGGAGCGCACTATAACTCTCGAACGGATCGACCGATTCGGTAAAAAATTTGGCTTTCGCAATATTTTGTCCAAACTTAGTTTAAGTTCGAAGATGGGTTATATCGCTCCACTCCTTCCGATACCTCCCCCACAAAAGTTCGAAAATGTTCGGAAAATGTATGCGCACGATAACTCTTGAAGGAAGTAACCGATTTGGTCCATACTTTGCACATCGTGCAATTTCTACCAGACATAGATGAGGTTCCTCAATCGGTCCATTCCTTCGGGTATCTCCCACACAAAATTTCGGAAAGGTTCAGTTTAGGACCTGTTCACGAATCGCTTTGATTTTTGTTGTATCAGCTTGCATTCACTGCCCCCCATATAACGGTATAAGCTTCATCAGGGGCAAGTCCATACTTCCTGAGAAAATACCCAGGAAGGTACAAAAAAAAACCATATGACACCGGGTGTAGTGGTTGGAGTGCAAGATAACTCTCGAACGGATCTGCCGATTCGATCCACAATTTGTTCTTTGTAATATTTTGTGCAAACTAAGTTTAAGTTCGAAAATAAGCCATGTCCGTCCACTCATTCAGGTACCTCCCCCACAAAAGTTCAAAAATGTTCGGAAGAATTGTGCACACGATAACTATTGATGGGAGTGACCGATTTGGTCCATACTTTACACATCCTAAAATATCTACCAGATATAGATCAGGTTCGAACATGGACTATATTTGTCCACTCCTTCGGGTACCTCAAAATTTTGGATAAATTCACTTTAAGACCTGGAGTCGAATCACTTTGATTTTTGTTGAAGCTACTTGCATTCGCTGCCTCAATTACGGCAGTAAAAGTTTTTTCAGGGGCAAGTCTATACTTCTTGAGAAAACAGCCCGAAAGTTGTAAAAACCCCTATGGCACAATATGTAGTGGCTGGATGGCTCGAACCGAATATATTACCGATTATAGCTTATATTATGTTGTTCGCAGGCTAGTGTGATAAAAAAGCCGTATCTATCGATATCCCCGCAAATTTTTGAGCTTTAATCATATCCATACTTTTGTCTGTGCTAACGGCCATAATTTTGAAAACCCCCCTAAATACATATGTTTTTTTTTTTTTTTGAAAAAAAAAAAATATTTCAATCCACACAGGCTGAGGGTATATCTCTGTCGGCAAAGCCGACTGATACTTTTGTTACTTGTCCACACAAAATTAAAAATTCCACATGTTAAGCCGAGGAATAGTTTGGACCTTCACCGTGTCTCTGTTTTTTATACCCTCCACCATAGTATGGAGGTTATATTAAGTTTGTTTTTCCGTTTGTAACGCATTGAAATACTCATTTGCGACCCTATAAAGTATATATATTCTTGATCAGGGTAAAATTCTAAGTCGATCTGAGCACGTCCGTCCGTCCGTCCGTCTGTGGTAATCACTCTAGCAAATCGCTCTAGGAAAATGCGTCTTTTGTTCGCAGGCACGTCAAGTTCGATGATGGGCTATATCGGTCCACGTTTTAGTATAGCCCCCATATAACGGTACCCCCCCGATTTACGGTATTTTGACGTTTTTAGCTACATTTTCTGACCGATTTGGCTATAATTTGACATTTAGGGTTCTTAAGTGTCAATAAACATATATAACAAAACTTGTGGACATAGGTCCACGTTTTGGTATAGCCCCCATATAACGGTACCCCCGATTTGCGGTATTTTGACGTTTTTAGCTACATTTTTAGACCGATTTAGCTATAATTTGACATTTAGGGTTCTTAAGTGTTAATAAACTTAAATATTAGAAGTTGTGGACATAGGTCCACGTTTTGGTATAGCCCCCATATAACGGTACCCCCCGATTTACGGTATTTTGACGTTTTTAGCTACATTTTCAGACCGATTTGGCTATAATTTAACATTTAAGGTTCTTAAGTGTCAATAAACATATATAACAAAACTTGTGGACATAGGTCCACGTTTTGGTATAGCCCCCATATAACGGTACCCCCCGATTTGCGGTATTTTGACGTTTTTAGCTACATTTTTAGACCGATTTAGCTATAATTTGACATTTAGGGTTCTTAAGTAGACATAGTTCTTAAGTAGACATAGGTTCTTAAGTGGACATAGGTCCACGTTTTGGTATAGCCCCCATATAACGGTACCCCCGATTTACGGTATTTTGACGTTTTTAGCTACATTTTCAGACCGATTTAGCTATAATTTGACATTTAGGGTTCTTAAGTATCAATAAACTTGTATAACAAAAGTTGTGGACATAGGTCCACGTTTTGGTATAGCCCCCATATAACGGTACCCCCCGATTTACGGTATTTTGACGTTTTTAGCTACATTTTCAGACAGATGAAGCTATAATTTGACATTTGAAGTTCTTAAATGTCAATAAACTTATGTGACAAAACTTGTGGACATAGGTCCACGTTTTGGTATAGCCCCCATATAACTGTACCCCCCGATTTACGGTATTTTGACGTTTTTAGCTACATTTTCAGACCGATATAGCTATAATTTGACATTTAGGGTTCTTAAGTGTAACTAAACTTATATAACAAAAGTTGTGGACCTAGGTCCACGTTTTGGTATAGCCCCCATATAACGGTACCCCCGATTTACGGCATTTTGACGCTTTTTAAATGTCAATAAACTTATATAACTAGTGGACATAGGTCCATGTTTTGGAATAGCCCCCATATAACGTTACCGCCCGATTTCAGGTATTTTGAGAATTTTACCAACAAGTTTTAACCGAATTATCTGTAATTTGAACATTTGACATTTGAAATTCTTAGTGGTCACCACACCTCTCCACCAAAAATTGTCAAGAAAGCCCCCATATAACGGTACCTCCCGATTTTCAGTAATTTGATGATTTTAGCTACAATATTAAACCGAACTAGCAGTAATTTGACATTTGAAGTTCTTAGTGGTCACAACACCTCTCCATCAAAAATTGTCAACATAGGTCCATGTTCGGATATAGCTCCCATGTAACGGTACCTCCCAATTTTCAGTAATTTGGCAATTTTAGCTACAATTTTTAACAGAACTAACTGTAATTTGACATTTGAAGGTTGTAGTGGTCACCACACATCTGCATCAACAATTTTCAACATAGCCCCAATATAACGATACTTCCCGATTTTCGGTACTTTGAGGATTTTACTTAAAATGTTTAACCAAACGTAGGTCCATGTTTTTGTATAGCCCCAAAACAAACCTCCCGATTTTCCGTACCTTAGATTTTTTTTTTTGGACGAACTTTCTGTAATTTGAAATTTAAAAGTCAACAAAAATTCAGCAACAAAAATTGTTCATTTAAGTTCATATTTTCGTATAGCCCAGATACCTCCGAACTAGCTGTTAATGACATTTGAAGTTCCCACGTTATGTACCGATTTTCGATATTTTGAGGATTCTAGCTAAATTTTTTAACCGAATAAGAAGTTATTTGACATTAAAGGCTCCCATCAAAAACTGTCAACATAGGCCCATGTTTTATTATAACCCCTATATAACAGTACCTCCCAATTTCTATCCCACCAAAAATTGTCAACATACATAGTTAGATATAGGCACCATAAAAAGGGCCTCCCGAATGAAGCATTTTATGTACATTATCTGACATTTTAACGTACTCACTTAAAGTTGGGGACAGGAATGAATATTTTATGGTGGAGGGTATGAAAAGTTCGGCCCGGCCGAACTTAATGCTTTTTTACTTGTTACCTGTCCTAGAAATGGTAATTTTTATCGGATACATAATTTATTTACTGTCATACGCACATGTTATATTCTGGCGGCAAGCTGATACTTTTTTGCTTTTTATTATATTTTTTGACATACATTAATTTGTAGGCTGAAAAATCATTTGTTTAGGTTACTTAAAAAAAAAACTTCATACAAACATGTTATGACAAGATCTTGGAGCGACTTATATCTTCCTTACGTCAACATTACAATACATGGCTAGCATATGCAATAAATCCAGTCTTTCTTTAACATGGGAATTTACACAAAAACATACATATGTATGTACTAATTAAGATCAGAAAATAAGCAATAGGTTATCCAATAATAGCTACAGTATCGTGCACCGTTCAAAAAAGATAATAAACTTCTTACAACGGACGGACAGTGAACAAATATTAGATTGTACGGGTAATTTATTCCCATTAACACCAAAAGGCGTCGATGATGTAAACAAACAAAATCACATATCAATACCAGCAGAATGAATATACAAGCGATAACACCAATAAAACCAGCTTAAGCCACAGCACGATGATCTTCTACGACCAGCATCTGCGGCATCATCATCATCAGTAGTTGTTAACATTTTGTTAAAACAAAACTGCTAACATTCATACATATATACATACATATCTATCTATATTTGCCTCACGCAGACACACATTACTTCAGTTCAACTGAATTATATTGAATTTCAATTATTCTGATTCTACTATTTCTACCACCACCAATACTTACCGATGCTGCTGCTGCTGATGGTGTTCTTTGCTTTCATCACGTTCTTCGAAACTCTTAGATAATCGCTAAGAATGCATAAATCAATTATATAAACTAACAGTATTCTTTTCTATATCTTGCGATCTAAGTGTCGATAGTTTTTCATTTTTTAGCTTCTGCATCACAGCCAGAAGAGATCTTTAGTTAACAAATGATATATTACCTACTGTTTTGTATTATTCTTACCGCCCTCCCTTCGCTCCTTGGGTGAATTAACATTGATATTTTAAACTTCGAACCAATGAGGTATATTCACGCCAGCCAAACAAGCAAGCATCCATCCAGCCGCTTCAACGACTCAAACAGCCATGATTTTGAAATTGAATTTCAGCTGGTCATTATGTTGTTTGTATTGTTGTTGTACTTGCCACTTTTTTCTTGCATTTATTCCATAATATTTTTCCGATTTTTGTAATTATATCATCACATTTTGCTTTGATGTCATGCATCTGCATTTAGATTCATTACACCTGTTTTGTGAGCGTGTGTGTGTGAGTGTTCATGTATGTTTTCGTATTGTTGTCGGCACGATGTTATGAATATGTGCAAAATCGGTTATTCTCTTTGTCTTTTATTCTTTCAACGTTCTATGGCATGGCATGTGCTAGTAGTGCTGACAAGTGCCGCGTGTTAATGCTGCTGTGTTCCAGTTTCCAGTTGATGCAACACAAAGCAGATAACGTCGCGTCATCATCATAACGTTTTGAATATGCATAAATATAGATGTACACTACATATGTACATTAGGGTTATGACTTTACTACAACCTCGTTTACCTGTATCATATTTTGATAAGTCTTTATCTAAGATTATATAAAATCTTATTTATAAGGTGAATCGATAAAAAAAGATCATGCACAAAGTCATTTGAAAAATGTTCTATATGTATATACGAGTATAAGCCGATATACAGTATGCAAAGTTCATATTCGTACACACCAAAAAAATTAATAAAATCTTAATTAATTCCATATTTTATGTGCAAATATGAAATAATTGATATGAATTACCATAATGAAGAAAGATTTAAGAATAACAAAACACATTTTTAATTTATTCCGTCATTTAGGTATAGATGGCGCCTATGTGGGTGGCAAAGTTCGTATTCGTACACCTATAAGCACTATATATTTGGAGTTTTTAAGTATTTTCAAAGCAAAATACCGCAAATTGTTGTTCTTTTCTTCTTTTGGAAATCCTCTGCTATAGAAATATGTAAAAATAACGGTAATTTTATTAAAAATTTGGCATGAACAAAAAGTGGGACGAATATTTGAAATACTTAAGAAAAATGTTCTAGATATTATTAACTATTGCGATTTATTCCAGAATTTTGGACGAAAATAGCTAATAGCAGTCCTTCTGTAACAATATTCAATGTCTAATATGAAAATAAATGTTGTCAGCGTTTGGAAATGCAAAGAAACGTAATCCGAGCTTAGGCAAAGTAGACACATTTTTGGTTTATACTTGGTGAAAATCGCAAGTTTCGTTTTATATTTGACATTAAATGTATTGAAGTTTTAGAATACAGTTTTGAAAATAATTTTATGTCAAGACATATCGGAAATTACGATGAATAATAATTTTGTTAAGAAGAAAATTTCCCCGAAAATAATGCATTTCTTCAAAAGGTTACCCCACGTTCTTTCCTGTACAATTTACTTCATTCTTTTGACATTTTTGTACTCATTTTGGATCCTTCGGTAAAGAAATATAATTTTCAAGAAGTAAAAACAATTATTTTCACGATTTTGGCAGTCATAAACCTCGTTCATAGTAAGCGTAGAATTTCAGTCGTACGCAGACAGTATGAAAACTTGTACAGTTTCATGTTTCTTCACAATTTCTCACAGTTTTCGACATAAATTGATTTTCAAAACTGTATTCTAAAACTTCAATACATTTAATGTCAAATATAAAACGAAACTTGCGATTTTCACCAAGTATAAACCAAAAATGTGTGTACTTTTCCTATGCCCGGAATACGTTTCTTTGCATTTCCAAACGCTGACAACATTTGTTTTCATATTAGACCTTGAACAATATACAGAAGGACCGCTATTAGCTATTTTCGTCCAAAATTCTGGAATAAATTGGAATAGTTAATCATATCTAGAACATTTTTCTTAAGTATTTCAAATATTCGCCGACTTTTTGTTCATGCCAAATTTTTAAAAAAATTACCGTTATTTTTACATATTTCTATAACAGAGGCATTCCAAAAGAAGAAAAGTACAAAATGTGCGGTATTTTGCTTTGAAAATCCTTAAAAACTCCAAATATATAGTGCTTATGGGTGTACGAATACGAACTTTGCCACCCACACAGGCGCCATCTATACCTAAATGACGGAATAAATTAAAAATTTGTTTTGTTATTCTTAAATCTTTCTTCGTTATGGTAATTCATATCAATTATTTCATATTTGCACATAAAATATGGAATTAATAACGATTTTATTAATTTTTTAGGTGTGTACCAATATGAACTTTGCATACTGTATAACTGAAAATAAGTTTTGAAGCCACACAACATAACCAAAAAGGCATAACGTTTTGCTTCTCACTAATTTTATCGTCATGTCATTACATATATTGACAATATTTTGAACATTTTATATAGCTAAAGCCAAAGTTTATTCTCCTATAACTTTCGTTACACTTTCATACGGGCAAAATGTGCCTCATCGAAATAATGGTTTTAGACCCCAAGTATGTTTGGACGAAATCCGTTTCAGACAATTTGACGTTGATTTAGCACCGTATGTCTGTCTGGCTGGAGCGCACGATAACTCTCGAACGGATCAACCGATTCGGTTAAAAATTTGGCTTTCGTAATATTTTGTCCAAACTTAGTTAAAGTTTGAAGATGGGTTATATCGGTCTACTCTTTCCCCACAAAAGTTCGAAAATGTTCGGAAAATTTGTGTGCACGATTACTCTTCAACCGATTTGGCCCATACTTTGCACATCGTGAAATTTCTACCAGACTTAGACGAGGTTCCAATACGGACTTAATCGGTCCACTTCTTCGGGTAACTCCCACACAAAAAAACTTTTCCGATTGTTCTGTTTAGGACCTGCTCTCGAATCGCTTTGATTTTTGTTGTAACAACTTGTATCCACCGCCCCCATATAACGGTACAAGTGTCATCTGGGGCAAGTCCATGTTTCCTGAGCAAAGTGGAAAAAACCCCTACTTCACCGTGTTTAGTGGTTGGAGCACAAGATAACTCTTGAACGGAGCTGCAGACTCGGTTAAAAATTTGGGCTTCGTAATATTTTGTCCAAACTTAGTATAAGTTCGAAGATAAGTCATATCGGTCCACGCCTTCAGGTACTTCCCCCACAAATGTTCACAATGGTTCGGAAAAATTGTTCGCACGATAACTCTTGAAGGGAGTGACCGATTTGGTCCATACTTTACACATCCTAATATATCTACCAGATATAGATCAACTTCGAATATGGACTATAAAAATGTCACTAAAATGGTGTGAACGATATTTCTTGAACGGGGCAACCAAATTTATCCAAACGTTAGATCTCCTAATATTTTGTCCAAATTTAGTTTAACTCCTAAAATAGCCGATATCGATCTTCTCTTTATGTTACCTCCCCCACAAAAGTTCAACAATTGTGTCGATCTGTCCGTAGAATCTACGGCGTAGATGAAAGTTTTAATTCACATAAACTGAGGGTATACATATCTCTGTCGGCAAAGCCGACTGGTACTTTTTTACTTGTTTTTATTCAAAAAGGCCTTACTATTTATGTTAAAATATGAGTAAAAATCGGTTGAAGCCAAGGGGTTTTTTTTGGTTTTTTGATTAAACCACACTTTTCATGATTTTCCTGTCAAAGCTAAAGTAGAAACCAACTAAATAAGCATCATCTCTCCCATGTATAACTTTTCAAAATTTGACCTGCGTCTACTATTAAACGATGCTGACATTTCGAAGCCAGATTTTAATATCATGTATAGGATTGTAGAACTCACTATTCTGAGTTATTTAATATATGTGTCGTGAATGTTGTCTTTACAGCTTTACAGAAATCTGTATCCAAATACGGGAATTTTGTGCTAACATTTTTCAAAGAATCATATTTTTCGGCCCTAATTTTTACAATTGCCATTCGATTTCCTCGTATTGATTACAAATTTTGAAAGTTTGCGTTGCGGATCTAATCTGCTAAAACGGGAGATACGATTGTTCTACTGCAATGAAAAAGCTGGTACAGCATCTTCGTTTTTGCGGAAACCTAGATTTAAAACCTTCTCTAATAAGGAAATAATATACTCTTTATTCCCAAAAATAGTGTGTGATCTACATCCACGGTTCTTGATTGATCGCCTTGAAATATGTAGACTAGGCCGGCGCGATTTGTGTGGAAGGAAAAAAACCTTAAAAGGTCCTTCGCGTTTCTGATTCCTGGAATTGAACTGAGCAAAAAAGTCTACTGGACCATGTGTCTACGAAGAAAATCGAGCCTCCCGATTTTGACGTTGACGGACTTGAATTTAAACGGGCACATCTTATTTTTTTCACAACGGATTTTATTTATCCTTTCTCTTTTTAAAGGGCAAATAATATCTTTTGAATAAGTTAGTTATAGTGGTTTAAGTCTGAAAAAGCCCACAAAAAAACTATAACTGAATTTCTCAAAATTTTCAAAATAAATATTGAACAAATCAAAAAACATTTTATTTTTGAAAATTATGAGAAATTCAGTTATAGGTTACTTGTGGGCTTTTTCAGACGTAAACCACTATAACTTAGCGATTTGTTAACCGATTTAAAACAATAATAACTTGTTCAAACTATATTATTCACCCCTTTAAAAGGAGGAAGGATAAAAAATCCGTTGTGGAAAAAATAAGATATGCCCGTTTAAATTTGAAAATATAAGAAACCCAGATTTTCACTACTTTTACCGTTATAAAAAAAAATAAAACGAAGTGACCCAAACGAACTAAAGGCATTGTCGTTCTCCATGGATCCCAACACGATGTAATTTTGCATCAGAACGCTTGAATATTTTTCTGGTCAACTTTTGTAGCACAGTGCCATTTATCGACATTTTCCGAAAAGTTTGCACCTTCTCAAGACCAAAACTGCCTGAAAAAGCGTTCCAATGCTTTTGCGATGTATTAGAGAATTCTTAGTAACTGCCTTGGCAACAGTTTTTGTCTTTGTGTTGGCTTGAAAATCTCAATGATTTGGCTGTTATATGCCAAGATGTCAAAAAAACGTAGATAAAAAAATTAAAGTCAAAATCGGGAGGCTCGATTTTCATCGTAGACATATGGTCCAATAGACATTTTTGCTCAGTTCAATCCCAGGAATCAGAAACGGGAAGGGCCCATTAAGGTTTTCAAATCGCCCCGGCCTAATGTAGATATATATGGTAAAAACCAAAAATGTTTTACAACCGATGAATCCGGGTTTCCCCCTTTCAGAATTCGCGAACTGTTAACATATTCTACACTCTAAATTATTTTTTGTTGAAAATCACAATGATAATGATAGGCAACGGGATGCCGCACAAATGTGCGTAATTTTCAACGTATTTGTTGTTGTAAGGTTTTTAGTCAGAATGTGCACACATTTGAGTTGCGATTCTAAACAACAATTCTTTGTGATTTTACACAAGAATTTGTTATGATTTTACATACTTTTGCTTGTAAATGCAATAGGAATTAAACAAATTTGTGCGTAATTTATTAGTTTATCCAATGAAAATGCTTTTTTGTTGGAAGGAGAGCGAAAAGTATTTTATTTTTATAAAAAATTAACATATTTCATTGCGAATGTGAATCCAAGAGAAAAAAATAATTATTAGTTTAGTAATTAGAAAAAATATTAGTATTATAAGAATAAAATTAATTAGAATATTAAGTTAATTCATTTCATCAAGTTTTTTTATCAGAGTTATTATACGTTTCATGTTATTTATATTCTTCTTTTTGCCTCTATCTTGCAAGGGATAAAATTTAAAAAAGATATCGAATGAAAAATTCGCATGTTTGGGAGATATCTTTTGGATATTCAATATTAAATATATAATAATAACACAGTATCTGCAAGATTAAAGTAATTATGTCACAGTTTGGTTCTATGCTTGTCATTTCCCCTTCTAACCAAATGTATGCAATAGATTCTCCGTTACTATCTTCCTCTGCAGGTGATGTATCTGCAATTGTTAAAATTAAATATTTCCACTGTCTTTTACACATATATATTAGCAACTTACAAATTATGGAAGCCCATGGAGTGGCCGTTACATTTTCCCTCTTAACCTCATCTATTGTGGTGCCGAACTAAAACGAATAAAATAAAAGGAAGGGTCATTAGTTACATGTTATAGTCTACAAATGCATAATTTAAAATATTACCTTATATTTTTTAAAAAGCATTGTGTCTTTCTCATGAAAATAGTGACATATTGCTTTTACAATACCGCCAACATCTTCTTCATTCTCAACACTGAAAATCCGAATAAACTTTCTTTGAGATGTTTCAAAATTAGATGTGAATGTTGGTATTTCCAAATCCATCAGATTTTGAAAATGGTCAAAAAGGCATTCCTTGTGGAAAATCATTGGCCAGTTTTGGATAGTGTCCACTGTTCTCGACATGAAAAGACATGTCTCATCGTTATCATACGATTGTGACGAGTCTGTCTGCTTCCGAGCTGAGTTGTTTTCTTTTTGCTCAATAAACGCGTGCTTTCTAAAGAAATGTGATCGAAATGTAGATTGAGACACAAAGTTTTTTCGCCATGGACACAGGGGACAATTTATCTTTTTACGGTGTGACAAATGTTTTAAGGCGTGTAAGTATATAAACTTGCAATTGGAACCAACATATTTACATGTACTAACTAAACAGGGATATCTCCCTTCTAATTTCATACTTTTAATCTTCTTTTCAATTTTATGAATACGTTTAAAATGAGATTTATAAGAATTGTGATTTTGGTATTCTCTATTGCATTTTGGGAACAAACACTGAAATACACTGTTCTTTTCTTTTTTATGTGTACACAAATGCAAATTATATCTATCAATATTTTCAAGCACTTTCTTACATACATATATTGCAAAGATACATTTTTGTTATTTATTTTATTTAAAAAAGTAAAATATTTCACAAACAAATAGAATGCCGTCTACGCAATGCAAAGAATCACAAACAACTGAGCGTCAGCACGTGATTTTTTCTCTTTGTTGTTCTGTTTGTTGAATTTCAAACTTTTGTTGTTGTAAAATTGATAAATTAATACACTTTGTGTTTACTTTTACGCACATTTTAACTTAATTGCAGTTTTTGCACTATTTTATGCTTAAACCCACCCTTATTTTTTATTTTTCTTCAAATTACATGATTTTTTGGTGATTATTACACACCTCCTAAAAATTCAACACAAAATCACAATGATTAACATTGTAATTTTTGGAAAAAAATTTAGAGTGTATATAGTATGACTGAAATTCTTAAAAATGAAGTGTTTTAGGAGGAATCCCATAAGGTCGACCATTAAAATTAATTTACGTTGAAGCTGTGTTGGTATCAATGTAGAAAAATAGGTTGAAGCCAACACGTTTTTTATGTTCCCTTCCGATTTCTGGCTTAACGTTACATTTTACAGACCTATGCCCAAAGATAGTCTCAAAGAATACTCCATGAAGGACACGATACTAGTGTATGATTTTTCGATATATCCACTGCATCCACCTAAAGTTGATGCTGACATTTTGAAGCCGGAATTTCGGGGTTTTTAATTTTTTTAATTATCCGGACTCGCAACAACGTAATATTCAAAGCTCATATTAGGATTATAGAAATCGTGACTTTACATCGTTTAAGGTATATCTCATGAGTGCGCTCCGTACAGCATTCTAGTAACTTGAGTCTAAAGGACAACATTTGATGCGTGAATTTTCTTAAAAACCTCATTTTTGCGTGTAAAATTTACAAGTGTCATTCAATTTCCTTTGAACCCCGCGTGAATTTAATTTTTAAGCGATGGATCTAATGGCCCCTTCCGTGTTTGAATCCATCCACTGAAACGGTGGATATAGATACCTTGAAATTAGGAAAATCTGCAAAATTATGTTTTGAAAAAATCCTCCTACGCTGCTGCGATATTCTTTGAAAAAATATAAATATATAGAATCCTTAAAGCGCGATTATAATATTTTCGGAAAGGTGTCATACATTACAGAGATAAGCGAGTAATATGGGTCCTTTATCAAAAATAGATTCTTGAAGAATCCATTTGAAATTGGTGTATGTTGACGTATTTCTGATGGGCGCAAATGAAACCAGATGTGTATTAAAATAGTTTGCACATTGCGCGACTTTTACCCACTTTAAGGGTTTTGGCATTGTGAGATGCAACTGACGGCACTTTTTTGCCGGTGAGTGAAACGTCGAAACATGGATGGATGGATAGATATTGATCGATTCGCTGTATCTAAAATCGGATGTGTATCAACTGATTTCAACTAATTCTCGAATAACAGGCTTCCTAATTATTATATTTTTGAATGATTGTAATTTCAATATTGCTCATAATTGCCCATCCTTGCTCGTGATGGTAAACGATTTTCCTTGATGAAGTTTTAGCGGAATACATTAATTTGTGTATGGGATTTTAGCGAAATAGTTGGAGAGCTCCCAAATTATTGTTTGTAATTTTTCTAATCAAACAAAAAATATATTTGGAACAACATTTTTACAATAAGTTTTTTTTCTCTTTTGTTGTTTATGCACACAATCTCTATAAATTAGGTTTCATAATTTTCTATGCAATGTCTAGATTCTGTAGATATTTGTTGTTTATTATTTAGTGGTTTTTATGAAGATTTTTTTTTGTTGATTTTTTGCGAAACTCAAAATAAATTTACTTAACATTTAAACATCTACAAAAAATAAGGGGTTCTTTTAGCACAAATTTTCTCATAAAAACAAATAAGACATTTTTAAATATTTTTTTCATATGAGAATAAAAATCGGTATATCTTTTGCGCGTATCGGCCAATTTTTGTGAACTCAAACGAATTTGAAGCCAACATTTTTTCCTTAACTTCTATACAAAAAATAATAGATGCGCTCGAATTTTTTTCCAATTTTTTCAAATGTAATTGCAAAAGAAATTTGTTTTTTATAATATATCGACGTAAATTTACATGGTGGACACTGAAATGTGGACAAAAATTGTATGCATTCCGCGCAACTTAGCGATATTTTATAAGTTTTTTGATACTAAGATCCAGTCGATGCTATATCTTAGCCTCCAAATGAAATTTTGAGAAATATATACAAATTTAAAGGTATATTTTTTTGCACATGAAAATCAAATGCGGACAAACGAATTTTGATAAATACTCGATTTACACATATTTTAAGAAGAAGCCTAATGATTTATCTCAACAAATCTATAATATTCCTCAATTTGAAACTTTTTATGTGAATGTAGATAAATCCACCCTATTTATTGGGAGTTTCAAGAAAAATAAAAGGAATACTTCTAAAGATTTCCAATAATTTCAACTCTAGAATGCATGTGAAAACTATTTTTTCAAACCAAAAATTTATTTTGTGTCACGCAAATATATATTTATTTTGTCTATAACACCCAAACCCAAAGTTTTGATTTAAAGCTATATTTGTTGTAATTTTTAACGGGTAAATGGATCTATATTTTGAAAAAAAGTCAGATTTAACATTTTGTCAATATTTTGTAAATTTCCCGAATACAAATATTATTCACTGACGTCCCTTGGTAAGTTTTTAGTGACAATTGTGCTCATTTAAATAATTAGCGCCATAACTTTTGTGCGCAACAACAAAAAATTTGCGGAATTTTTTTCTTAGCGTACATACAAAAGTTCCAAAAATGTTTGATGTAGCGCGAAAAGAAAAATTAATTTTTTTTGAAATGGAATATGAAAGAATTGGAAACATTTCCCATATATCATTCTATGTCATATGTTAAAAAGTCATAACCCTAATGTACATGTGTATGTGTGTGCGCGTCTTATGCATATGCAACGACTGCATTTTACAATTAGATTTACTGTCTGTAATTGTGCAGTTCATAATAGGTCATTTAAAGAGTGCTAATAATCTTTTAATCATATATATTGAAATTTGCAGCAATGTGAGTAAAAGCTAAAGTATGAATGTTGATTTTAAAACAAAAGACTTAAGACACACTCGTCGTGGATGGTATTAACGCAGATTCTTATCAACTGGTTTTCAAGACAATATCGCTAATATTAGTCAATGGACCCAAAATTATTATTGAAAGCTGGACTTATGAGACCGAAAATGAGAGGTTGGTTCATAAATTCTTTATTTAATAGAATTTCAAGGTGGCAAAGTTTATTGGATGTAGAGGTTGGAAGATACCAAGAAAATATATTGATCGGCTTTATCATGCCAAAATTCAGCACTTCTATTGCTTTCTCTCTCATCTAAAGTGGGTACAGATCTTCTCTTTGTGTTTCCAGGAGAACTATTCGTAACATTACGTCGGTGTCATGCTTAAGTGTTCCATACGCCATTTGCCTGATTCGAGAAAAACTCAAGTTAATGTTTAAGGCCATACAGGATAAAAATGGTGCAATAATCCAATATTGTAAGAGCTCAGTTCTACTTAACTAAACTCATATAATATATCAGTAGTTTACTTTAGTCAGATATCTGTGATAGTCTAGAAATTATGGCCAATTTTTATAATTGCAAAAAGTTGCTAAATTGTTCCATGGAATCTTTTTTTCATGTTTTTGCAGTTTGTGTCACATGGAACACGTTTTGTCACATTTCAACCAAAACACTTTTTATCAATCGTGTTCCATTCCCTTATATGAAATGTTACTGTGGAGTTGAAAAATCAGGTCTTTAAACGGAACATTTATTTTTCTCATATAAATACAATAAGGACCATTGTTATACGTATCCTTAACATTTATTTAAGGGATTGCCTCCACTTATCACTATTTTTTGTGGTAAAATCGGACAAAACGGATTGATATTTTACATTTCTGAGGTAACAGAAAACATATAAACGCCTTTTTCTTATAATACAGTTTTTATTCGGTGTCTCCACTAGCTTAAAGTCGAATGAACGTTTTTGTGTATATTTTTGTGGACTTACGTCAAAGTTTTGCCTTTAGACTAGGGATTTTTTTTTTTTGTTTAAACGGTTGACAAATTTTCGTTTTCATATAACAATACAATATTCAAAAATATTTGGATTTAGAAAGTATTATTCTTCAGTTTTTAAACCAAGTTCTTTAAACAATTTGTTCCATACGCCACATTATTCGTAACTTGGCACAAATGGGCAATTTTTTGTTCCAAACGCCATCATTTTTGGTGCGGAACAATTCGTTTTTGTCTCATTTTGTTCCATACGCCAAACGACATTGATATGGAACTAAAAAGTTCAAAGTGGTTTTGTTCCATACGCCAGGCTTTATGGATATGGAACAAAACGACAAGATTTGTTGGGTCACAAAGCGGATATGGAACATACTGGCATCTGAATATCTCAAAAACTATAAGATATAAAGAAAAACCAACAAAAATCTGAAAGAGCATGGTTCAAAACCCTGTAAGTTACTTTTATCTCAAAATGTCAAAAAAGGCGTATGGAACACTTAAGCATGACACCGACGATTAATTGAAAATACCGAGTTTACATGTCCACCGAACCTAAAGAACGATAAACACTCAAGTTAGGCATCGGGTTACTAAGTCACTCCTATAAGAAATTTCTACTATGAAGAAACAAAGAGAAGCAAAAATAAAACCCTCTAACTTTGAAGAACCCGCAAATTTTAAAGAACTTATGACCCTGTGAATTTTCACTAGGAATCTCCGGACTTGGAAAGAACAAAAAACTTACTCATTATACTATAGCTGATATGAAGCTAAACATGAGCTAAGTGTTAGGTTTATGGGAAAGTCAGAGGCATAAAACCATAGTATCCATTTTCACTCTGGTTGATGAGAGAATTGACACAATACTTATAAAAGTAATGTTCTTTGACATTAGTCTTCTCTGCGCCCAGTCAGTCTCACCCGACTGATAAGAAGACTGCCCTGTCCATGTGATTGAAATTGTTCTAGGAGATTTTAATGCTATAATTGTTCAATCTTCATAAGGTAACTAAGGACAACGGAATGAGGCTGATCGATTTTCCAGCTGCAAAAACTAGTATGGAGCAGCACTAGGTTACAACATTTCGGCATGCACAAATCTACGTGGATGTCCCTCGATGGACAAAATAGTACCCAGTTCGATTATGCTGTGATACACGGAGGAAATCTTCATGTGTGTTAGATGTCCGCTTGATTCGAGAAGCGAACATCGCTTCGACCCAACAAGTTGCAGCCTAGGTACGCTCTCGTCTAAATGTTACAACAAAAGTGCGATCTAAATAGGACTGAACCAGGATATCTTGAAACTTCAAACATAACAGATAGGTCAAGATCTCTCCGCCCAACGTACTCGCATGCTGGGAGAAGGCACTCTTTAATCCAATACTGTGGAAGAAAAAGTACCACCTCAAAAAACATGGTACGATCAGGGAAGTCGCATGGATACTGAAGAGAAGAACGCGGCATATAGGGCGAGAAGCTCCAAGGGAATTATCAGGAGAAGGGTATATTCAGAAAAGATACGAATGAGCATGAAACACGTAAGCAAGAGAATGTCGAGATGTACAGGATCCAAAAGAAGGTCATTAACACATTCTCCTGCAATGATGATGAAGGATATCTGGTAACTAAATTTATGCAAGGAAACTTTTATCAAGCAAGAGCGGCAATGAAGGTAACTTCTAAACAAACCCAAATTACCGAATTGAATGTATACTTTTTAGCCAGGGTGATGTTATGACAGCAATTAATTGCCTAAAAACAATAAGGTGCCCGGAGCTGATTGGCAGCCTGCCGAACTGTTTAGATCGGTGTCGATAAGGAGTACCCATCGGTTGATTAACAAAAATTGGATGAAGGAATGCATATTTATAATATGGAAATAATGTTATTGATATCGATGTGATAAGTTGATCAAATCCTCTAAACACCGAAAATCGGAAGGTACTTTTATATGGGGTCTATACCGAAACGTGGACATATGTTAACAATTTTGTTGGAGAAGTTAAGTGAACACTGTGAACCTCAAACGTCAAATTACAGCTAATTCGGTCAAAAAGCTTTAGCTAAAATCTTAAAAACTCCGAATATCGGGAGGTATCGTTATATGGGGGCTATACCAAAACATGGACCTAAGTTCACAATTTTGGGTGGAGAAGTTTTGTGAATACTGGGAACCTCAAAAGTCACATTACAGGTAGTTCCGCAAAAAAACTTAGCTAAACACTTCAAAATTCCGAAAATCGGAAGGATACGTAAAAAGGAGGGTTATTCCAAAACATGAATCCATCTTGACAATTTTCGGTGGATATATTTCGTGACTACTGAGAACATCAAACTTCAAATTACAGGCAGTTCGGATAAAATATGTAGCTATAATCCTTAAAATACCGTAAATCGGGAGGTAACGTTATATAGGGCTATACCAAAACGTGGGCCGATATAGCCCATCTTGGGATGCACAAATATTGCGTTTTAGCCCAATTATTGTGGACGCTAGATTGATTACTATAGACGGAGATGCATAAATCGATACAAACTTTTATCCTGATTAAGAATATATATGCTAAAAATCAAATTTCTTTGCAATTCCCTTTGAATAAAATTGAAAAATTTTTTGCGGTAGACTCCTAATTTGTCAATGTATATAAAAACAAAAAAAAACATTGTTCCACAACATCCCATACGGGCCAAGGGAGACTTCTCTCATATCAATGAGTGCACCCCGATTCATATTTAGCTCAATGATATAGGACCTACTGTTTATCGCCGAGTCTTAAGACACCACTTATGGAGAAGTTTTTCAAGGCTAAAATACTGAGGAAATGTCGCCAACATTACTGAGGGGTATTTTGCCACCGTTGAAAAATGTTTGATGTTGCCTGGCCGGGGAATCGAACCCCCGACCTTCTGCGTGCAAGGCGGGCGGGTGCATACCATTGCACCACGGTGGCAACCAATGTATATAATAGGTCTAATAAGCTCAACTCGAAAGAGAATTAATTAAATATCACTATAAATGACCTTCGCCTTAATAAGGCAAAAATAAAAAATTTAAAATTTCATTTAAAGAAAAATATTTAAAAATGTATTATTTATTTTTATGAATCGCTAACAGCATTCCATATATATTCGTAGATGTTTAAAAATATACTGAACTTATTTTTATTATCAACAAATAATATTTTATCAACAAATAATATAAAATTCTTGTAGTAAATCCAAATTATCCTGCCCCAGAGTCCGTACAAACCTCTAGAAAATAAATTAAAAACATCTACAGAGTCTAGACAATGCATAGAAAAGTATGAAACCGAATTTATAGAGACTAGGTAGATAAATTCCATATTATAGCAACAACAAAAGTGAAAAAACTTATTGTTAAGATATATAAAGAATGGCAAAGGCCAAAAATTTGTGCTATATTTTTTCTAAAAAAACCTATTTTTTGGGTACAATCCAGCAAAAATTCGGATCAGTTAGTCATTAAACAAAAATAACTACTTAAATTTCTCCTTATTAAGTTATGAGTACGGTGGCACAGAGCTAGTGTGTCCGACTACAAATCAGAGTCTTGTGTGTTCAACGCTCACCGCCGGCCGGGTACTTTTTGCTAAAAAAAAAAAAACAATGAAGACTTGGTAGTGCACATGTAAACATTGAAACAACCATTATTGATCTTGTGCGTGGCCTAGTATGTAGTGTGTTCGGCTACAAAGCAGAAGTTCGTGTGTTCAAATCCAGTAAGGGGCGAAATAAAATAAAAATGTAAAGTGTGTTGAAATTGAAAACAAATTCCACCTAAACTGTTCTAAAAATAAAAAATATTTTTTTTTATCATATAGCTTATTTTTCTACTTTCAGTGGCCGTAGAATAACTAGTAATTCAGTGCGACATGCCCTTGTTAAAATAGTGGGTTAGTAGGGGGATTTGTAAGTAGTTACGGCTGCCAAAAATCCCTTACAAAACCCTTTTTTTGGGAGGATTTTTTTTTTGTTTTTGCTTAGAGTATTTACAATATCCTTTTGATAGTGCTGGAACCCCAAGATATTTTAGTTTTTAGACGGTCCGGATCATATAAATCATAGGTCGTGAAAATCCATCCTCTAGAACGGCGGAAACGGCTACTGCAAAAACAGAAAAATATGTAAAAAAATTTGTTGAAAATATCGCGGATTTAATCGCGTTTCCTCAATGAAGAAACTGCCACATCACTCGCGTTTTTGCGAATACAGCGGTTTAAAAAATTAAGTAACATGGGAGCTGTATCCGATGTATCCCAAAAATAGTCTGTGATGCTACATCCATGGTTATTGATGGATTTTACCGAGATAGTTTAGATCGATGCATTTTTTCATGGTTTTTTGCTGCTGTGTTTATAATATATGCAATAGCTTAACTTTGATAGGTTTATCGGAACGAGGAGAGAGTTCATACTTGTCTTTTCTAAGTACAGCTTTTCGATTTCCGGCTCTAATTTTGTATCAGTTTGTATTTCCTTCATTCAATCAGAAGTGAATATATGGTTCAAGAAGGTAGTGTCCATGTTTACTGTTCGAATCGGTCTTATGAATCCCTTCATCTTATTGTGAAATATAACAAGTAATAAAACGGGGTTAAGTTCGGCCGCGCCGAACATTTTATATCCTCCATTTTATGCCGGTCCATGGGGGTTAGACATAAACCTACACATTAGACTGGCTTTAACTCAAAGGGAAAAATCGATGTCGGATTTTTTGGATTTTCTGTAGAGCGATTTATTTAAAATTTGTATGGGACCAACGGCGAATTTTCACAAATTCACTCTACAGACCACATTTATTGTCCAATCGATGAAAACAGTTTACCAGTCCTTTGTAGTTCCTAAACAAGTAATCCTACAAAACATTTTGAAAATCGGGTCAGATTTTAATATTAGCTATATAAAGGGCCCATGGAAACTTTGAGGCCCCAGTGGCACGTGTAAACATATTCCGATTGAGCTCAAGCTTTGGCAGTCTTAATTTTTAACAAAACTGAACAGTTTAGGAGGGTGCCGCATAAAAAATCCGACATCGATTTTTTAAACCTCTCTACTACACATATGTATGTATATGGATAGTTTTTTGCGAATACATTTTCTATCTTCTGGGAACACAAAATCAAAATTAACAACCAATTCGGTAGAGATATGACTAAAATCTTCAAACAATCTTAAATTAGGTGGTACCCTTACATGGGGCCTATGGGAAAACGAGGACATATGCGGTCTGATTTTTTGCACAGAATTTTTTGTACCTGTTATAATGTTTTGTACTCCTGGCTTAAACTTTCAAAATATCGCAAATCCGTGAGTGCCGTTCTAGGGGGGCTATATAAAGACATATGTCGACAAATTTCTGGGTTTATATACCAGACGAAATACCAAATTTCAGCCATTTCGGCGGTATGTTGAGGCCACAACCTTCAAAATACCAAAAATGCGAAGGTACCGGTTCTATGGGACTATATGAAGACGTGGACCTATACCAACACAATTCAGATGGAATATTTAAACCCCCAACTAAGACTAAGAAACAATTCTCAACCATTTCGGGAGAATATTGGGGCCACAACCTTCGAAATACCGAAAAGCGGTACCTCCCGCTCTATGGGGGCTATATTAAGATGTAGACCAATAACGACAATTTTCCGGTGAGAAGCTTTATGCCCCTAACGAAGATTTAATTCAGAAATTTCAGTGCGATATTGAGGCTAATACCTTCAAAATACAGAAAATCGGGAAGTACTGCTCTATGGGGGCCCAACTAAGACTAAGTACCAAATGTCAGACATTTCGGCAGGATATTGAAGCTAAAACCTTCAAACCGAAAAGGTGCCGTTCTATGGAGACCATATGAAACATCGACCTATACCAAAAATTTTCAGATAGAAAGTTTTATGCCCCCAACGAAGACTTAGTACCAAATTTCAGCCTTTTTCGGGGAAATATTAAGGCCACAACCTTCCAAATACGAAGCGCGGTACGTATACCTGCATCGACAAATTTCAGGTGGAAAGTTTCATATCCCTAGCGAAGACTAAATACCAAATTGCAGTGGTCTATTAAGGCAAAAACCGTGAAAAACGTGGACCAAAGTGACAATTTTCTGGGGGAAAGTTTGTAGTCCCAAAGAAGACAAAATATCAAAATGCAGTTATTTTGGTGTGATAATATAGCTAAAACCTGCACATTACCGAAATTCGGGAGGTACCGTCCTATGGGGGCTATATTCAAACGTGGTCCTATATAAAATTTTTTTAGTACAAATGTTTGAAATACAGAATACAAAATTACAACCAATTTGGCGGTCAAATGGGACTAATACCTTCAAAATATATCTTAAGTAACGCGTACTTTATAAGTGGTGTTATATGGGGGTTATACCAAAACATGGTTCTATATAAAAATTTTTTTGCAGAAATGTTAGTTAGCCTCTGTAAACACATAATACCAAATTAGAACTAATTTGGTGGGTCAAATGGGACAAATATCTTACGTTACGCATCACTTTGTATGGGGGCTATACCAAAACGTGAACCCATATAGCCCGTTTTCAAAATTTCTACGTACCTACAATAGATTTTGCCAAAATTTGATCCACCTACTTCAATCCGTTCGGATGCTAGAGTGATTTCCACAGACGGACGGACATGGTTATATCGATGTAGAATTGCACGCTGATCAAAAATACATATAGTTTGTGGGGTCTAACATGCTAATTTTAATGAGTTGCAAACGGAATGACAGGCTTAATATACCCCCACCCAACGTATGGTGGAGGGCATAAAAATAATGACTTCTCACGAATCTAGCCGATATTATTGTGTGGGAAGTATCCATGACTTGTGCACTGTGAACATCTTAGTCAAAATAATTACATCTTTTCCTTCTTATTGCTCTCAAAATTAATTTTGTTGACTTTGTTCTAACTTGGTGCAAAGCTGGATCCATCACTAATTACATCGAAGTTACGATCATCATTGCATTGTAACGGTTTGCATTTGTAACATCCATTCATTCTACTTAACCCCAATTTATGTACCACATACCTAAATATATGCCAATACTCTGATAATATAAAGTTAACAATAAATACAAGTTTAATATACCCCAATTATTATTGTAAACAAAAGACTTAAGACACAAGCGACAACATGCATGGACAAAAAGATGCGTTTTTAATGCCAAAAAAACCTCCGTCTACCATAAATGATGTAATATACGAAATGTAATTTAATTACGGCCAGCCAAGTAGTTTACGTAATATCCTCATAAAATATATTTTCAAATTAGAAACGAGAGTTTAAAATAAGGTACATTTGATTACCAATGTGTAACATTATTTAATGCGTGCGTTAACATACGAACATACATACCTCCCAGTTAGCAACCAGACAAACATAATGATGCTCAAGTCATCTGCAGCATAAACACGAGTTTGTATACATGTATGTACTCGTATGTATACGCAATGTGAAACGAAACTATTATAGGGTCTAATGAGAAAGTTCACAAAAACATAAACTTTAATTGATAAGAAAAACAAAGCAAAAAACAAATAACAACAATGACTTACATTCCTCTACAATTTTGAATTACCAACATTATGGCTGAACTACATAACAACAACTACAATAATAAACGAAAATTAAACATTTTTTTAACATGTAATGAAGCACAAAAAATGTCATAAAACAAAATCGCCGAAACTAAAAAAGCGGCAAACGCATGAAAGGCGAAATGCATTTAAGACGCAATCTTTCATTATTTGTAAATTTAAAGTAAGTCCGAATTATTGTTGTTGTCGATAATGGTGTGTTGGAATTTTGTGCTTCATTTAATTGCAGTTTATAAACGATATCATCCGTCATCTATCAAGGTTGCTTCAGTGATGTTTTCGCTTGTGCTTATGCTAAAGCGCGTGCTATTTTATGTATCGCTTAGCTTAATCTAAGAAGACAAAATTTTTGGAATTTTGTTATAAAACTTTCTTTGCACTGATGCTTAAAAATTTTATTTTGAAATTTAAAACTTCATTGAAGTGTTTGAAAGATGATAAAGTGACAATAAATGAAATGTTACTTATACCATTATAGTTGTGTGGTTGTATTTAATCGATCGTTGTGGTGAAATAATTCCGACAATGAATAAAAGTACAAATTGTTATTTGTTTCATTTGTATATATGTAATTTAAATTTTTATGGATGATATCACCAAGAGAGATGTATTATTTTTCTACCCAGTTCGATTATGCAATTTGATTTCTAATGGAGATAAAATTCAACTGCAAATTCAAAAAGCGTTCAATTCATGATTGCTCTTTAATTGTATGTATAAGAACAAAACAAATATTCAGGTACAAGGTATTTTATACTTACTGAAGGAGTTCTCAACTGATTTTATTTGATTTGCGTAAAAGTTTTCGTTGGTCCTTAATGAAACCTATGGCGACTAAATTCCCCCCATTGTGGTAACAGTTCGAAAGTACAACATCATTCCAGCAAAATGTTCGATGCCAAAGATGCTATTCAATAATGGGTGCAAGTGAAAATAAAATGTCATATTTTTGGCATCTTCACTCATTCTTTTTACAAGAGCGTGACCCCCAAAAGATGCAATTAATTTTCAGATCCTAAGCATGTCATCTTTGCTAACTCGGAGGAATATCATCTTCAACAATTCTTTGGCATGGCATCTATACCAATCCTTTGGCATGTCATCTTAACCAATTCCGTAGCATAGCATTTTCACTATTCTTTAGCATGTCATTTACACCAACCCTTTGGCATGAAACTTTCACGTCTTGTTCGGAAAATGGAAAATGCTGTATTGAAATAAGATTTTCATGATTTTTTATTAATTCATAGGATTTTGTCAAATAACTAATATTTGATTATCATCAAAAAGTTTATATCCATAATTGCAGTTGTTGTTCCAAGCAAAATCGTGAAACATAAAAAGCCCTAAAAATATGAACTTTGAACGCGATTATTTGAAAATCGCTCCGGCGTTTTTTTTTTTTGTTTTTTGATAATTTCTCATCTATTAATATTGTAGTTTCAGAATACGGAAAAACTTCCTAGGTGTAAGAACCTAGGTGTAAGAATATCGTGTCAGGGATATTGTGCGAACGACTAAAGCCTATGGTCAACGAGATTATTAGACCATACCAATGCGGCTTTAGGACCTGGCAAGTCCACCATTGACTAGATATCTACCCTGCGGCAAATCCTGGAGAAGACCCAAGAGATGCAGATCGACACTTACCACATTTTTGTCAATTATAAAGCAGCCTTCTACAGCCTGCTGCGTTCAAAGGTATTCAAATAGGGAGTAGACTTATGTCCCTATAGTTAGAGCATACAGTCTTATATCCCTTCTTGTGGACGGGGCACAGGATACTCAGGTTCGAATCGTGGGTACTCGTTCTTCCTGCCAGATGGTGCAAACTAGCTAATGAATACACCTTATCAGCGTGTCGCCTCCGGTTTTGAACAGCTCGGATGGTAAGCCATCGGCTTCTGCTGCCTTATTATTCTTCAGCCGATTTAGTGCTGTCTTTACCACATCTGGGCTGGGCGGTATACATTCAATACAATTTTCTGGGATTGGATCTGTGGTATTTTCGTCGTCTTCTATACCTGTACCAAAGCCATCAGTTTGATGCTTGACTCTTTGGTAGAATTCTCGGACTTCATTCCGGTTCCTGTACATCTCCATTTTTTCACACTCCCGCTTTTCCGTCTCTCTCTTTTTCCTGCGGAAAGACGTTTCTCCTCTATTCTTTCCTTGTAAAGAAGCCCTATATGCCGCATTTTTCTCTTCGGTAGCAGCAAGGCACTCCTGATCATATCATGGATTCCTTGGTGGAGGTCTCTGGTATCAGCCTCATACCATTGTCAGATGTTTCACTGTGGGCTATATATACTAAAATATGGACATATGTTGACGGTTTTTGGCGGAGAACTGTCGTGACCGCTGAGAACCTCAAATGTCAAATTACAGCTAGTTCGGTTACAAGTAGTATCTAAAATTCTCAAAATACCGAAAATCGGGAGGTACCGGTATACGGGGGCTGAACCAAAACATGGACTTATGTTGTCGGTTTTTGCTGGAGATGTTTTGTGACGGTTACAAATTGCAGCTAAAATCCTCAAAATACCGAAAATCGGAATTACCGTTATATGGGGGATATACCAAAATATGGGTATATGTTTTTTTGGGAAGTTTCGTGACCACTATAAACTACAAGTGCAATATAATTCGGTTAAAATTTTAGCTTAAATCTCCAAAATACCGAAAATCGGAGGTGCCGTTATATGGCAGCTATTCCAAAACATGGACCTATATAGATAATTTTGGTGTAGAAGTTTCGGGATGAGTGTCAATGAATTTAGCTAAAATCCTTAAAATATCTTAACTTGGGATGTACCGATATATGGGGGCTATACCAAAACTTGGACCTATCTTGGTAATTTTTTGTGGAGAAGTTTGTGGTCATTGGCAACGTTAATTGTCAAATTACAGCTAGTTCGGTCAAACAATTTACCTAAAATCCCCATGGGGGCTATAGCAAAACGGTCCTATCTTTGCAGTAGAGAAGTAGTTTTGGTCATTGGGAACCTCAAATGTAAAATTTCAGCTAATTCGCTCAAAAATGTAGCTTAAAGCCTCAAAATACTTAAATGGGGAGGTACTGTTATATGGGGCCTACACTAAAACGTGGACCTATCTCAATCATATTTTGTGCAGAAGTTTTTTGACCTCCTGAAATTCCAACGGATGAATTGGAGCCAATTGCGGACGAACAGATCGTCTTAACATTTTATCCTGATCATGAATATATACACTTTGTATGGTCGCAAATGATGGAGGGCATAAAAATGTACCAATTCTACATTAATTTTCTTAATAATTGACTATTACGTTTTAATTAATGTTTTGTTTTTACATAATATTATTACATATTTATGAAAATGATTATTAATCACATTCAATTTCTCTAAAACTTACTCCGTATAAAAAAACGTAATGCCAGCTTTGATTCTCCAAATAAAATATGACGTGTATGTGTCTTAAGTCGTTTGTTTTCATACATGCCAACAGTTTTCATTCCAACAGTTTGCTTTTTTCCATTAACATAACGTGTACACTGCACAGTGTGGGTAAAGAAATTAAGTCACCTAAATTTATTGATTATAATTTAAACTGAACTCATTTCTTTTATTTAGTTTAAATGCATTTACGTTGAATTTTTCACACCTCTACTCAGGCTGCTGTATTCGCTTGCAAGTATTTTAAGACAATTTAAGGTTCCACCTTCTCTTACCACAAATTTCAATTAAGAAAAAGTAGATTTTTTCCTCTTCTTGGTATTCCAATGCATTTGCTGCGACTAGGCAATCACACGTTCTAATTTTTAGCCAGCCACAATGAGAGGAGAAAAATAAAAATAATCTAGCTAAAGGCAAAGAACAACACCACCAAAAGCAACATTAAACTTGATAATAGAAAAAAATGTTACAGGTCCATTGCAATAAGAAGTAGAATAGTGGTGGTAGGGGAAACAGAAACATTTCGACAAACGAGGGGATTGCTTTTCTCCCCACTACTGATGACTTTGGCAGCTCAGTTTGACAACAGATATTAAGGCGCCAATGTGAAAACTTTACCACCAGACAGCCAAAGTCAATGCAAATGCAGGCATGTTAACAACAGTAACAAGTAACAGCGACAGCCAACAACATCAACATCAGCGGCAAAACATCACTTTCAGCAGCAAATGCTCAATGTTTATGTTCAAAGATGTTTGTTGGCTGTTAGAGTGAGTGGCAAGCCTAAAGTCTGTTTGCGGCACACACAAATGCCGCTAACAAGCAGTTGAATGCGTTCCGGAATTGAATTAACGCCAACCCCTTGCTCGTATGTGTGGGAAGTTAATGTGGCAATAAATAGACGGGCAGCAGGTTAGGCTAGGCCAGAAACAATGCTTTACTACCGCCACCACCATCACCACCAACTGTTCACAGTCATGGCCTCGGACAACTGTTACGCCACAATTCTGCCATGTGAAGGCATTAAAAATCAAATTAATTTTAATGAAGATTTACGTTGAAGAAAACCTCAAGGAATGCTTTTGATTTAACATACAACTCTTCACATAATCCTCAGGTTGATTCTAAACATACATTTGAGTTCTGCTTAGAAGAAAAAAAAACAGAAAACTACACGCCTTTGCCACAGATAGAAACTGTTTGCAATAATCGTAAATGATAATAGAAAGAAAAAAGGGGCTAACAAAGAGCAAACTGGAACTTCAACTGTAACCCATGGAATACCACACTTCTGCCGCGCGCTGTTGGCCACATCATAAATGCTGAGTTGTTGTAAACAAGTGTTTGATCTAATTTTTGCAATTCTAATGTAAGAATGGACAATTTTGATTTACAGCGTGCACACAACTTGACTGCACAATGCCAAGACAATCGCCAGACAACGCGATGGGAGTGAGTTGAGTATACAAATGGAATCATAAAAATAACAAGTGCCATAAAATCATAAATTTCGTTAAAGAATAAAATCTGATATTGTAAATGCTTTAGTTCTTTTCAAACAATTGTTAGAAGAATAATGTAAGTTCGCTGATAGCTTGCGGGTAATGTTGATATATTTATTTCATGGTACGAAATATTTTAGAAATAGAATCTACGTATGGGGAATTCTGAGTGATGTTTTTGCTGCTCCTCAGCAAAACATTTGGGTATATATTCAGATTTTTTTACTAACAATTTCAGAGATAAAGCCAAAAATGTTTTTACAATCGATGAATCTGAGTTTCACCCATTCAGAATTCGCGAGCTTTTCTATATAGAATGACTGAAATTATTTAAAATTAAGTATTTTAGGAGGGATCTCATAATGTCGACCATTAAAATTAATTTTCGTGGAAGCTGTGTTGGCATCAATGTAGAAAAATGGGTGTAAGCCAACAAGATTTTTTATGCTCCCTTCCGATTTCTGGCTTAATCATACATTTTATAGACCTATGCCCAAAGAAAGAATGACAGAATATCCCATGGGCAACATGATAATAGTGTATGATTTTTCGATATATCCACAGCATCCACCTAAAATTGATGCTGACATTTTGAAGCCGGAATTTCGGTGTTTTTTGTATTTTTTTAAATCCAGAAAAGATAATATTTCGAACTCATAGTAGGATTATACTCGTAGAACTCGTCATTTTACGTAGTTACATGTATATCTCATGACTGTGCTCCTTACAGTATCCTAGTAATTGGAGTCTAAAGGACAAAAGTTGAGGCGTGAAATTTCTTAAAAAAAAACTATTTTTTGCTTTAAAAATTTACAAGTGCCTTCAATTTCCTTTGAACCCCGTGATGGATCTAATGAGCCCTTCCGCGATTGAATCCATCCACTAAAACCGCGGCTATAGATACCTTGGAAATAGGAACATCAGCAAAAACCTATTTTGACAAATCCGCGTACTAAACCGCGATTTTCTTTAAACAATTTTTCATAAAAGTAGTCCTTTATACGCGATTATAATATTTGCGAAAACGCGTGTCATAAATTGCAGAGATACGCGAGTAATATGGATATTTTACCCGAAATAGAATGTGGAGGCACATTCGCGGTTCTTGACGAATCTGATTGAAATAGGCGTACATATGTATATTGACGTATTTTTGATGAGCACTAATGAAACCGGATGCCCATCAAACTCGTATACACATTGCGCAACTTTTACCCACTTTAAGGTGGCTGAGTGAAGCATCGAAATATGCATAGGTATTTAAAGATATTGATTTGCTGTATCGAAAATCGGATGCGCGTTACAATTTGGAGTCGATTTAGCAATGTCCGTCCGTCCGTCTGTCTGGCTGATTGGTGCGCACGATAACTTTCAAACGTATGAGCCGATTTGGTCCAAAATTTGACTTTCGTAATATTTTGTCCAAACTTAGTTAAAGTTCGAAGATGGGCCATATCGGTCCACTCCTTCCGGTACCTCCCCCACAAAAGTTCGAAAATGTTCGGAAAATTTGTGCGCACGATAACACTTGAAGGGAGTAACCGATTTGGTCCATACTTTGCCCATCGTGAAATGTGTACCAGACTTAAATAAGATTTCAATATGGACTCAATCGATCCACCCCTTCGGGTACCCTCCACACAAAATTTCGGAAATGTTCAGTTCAGGGCCATCTCTCGAATTGCTTTGATTTTTGTTTTGAAACCTTGTATTCCCTGCCCCCCATACGACGGTACAAGTTTCATCAGGGGCAAGTACATACTTCCTGAGAAAATAGCATGAAAGTTGCAAGAAAAACCCTATGACACCGTGCGAGGTGGTTGGAGCGCAAGATAACTCCCGAACGGATCTGTCGATTGGGTCCAATATTTGGCCTTAGTAATATTGTGTCCATACATAGTTTAAGTTCGAAGATAAGCCATATCGGTCCACTCCTTCAGGTACCTCCCCCAGAAAAGTTCAAAAATGTTCGGAAAATTTGTTCGTACGTTAACTCTTGAAGGGAGTAGCCGAATTGATCCATACTTTACACATCCTAATATATCTACCACATATAGATCAGGTTCAAATATGGAATATATTTGTCCATTCCATCCCGTACTTCCCACACAAAATTTCGGATAAGTTCACCTTAAGACCTGTTATCGAATTACTCTGATTTTTGTTGAAGCAACTTGTATTAACTGCCTCAATTACGATAGGCAGGGGCAAGTACACACTTCATGAGCAAACAGCCCGAAGGGTGTAAAAACCCCCTATGGCACCATATGTAGTGGCTGGAGATCCACTTCCATAATGATCAATGTCGATCTCCGCAAAACTTACCCAGCAAAATGTTCGATGCCAAAGATGCCATTCAATCATGGGTGAAAGTGATCTGGCATGTCATGTTTTTAGCATCTTCATCGATGAATTTTATATGAGCGTGGACCCCAAAAGATGCTATTCATTTTTGGATCCAAAGCATGTCATTTACACCAAAGCTTTGACATGTCATTTTCACCAATGCTTTGGCATGTCATTTCCACCAATGCTTTGGCATGTCATTTTCACCAACCCTTTGCAATGACATTATCATTACGACGAGAGTTTTAACAACGTTGGTTGTGATTTCGAGTCTACGACAACATCAAGTTTATTGTAAATAATATACATATTTAGAAAAATGTGTATAAATAAAAACACAAAATTCATCTCTATTGGATCGATGGAATGGGTTCAAATGATGATGAAAAGATCGGATCTTTCACGACTTTCTTTGCATGGGTTCAAATGCTAATGAAAATATCGGATCTATCACGACTTCGTTTGAACCAATGCAAAAGATTCCATGAAATCACGTCATCGCATAGAAACCCTTCCTTAAAATTTTGCTGGGTATGCTCTTTAATGCTAATCAACATTTTTGTCGGTTTATACGCCGAAAATTTTTAAAACCCCCTATATACATACGTTTTTTGGGAATTTTTTTTAATATACACAGGCTGAGGGTATTTCTCTGTTGGCCAAGCCGACTGATACTTTTTTACTTGTTTAAATCAATTTTTACCAATGATTGTACTTTTCGATTCGTGGGATTCGAATAATTAGAATTTTTTAAAATTTGTCAATACCCAGCAAAAAAGTCATTACCATGTTATGACTTTATTCAGCAAATTTTGACAGTTGTAACTACTCACAAATTGACCGAAAAAGTCATTACCTTTCCATTGGGATGTCATAAGAAGGAAGTACTTCCTTAAATATGTTTTAAGTACATATTTAACCACATAGGAGAGTCGAAATACTCAAAAAAAAACATAAGGCCCATTTTTAAAACAATTGAGGTGAATATGTTCAAATTCAACACTCCACATTTTTATACCCTCCACCTTAGTATGGTCTATATTAAGTTTGTTTTTCCGTTTGTAATGCATTGAAATAATCATTTGCGACCCTATAAAGTATATATATTCTCGATTGTCACGAAACTTCTCCACTTAAAATCGTCAACATAGGTACATGGTTTGGTATAGCGCCCATATAACGATACCTCCCGATTTTCTGTTTTTTGAGGATTTTAGTTACAATTTGTAACCGAACTAGCTGAAATTTTACAATTAAGGTTCTCAGTGGCCACGAAACTTTTCGTGTGTTCAAAACCATCAGAGAGCAAAATAAAAGAAAAATAAAAACAAGAACATGTAAAAAGTCGTTAAGTTAGGCCGGTCAGAACTTGTTATACCCCCCACCATAAAAGAGTCTTAATCAAAATGGAATAATTAGATTTCTTTCTCAATTTGAGGTGGACAAATTTTTCGACCACGGATAACCTAATGCCTAAATTGTCTAATCTAATCTAAAAAAATGTGTTCAGCCAGGTGAAAGGTACCACCTACGAGGCTATAACAAAGTGTGGACCTATCTTTACAATTATTGGTAAAAAAGTTTTATAACGGCAGGGGAGCTCAAAAGTCAAATTATGGGTAGTTCCGTCCAAAATATACCTAAGACCCTCAAAATACCGAAAATCAGGAGGTACAGTAAAATTACAGCTAGTTCGGTTAAAACTGTAGATAAAGCCCTCAAATTCCGAAAATCAGAAGGTACCGTTATATGGGGCTATACCAAAACATGGACCTATGTTGACCATTTTTAGTGAAGAAGTTTCGTGACCACTAAGAACCTCAAATTTCAATTTGTAGCTAGTTCGGTTAAAATGTTTAGATAAAATCGTCAAAATACCGAAAATCGGGAGGTACATTTCTATGGCGGCTAAAACGTGGACGGATACAGCCCATTTTCAATACCAAACATCCTATGAATATGGCTATATGAAGGCGAAAATTGTGTACCCTCAACTAACAGCAACTACCAAATTTCGGCCATTTCGGTGTGATAATGAGGCTAAAACCTTCAAAATACCGAAAATCGGGAGGTACCTTCTATAGAGGCTATATCAAAACGTGGACCCATACAGCTCATTTTCAATAGCAAACATCCTAGGACTAATAGGAACTTCTACACCAAATTACAAAGCTCAATCTTAAAAATTGCGAGCTGTATCCTGACTTCAACAGCCAGACGAACGGACATGGTTATATCGACCTAGAATTTTATGCTGATCAAGATTATGTGGGGTTTAAATCGGATGGATGTTTGGCAGCTGGATAGTTCGTAGTGCTTGCTCTAATAAACCAGGAAAATACGTGATTGCTAAACGGCGTTTTGCAGATAATCGGGAAACGTGATACTTCCCTAACGATCGTATGTTCGTGAAATCGACGTTCGAAGGAGATGTATTCGGCGTTTGCGCGTAGATACGGAACAGTGAAATAAAGTCTTTGTGAAACAGTTCAAAGATCCTGTGTTTTAGTGGAATTGCTGACCCGAAGGCACCGTGGAACATCTTATTAGAAGACCATTGTGGATTATTTTTCCCAACCCTTGTAACTAACTCCCAGTAGTAAGCTGACCTAATGTACTCGTATACATTGAGTGAGAATTATTTGTCGTAAGTAGTAACAACTGCCCCCCTATTCAGTAACTTTTTAACAACTTTACTCATTGTTTATTTTACAACAATTTCACTTGTTTGTTTTGTAGTTGTTGCAAAAACAAAAGAAATTTTAACAACTTTTCATTCGATAAAAGTTACAGCTGTTGTAAAATTACACTAAAATACAAGTCATCCTTGTCCAACATGTTATTCCAATGAGTTCAGGTAGCAATGATGTAGTATATGTTGCTTATTGGCTTGGTGTTCCCGTAGCCTTCTTGGTAAAGGCTGTTATCTAATGTGATAAGATTTTCATGTTACACATGATCTGCGAATGATATTTTATACACTCCACCATAATTAAATTTGTCATTCCGTTTGTGACACATCAAAATATTCTTCAGAGACCATATGAAGTATATAAACATTTTCCTGTTTTGCATAATGTTGATATATAAGGAAGAAGTATGGTAAATTACAGTTTTAGATTCCGTTGGAAAATGTTCAATATCAATGGCGAAACTGCCCCATGGGTGGGGAGTCTTCGCCACTTTTTAGACGTTTTGTAAATTCTCAAAAATAATATTTTAAAAACAAAATCAAAACTTAAAGTCAAGATCTGCTAATATTTGTACCAAAAATAGTATTTGAAAAAAATTTAACGGTGTCGGTATGAGAACATTTTGAACAAAAACGTCGCGAAGGCGCTCCATGTTACCATATATATTCTTGATCAGCATAAAATTCTAAGTCGAAAAACCATGTCCGTCCGCCCATCTTAATATCAAGATATATGTATGTTTGGTATTGAAACATACCGAAGTGGCTGAAATTTGGTTGCTGTTAGTTGGGGGTATACAACTTTTCACCTGAAATTTGTCGGTATAGATCCACGCTTTCATATAGCCCCCATAGGAGCGTACCTCCCGATTTTCGGTATTTTGAAGGTATTAGCCTCATTATCACACCGAAGTGGCTGAAATTCGGTTACTGTTGGTGGTACAAAATTTTCACCTGAAACTTGTCGTATACTTTATATAGCACCCATAGAAAGGTAACTCCCGATTTTAAGTTTTTTTTTTTAAGGTTGAGCGCTCAATATAACACAGAATTGACTGAAATTTGGTAGTTAGTCTTCGCTGGTGGTACAAAACTTTCTACTTGAAATTTGTCGGTATAGGTCCACGCTTTTATATAGCACACATAGAACGGTAACTCCCGAGTTTTGGTATTTTGAAGGTTGTACCCTCAATATCCTACCGAAATGACTGAATTTTGTTAGTTAGTCTACGTTGGGGATATAAAACTTTTCACCTGAAATTTGTCGGTATAGGTAAACGTCTTCATATAGCCCCCATAGAACGGTACTTCCCCATATTAGGTATTTTGATAGTTGTGTGCGCAATATAACACCGAATTGACTGACATTTGGTATTCAGTCTTTGTTGAGGGTATACAACTTTCCACCTGAAATTTGTTCGTTCGTTCGATTTTTGGTATTTTGAAAGTTGTGCCCCCAATATCCCACCGAAATACCTTTAATTTGTCATATAGTTTTCGCTAGGAGTCCAAAATGTTTAACTGAAATTTGTCATTACAGGTACACGGCTTCATATAGCCTCCATAGAAGATAGAAAACTTACTCGCAAACAAACTGTCCATATATATCCAGGTTTGAGTCTAGCCGGTATGGCCTAATTTTTATGTATTTCAAGGCTTTTTGTCAAATTTTCGAACCGAGATTGCTGTAATTTAATATTGTGTGTTGCCAGGAGTGCAAAATCTTAATTCGGAAAATTGCAAATAATAATCCATGTTTTGGAAAGAAATACGTTGACGCCCCATATGAGTTCTTTTGAAGGGAGTATTATCAGTGATGATATACTACTCTTGCTATAAGAGGAAGGGCTTAGTACTTTTGTAAACGGAAGGGAACTAATTATTCTTATTCACTTCAATAAAGGTCGTGGTTGAGGGTACGAAACGCCGTTCTTACCTGTTGTTTACACACATGGACCTACCAAAGACCAAGACTAGCAGACCAAAAATATATTTTACAAGCATATAAAAACTTGAGGCTGGTGCCCTGCTTATAATGTTTAAAATAATTATATTCGGTTTTAATGCCAAAATTGGAATGAGACAAAACATGGTAGTCACCATTAACTGGTCGGGATCCGACCTCCATATAAGTGATTACAAATATTAATTGATGGTCGAAAGGACACGCTTCACTAAAGCATAAACAATTGCATACTGAATACCCCTCCAGAGGGGAAAAATGGGAGAATTCTACATTCATTTTTTCCAAACACAATCTCCGCACTGCAAAGCTGTAACCAGCGCATTAGCTTGCAATTCGCTTTTGAAATATTTTTTACCATTTCTCCCATACAAGTGTTACTACTGTGCACTGTGGCGCTAACAGGGTATGATCCTGAAATAATTGTGTGTTCTCATTTTACTGTTAAGTCTGTGTGGTTACACCTACGAACCTTCTACGATCTAATGGGTTCGCTTTTCAGCCAATCAGCCTAAAAGGATCAGTTGGGATTTTCACATCATACTGGATACATAACATACAGCAGATGTTTTGCAGAAAAATGGAGATTTGTCTTATTTAAATAGGCTAATAGGCGGGAATGGATATATAAAAATACTGAAATATACTAAGCATGAAAAAGAATTTCATGGACAAGGTCCAGCCCACAATACCCATATAGGCACGATATGTAATAACTCTTGTTTACACCTGAGTCAACTATGCATACACAACAACACGTTTTTCTTTCTCAAGTTGTTTTCTGTAATTAATACCAAAAACAATAACGGTAATTTGTGTAAACAAAACATTTATTTTTAACTAGCCTTTCTAACGCTCATTTCTTTTAACATACAACGCATCTACTACTGCAGGAAGTTGTAAAAAAGAACTACAACAACACATTCTTTTTCTTGCACTGCAACTGAAAATTGGCAAAAATCTTACACATGCTTAGCAATTTTATGACATTGTTAAAAACAATAAAAATCCACAGGAATCATAAGAATATAATTTGAAATTGTAAAAATATTAACGGCCTTCCACTGTATACATACATAAATATTTTTTATTTCTATAACAACGATGGACCACAAAGAAGTTCAACGTAAACTTTACCAGGAATGCTGCAACAACAGCAGCAATACAACAAAAAAACATAATTTCAATTTAAAAGAGAATATTTGCAACTCGCCATTAGCACTCGCCATTGAGGCGAAAACAGAACAACGAAAAGAAATAAAACATTTACAGTGGAACAGCCTTTGAAGAACAAAACACATATATTTTCTTTTTCCAATAATGGTCATACGGAAGTCATTACTATAGCCTCCTTAGAACGGGAGGTATTTTATAGCTTCATAGGTAAAACGTTATGCCATTGATTCCGAGTGGTGGACTACATATTAAAGGTAACGAAAGAAAAAAGTAACAAGGGCAAATATGGCCAGAAAAGTTGACGTTTTACAATGGCCTGCAAATCCAAAACAGTAAACGACAGACCACAGGGCAGATAAATAATATCTGGGCATTAAAATATGAGAAATTCCAAATAGCTTTAGACCACACGAAAAATAAAACAATCATTAAAATACACTTTGATAATAAAAATCGTATTTCCCTAAAATCACATGTGACCATACACATGGGTCGCCTTTGCCACGTTTCCTTTAAAGGCGTCAAGTTAACGTTTTTTGAACTATTATTTTTGGTAAAAATATTAACATATCTTGACTATAAATTTTGATATATAAATGAATATAACTTTGTTTTGAAAATACTATTTTTTAGAATTTAGAAAATGTCTAAAAATTCCGAAGTCTCCCCACTAGACGGGGGCGATATGTTTAGAAGAAAAAACCTTAATGGGCGCGTCGTGTTACGCCATATTAAATTACAGCAACCTCGAAGATTTGTCAAATAACCCTCGAAATACATAAAAGCTGGATATATTTATATGCATAGTGTGTTTGCGATAAGTTTTCTATCTTCTGGGAACACAAAAATCTAATAAAAGACCAATTCGGTAGAAAAACTAAAATCTTAAAAAAAAGCTTAATGCCACCATGCTTATATTCGGCTATACGAAAACGTGGACCTATACTGTCTGGTTTTTTCAAGGCACGTCTTGTAACTGTATACACGTTTTTGCCTTTAGCGAAGACTAATAGCCTGGTTTTGTATAGTTCGTACCGAAACGAATCCGTTTAAAATTTCGCTTTTATAAAAAATTTAAATGCATTCGTTTGATTACGAAAAGCTTTGTATATCAGTGTTTCCCTTATTTTTTAATTTTTTGAAGTGTTTTCTCTGAAAAATATGTTCCTTGTGGCAATCCCAAGAAATATTCAATATATACAGACAAATTTTGAAAACAATTTTCAAAGAATGTCAAATACGTTTTTGAAAAAATTATGATATTTGGCCTGTATGGCGAATTTTTAAATGTATCTTTTCTTCTTTATTTGCACATCCGATGTTCGGATATATGCGATTATACAATATTTTTACAATTTTAAGTGATAAAGTGAATATATATTTTAGAACATTTCATATTAATTGAAGATCTCTATTTCTCGCAGCATTTAGAAGTCTTCTTTCGTCTTGGAGTCCGGTCCGGTTTGGACATTTTTCAGCCAGGAGAGTTCTTTTCTGCCCCTGGTTCGTCTTCCTTCAATCACTCCTTTGATAATGTTTTGCAGTATTTCGTATTTGCTATTTCTTATGATATGTCCCAGATATGACACTTTTCTGCTTTTGATAGTTCTTATTACCTCCCTATTCGCATTCATTTTCCTAAGAACTTCGTTATTATTCATTCGGTCTGTCCACCGTATTTTTAGAACTTTTCGGTATATCCATATCTCAAAGGATTCGAGTCTTTTCATGTCGCTTGTTTTAGCGTCCAAGTTTCTGCGCCATATAAAAGAACAGACCACACGTAACATTTTATAAATCTGTGTTTTGTTTGGATACCAAGGTCGTGACTCGTTAGTACTTTGTAGTATTTATAGAAGGCGTCTCTAGCCATATCTATACGGCACTTTATTTCATTGGATATATTCCATTTGTCGTTTATATTGATTCCCAGATATTCAAAGGTTTTGACTTTTTCAATTTCGGAGTTGTTAATCTTTAAATTGAAGTTGCTAGGTAAGTTATTTCGACTTATTACCATGTATTTAGTCTTCCTAGTGTTGATTTTAAGTCCATACGTTTCACTTACATGTGTAAGATTGTCGATTAATTTCTGAAGTCCAGATATGCTACCAGCTAATAGTGTTGTATCGTCTGCATATCGTATGTTATTAATAAGTGTTCCGTATATGCTTATGCCAATTTTCTCCGATTCGATGGCTTCCATAAATATCATCTGGGAATATATATTAAATAGTAGCAGAGGGAGTATGCAACCTTGTCGGACGCCCTTTGAAATTGAAAATTCCTCAGTCAATTCACCATCAATGTCAACATATGCCGTTTGATTCCAGTATAAGTTTTTTATACATCGTATTTCTTTATCATCTATTCCAATCGTTGTGAGGATGTGCATTAGCTTATCATGAAGGACAGTATTAAAAATTTTTTTCATAGTCAATGAAACACATATATACATCTTTATGTACATCTCGGCATTTCTGTATTAATATTTGAATGCTTAGTAGAGCTTCCCTAGTTCCCATTCCTTCCTTAAAACCGAACTGAGTGGCTCCCATTGACAGTTCACACTTGGAGTATATACGTCTATGTATTACGCGCAGGAATATTTTAAATGTATGAGTACCTAAAAATTTATCAAGATCAATTTTCCATCATATACATGCGTTTTCAGCTAAATTTTAGTTACAAAACAGGCCGTAAATACCAAATTTCAGTTTTTCCCGTCGAATAATGTGGCTAAAACTTTCAAAGCACCGAAAATCGGAGGATATGAATTACAAAAACAGACCGTAAATACGAAATTTCAGTTATTCCGGTTGAATAATGAAAACACCGAAAATCGAAGGCTACCATTCTATGGGTGCTATATGAAGACGAGGACTTATACCGACCAATTTCAGGTGGAACGTTTTATACCCCCAACGAAGACTAAAGGCAAAATTTTAGCAATTTCGGTGAGATGTTGAGGCCACAACCTTCAAAATACCGAAATTCGGGAGGTACCGTTCTATGGGGGCTTTATGAAGTCGTGGGACTATACCGACAAATTTCAAGTGGAAAGTTTTATACCACCAACGAAGCCTAAGAACCAAATTTCAGCCATATCGGTGAGATAATGGGGCTAAAACCTTCAAAATACCGAAAATCGGGAGGTATCGTTCTATGAAGGCTTTATGAAGTCGTGGACTTATACCGACAAATTTCAGATGGAAAATTTTGTACCCCCAACGAAGACTAAATACCAAATATAAGCCATTTCGGTGTGATAATGAGGCTAAAGGCCTGCGTACATAAGCTGCCTTGCCTGGTTGCCTTGCTTTTCTGCTTCATTTCTGACATAATAAAAATAAAAGAATAAAGAAGGTCGAGCAAATTTCGAACTGGGTTGCCCTTTTATTTTTTATTCTTTTATCAGTAGAGAGCAAGGTAAGCAGGCAAGGCAGCTTATGTACGCAGGCCTTAACACCTTTAAAATACCGAAAATTTGGAGGTACCGTTCCATGGGGGCTATATCAAACCGTCGACCGATATAGCCCATTTTCAATACCAAACATCCTAGGGGTAATAGAAACTTCTATACCAAATTACAAAGCTCTGTCTTAAAAATTGCGAGCTGTATCTTAATTTCAACAGACGGACGGACATGGTTATATTGACTTAGAATTTTATGCTGATCAAGAATGTGTATCGACCTTTTTGTAGAAATTTAACATATGTTGAAACTGATGTATGGGGTAGTGTACCTCGCGAACAGTTGTACTATACCATAACTTTTGAACGCATTTCGGTAAACTAAACTGTTTTAGCCCGATTCACCGATTTCTTTACAAAGCAATGTAGAACTTAATGCTCAACGAAGAAGTTAAAGAATACACTTCAGAGATGAGGTTTCAAATGTATGATTTTTTAATATACTCGTATCCACTGCCCAGCAAAAAAAGTCCTCCCAAATTCATGGGTTTTGTAAGGGATTTTTGGCAGCCGTAACTACTCGCAAACCACCTTTCTTCCCCATTATTTTTACAAGGGCATGTCGCACTCAGTTTGTAGTTATTTTATGACCACTAGAATAACTAGTTATTCTGTGGCCACTAGGAGTTGAAAAGTAAGTTGAAAAAAATTCTATTTTTAGAACAGTTGATGTGGAGTTTTTTTATTTCAACACACTTCTTACTTTCATTTTACTTTATTTTAATTCGCTGTCTGCCCGAATTGAACCCACGAACCCTCTGATTTCTGGCCGAAGACACTACACACTGTGCCACGCACACGAACATTAAGGGTTGCTTAAGAACTTAAATGTGCAGTGCACATGTTCACCACGAACTGTTATTTTTTAATTAAAAAAAACTCGCGTGCCGACAGTGAGCGTTGAACACACAACCCTAGGATTTATAGTCGGACACACACTTACTGTACCACCGTCCTCATTACTTAGTGAGGAGCAAAGTAAGTAGGTTTGCCTTGTAATTTTTTTAAGAAGTATCCCATTACTTTTCAGATTACTTGTAATGGGAAAAGAAGCTTGTTTACATTACTTTGTAATGGGTTACGTAATGACTACCGGATCCAAATTTTTGCTGGGTGTATATACCTCAAACGGATGCTGACATTTTGAAGATTGAAAAATTGGGCTTTTTGAATTTTTGCTCTAATCGGGACGCGCAGCCGTATTTATCTACAAGCTTATAATGTGATTGTAGTACTCGCAATTTCGCATTTTTTAATGTATAACTTGGGCGTGTAACCTTCAAAGGATCACGGCAATCTGCGCTCACAGACGAAATTTTTGTGCGTACATTTTTCTAAAAAAACTCGTTTTTGGGATTCAAAATTTGCAAATGTCATTCGATTTCACTAGAAACCCGCGTAAATTTATTTTTTTTACGTTCTGAATCTAACAAGCCATTGCGCGTCTAAATCCATCCACTAGATCGGCGGATATGAAAAATCAACAAAGAATGTATTTGGAAATATCGCGTATTTAGACGCGTTGATGCCTCATTCCTACTTAGATAAATAGAGCGAAATGCCTGTTTAAATGTGCGAAAATAGTTATTTAAAAACGCGAATCTGGTGATATAATAACTTTCTTTTAACTGAGTGGGATGCTCCATCCACGGTTCTTCATAAATCGCAGAGTCTATTTTTTAATGGTGACCATTGAAATCGGATGCGCATAAAATGCAAATGTACTTCGTGGAAATTGTGTACATTTTACTTTCTTTGCACCCTAACATGCAACTGATGCTACATCGTGGTCGCCAAATAGAATTTCACAAAGTGTATATCAAATAAAAGGGATTAATTCGCTGTTTTGGAAAATCGGATGAGCATCATGTCATTTCCACTATTACGCGGTTTCTATGCGTTTCAAGTGTTGTAATATTTACTATAACCTTATTTTAATTTTATATCCCAATTGGAAATCCTACTGATTTAATATAATGATCTTAAAACCTTCGCTAATAGGAAAACTATAAGCCAACATTTGGTTGCAAAGGAATATCATCACTATTGGGTGAAATTTTGACGAAACACTAAGAACTCAAAAATGTTTTCGTATTTTTTGATTTTTATATTTTTTTCTTCATAGTTTCTTCGCAAATAACACCAATATTATAGCACCAAGCTGCACGATATAGACATAATTTTATTGCTCAACGTTTATGGATGCTGTTGTAATTTTTTGATATATTATTTTGTAAATACGTAAAATTTTGTAAGAAATTCGATTTTTCGCGAATCCGTTGAGACTTTTCATAAGTAATTTTTCATCATCGCAAATGGTTTCAGCTTTGTAAACAGTAATAGGATATAGCAGCTCATTATACGCCTATATCTTTTGCGCGCAACGATCAAAGTTATTTACAAAAACAGATTTGGAATGACATTTTTTTCTTAATATATGTACCAAAAATCATTGATGTAGCATTAACATTTCTTTTTTAATTTTCTTTGAATGGAAAACACAATTTTAGAAATGTTCCGTGATATACTTTATAGGGTCTCCGACGAATATCTCAATGTATTACAAACGAAATGACAAATTTAATTATACCCTTGATATTATGATGGAGGGTATAATAATAGCTTCTTCGAAAAGTATTCAGGTCAATCATAAATATTTCTTTCGGAAATATTTGTTGGATTTTTTCGCCCATTGATGCTGTTTAGGTTTTATTATGGTCCATGTCGCCTGTTTTTATCCTAAAGCGATCTAAAGTCAAAAAAATTGTTAAGTCGAATTCTCCCGCTTATTGAGAGTAATTTGTTTTTCATGGCTGATGGACCGTTGAACCTCACCATTTAAGGAAATTTGTAAATCCATATATCGTTTTTCCTGATCGGGGACTCATAATTTTAGCAAATATAGCGATTATAAAACTATAAATAGCATATCGTCTGCTTCGTCGGAAAAGGTCGTAATTCCATTTTTTTTGGAAATCGCGTTTTTGTCACAGTATGATAGTACAAGTCAAAACACGTCGTATGATTCAAAGAAAATGGTAGTATGTCGCGTTTTTCTACAGTGGCGGCCATATAATTAAGAACGACATCGTATTAAAATGTATTTGACTTGCTACGTTCCAAATATTTGAATATTTATATGGAACAAAATTTGTAAATAAAGTACATGGTAAGCACTTTCAAATAAAGTCAAAACATGTTTTAATTCTCCCTCGTTTATACGAAAGAAACCACGATTTATTAAAATAGTCATAAATCGACCTGGCCACATAATTAAGAACGATATAAGTAACGTTTACTTTAAGGTAATGTTCATACACAATATGTGAATATATCGTTATGTATTTTGGAAATCGTTTACTTTAATTCATTTTTAGTATCAAATGTCATTCAATGGTACATATTATTGAGTCTAAGTTTGATAATTAGGGCATACATAACGTTTTCCAAAATTTGTCCATAATTTGACGAATTTATTAAATTTTTGGAATCTAAAGCCACAGTTTTGGCTTCCTCTCATTCCCTCAATGACGCTCTAAACGATACCCTGTGATTGTCGTTCCATAGTCGGCGCTTACTTACCCTTAAATTGGCTTTTATCCCACTTCTTTGAGTCCTTTACGAGGGAATTGTCTGGAAAAAGTTTCGTAAGAGCCATAGGATAGGCTCTGTAGGTAGTAGACAGGAAATGAAACAATAATATAACGTCTATACAAAAATTGGAAGAATTCCACACCGAATATAACATTAATTAAGATAATGTTTTGAATGCGCCAATACCACAGTAATTTTGTGTATGTACATCAGACATTAGTTTATACAAAAATTGGATTTTCATCCATAAAAATTATTGATTTGACTGGTTTTGATATTAATATGAGCTTCATTGATTAAAAAGTCTTACATAGCTATGCCTTCCACACCCACAAAGACATTGTGCAATGAAGGCTTTCAAAATATTAAACCTTTAATTTTTGTTCGGTGTACCATTAGGCCAATTTTTTGTACAAAACGAAATATTTTTGTCTACTATATGCAGACAACAATCCTGCCGATTTATAAGGTGGAAATGACTCATACGAAACTATTTCCAGACAATTCCCTCGTAAAGGACTCAAAGAAGTGGGATAAAAGCCAATTTAAGGGTAAGTAAGCGCCGACTATGGAACGACAATCACAGGGTATCGTTTAGAGCGTCATTTAGGAAATGAGATGAAGCCAAAACTGTGGCTTTAGATCCCAAAAATAAAATAAATTCGTCAAATTATGGGCAAATTTTGGAAAACCTTAGGTATGCCCTAATTATCAAACTTAGACTCAATAATATGTACAATTGAAGGACATTTGATACTAAAAATGAATTAAAGTAAACGATTTCCAAAATATATAACGATATATTCACATATTGTGAATGAAAATTACCTTAAAGTAAACTTTACTTATATCGTTCTTAATTATGTGGCCAGGTCGATTTATGACTATTTTAATAAATCGTGGTTTCTTTCGTATAAAAGAGGGAGAATTAAAACATGTTATGGCTTTATTTGAAAGTGCTTACCATGTACTTTATTTACAAATTAAATATAAATATTAAAATATTTGAAACGTAGCAAGTCAAATACTTTTTAATACGATGTCGTTCTTAATTCTATGGCCGCCACTGTATATATTTTGCCCTTGTCGGAAAAGGTCGTAAGTCCACAAAACGTACAATTTGAGTAGGAAAAGGTCGTAAGTCCACAGGAATATTTATATCTTAAAAGAATACTACAGATAATGTAGTTCAGATATAATGTTTAACGTCATCCATGGTTAGGGTACAATGCAAAGAACTAGCATACACCTCTGGATGATAATCGGATGATATTTGGCGGAGCAAGTGGACCAAACTTTTGGACAAAAATGTGATAATTTCTATACGGCAACGAAAATTTACATTTGAAATCTATTTTCCTCTATAATCGAACTGATTATAAAATATGGACTTCTGGCTTTTCATTGATACCAATTATGATGCTGTAAAAGTTTTGGTCCATTAAACCCGCTAATAATTATCTGATCACCATGTTAAATTGCAAGCTTATTCTTTGTCTTAAACTCACATCATTCTTAAAATTTCGCTCCGATCGGAAGATTACTGCGATCTACACGATAGCTACAAAGTCGGGTAAAAATTGTGGGTTTGGTTCATTTCACACCTTGTGACCATAACCAACATCTAATGGGTCACTTCCGGTCGAAACCCGTCCTCTCCACAAAATTTCGTGACGATCGGTTCAAAATTGAGGCCTGGAGTTTTATTACAATTGTTAATGGATGGACGGACGCACATATGTAGCTAGGTCGCTTTATCTCGTCAAGATATGAAAAAGTGGCAAGGGGAGGGGATCTACGACGAATACTTCGCGATGTTACACGAATATTGGACAAAACAAACTTATAATACCCTTTCCACATTGTTTTGTAAAGTATAAATATTTTATTTTAAAAACGTCCGTAAATTGTAAGAAAAGGTCGTACGTCCCTACAAAAATACAAAACTGTGCAAGGAAAAGGTCGTAAGTCCAAAGACATCCAATTATCTCCCAAACGCGACGGAATGTTATCAAACAAAGTACAGGTATTAAAGCGGAATAAAAAAAAACGAAGAATACTGCCTTTACCACCATAATAAAATCTTTAATACAGAAAGCGCTGGAATGTTTTTTCTTACTCCTGAAAAATTTATTGAGAGGGACTTACGACCTTTTCCGACGGAGCAGACGATATATAGCATCTACAAACATATAACATTTTGGACCACGGTACATTCTTGAACATTTTTTGAAAATTGCATGAAATTAGGTTCAGTAGTTTTGGAAAAATAATCTATTGAACAAGGTGGGCGTGGTCATCAGTTTTCAAGATATAACATATTTAAAAAATTGGATGTGGTTATTTTGGTTCCAAATATGTAGCTAGGGTACACACAACCTATTGCCTCCCAAAATTTATGCTGAAACCAATATAATCATAAGTTTGGCTTATAGATATAGCGTTTTCGGGTGCTCTGCGAAAAGTGGTCCCAAAACAAAATCACCCCAAACGTGAAGTTCAAAATTTCCCCCAAATTTGGGGTGTACGTGCAATATGAAGTTTGACCCCATTATGTTGTGTGCATTTTGGCCCCAAAATAATGCAAAATTAGCCCAATATCAAAAAGAAATATTGCACCAAAATTGGGATAATTTTTATACCCTACACCACTATGTGGTAAGGGGTATTATGTGTTAGTGCATTTGTATGTAACATACAAAAGGAAGCGAGATAGACCCATAGTTCCTTCTAGGGATATACAGAGAATCTTTCTTTCTTTAAATCTTTCTGAGTCGATTTATGCATGTCCGTCCGTCCGTTCGCAACATACAGGTCGCATTTGTTGACCGATTTCGCTGAAAATTGGGGAATACCAGTTTTTTAGTCGTCGGAAGATCAAGTTGGAAGATGGGCTATATCGGTTCAAGTTTTGGTATAGCCCCCATATAACGGTACCTCCCGATTTAAGGTATTTTAAGGATCTTAGCCGCATTTGTTGCCCAAACCAGCTGAAATTTTACATTTGAGGTTCCCAATGGCCGCGAAATTGCTCCACTAAAAATTTTCAAGATAGGTCCACGGTTCGGTATAGTCCCCATATAACGATACCTCCCGATTTAAGGTATTTTATGGATCTTAGCCACATTTTTTGCCCAAACTAGCTGAAATTTTACATTTGAGATTCTCAATGGCCGCGAAATTGCTCCACTAAAAATTGTCAAGATAGGTCCACGGTTCGGTATAGTCCCCATATAACGATACCTCCCGATTTAAGGTATTTTAGGGATCTTAGCCACATTTTTTGCTTGAACTAGCTGAAATTTTACATATGTGGAATCGGTACGATTAATAAAAAATCATGCGATTTTTTCATTACCCCTGCCGATCCTTTCAACCATCCTGGCCACGAAATTTCGCCACTTAAAATTGTTAAGATAGGTCCATGTTTTTTTGTAACCCCCATATAACGGTACCTCCCGATTTTAGGTATTTTAACGATTTTCCCCAAATATGGCTCCAATTTGCGTATTGGGATGTATACTAATTATTCCATTTTTACATATTTCGACTGGTGTAGGGTATTACATAGTCGGCCCCGCCCGACTTTGGTCTTTTCCTACTGGTTTTTCATTATGCATTTTTATCCCAAATCAAAAAATCAATTTCACCCCAAAAACAATATTTTTTTAGATTAAAACTGTTAATGTGTCTTACTGGTTTCCTGCAGTAAGAACGAAAGGATGAATGTTGAATTTAAAAGTTGAATATACATTTTAAGCAACACAACAAGTATGTCTTATTATTCACATTATTATTCTGATCATAAATGATCAAAGCTGTAGAACAACAAATTTTTAATATACATAAGAAAACTTTTTTGATAAGGGTAAACACTTAAGTAAATAAAGATTTGTATAAAAAATGGAAGTAGGACTATTTGATATGGATACTAGCATCAGGATGATTGAAGGAATCGGTACGATTAATAAAAAATCATGCGATTTTTTCATTAACCCTGCCGATCCTTTCAACCATCCTGACGCATAATACCATATAATTATTGTTTTTTTTTTTTCATAAAAATAGTGTACCTAATAATTCAAACTTTAATTTAATTTAATTTAATTTAATAACTAGGAGTAACCTGCAATGAAAACGCAGATGACCCCAAACTAAAAGCAACCTCGAATTTGGGGTGATATTGCACTTTCAAGTTTTGGGGCAATTCTTCATTTTCATTGAAATGCAATTATGCCAATTATGCCCCAAAAAAATTGTGCAGAAATACCCCAAAAAATTTGAAAAATTGCCCCAATTTTCGTACATACATTTACATTTTTTGGGGTCATTTTGCATTTTTTGTTTGGGGCAATTATGTTTAGGGGCCACTATTCGCAGAGCCTTTAAAAAGTAACATTTTTAAAGAAATATGGTATAGGGGAAGTACTTCTCCCCTTCCGAAATTCAACAAAATATGTAGCCTATTTTTATCGGGGCATCGGTATACATTCCCGGAAAATTTCAGAAAAAGAAAAGATAAAATTTGAAAAAGTGGGCGTGGTCAAATTTTTTTGCACCAAAACCTAAGTCTGGTTATGGCGAACATTTTAAGAATTATCTAAATCGGTCCAGCCGTTATCAACTGATGCCTTTACCAAGCAACGACATTTGATTTTTATTTGTAAAGATGTATAACTTTTAAAGAAATAGGGTATAAGGGAAGTACCTCGCCCCTTCCGAAATTCAACAAAATATGTAGCCTATTTGCATCGGGGGCCATCGCTATACATTCCCTGACAATTTCAGAAAAAGATATAAATTTAAATTTAAAAAATGTAAAATTGAAAAAAAAGTGGGCGTAAAAGTGGGCGTGGTCAAATTTTCTTTGCATAAAAACCTAAGTTGGGTTATGACGAACTTTAAAAAAAAAAGAATTATCCACATCGGTTCAGCCGTTCTCAACTGATATCATTACCAACGAACGACATTTGATTTTCATTTATACAGATTTTATATCCAAAAACGTAGATAAAAAACTTCAAGTCAAAATCGGGAGGCCCGATTTTCACCGTAGACATATGCTTTAGTAGACTTTTTTGCTCAGTACAATCCCAGGAATCGGAAACGCGACGCGCCCTTTAAGGTTATTTCCTTCCTTAACCTAGTATGTATATATTTCCTTACCCCTATTGTTGCTATATTCTTATCAACACCTAAAGATGGTGGCCACCTTAAGATCCACTCCACCCACAGTAATACTAATTTAATAGTGTGTTATACACATAAATTTCTTTTTTTGGGGCAATGGCTCATATGTACGAGTATGTCCCAAAAAGGTTACGATTGCCAAACTAACCAATAATAACACCTCAAACAACAAGATTAACAGTTTCTACGACTTGGAGTAATAACAACCAAATTCAACAAGTCATTGTCCATTATTCATAAACAACCAACAGGAGCTGCTGCTGCAGCAGCAATACAAATACCAAAAAACCACAGTTTTGGCAGCAAACAGCAGTTGCAGTTTCAACAACTCGGCAACTGTAACATTACTACATAACACCACCACTGACTGCCATAATGACAACAATAAAACCCTGAGCAATCGATAAGCAACTATTGGGTGCAGTATTCGAACCTCTATATAATCGAAGTTTAACTCGCACACTCACACCTAACTTTTGTGGGAGCGCATATTGGCTACTTTAAACATAATTTGATGCAATGCATCTTGGTCAATTGAACAAGAAAAGAGTAACAGTACCTATCGTTATTTCTCATCTCCACAACTTTGGCAGAGTTTTTTTTTCTTCAATGTTTTTTTTCTTTGTTTGTTAAACGAACTTCGGCCGTCTGTAATAAATGTTAAGTAATGTCATTTGAACCCCAAACACCATAAACATTGGCCTAATGCATTATGTAATCGACACCATGTGTTATTGGACAATCATGGTGTGTTTGGGTGCATAGTTATTGTTTTCCCACCAAACGGTTTGTTGTAATTGAATTTAATTTATCTATAGATATGAAGTTTAATGGTAAAATTATAAATTTGAACATGTATTTAAATAAATATGACTCCTTAAGGTCACCAGTAGAAAGGTAATAAACATTTTCGTAAAACAAGCGGTAGCAGTTAATGTGGCTCGGGGAGCAATTACTAAAATTATACCGTAACTTTTTATAGCATCAGCATGGTGCGACTTAACTGATTTATTAAAAAAGTGTTTACACGTGGAAATTTATTGTGGTTACTGAAACTACAATGTTCATAGATACGAAAAATCAAATCAAATTGGGACAACGCACTGCATCGCCTGCTTCCTGAAAATGCTTGTCATAAGATGAATTAGAACTTCTATATCTCAAAAATGTAAAACCTGGGAAAATCATGAAGGTCAATGTTTATAGCTCCACCATTTTCTCTAGTCCATCTTGGATACAATTTGCCGTTTTCAAGCAAAACCCTGAAAATTTTTTCATATATTAACATTGTAGTTTCAGAATCCGCAATAACTGTCCAGGTGCGAACATTTTTTTGTGTTAGTTGAGGCGCTAAGGCTAAAGAGGTATATGGTAAATTTAAAATTTATTTCCGATGCATAAATATTTTTAATTTTTATACCCTCCACCATAGGATGGGGGTATATTAAGTTTGTCACTACGTTTGTAACTACTCGAAATAATCATTGAATATATATATTCTTGATCAGCGTGCAATTCTACATCGATATAGCCATGTCCGTCTGTCCGTCTGTGGAAATCACTCTAGCGTCCGAACGGATTGACGTAGGTTGATGAAATTTTGGGAAAATATGTTATATTTACGTAGGACTTTTGGTATTGAAAGCGGGCTATGTAGGTCCACACTTTCGTATAGCCTCCATACAAAATGACGCGTGACGCGTCGTCGTTTTAAGGAATTTTTAATATATTTGGCCTATTTTACCACCGAATTGGTTGTAATTTGGTACTTTGTATCTCCAGAGGCCAAAAAATATTCCTACCAAAGTTGGGTTATATAGGTCCACGTTTTGGTATAGCCCCCATATAAGGCCCCATATAAAGTACGTGTCATTTTAATATATTTTGAATGTATTAGACCCATTTGACACACAGAATTCGTTGTAATTTGGTATTTTGTGTCTTCAGAGGCCAGAAAACATTCCTACCAAAGTTGGGTTATATAGGTTCACGTTTTGATATAGCCCCCACATAAGGCTCCTTATAAAGTACGCGTCATTTTAATATATTTTGAATGTATTAGACCCATTTGACCAAAGGATCGGTTGTAACTTTGTATTTTGTGTTTTTAGGTCCACGTGTTGACAATTTTGTTTTTTCAAAATAGTCTGGCTTAATCCCATTGTTGTTGTTTTAATATTTTAAAACAACTATTTTATTAGTGGAAAAGATTTGGCATTGTTCGCCAAGGGGTAAGGCAGGGAATACTATAGTTTCGATCCACGCCACTGGATCTCATCAGTTCCCTTGTTTCTTGTTTGTGGATATTCTCCACCGAAGTTATTTTTCAATAACTTTTTCAACAAGAAACTTTTTATACCCAAACATCAATCGTCAGCTCGAAGTATAAAGGTAAGCGAAGAAAAAAGTTCAATGAGAAGTTTTTCCTTGGCAACCTCATACAACTCCGACGAAAGTGTCTGCGAAAACAATTCAAACCTCTCTTCCACTTGTATGTGTCGTCGAATTTAGACGAATGCACACACCAAAATTTTGGTTGGTCTGCTTTACAGCAAAAACAACACACGTCGTGCCAGTGTCTTCAATTTGAAGCATTGTGGCGTTTTTTTTATTGGCAAGGAAAAACTTCTCATTGAACTTTTTTCTTCGCTTACCTTTATACTTCGAGCTGACGATTGATGTTTGGGTATAAAAAGTTTCTTGTTGAAGAAGTTATTGAAAAATAACTTCGGTGGAGAATATCCACAAACAAGAAACAAGGGAACTGATGAGATCCAGTGGCGTGGATCGAAACTATAGTATTCCCTGCCTTACCCCTTGGCGAACAATGCCAAATCTTTTCCACTAATAAAATAGTTGTTTTAAAATATTAAAACAACAACAATGGGATTAAGCCAGACTATTTTGAAAAAACAAAATTGCAAACGCTATCCCAATAAAAAAACGCCACAATGCCTCAAATCCACGTGTTGATATAGCCCCCATAATACAATATCTCCCGATTTTCGATATTTTGAACGTTTTAGGCTCATTATCACACCGAGATGGCTGAAATTTGGTATTTAGTCTTCTTTAGGCGTATAAAACTTTCCCCCAGAAATTTGTAGGTATAGGTCCACGCCATCATATAGCCCCCATAGAACGGTACCTTCCGAATTTCGGTATTTTGAAGGTTGTGGCCTCAATATTCCACCGAAATGGCTGAATTTTGGTATAGGTCTACGCCTTAATATAGCCCCCCATAGAACGAATTCGGAAAATTATAAATATTGGTCCATGTTTTAGAAAGAACAAAAATGTCGCCCCATATTAACTGTTTTGAAGGGAGTATTATCAGTTGAGATATATGTATTACTCCTGCAATAAAAGGAAGAGTTTAGTACTTTCATAAACGAAATAAAACTAATTGTTCCTATTCACTTCAATACACTTCGTGGTGGAGGGTATAAAAAGTTCGGCCCGGCCGAACTTAACGCTTTTCTTAATTGTTTTTATTATTTTCGAGGAAAATAAAAAAAATTATAAAAAGTCTGGGAGGAAATCCAAACTATCCTACATCAGAGCCAGAGTATTAATCTCTTAAAAATTAACAAATGAAAAGGGCGTTAAGTTCGTCCGGGCCGGGCTTTTCATACTTTCCACCATAAATTATATTGGAAATAGATTTCAACCATTTCGGTTGGATCTGGCGGTACCATTCTACAAGGGCTATACTAAAATCTCTAAGATAACGTTTATTCCATTGAAATATAAAAAAGTTAACGAACAAATCGATTTAAAAAAAAAATATATATTTTTTTAAAAAATATATCGAATGAAAAAAATTGTTCTCAAAAATTATTTTCTGTTGCACGAATAATAAGCTTAAGGTCATGCACAAACCACTTTGAAAAAAAAATAGAATTTGTTAAAAAATTATCTGTATCTATTATATTTACGACATTTTTATGATTTTCAGAATTAAAGAAAATAAATGTGAAACATATGTTATGTCAGTTTGGTTGCCTCATGTGGCTCTAAAGTAAATTTTCAATCAAATATCTGCTGACAGTGACTTCAAAAAATTGCCCATAATTCCGATAAATTTACATTTTAGAATAATTTTGTGAGTGAGATTTTTTTACCGGATTACCTTACATTCTATGTAATCTTATGTGGAAATTCATCACCTATGATACAGGCATATGAGTTTTTAAAAAAGTCATAACCCTAGTGTACATATATCAACAATTCTTTGCAAAATTACGTTATAGCTCCAACGGATACTAAACAAGTAAGTATTCTTTGCAGGAGCAGAATATCATAACTGATAATACTCCCTTTAAAAGAGCTCATATAGGGCGTCATAGTTGTTCTTTACAAAACATGAATTTGTAATTTTTGGAATTTAGCTTTTGTATCCTCTGACAACACAAAAAGCCCTCGAAATACATGAATTTGGGCAAAACGGGCTAGACTTAACCCGCATAAAGCCACTGGTCGTTTAACCGCCACAAAAATGGTTGTAAAAACTGACGTAAAACTCGGGTATTTTCGCATATTTTGGTGTGATTTTTGCATTTTGTTTTTTGCATTGCCTGTTATCGGTCAATCCACGCTTAGAAAGTTTCATTTCGCCTATGCAATTTCACGCATTTGGCCCAAAGTGCAACCAATTCTGAAAAATCGACGTTTTTGTAATTTTCGACTTTTAATGAAAAATTTATATGATTGTTTTTGTTTTTTCGACCTTTCTATTGTTAATAAAACAAGGGTTTTTCGAGCTTGAGGTCTTTTTCGTTATATTTATTTCATTTTCCGATATTTCGAAATTCTATGAATTTCATCTTCAAGGAAATGTTCTACAATAAATATAAAATAAATAAATAAAGGACTACTTATTATAAACGAAACGAAAAAGACCTCAAGCTCGAAAAACACTTGTTTTATGAAAAATTTATATTTAAAATTTTTGCCGGGTTAACCCACTTCATGAGGATTTATTTCACGTTTGAGCTATGGAATTGACATATGAAACCCAATCCTAATGGGTTAATCCGGTTATGTGTAACCGGGGTATTACATTCATATAAATTCAGGGTTTTGTTAGACATGTAGTAAGAGTATTTTCTCACTCAAACACCAAGGGATTGTCGTGTAAGAATACACCTATATTGCCCTTCAAAATGTTCGGAATTTTTAAAAGAAGGCCTGATTGCAGGACATCTATACGTTTTAAAGAAAAATGTTATTTATTTTTAAATGCTTAAAAAGCCTCAAAAATATAAATTAACTTTTAAGTGTCATCCGAAAAAAATCTTAAGGATAACTTTTTTGCGAATTTCAGTAACTTCGGTTAAAAAATCTGGCTAATATGTGGGGACCTATACCGACAAAGTTCAGGTGGAACGTTTTATGCCCCCAATAAAAACTAAGTACCAAATTTCAGTCATTTCGTTGGGATATGGAGGCCACAACCTTCGGAATACCGGATATCTGGAGGTACCATTCTATGGGGCCCATATGAAGGCGCGGAACTATACCAACAATTTTCAGGTGGAAATTTGTACGAAAATGCCACATTTGAGCCATTTCGGTTGTATATTGAGGCCACTACCTTCAAAATACCGAAAATCGAGAGTTACTGTCCTATGGGGGCTATATGAAGATGTGGACCAATACCGCCAAGTTGCTGGTGGACAATTTTATACCTCCAACGAAATGCCACATTTGAACCATTCCGTTTGTCTATTGAGGCCACAACTTTAAAATTATCAAAAATCGGGAGGTACTGTTCTAATTGGGCTATATGAAGATGTGGACCAACACAGAAAAAATGCTGCTGAAAAGTCTTATATCACAAAGGAAATGCCACTTTTGAGCCATTTCGGTTGTATTTTGAGGCCATAACCTTCAAAATACCGAATATTGTGAGGCACCATTCTTTGGAGGCTATATGAACACGTGGACCTATACCGATAAATTACAGGTGGAAAGTTTTATACCTCCAACGAAGACCAACCAGGGAATTTCAACCATTTTGGTTGGATATTGGGGGCACAACCTTCAAAATACCGAAAATCGGGAGGTACCGCTCTATGGGGGCTATATGAATACCGGCAATACCGACAAATTTCAGACGGAAAGGTTTATACCAAATACCAAATTTCAGTCGGAATCAGTTCATATGAATATTAAGTCAACTATGTATGGTAACATGGGGCGCCTTCGCCACTGGGGCGGCTACGCCAGTGCCGATTTTCTCGCAAAATACAAGTGCTAGAAAAAATCCGTTAAAGGCAAAATTTTGAGTTTAATGAAGATCTATCATCTCCCAAAACTTGGCAGTTGTGTCATAGGTATGATAGCAGAAGCACGCGGTTCTGTGTTTTCAGGGTATTGGGAAAAATAATTACGGTAGGTATTTTTTGTGATATCTTCTTTACCTTTTGTGATATCAAAAACACATTTTGTACCGTTATAAGACATCTACCGAAGAATATAAATCCCAATAATTCGCATAAAAAAGCAATTGCTAATGTCAATATATTAATATTATGAAATATGTAAGGGGTGGGGCGCCTACGCCACTATAGGGGCGTGGTGGGTTAATGCTTGAAATTGGTCATGTTTAACTTAAATTCTTTATACCATAGATATACCACACTATAAAGTGAAGTTTAAATCATATATTATCCTAAACGTATCTTGTTTTAGTTATATTATGATTTTTGTACCTAAATTCAAGGAACCTATTTAAATTAACCGGTAGAATCGGTTACTTTTTGTGAATTTTAAAATCATTTTTGATTATCCCATAAAAAACATGTTCCCTTTTTGCATAATGTTGATATTTAAGGAAGAAGTATGGTAAATTTCAGTTTTAGAGTCCGTTGGAGAATGTTCAATTTCGATGGCGAAGCTGCCCCATGGGTGGGGAGGCTTCGCCACTTTTTATACATTTTGTAAATTTTCAAAAATAATATTTTAAAAACAAAATTATGACTATTTATATATCAAAACTTATAGTCAAGATACGCTAATATTTGTACCAAAAATAATATTTGAAAAAACTTTAACGGTGTCGGTATGAGAACATTTTGAACAAAAACGTGGCGAAGGCGCCCCATGTTACCATATATATAATCCATCGCATGAATCATCGACCAAAAGTTGCCGACTTTAGGATCGTACCATAATCCGCATACATTATTGGGATACGTAAAGCCGACTTCGGTTAACCGATAAATCGATTATTTGCCGTAAGATGTCGAAAAATCATAGTCGACTATTGATTGTGTGAAAACCGGAAAAACGATTTTTCTTAATCGCCATTCGAAAAACAGAGTCGACTATTAGTCGTAGCCGCCTATTAATCGTAGTTTATCATTAAGCGTAGTTTACCATTAATCGTAGTCGACTATTAGTCGTAGTTGACTATACGGAAACGATCGATTATAATCGTAGATAACCGGTTTTCTGTTGTTATTGAAAAATCAAATGTCGACTATTGAAACAGTCTTAAAATATCGATTAACCGAAAATCGAGTTTTAAGTTTTTTAAGAAACCCGAATAATCTAAAAACCGATTATTGCATTTCAAAACGTATCCCTAATACATTACGGTGTCTATGCTGTCCCGAGGCTGCGTAAATTAAAAAATATGTTTTCCCATATTTGAGTGCGATTTATCCCTTACCCACTTACTCAATTCTGTGTCAAACCACTTTTTTGCTCTTGGCTTCTTACAATCATGTTCTCTGCTCTAAAATGTGGTTTAATTTCGCGAAAATTCCAACAGCTAGCCAAAGATCTGACGAACTGGAAAGCTCTGGTGATTGGTAAGTTCTCCGAATTCTTGCAAATCAGCATGAAGTGTTTTAAGGAAGACGATGATAAGAATGTTGGCAGGTCGTGTCGTTAATCATACGAGGATTTCTTCTTTTTCGCTTAACTCCTTGAAGAGAATAGGGCCTCTAGGGGTTTCTGAAACACTGTCAACACATGATACGTGCGGCGGATCAGTATTTTTGAAAAATAATTATTTGAAAAGAGTGGGCGTGGTCATCAGTTTTCAAGATATAACATATTTAAAAAAGTGGTCCGGTATTTTGGCTCCAAATATATACCTAAGGTCGGAGACACAACCCCCATTGTCTCCCAAAATTAATCATTAGTTTGGGTGTTTAAAATAAAGTCGCACAATGTCGCGAGTTCATATTAACTGTGGCCAAAAATAGAAGGAGTTGTCGTAGGTGCATCAATTTTGGTACACGTACCTAATATTGACTTACAATCTTCAGGACAAAATATTGGGTTGGTCGGTCCACGTTTTGATATAGCCCCCAAAGAACCGTACCTCCCGATTTTCGGTATTTTGAATGTTTTAGACACAATGACCAACCGAAAGTATTCAAATTTTGTGGTTAGTCTTCGGCAGAGGTACCAAACATTCCAACAGAGAATTGTGGGCTTAGGTCCACATTTTGATATAGCCACCATACAACGGTATCTCCCGATTATGGGTATTTTGAAGATTTTAGCCTCATTATTAAACCGAAATTGCTGAAATTTGGTATTTAGTCTTCATAGGGGACATTATACCTTCACCTTGAAATTTGTCTGCATAGGTCCACGACTTCATATAGCCCCTATAGGACGGTACCTCCCGATTTTCGGTATTTTAGAGGTTTTAGCCTGATTATCACACCGAAATGGCTGAAAATTGGTGTTAAGTCTCCGTTGGGGGACTTATAACCTTCCACAAGAAATATGTCGGCATAGGTCCTCGACTTCCTATAGCCCCATAGAAACTTGCCTCCTATTTTTCGGTATTTTGAGTGTTGTGGCCTCAGTATCCACCCGATATGCCTGAAAATTGGTGTTTGGTCTTCATATTGTTTGTGAGCATATTGAATATATCAACCTCTTGTCTTTATATATGAGAAATTTCCTTTAAAAAAAATTTTGACCGATTAGTGGTCAAAAAACGGTAAATTTTTTTTAAAAAATTTAATTTTGATTTTCGCTGTTTAAATCAAAATCTCTCGTTTTAAAGCAAGATTATTAGGTACTTAATAAGCCCACATAAATATGTGATGATCGGTTCATTCGTTTTCGCGCTATAGCCAACACCGCAAAACGATTTGTTAAAAAAGGGGGTATCCTCTCAGTGAGGTGGTCGCTGAAAAAGAGAAATGACATATTCGTCTGCAAACCTCTGCAGCTGGGACCTTTATATATTTGAAGTACTCACTTTTTACTACTCATACAGCAAAAAATATCGATATACACTTTTATACAAATTTTTTCCCACTCCACTCAATTTAAAATTTCTTCAGAAAATTAATAAACTTAGTAATACATGTTTGGGTAAATGCAAACACCATATGATTAATATTTACATGCAAACAAAAGTGTAGCCAAGTTTACTACATCCCAAGAGAACTTAGGCACCAATTTTGCAGCGACCGTTACTTTTAAATTTTAAATATTAACGCATAATATAATTTATTAATTTAAAAAAAAAACACACAAAAATACGTATTAACTAAAATTGTCGGATTTAAATCCTCATATAGCAAAAACTACTTCACGTATCAGTGCCAAACTTCAGATTCTTCTTAATTAATATGTTTTCTATCACTCCCCATCAATAAATTTGTTCAACGAAGTATTTAGTTTTTACCATTTTTGGCCACGGTCGTGACACTGTGAGTCGTGGGAAGGTACCCCACCTCCTCTGAAATTAATAAAGTATACTTTGCTACGGCAAACCTTAAGCAATTGCTAATTTCATGGAAATGGGTTAAGTAGTTTTGGAGATATAACATATTTAAAAAAAGTATTCGTGACCGGGTCTTTACGCCCAAAAGAAGTACATAGATTCTAGGTTAATTCGGAATTGCAAATGTAGTGTTTTTAAATAAGAAACAATATATTCAGCCTATTTTCAAAGGGGGACATCCCTGTCGTTCCCTGAACATTTCAGTAAAATCGGTTCAGTAGATCTGTAGATGTAACATATTTTGAAAAGTGGGCGTTGTCAAGTCTTTGGATCCCAAAAATGTACGTAAGGTCGTAGACACATCCAAATTAATTTTCAAACCGGTACATTCGTAATTCTTGTAAATATAGCATCTTTAAAAAATAAGGGATAGGGAGGTACCCCGCTCCCTCCGAAATTCAATTAAATGTGTTCCCTATTTTCAGCGTGGGTCATACCTGTACATTCCCTGACAATTTCAGGAAAATCAGTTCAATAGTTTTTGTAGAAAAAATTAAAAATTAAAATTGAAAATAGTGGGTATGGTAAAATTTTCTTTGCATTAAAAACTAAGTTGAGTTATTACGAACATTTCAAAAAAGAAATATCCAAGTCGGCCCAGCCGTTTTCAACTGATGTAATTACCAACGAATGACATTTGATTTTTATTTATAAATACATAGCATTTTTAAAGAAATAGGGTATAGGGGAAGTACCCCGCCCCTTCCGAAATTGAAGAAAATATGTATCCTATTTTCACCGGTAGCCATCCCTGTACATTCCATGACAATTTCAGGAAAATCAGTTCAATAGTTTTTGTTGAAAAAATTAAAATTTAAAAAAGTGGGTGGGTGTGGTAAAATTTGATTTTTATACCCTACACCACCCCGTGGTAAGGGTATTATGTGTTAGTGCATTTGTATGTAACATGCCTAAGGAAAAGAGATAGACCCATAGTTCCTTCTAGAGATATGCATAGAATCACTTTCTGAGTCGAATTATGCATGTCCGTCCGTCTGTTCGCAACGTACAGGTCGCATTTCTTGTTCGATTTGGCTGAAAATTAGAGAAGATATTTTTTTAGCCTAATGAAGAATGCTATTGCTTTCGGTGAAAATCGGTTCAGCTTTGGATATAGCTCCCATACATATTTTCGGCCGATTTGAGATATTTGATGCACCAAACACGCTGTATCTGTCCAATTTTGATGAAATTTGGAATGTGTAATGGAATTAGGTCTATAGATAAATGTCCCAAATCATATCGAAATCGGTTCAGATTTGGATATAACTCCCATATCAATTTTCGGCCGATTTTTGGTATTTGGTGCACGAAAGACGTTATATATGTCCGATCGCAAAGAAATATGAAATGTGTGACGGACTTTGGTCGAAACATTTCACTTGTACTCGTAATGTGAGAATTCCCATTGAAATTCGAATTATTTCATTTGTAGTTTGAGAATTCCATTTCAAAAATTCTATGAATTTAATTTTTTATTTCTCCACAAATGCAATTTCATATTTCCCAAAATTGTTTTAGACAATTTTTATCTTGAAAATCAATCATAAAAATACACACACACATTCTCAAATTTACAAATACCATCACAAATATTTGATTATTAGTGGACTGCTTTCAGTTCGACTAGGAGGAATTTTCTATACTATTCACGTTCGTGAAGCGCCATTGTTTTTGAAAGCCAATGCGGCGAAGAAGAAGTGACAACGATGTGGCAACACTGTGACGAAGGATATATTTTGATATGGCAACTCTGTTGGATGCTGTCACTCGCCGTAAATTTTTCGGCAATAACCTCATTTTGTTGTTGTAATTCAAGTTACAAATATATGGTATGTTCCCTTACGTTTGAAAATGGTAAAACCGGCAAATGTAGTAAAAGTTGTAAACGCCCCCATATGAATTGTATGGTGTCTAAAGTAAAGGAACGGTATTCGAGCAAAAAACGGTAAAAATTTAAGATTCTTGCACATAAAGGAACAGATCTATAGTTTGCCGTCGTTGCTTCGCGCCAGACGTTTTGGATTAAAAGTAATTAAATTCTGATATTTTGTTAAAATAAAAATCATTTTTTAATAAATTTCTCGTTGGAAATCGAGCTTTATGATCAATAATGCATCTGAAAAAGGAAAGCCGACGACTCTAACCCACAAACCCACCACTATGTGACATGACATGTTTCGCCTTTGGCAATGAAGGCTCCTCAGACATATCGGATGTGGGACGGCTTTTGCTCTTTGAAATGCAATTTGTTTTTTTACAACTCTGAATGTTTTGTTCAGTAATTGTATGGCTCTCATGACAAACGCTTAGCGTAGTCTTTGAAAGTTATGAGTTTTGGCTCTGAACACAAACACGCCGTGACAACACTTTTTTCCTTGTGTTTTTCAAGGACTTGGGTTCAAACCCCAGCCTGGCTCAGCTGATTTTATTTATTTGAGAATTTTGCCTTTTTAGGCGAACATCATTTTTAGTATTAATTTTTTAATTAATTTCTCGTTGGAAATCGAGCTTTATGATCAATAATGCATCTGAAAAAGGGTTCGAGTAGTCGGCTTTCCTTTTTCAACTGCATTATTGATCATAAAGCTCGATTTCCAACGAGAAATTAATTAAAAAATTGATACTAAAAATTATCTTCGCCTAAAAAGGCAAAATTAAAAAAAAAAAAATCATTTCGATAACATTTGTGAATTTTTTAAACTAATAAAAGACAAGTGTTTTTATTCACACCCGATATAGTTTGGCGAATACAAAAGAGTTTTCGTTTTTCTTTTAGTTCCTTGCCATTCTTCTGCCTTTTTTCCTCTCTTCGCCGGCTCCAGTTCGACTTTTCAAGTTTCACTCCACTTCCTTTCGATGAAAATGTTGAAAAACCATTTTTGGTATTATTTTATCACGTATCAGCATCACGTATAGCATTTTTTGCTATGTGTCATTTGACATTTTTTGTTTTATAATTCTTTCTCAATTAGTTAAGAATTTCTCTGCATAACATCGGACCATTTTGACAATATAAGGCAACATCTAAATGTTTCATCATATTTAATTTATTCATTCATTTATTCAAGTTCATTCACTTGTTCCCAACCCAAAGCTAAGTAGAACCCCCAAAATATTTAATTGAGATATACAAGTTCTATATATTATAATGTTTAATGTTGCTATCATAATAAATAACCTTCAGTCGTAATTTAACCCTAAAATGCTAACGTTCCAAATAATTAACTCAATTAAATATGTAATTTAATGATACCGTATTCTTTTTTATGACATAATTACTTATTTAGCTGTCTTTTGTTTTATTTTGGAATTATATAAAGCGTGAAATTTAATCTGAGATAATAGTTGGTCTTTGAACATAAATATACGTCTGTAATTTCATTATGTTCTGTCGTCAAAATCACCTGGGTGGCAATTAAAAGATGTGGTAATAATACCGTTGATACCGTTGACACATACATATGTATGTATGTAATGTTATGAAACAATGTCTTACTACAGCCAGCCAGACGACTGTATACTATTATTATTTGGTCTAATGAAAAAGCTAGAAGCAACATCTGGACCTTTGTTCTATATTTCTATGAGAACAATGTTTTTGGTGTGGAATCCATGGCACTTAGGTGTGCAGTGGTGACTTATCTATGAAATACAGAATATTGTTGGAAGAAAACAACGAAATTAAACAACTCAACACACAACTAAATCAGTTACATATTAATATAATAAATGTTTTTATTTAAGGAAAGTTAATTTTTGGTTATCACTATGCAGAAGAAGAAGAAAAGAAATATCTTGGCTCAAAAACATCATGGACTGGACAGGTTATACCGACGAAACTGATCTGCTGAATGCTGCAAGACACAGAGAGCTGACAACCACTATACTATAACATAAATATAATGCGATAAATATTAAAAAACAAAATGAATTGTACGATCACTTATATCCGGATAATGGATGAGTAAATAAAGAAGAAGATCACTATGCCATAGGTAGTGCCTTCATCCGTCCATCTCCAAGGTCTTTCAAAGGGCTTTCCTCTGCTATCATATTTTAGTAGTCATGAAGTATGTATCAACACCGAGGACATGGTAAAAAGTTTGTGTTTGTTAGGATCCACCAAAGTGAGCTAGCATCAATATCTTATTCCTTTTTTTCACCCAACCTATTGTGCTCATTTTTTTATTCAAAGGTACTGCTGGTACATTATATGTGACTTCTGGCATTGAAAGTACAATTTTGTACATGACCATTACGTGAGGTTTAGAAAGTAGTTATGACCAAATGCCCTTAAAACAACTATTGCAGATTTTAGGCAGTTTGCAGTCAAAAACAAAACAAGAAGTAACAGCAGTTCATTGATATAAAAAAGGGCAATGACCACAGTTGTTACCATAACGTTGAACAAATGAAATATAAAAATAAAATTTTCAAATTATGGGCCAAAATATTTTCAATCATCATCATTACACACATCTATTTAAATAATTTGTTACTATTTTTTACTATATTATAAAATAAAAAATATTTTTCTTTTTTTTCTTCACAGGCATTTACAACATTTTGCAGTTCTTTTGTGGCAGTTACTCACTGGTTGTGGACTGTTGTCATTGCCCACATTACTGCACGAACATTTTAAAGAAGGTAAGCGCATTCAAATTTTAACAATGAGAAAGTGCAACAATGTTGCTGAATTTTTCTTCTTTAATTCTTTTATTATATGTTCCCTGCAATATTATTACATACATAGTTACAATGGATTTTGTGACGCTTCCAATAGTGGGTATGGATTTTATTTCCCGGTCAGGGTTATCAGTGTTAGATTTGTCAATGGATAGGAATTAAACCAAAATTTCAATGCAAAGAAAATTCCTATCGCTGCAGGGCAGAGAACTTTGATTGTGATCAATAGACTCCTCTTCAATTGATTTTACAGTGTACTTTTTTCAATAAGAGACAAAAAATCAATGATCTTCGACTCCATAAGCTCAGTGACTTTTTTGTTGTTCAATAAATAAAACATTGTTGATCTCATGCAAAAATTGAAATATCTAATAAAGACTTGAAATAAAATGAAAACTTCAATGGAAAATATGCCTTGTTTAGACCACACAATACCAAACTCGGTTAAAGACAATATCAAATTACAGCAATCTTGGTTCGAAAATTTAACAAAAACCCTTCGAAATAAATAAAATAGGGCAATACCAGCCCATGGGGGATATAGATAGTTTTTTGCGAGTAAGATTTTTATCTTCTGGGAACACAAAATTCCAATTGATAGCCCTTTCGGTAGGAAAATGTGACTAAAATCTTCAAAAAAAAAAAAAAAAATAATAATCTTAATTTGGGTGGGTGGTACCCTTACATGGCACAGTGGATCCACCCATTGGCCAAAAATAAAAAAATGAATGTCAAAATTTTGGTACAACATCTGGCAACTCTGACAGCTATGACATGGACCTTTTTGAAAATGTATTAGTTTTTGTTTTATTCGAACGCGATCTTCTTAAGAATAGCTTCAAAAGTCGGAACAGTTAACTAAAATTTTTTGTTGTGAGTACAACCTATATTTTAAGTGCCAGTAAATATATTCAAAATATCGCGAAACTAATACGCATAGCAAAATATTATAGTGGATTTTAAAGGGGGAGGTAATACCTTAATTTTCATTAAAAAATAGTGTTTGAGCGCGTCGTGGAATGCCAGTTAGCTGGATGTTTTCTTAGTGTATTTTCTAATGCCAATTCGATTATATACTTAAATTTGACCTAAGGTTTTAGTCATGATGGCCACCAGTGCCCACCTCGGGAATAATTTTCCAAAGTAGGTCATTGGTTTAAGATTATTCAGTATTAATATCAGCTGCCATCTAGTGCCAGACAATAAATGGTGGGTCGCTGACTAAAGCTGCCCTAGAATAGGGTTTCTTTGGATATATTAGCGTATAACTCTGTTATCTGACCACGTATATTAACATAATTGGCATCAGTGGCAAGATGAAGAAATCTTCTTCCAAATTTGTCTTTCGTTGGCGGTACGTGCCTTTCAGGAAGATGTTATAAGATCTTTATTACAAATTTTACCAATTTTCAGACAAAAATGTTGATTTTTTTAATTCGCTAAATTGGTTGGATTTTACGTTGTTTCGGAGATTGTTTTGTTTCCCGAAGCCTATTTTTGCATCATATAATAATCGATGCCTTTGTTCATGTCATTTTGTACTAACAGCATAAAACAATTCTTACCGTATACCCCCTCCAGAGGGGAAAGGGGGGAGAATGTTACGCTCGTGGTTTCTTAAAACACTCTTCGCAGCAGCACAAAGCAGTAACTGGCGCAATGGCTTGGTTTTTACACTCTAAATATTTTTGGCCACTTTCTCCATACAAGTGGATCCACTGTGCATGGGGAAGAATATACTTATTGAAGCTACGCAAAAAATCATTTAATAGTTTTAAGTGCAGTTATCTTCTCAGATGTGTACCTCGGTAAGGAAAGTCTCTGATCGTCATTCACTTGGGAGTGTCCAGAGATGATTCATTTGTCGAATTTTCCAAGCAGCTCACTACTTCCGATTTTATATCAAGTATTCCCTGGTACTATCGGACAGACAACCGTTTGTTGATAGCTAGAGTGAGAAGGCGACCCGGCCTAGAGGGTTCGTTGGCAGCCCCAACGCTAGGATCGGACGCTGTGGCCCAATCAGCCGCACGTCTTAAATTAAACTGATTACAGAAACATTAACAAATTCAAATTCAGATTCAAACAACAACCCAATGATGACGACTTTTGGCTTTAAGGAAAGGTTTATGATTGGCACCTGGAACGTAAGAACTCTCTCCGAACCAACAAGAGCTGAGCAAGCCCGAAAAGAAATGGCCTCGTACAATATCGACATATTGGGTCTAAGCGAAGTGCGATGGAGTGGTAGTTCAACAGAACCAGTAAAACTTCTCAACGGATACTCCTTTATTTATTCTTGCAACACAAACCACAAAATAAGAGGCGTAGGTTTAATTATTTCTCCTAATGCTCGGAGGGCACTGATTGAATACAAAGCGGTATCAGATAGAATCATCACAGCAAGATTTAAATGCAAATTCAGAAACATATACATCATACAGTGCTACGCGCCGACAGAACCGGATGAAAATGATATTAAAGATGACTTCTACAATGAACTCGATGCAATTACGAGCTCCCTGCCTACCGGTGATATACAAATTTGCATGGGCGATTTCAACGCAAAAGTTGGAACAGACAACGAGAACCTGCAAGCGGTCATGGGAAAACACGGCCTTGACGACGGGCGAAACAATAATGGAGAAAGACTGGTCGACTTCTGCGCACGCCATCGATTTTTTATCGGTGGAACTAAATTCCCGCACAAAAATATCCACAAATATACATGAGAATCACCGGGACATAATACAAGAAACCAAATTGATCACTTCTTGGTGAGCAAACTGTTCTTATGTTCCTTAATGGATGTCAGATCTAGACGAGGGGCCGATATCGATAATGATCACAATCTCGTAGTAGCAACATTACGATTGAGACCAGCTGCAATAAATAGTTCTATAAAAAGGAATGAAAAATATAATACAGCACGGCTGAAGGATCCAGCTGTAGTAACAGCATACAACCAAAGCCTACATTCACGTCTTAATGCAAACCCCCAAAACAGTTGGCAAGACATCAAACAAGCTTGCAAAATTTCGGCAAAATATGTTCTAGGAATTAAGCCCAAAAATATAAAACCTTGGATTGGAGCGGAAACATGGCATGAAATACAAACCCGCAAAAAACTTCACAACGCCATATTTCGATCTAAATGTCCAGCCACCAAAACAAAAGCGCGTATAGCATACCGTCAATCAGCCCGCAAAGTGACATATATGATCCGTTCTGACCGTGAAAGATACCTAAATGAAATAGCAAATGAAGCCGAACAAGCATCGAATACTGGCAATCTAAGAGGCGTGTATGCTGCCATTAAGCAACTATGCGGTAATAATATTAGAGGTACGGCAATCTTGAAGGACAGTGACGGTTCAGATCTTTCGACTACTGATGAACAACTAGTCCGGTGGTGTGATTATTTTACATCACAGTCTCAGACAACTAATAGGGTCGTAGCTGTAACTGATGTACTGATTACCAGATGCAACCCGAGAAGAGCCATTTCAACTGATCCTCCAACAACAACGGAAATTATATCTATATTGGACAATATTGAAAAATTGTAAGTCGGCTGGCCCAGATACTATTACGACAGAACTTTTAAAATATGGATCCAATACAATAGCGGAATATCTTACACCACTTATTCAAAATGCTTGGATCAACAACAACATTCCAAATGACTGGAAAGAAGGCACCGTTATCACTATCCCCAAAAAAAGGTGATCTAACACTATGCAAAAATTGGAGAGGTATAACATTGCTGAACTCCATTGGCAAAATCATGGCTACTCTAATTCTACAAAGAATCCAACCTACGATTGATGAGACGCTACGTAAAGAGCAAGCGGGGTTTAGGCCGGCACGATCGTGCGTAGATCATATAAATACCTTGCGAATTATAATTGAGCAATCAATAGAGTATAACTCCCCCCTTTATATGCTCTTTATCGATTTCGAACGCGCATTCGACACTGTTTCTCGTGAGGCTATCTGGTTAACCCTAATAAATAAAGGTATTCCAGAAAAAATAGTCGCCCTAATACAAGAACTGTACAATGGAGCCCAATATAAAGTACGCTTTAAGGGTAAGGAGAGCAACCCCTTTAATACCTCAGCTGGAGTGAGACAAGGATGTGTATTATCACCCACACTATTCATAATACTCTTGGACTGGGTAATAGAAGAAACGAACTCACAAGTTCCTGATGGCATACGATGGAACTTAAACAATTTCCTTGGTGATATTGATTACGCTGATGACATCTGTCTTTTGACACACAACTTCTCCGCGATGGATGCAAAACTTATGAAATTATCCGAAAACGCAAATAAGGTCGGATTACGAATAAATTTCACCAAGACTAAACTAATGCGTATCTGTTCAGAAATCACAAGGCCAATGACAATAAATGGAACAACTATTGGAGATGTAACGTCGTTCAATTACCTTGGATGCACAATATCTAAAGATGGCGGCTCAGCGAAAGATATAAACGATCGTATAAATAAGGCGCGGTCAGCTTTTTGAAATTATATAAAATATGGAGATCCAATACCATATCCAAGAAAACAAAACTCAAAATATTCAACAGCACGTCAAGTCTGTTTTACTTTACGGATGTTCTACATGGAGCTTTACAAAAGCAACCCAACAAAAGTTACAATCTTTTGTGAATCGCTGCCTCCGACAAATATTACACATTTACTGGCCCAACTGGATATCAAACGAATCCTTATGGCAAATGGCGAACTGCAGCCCATTATCCATCGAAATACGTAAGAGAAAGTGGACATGGATCGGTCATATGCTTAGACGACCCCCATCAGAAATAGCGATATCGTCATTCGAATGGAATCCCCAAGGGTACCGCAGCCAAGGGCGCCCTCGGAATACATGGATACGCTGTGTGAGGCAAGAATATGAAGCAGCCCAACTTTCATAGAATCAAATAAAGATTCTAGCAAGAGATAGAGATAGATGGAGAGATTTTGTAAATGCCCTATGTTCCTCGTGAACGTTTTTTAGTAAATATATTTTTTGACCTTTTATAACGCCTACTTAGGCAGAAAATGTACATAAAAACTTAAAAATGCCTGAAATCGGGTTGTACCGTTATATAGGGGCTACACCAAAACCCTGGACTTATGTCTACAATTTTTAGTGGGGAAGCTTCTGTATCATTGGGAACTCCAAAAGCCAAGTTATAGCCAATTCGAGCTAAAATGAAGACAAAATCCTCAAAATACCTGAAATCGAGTACTTACTTAGCTGGCCCATTACAGAACATTTGTTCCATAGACCGAACTAAGAAAAGATCTCCAATTATCTCTGTTTAGTGCTTCGCTTTTTGAAATATCGCGCCTTGTCATCTTTTCATCCACTTGATTGCGGCATCTATTTTTTGGCCTGCAAATTCTGTGTGCACCGCAATGTGCCTCGAATTTATACGCCTTTTTAGCGGGTTTGTCATCGCTCATTCTTATTACATGGCCTAGCCAACGCAATCGCTGCATCTCGATACGTTCAACTATATTGATGTCGTTGTACAGCAGATACAGCTCGTGGTACATACGACGTCGATATTCACCGTCAACGCAGATCGGTCCGTAGATCTTTCGAAGATTTTTTCTCTCAAACATGCGAAGCACTGCCTTATCTGCTTGCGCATGTACCCAGGCTTCGGAACCATACATCAGCACGGGTAGTATCAGTGTTTTGTAAAGCGTTATTTTTGTTTGACGAGTTGTGGCTTTGTTTTTAAAGTGCTTACTTCAGCCAAAGTAGCATCTGTTGGTCAATACAATTCTTCTCTTTATTTCACAACTGATGTCGTTTGTTGTGTTTACGGAGGTGCCGAGCAGGGACGTACGCAGGATTTCATTTCGGGGGGGGCACAACTTGACCAAAAATCATGAAAAATTCAAATGTTGTGTAGCGTTACGTAAAGCTATTTTAAGGGGTTATGGCCACTTATAAGCATGAGAAAAACCATTTTCATGCATTTTTTATAAAAAATCTATTAAACCTTAAGTTACCTTCTATTTTTTTTTTTCTTTTGAAAAATCTTACATTCAAATGCTTTTACTAAAGCAGTTTGCGGTACCCACTGTAGTTTGGAAAAGAATAAACCGATCAGCATATATTTTTGTAGGTCATTACGAACCTAATAATCTTGTCCATTATCGAAAAGCAATTAAAAAATCAATTTTTAAAAATTTTGAACAGTTAAAATCAAAATTTCGATTTTAACAAAAACAAAACACTGTACAAAATTGATATTTTTCTGACTCCGTCAGCAGTTTTTTTAAGACTCTATCGGTTAAGCACATGATTTATGTGTACAATAGTCCCACAAAAACATATAAAGTGCCACTTCGAGGAAAAGACGTTTTTAGTTTCTATGCTACATACAAAACACAATAAATGTTTCCCTTCGAAAGCTCATATCTCAGTAAATTTTTGTCCGATGGACTGGAAATTTTGGCACATATTCACGGTGCGCCTTAACTAATTTTAAATGGAAGGTGCTTACACCTGGGAAGTTTTTGCAGATTCTGAAACTACAATGCTCATAGATGAGAAATATCAAGAAACAAAAAAAAATCGCCGGAGGGATTTTTACATAAATCGCGATTTAAGTTCACATTTTTAGGGGTTCTTTAGGTTTTCACGGTTTTGCTTGGAAACCGCGAGTCCTACGTAAATAGGCTTAAAAAATGTTGTAGCTGTGAAAATTCTCCACAAGACTGACCTTTGTGCTATTTTCGTAGGTTTTACCGTTTTTGAGATATAAATTGAGACAATGCACTGACTGTATCGTCTCCTTATAAAACAATGTCATTACTGTAATTTCCCAAATTAAACTTATATATCTTGAAAATGGTACAACCTAGGAAAAAAAAAAATCATCCAATATTGTAGAGAATTTTCATAGATTCACCATTTTCTTTAGTCCAATTTTGATATGACTTGCGGTTTCCAAGCAACATCTTGAAGACTTAAGATAAAAACCTAAAAATTTGAACTGAACCTCTATATCTCAAAAATGGTAAAACCTACGAAAAACCTAAAGGTTAGTCTTGTAGAGAATTTTCACAGCTACAACATTTTCTTTCAACTAATTTCGATACGACTTGCGGTTTCCAAGCAAAATCGTGAAAACCTAAAAAGACCCTAAAATTGTGCATTTTTATCGCGATTTATTTAAAAATCCCCCCGGCGATTTTTTGCTGTTTTTTATTTTTCTTATCTATGAACTTTGCTGTTTCAGAATCCGCGAAATTTTCCCATGTGTAAGCGGTTTTCAGCAAAAGTTAGTTAAGGCGCACTGAGCATGATATTATTTTATAAGGAGGCGATACAGTCAGTTCATTGTCTCAATTTGAAATTCTATATCTCAAAAACGGTAAAACCTACGAAAATATCATAAAGGTAAATCATGTGGAGAATTTTCACTGCTACAAAAATTTTTTTAGTCCCTAAAGAACCCCTAAAAATGTGAACATAAATCGCGATTTATTTGAAAATCCCTCCGGCGATTTTTTTTGTTTCTTGATATTTCTCATCTATGAGCATTGTAGTATCAGAATCTGCAAAAACTTCCCAAGTGTAAACACCTTCCATTTAAATTAGGTTAAGGCACACCGTGATTCTATTCTATATTCAATTCTATATTTTATATGAAATAATGGTACAAAGTATATAAATTCAATTGAAAGAATTCATAATATTTAGTCCCAATTTACATTAGGCGAGTTTACCTGCGGCAAGTCTCAGTTTGTAGGAGAGACACGTAAACACGAGTTTACCTGCGGCAAGTCTCAGTTTGTAGGAGAGACACGTAAGGGGTATGGAAGTGGAAAAAAATTGCTCGTACCGGCAATTTTCAGGCAATTCCTTTTATATTTTTCGTTTTTGACATTATTTTCATTGTTTTGAAAACAAAACTTGCAGAAACAGAATTGCCTGTATAAACGCAAGAGGCAAGTTTAAAAGAGAACGAGAAAAATTGCCGCGAAAAAAATCGTTTAATGTAAATTGGGACTAAGGATACAATTTTAAATATTTAAAGAGTAGGATATTTGGAATTGAAAATAGACAATATCGTGCCACGTTCGGTAATGTCGCCATGTAAAATTTATTGAAGTATATTGAAGTTTTTAATCATACAGGTCTACGTTATGGTTTATCGCAGAATTTTACAACAACAAAGAATTGCCGTTGTCTTTGCTATAGCAAGATTTTCACTATTTCGATGATCTTAGCCTAATTTTTAAGAATATCGGCTGTCGTTGTCGTTGATATGTTTCCAAATGAAAACATTAAGAAAAATTTAACAGTTTTGGAGATATGGTGCGAAATGTATACAAATTATGGAATTTTTAGATATATTATAAAATTTATTTTTTTTTTTCATTTCTCCAAATATTTTATTTTGGCCCTTATCTACAAATTTGCTGCAAAGGTCAGAAGAAGATTTGCATTGGTTTCAGAGATATAGCCCCGAGTTGTTTAAAAAGTCGATATTTAACAATGTTTAGATGAGGCCATAAAATTCAAGCTGTATCTGACTCAACAAAACGGAACTAGAGCTTTTGTACTTTGTGTCTGTACTTTCAAAAAATCCTCACTTCAAATTATTTGCACAAGGTTACCTTAAAAATGTTGCACAGTGTTATTTACCGAAAGAGATAGGTTCTGATACCAGGATTATTTTTACTTTTAATATTATGTTACAAAAGAAGCTTTATAATTTGTTTTCTTAATTGTCCGGTTAGAAGTTTTTGGACTCGATGACAAACACTTTGATGGACTTAGTTCTATATAGTTTTGACAAATAACAATCGATCCTTATTGAACCCCACATAATTATTCACTAATAATTATTTGAGAGACACTCCTCTCGATAGTTACCGCGCCCATAAGCTTTTTAGTTGGCCACCGTAGTATTTAGAGCTTTGTCAGGAAGCATAAACTTGTCCACGAAAAGTAGGATATCGCTGTAAACAAGACTACAAAATGTCCAAAGATTCATCGAACAGTCTTAAACTGCAGTTATGTTAGACTTGTATAAGAGACCTGAAGATGTTGTCCAAACATATTCTCTTGGACCTTGATGTACTTTTGGAAGTAATCTTGCGAACCATATTAGGTTCGATTTTAGACCGAATCGGTTAGTCTCTTCAACCATTTTAGTGAACATTTTTGAACTTTTATGGCGGAGGTACCGATATGACTTAAATTTAATTTGGACAAAACATTACGAGATCCATAACTTGGACCGAGAGTTATCATGAGTTCCAACCTGCCAGACAAACAGAGATACAGACGGACGGACGGTGGTAAGTACTTCCATCTTGGCTGAAACGAATATCGTCCAAACATATGTGAAGTCTTAAATCATTATTTTGATGAAATCTATACAATCCTAGTGTATATACTTCGGTAATGATAAGTAAAAATCAAGTGACGCACAAAAATTGATTTGTCTTCATTATTTTCTCATAGTGTTTAGCAGCAAATTTGTCTAAAACAGAATAACAAAATTTTGGCGATTGCAGTAAAACAAATTTCTAATTGGCTTTCAATATGTAGTCCAAGAAAGACCGACCCTTCATACATTTTATTCAATAGATTCTTTTATATATTTCCATTCCCATAATACTGAACTCGTTATTTTTGTTATAACCGGATGAGTTTTAAGCCTCGAGAGCTCTATACAGTCCGAATAAATAATAGACATGGGGTATATTCATTAAGGAATTAGCTTTTGATAGTGGTATGATATGACATGAAGAAGTAATTCAGATTTTATTGGAAGCTTCTCTCAAAAACAGCTTACAAACAAAAATTTTGAAAATATTTTCTTACAAAACTTGTTAATGATGTACATTTTCTGTTCAGAAACTTTAGAAAATATAAGTTTTAATTTGAAATTTTCAAATATACAAACATTTTTATGAGAAAAAATATAATAACTAGTTACAGTAGCTTAAAAAATTTTGTTCGACCAAAGCATTTCGGGGGGGGCCCGGGCCCCCCGTGCCCCCCCCCTGCGTACGTCCCTGGTGCCGAGGTATACGAAGTCTTTTACTACCCCAAAATTATAGGAACCAACTTCAACAATTGGTCCGATCTCAATGGACGCATTGCGCGTCGACACCATCAGCTTGGTCTTCTCGCCGTTTGCCGCAAGACCCACTTTAGCAGATTCTCTTTCGACCTTCATAAAGGTATTGGTTACTTCTTTCACTGATCGTCCCATGATGTCTATATCATCAGCATAAGCAAGTAACATGTGGCTATTGATGTAGATTGTGTCACTTCTTTTGACGTTTGCCTCACGTATAACCTTCTCTAGCAGGATCTTCTTGTGTCAGTTTGAGTTATTTTACAAAGCCGAATGAGCTTTGCTGGGATACCAAATTCAGACGTTGCTTGGAATACCTTTGAACGTAGCGGGCTATCGAAGGCTGATTTATAATCGACAAAAAGTGGTAGGTGTCGATCTGCATCTCTTGGGTCTTCTCCAGGATTTGCCGCAGGGTAAATATCTGGTCAATTGTGGATTTGCCAGGTCTAAAGCCGCATTGGTATGGTCCAATTATTTCGTTGACCATGGGCTTTAGTCGTTCGCACAATATCCCTGACACTATCTTGTAGGCGATAGGGAGAAGACTTATGCCCCTTAAGTCTTATCTCCTTTCTTATGGACGGGACACAGGATGCTCAGGTTCCAATCGTCGGGTACGCGTTCTTCCTGCCAGATGGAGCTAACTAGCTGATGCATACACCTTATCAGCGTGGCGCCTCCGGTTTTAAACAGCTCGGCTGGTAAGCCATCAGCTCCTGCTGCCTTATTATTCTTCAGCCGGTTTATTGCTGTCTTTACCTCATCTTGGCCGGGTGGTATACATTCAATACCATATTCTGGGATTTAATCTATGGTATCTTCGTCGACTTCGTTACTATTGGATATCAACAGTTTGGAAAAAGGCTTTTTTCATATCCTTAGCATACTCTCTGTGTCAGTTACCAAATTACCTTGCTGGTCTCTACCGGAGGATGTGCCAGTTCCGAAGCCATCAGTTTGATGTTTCACTCTTTGGTAGAATTTTCGGATTTCGTCGGTACATAACCGTAGGCAGACTTTAATAAACATAATTGCGTTGTGACATTCGACCCTAGGTAATGACCAGATGGGTATAGTGCTGACTGGGCAAGTTTATAGCTCTACGTTTCGCATGGTCTATGCGGACGCTTCTACTGACTAAAACATCTGATGATCGGGTAACGTAAAAGACTTCCTGGAAGATAATTTCTGAAAAGGACGGTCTTATCCTTGTGGTCCTGTTTATAGCGATATTATGTTTTGCGTGGGCAAGTCCTGACATAGCAGTCCAACAGTTGTAAGCTATACGGTGACCAACTGCTTGTTTCAACGCTCATGTCATAAGATTTTTGTTTTAATATCATTATTTAAGAAATACATAAAATACATACCGATTTAATTATATATTAGGTTTATTAGCCTCATATGTTAAATATACAACATTCAGAAGTACATTCTTTCGGTATGGATTTTCCAAATTTTAATGATGAGTAAAAATATACTCTAAGGAGCACAAATTACATTACTCACTTTAGGAATTTCAATTGTAGACGCGTTCGTTTGTTAACTGTATGAGCAACAAATTTTCTAGTAATTGCTTCTGCGTTTCGACCACACACTTTCAAAATTACTGTTCTATTTTGTTGTTGCCAGTCTTCAACCAATTATTTTCAATGTTGCTCTCTGTACTCAATTTTATTTTATATTTTATTTTCCATGTTCATCATAACATATCTTCATGTACCGTAATATTTGTTACCATTCAAATGATCATTTCGAAAATAGCGAGACAGTGGATTTCTTACCAAGTGTCCTCAAGAAAAAAATTGGAAATTTTTTAATTTACATGAGAATGGGGTTTATTTTTATAATGTATTGAAATTCAAATTATATGTTTTTCTTTTTTCTGTTTTGGTCAAGAAAGAGAAATAATTACAAAAAACATTATGTTTTACTTGTTGTTTTCCATAAAAACCACTGTTAACCATAAAAAATTCTCAAAGCACATGCAGCCAATTTGCGTAAATATTTTGCCTTATATGTTAAGAACAATGCCTACTCGCACTTACGGTTGGTTGTGTGTTCAAGATAGAACATCTGACCACCGCCACCAGTAAGCAAGTTCCTTGCAAAATCGAAGAAAAAATCAATTATAATTGAAAAAACGCAACAAGGAAACTCCAAACCTAAGCACAGATCATCAAAAAGTTATGGTTTTATGGTTGCATGCAACTGATACAGCACGAGCGGTTATTGAAAGATGTGTTCGAAGTTTCAAATGAGATGTACAGTGCTGTGAAATGGATTTTTGTTACTCAAGTTTTGAATTAATATTTAAATGCGTCAATATATTCAATATTATTATTTCGTGTAATCATAAAGTATTTGTTTAAATTTTAAATTTTGTATGCGGAATTCAGATACTGTAACCCTCAATAATCACACCTTTTTTTAATGTTTCGATTTTTTATTTGTTTTCATTTCAACTCACCTACCTTTTATGCGGCAACGATCCACATGAGAGAAGAGGCATATTCTGCTTTCGATTCATTTGAGCTGTAAAAAATAACATAACCTTCCAAATGTGATGGTCAATAAAACAATAGATGAAAACATGTACTAAACAAACATTTGCTTTAGATTATCGGTGCTCCTTTAATTCATATTTTATTTAGTTCACTAATCTAAATCAGTTAGTTTTTATTAGCGATTTGTATTGATCTTTCCTGTAATCAATAGTTGCCACATACATACGCTCAAAGAAAAAAATATGCCTATTTTATTGTAAATAGTATTAAGTTTGTTTTTCCGTTTGTAACAAATTGAAATAATCATTTGCGACCCTATAAAGTATATATAAAGTATATATATTCTTGATCAGGGTATAATTCTGAGTCAATCTATGCATGTTCGTCTGTGATAACCACTCTAGCATCCAAAAAATGGCCAAGTTCGCTGATGGGCTATATCGGTTCCCGTTTTAGTATAGCCCCCTTGTAACGGTACCGTCCTACTTCAGGTGTTTTGACGTATTTAGTCATATCTTCAAACCAAATTAGCTATAATGTGACATTTAGGTCCATGTTTTGATATATCCCCATATAATGCTACCACCCGATTTTCGGTACTTTGAGAATTCTAGCTACAATTTTTGACCGCACTAGCTGTAATTTGACATTTGAGGTTCTCTGTATTATAAAACTTCTCCACAAAAAATCGTCAACATAGGTTCATGTTCTGGTATAGGCTCCATATAACGGAACCTACCTATTTTTCGGTATTATGATGATTTAGTTAAAATTTTTAACGGATCTAGCTGTAATTTGACATTTGAGGCTCTCAGCTAGGGATACGCAGTGAATTACAATAATCGGTTTTTCGATTATTCGGTTTTCGTGAAAAACTTAAAACTCGATTTTCGGTTAGTCGATTATTTGAGAGTGTTCTAAAAGTCGACTTTCGATTAATCGTTAACCGCCGAAAACCGATTATATTCGAATATAATCGACCATTTTCGTTAATGCGATCCGTGATGGTTATATGTATAAAAAAAGTACCGTCAATTATGTGGTTTTACCACACCCAGCAGTCAAGTACGACTAATAGTCGACCACGATTAAAAGCCGACTACGAATAATAATAGACTACGACTAATGGTTGACTACGAATAATAGTTGACTCCGTCTTCCGAAAGTCGACTAAGAATAATCAATTATTCGGTTTTCGCAAAGTCAATAGTCGACTACGACTTTTGGACATTTTACGGTTAATAATCGATTAATTGATTAACCGAAATCGATTTTACGTATCCCTACTCTCAGCGGTGTCTACTTTAAAATGTACCTTTTAATGTGTAACAGGCTTTTAGCTTGGAAAGCCAACTTTTGAGCTAAATATTGCAGGCGGACATTGTCGTTCTTTTGCCAATCAGAACGTCGATTGGGTGAACAATGAAACGCCTAATGAAACGCCTAACAATAGTCCTGTTCCTTTACGTGCAAGAATCTTCAAGTTTTACCACTTCTTACTCGAAAAGCGTTCCTTTACTTCATGGGAGCAGTTTATTTTTGGAATTTTGAAGATTTTAGCTACACTTTTTAGCATAAGCTGTAATTTGACATTTGAGGTTCACTGTGCTCACGAAACTTCTTCACTCAAAATCGTCAACCTAGGTCCTTGTTTTGGTATAGTCCCCATATAATGGTACCTCCCGATTTTCGGTATTTTGAGGGTTTTAGCTACAATTTTTAACCGAAGTAGCTGTAGTTTGACATTTGAGGTTCTCTGTGGACACTTATCCACCAAACTCGAACTTTTGAGGGTCATAGATACATTGTTTGACGGAACTGCCCGTAATTTTGCTTTTAAGGTCCCCTGCATTTATTAAACTTTACCAACAACAATTGTAAAGATAGGTCCACACTTTGATGCGGGCCACCTGATTAAATACATTTTTATACCCTCCACCATAGGATGGGGGGTATATTAAGTTTTTCATTCCGTTTGTAACTTCTAGAAATCATCATTCTAGACCCCACAAACTATATATATTCTTGATCAGCGAGATATTTGTCCCATTTGACCACCTAATTGGTTGTAATTTGGTATTTTGTGTCTCCAGAGGCTAAAAAATATTTGTACCAAATTTTGTTTTTATAGGTCCACGTTTTGGTATAGCCCCCATATAAGGTCCCATATATATTGCGCGCCATATTAAGATATTTTGAATGTATTAGTCCAATTTGACCACAGAATCGGTTGTTACTTTGCATTTTGCATTTTAAGAGGCTAAGAAACATACAGTGCCTGGCATAATTATTTTGACAAGTTTTAAAAAATTATGTGTTTGGTTTTTTACCGTATTAGTCTTCTACAAAAATATGAAAAAATATTTTGGCTAATCCTTTACTAGAGTACTTAAAATTAGTAATAAATTTAATCAATTCAAATATACCATTGCTACTTTATAATGAAAATAAAATTTCTCTGCGTGGCATAAGTATTTTGACAAAATTGTTCTATTGATTTTAATACCTCAAAAATAAAAAAATGCCTTAACTATATTTTTGATTATTATTAGTTACAGTAAAAATAATATATTTCACACACATCTGTACCATTATGGACCCATTTACGGATCTATATTTCAAGTATATACGGATGTTCAAGAGATTTATCATTAAACAATATTTTCGATGGTTTCCCCCATTATCTCGGAATATTTCGCGGATTTTGTCCTTTTTATGAGAGTAAGAACATTTTTTCTCTTAAAAATGTGATATTTGAAGGAAATATCTTTAAGTTTGAACCCGAAATACGCTCCAAACGTGCTCCACAAAATCCAGCCTAACCATAGTAGCAGTGTTCTGCCAATAAATACATAACACTTCGATCAGTTTACTACCATGTTGTTATGATTGTTCAAAATGCCAAAATATTGATTATAGTCCACATCATTAAAGATAAAAATTAAATATCGTAGTTTTTTATACGGTGGATCAGACTATACTGATGCCTGCCAGCATTTGGGCACGGAAATAGCATCACAAGGACATTTATTTCACAAAGACACCCAACTTTTTTATGGTTTTTTGACTCAAGCTTACTGAAAAGGGTATTTTAAGATGAATTATGTTCAAACCTTTTTTATCAGTCCACAATATGCTCTGCCAAAATTATTGTAGGGGGTAAATGATTTTTATTGAAAATCTAATTAAAAATGCCTTATCAACCGAGTGGAATATCAAAATATGACTTCAAATTAATATTTGTTCTAACGTCTAGAGGTTCTAGTCCTAACAGAGAACTCATTTTGAAATTTAAATTGCTCAGAAGATGAGGATTTGTGTGCATAAGTAAGATTAGATTTTTAATTCTGCTCAATTTAGCGGAGAGCAACTTCTGTAATTTCACATTTTCTGCCAAGATCGTGCATATTTACAGCGCTTTTAGTATTTTGATATTTATTCCTTACAAAATAAACAGATAACTGCAACAATATCTAATCATTACATACATTTATCACCGAAACTGTAATTTTAAATTTCGTTACAAATTTTGACACCAGCATTCCCTATTTTAATTTAAAACCTAGTACAGTCAAGTATGTTTTTACTTAAATGTAACTAATTTAGCTAAAGCAATTAATTTCGGTACCAAAAGGTACGATTAAGTACCAAAATTAACATAATTATGACGTGTCAAAATACTTATGCCGTTTTGCTTTTGCCTCCCTATTTAAACATTCGCTTACCTAAACAGAAATTAATCTGGAATTTCGTTGATCCATTAATTTTTATTTAGCTAACAGGTCAAAGAAAAACCCTAAGCTGTTAATATCCCGTTTTATGAATGCTGACAATAACTATATGCCTTTTAAGACAAATGTAGATTTTGTCAAAATAATTATGCCGGGCACTGTATCTATTATAAAATGTTTACATAGGTCCACGTTTTGGTATAGCCCCGATATAACGCCCTATATATAGTACGCGTCATTTTAAGATATTTTGAATGTATTAGTCCCATTTGAGCACAGAATTGATTGTTATTTGGTATTTTGTGTCCCCAGAGGCTAAACAACATTTCCACCAAATTTTGTTTATATAGGTCCACGTTTTGGTAGAGCCCCCATATAACGCCCCATATATAGTACGCGTCACTTTAAGATATTTTTGAAGGTTGTGGCCTCAATGTTCCACCGAAATGGCTGAAATTTGGTGGTTAGTCTTCATTTGGGGTATAAAACATTCCATATGAAATTTGTGGGTATAGGTCTACCCCTTCATATAGCCCCCATAGAACGGTACCTCCCGATTTTCGGTATTTTGAAGGTTGTGGCCTTAATATTCCACCGAAATGGCTGAAATTTGGTGGTTAGTCTTCATTTGGGGTATAAAACATTCCATATGAAATTTGTAGGTATAGGTCACACGCCCTCATATAGTCCCCATAGGACGATATCTCCCAACTTTCGGTATTTTTGAAGGTTTTAGCTATACTATACTACTAAAATGACTGAAATTTGATATTTCGTCCTCTTTTGGGATGCAAAATTTGTCTGTATCGCTCCACGCTTTAATGTACACCCCATGGAACACTACATCCCAAGTTTCGCTGTTTTTAAGGGTTTAGACTCATTATAACACCGAAATGGCTAAAATTTGGTACATAGTCTTCGTTGTGGGTATAAAACTTCCCGTTAATCTCCGTTGGTGGTATAAAACTTCCCACCTGAAAATTTCCGGTATTGTTCCATGTTTTTATATACTCCCCCATAGAAAGATCCCTCCCAATTTTCGGTATTTTGAAAGTTTTAGCCACAATATTCAATGGGAATAACTGAAATTTGGTATTTAGTCTTCGCTGGAGTTACGAAACTTTCCACCAGAAATTTATCGGTACAGATTAACATTTTATACAGCCTCCATAGAACGGCGATCCCGATGTTGTTAACTATCCAAATTTAGAATATCCAGGTTTAGGTATAGTCGGTTTTGCCCAATTTTATGTATTTCGCTCAATTCGGAAAATTGTAAATATTGGTCCATGTTTTGGAAAGAACAAAAATGTCTCCCCATATTAACTGTTTTGAAGGGAGTATTATCAGTTGAGATATATATACTACTCCTGCAATAAAACGAAGAGTTAAGTACTTTCATAAACGAAATAAAATTAATTGCTCCTATTCACTTCAATACAGTTCGTGGTGGAGGCTATAAAAAGTTCGGCCCGGCCGAACTTAACGCTTTTCTTACTTGTTTAGATTAGATTGGTTTAGATTAGATAATTTAGGGATTTGGGGTATTCGTGGACGAAAAATTTGTACCCTAAAATTGTGAAAGGAAACTAATTTTTCCATTTTAATTAAGACTGTTTTAAGGTGGTTCGGCCCGTCCGAACTTAACGACTTTTTACTTGTTATTACTTATATGTATATCAATCAATTGCCTTTATACAGAGATATCTTCATGTTGAATGTGCACCTAAGGAACTACCTTTAAAGACCCGTTAAATTTAGTGAATGTGTTCGCCTATAAGAACTATAAAAATGTTGTTGAACATGATGATAGTAAAACACCCTAATTATAATTTGATATTATAAAAAATATATACCTCACGGAAATTATAGTTTCCGGCCCCAGTTATGTTTTCTTTTCTTTTCGCATAATTTAGAGGCGATTAACACCAGTTCGTCCGTCTGTCTGGCGCGAAGGTAAGCTTTCTAACCGAATTGTCCCAAACTTCCAACATCGTAATAATTTGAACACATTTCTACATAAAATTTCAAAAAATTTCGCAAAAGTGCTGTGTACGATGTACAAATTTTTGTCCAACTCGGGAGTTAACATGTTAAATAATGAGAAGACCATCCAATGATATAGCCCTTGAGTGGAATCCTATGAATATGTAGGAATGTTTCTAAAGCCCTAGTTGGTGTATTTTTCTTTGCACAATTCTGATCCGCCAAAACAGAATCTTAGAAATACTATTCTGACAACCTAGCAATTAATATAAATATATCCACCAAAATTCAGAGGAACCGCTATTATGATTTCTTCAGACTAATGGTTATGAAAAATCAGTCACAAATTAAAGAATTTAGAGATTCTGGTTTTACATTCAAAACTCCTTGGGTGTATAAATAAACATACATAAAACTAATCTCCACCTTTGCCAAAATATAGCCGTTGGAAGTTCAGAGAAAAATATAAATAAAATAATAAAAGGAAACCTATAAGCCAAACTAATACCGAATTTGCGAAAAAAAAACTTATGATTATAATCATCATTATAAAAGCGTAGTTCATGTTGTTATGGTCGGAGTGGGTCGGAGTGTAAGAGCCATTAAAACACAACTAAACGAAAAATTCATATTTTATGACGGCAATAAGAACCAGAGCAAATATGCCTGCAAGTCTGTCTGACTGTTTGTCGATGAGTGCCTTGTAAGGAGCTTAGAACTTCTAAGTCTTAGCTAACTCTCAAGTAATTCGCCACAAACACCAACTGTTAGGTGCTGCGGCTGCTGCTGGGCCACCATCTACTCTGCTCAGTCAGTATGGTGTAATGTAATGAACAAACAATAACTGCCAAACATAGATAAATTGAATTAACGAGCTTTTTGGCCCGCTTTACCCTGATCCGACTGCTATCATCATCGACGGTTGGCTGACTGGCCAAATGGGATGTGCAATGAATGGTTCTATTGGAATCGTATTGGAGGTAGGCAATTGGTCGGCGGCCGGCTCGGTTCAATTGCTGGATGTTGGCCACATTCAAAGTCATAACAGACATTTATAGTTGTAACAAATCGTAATAAAAATTGTGTATCACTTGTAATGCTAATATGCTGTTTCGAACTGTTGTGGTCCGCCACTTCATTTCGTATTGAGTGTGTGTGTGTGTGTGTGGATAGCATATCTTTCACCTCTCTTGCTCTTCGATGTCGATTGGACGGTGGTTTTCCGTTTGGTACTTAGTTTCCTTAAGCAGTCATAAATTTATTTGGCTTAAACATAAACTTACACTTCCTTCTTGAATCGCCGTCATCGTTTGTTAGTAGTAGCAGGATCACCACTCTAGGTGGTGGCGGTGGTATGTATATTGATGTTCAAGGGGTGCCTGTCTGCTTGCCCATCGAACTTAGATATCTTCGATTCTATTTTTTTTTTGTCCACTCACAGACTTTTATTTTGTTGCTTTTCCTTGTTACGGCTTTCCGGAGAGAGAGATGACCGGCCATTTACATACAGAAGTGTCAACAGAATGCAAATACTGACTTTTTATAGTTTCTCTCCAACAGTTGTCATCATACATAGCTTTTGGTATAAATTTGGCAGTTTGCAGTTTCCATTTAGCCAAAGCTCAAAAGATGCCGATTTATTAATGGAATGAAATCGATAATAATGTGAGGTCCATTGACATTTCTAATGCTACCGTAAAGTGAATGCTGGCAGTTGCATGGAACGTATGTTGTCGTTACTGGCAGATATAGAAAAAGTGATAGGGGTGATTATGGTGAGTACCATCATTGTCTTATGACTTAAGTTTATTATAAAATTGTGATAAAATTTTTATGGCGTGATAATGATACTAAAATAACGGTCATTAAAGGAAATTGTTATTGCCAATGATAAAAAAAAATGAAATTAAATCGTCCACTTTAAAGGATTGGAAAGATAGTAGATGAATGGGAGAGCAATATACATATTTTGGGAAAATTTTAGTATCCATATAATTTCAGCGAATATTTTTCCAAAAAAAAATATTTTTGGGGGATAATATTTACAATTGTCACTCTTTTGACCTGGGACACGGAGATAATTTTATACTTTCCCTTCCGGATCAAATAAAAGCTTGCTTGTGAAAATTCCTCTACTGCAGAACGGAGGACACGAAAACTATTCCATTTCAAAGGGAAAGCTTTCCATTTTCATAGGAGATTTAAGATTTGGTCCTCTATGAGAAGACCACTTAGTCTTCAATGTGAAGACCACTTGATCTTCCTGGAGAAGAAAACTATGGGAAAACCAATTGGTCCTTTATGGTCTTCTACTAGAAGACCACTTGGTCTTCTATAAGAAGACCACATGGACTTCTATGAGAAGACCTCTTGGTCTTCTATGAGAAGACCACATGGTCTTCTATGAGAAAACCACTTGGTCTTCTATAAGAAAAAACCTTGGTCTTCTATAGAAAGACCACTTTGTCTTCTATGAGAAGACCACTTGGTTTTCTATGAGAAGAGCACTGGGTCTTCTATGAGAGGAACACTTGGTCCTCTATGAAAAGACCATTCGGTCTCCTATGAGAAGGCAAGTTGTTCTTCTATGAGAAAACCACATGGATTTCTATAAGAAGGCATCTTGACATTCTATGAGAAGAACTCTTAGTCTTCTATAAGAACACCACTTGGATTTTTTATGAGAATATCCTCTATGAAAAGACATATTGTTCTTCCATGAGAAGACTACTTGGTCTTCCATGAGAAAACCCACTAGGTTTTCACTTGGCATTCTATGAGAAGAACACTTGGTTTTTTATGAGAAGACCACCTGGTCTTCTAGGACAAAAACACTCGGTCTTTCACGAGAAGATCACTTGGCCTTTTATAAGAAAACCACTTGCTTTTTATGAGAAGACCACTTGGTCTTCTTTGAGAAAACCACTTTGTCTTCTTTGAGGAGACCAATTGATTTTCTATGAGAACCACTTGACTTCTCTAAGAAGACCACTTGGCTTTCTATGAGAAGACTACTTGGTCTTTTACGAGAAGACCACTTGGTCTCCTATGAGAAGACTACTTGGTTCTCTATGAGAAGACAAGTCTCTTCTATGAGAAGACCCCTTGGCTCTTTATGAGAATACCATACCATACCACTTGGTCTTCTATGAGAAGACCACTTGGTCTTCTATGAGAAGACCACTTGGTCTTCTATGAGAAGACCACTTGGTCTTCTAAGAGAAGAACACTTGGTCTTCTATGAGAAGACCACTTGGTCTTCTAAGAGAAGAACACTTGGTCTTCTATGAGAAGACAACTTGGTCTTCTGTGTGAAAACCTTTGGCCTTCTATAAGAAAAACACTTGTTCTTATATAAGAAGACCTCTTGGACTTCTCTGAGAAGATCACTTGGTCTTCTATGAGAAGACCACCTGGTCTTTTTTGAGAGAACCACTTGATATTCTATAAGAAGAACACTTGGTCTTCTATGAGAAGAGCACTATGAGAATATCACTTGGTCTTTTATGATAAGACCATTTGGTATTCTATGAGAAGACGAGTTGCTCTTCTATAAGAACACCACATACTTTTCTACAAGAAGGCAACTTGGCATTCTATGAGAAGAACTCATGGTCTTCTAAAAGAAGACCACTTGGCTTTCTATGAGAAGACCACCTGGTCTTCTAGGACAAAAACACTCGGTCTTTCACGAGAAGATCACTTGGCCTTTTATGAGAAAACCACTTGCTTTTTATGAGAAGACCACCTGGTCTTCTTTGAGAAAACCACTTTGCCTTCTTTGAGAAAACCACTTGGTCTTCTTCTTCTTCTGCTATGAAAGACCCCTTGGCCCTTTATGAGAATACCACTTCGTTTTCTATGAGAAAACCACTTGGTCTTCTATGATACCACTTGGTCTGCTACGAGAAGACCGCTTGGTCCTTAATGAGAAGACCACTTGGTCTTCAATGAGAAGACCACTTGATCTTCTATGAGGAGACCACTTGGTCTTCTATGAGAAAACCACTTAGTCTTCTGTGTGAGAACCGCTTGATCTTCTTGGAGAAGAAAACTGTGGGAAGATCAATTGGACTTATATTAGAAGACCACTTGGTGTTCTATGAGAAGACCACTTGGTCTCCTATGAGAAGACCACTTGGTCTTCTATGAGAAGACCACTTGATCTTCTATGAGAAGACCACTTGGTCTTCTATGAGAAGACCACTTGGTCTTCTATGAGAAGACCACTTTGTCTTCTATGAGAAGACCACTTGGTCTTCTATGAGAAGACCACTTGGTCTTCTATGAGAAGACCACTTGGTCTTCTATGAGAAGACCACTTGGTCTTCTATGAGAAACCCTTTGGCCTTCTATGAGAAAACCTTTGGCCTTCTATAAGAAGAACACTTGGTCTTCTATAAGAAGACCACTTGGACTTCTCTTGGTCTTCTATGAGAAGACCACTTGACTTCTACAAGAAGACCACTTGGTCTTCTATAAAAAGCCACTTGGTTTTCTATAAGAAGCCACTTGGTCTTCTATGAGAAGACCACTCGGTCTTCTATGAAATGACCACTTGGTCTTTTATGAGAAGACCACTAGGTCTTCTATGAGAAGACCACTAGGTCTTCTATGAGAAGACCTATTGGTCTTCTATGAGAAGACCACCTGGTCTTTTTTGAGAGAACCACTTGGTCTTCTTTGAGGAGACCACTTGGTCTTTTATGAGAAGAGCACTATGAGAAAACATATTATTCTTCTATGAGAGGACCACAAGGTTTTCTATGAGAACACCACATGGTCTTCTATGAAAAGATCAGTTGGTCTTCTATGACAATACCACTTGGTCTAAGAGAAGACCGCTTAGTCTTCTATGAGAAGACCGCTTAGTCTTCTATGAGAAGACCACTTAGTCTTCTATGAAAAGACCACTTGGTCTTCTATGAGACGACAACAGGACTTCTATAAGAAGACCACTTGGTCTTCTATGAGAAGAGCACTATGAGAACATCACTTGGTCTTTTATGAGAAGACCATTTGGTATGAAAAGACAAGTTGCTCTTCTATGAGAACACCACATACTTTTCTACAAGAAGGCAACTTGGCATTCTATAAGAAGAACTCATGGTCCTTTAAAAGAAGACCACTTGGTCTTCTATGAGAAGACCACTTGGTCTTCTATGAGAAGACCACTTGGTCTTCTATGAGAACCACTTGGTCTTCTATAAGAAGACCACTTGTTCTTTTATGAAAATACCACTTGGCCCTCTATAAGAAGACCATTTTGCATCCTATGAGAACACAACTTGGTCTTCTATGAGAAACCAACTTATCATCTATTTCTAACTATTAAAATGGAAGGTACTTCTAGATTTAAATGGGACAAGGCCGATTTTAATATGTATGTTGCGAAAGACCCTAGACTTAACATCATCGATATTTGTCCAAACAAATAAAAAATTGGTCTGTTCCAGAACCTGCAAGAAGCTACTATTTTTTAATACGATAACATTTTTCCTTTATGTTATCGAAAAAAAGTAAAAATTTAGTAGATTCTTGCAGTTCTGGAACAGACCAAATATATTCCTTATATTTTAGTTCCTTTGTTTTAAAATTTCAGGAAATTTCTTTCCAACGCAGCATAAAATTTGTAAGAGCAACAACTATAAACATTAGTTTCGTGGTTTAATTCTTCGTAATACACTAGACTAAGTTAATTCCAAACAAAATTCAGCATAATTACAAGGTTAATCTAACACACTTTTAAACATATTACATTCACAACATGCCGTCATACCATATTATTGCCATTTTATGTGTTATCAAATAAGAAAAACGGTTCTTTATTATTAGAGAATGCGGTCAAATCAATAACGAAATGCGAACAACGCCTACAAAAGCAATCCTTAACAATAAACTTGATCTGCGGAAAATCATTTTTGAGTTCAAATAAAAAATCGAAATGATTTATTTTTTAGCTGCTCCATTTGGCGGCGACATGCAAAATTCTGGTTTACTGTCAAATGCCACAAGAGGTGCAGTCAGCCTGCCGCAACATGTTGTTATTTTTGTGTTGCACCAAACTAATGTAATATGTATTATGAATATTACTTGTCGGTTGGAGTTCTTCTTTATTCTGCCTAGCCTCATCTTTTGGCCTTGCACTCACTCACTTACACAATGGGAATGGGATTGAATGACTGGCGTATGCTGCGGATAACGTGCTATTTAGCAATTAATGCCATAAAGTGTCTAAAATGAAAACAAGAAATTGTTGAACAATTTTGCAACATCATCACTGCCAAACCAACCGAGAAACAGCCATCACCTTGGCTCGATTCATAACCATAACCGCAGCAACAGCCTGCCACCGCCTTCCATGTCATGGTTATGTTGCACGACGGCATTTGTGGTGGTTATTATCCATGTTGAGGTATTCGTGATTGTTGTTAGACTACATTTGATCACCATGGCAGGCGGCAGCAGCACACGGTGGCTTTTTTGATGTACCAGAGAGACAGATACTCAGATTTCTGTGATCTACTGTTGAGATTACATCACCTCTGGAGTGAAATGCAGATTACAGCATGAGTGCAAGCAAACACACACACGAGCAGAGCATTTTCTTCACCTATACACGTGATTATGATAGCTAGGTTTGGTGTTGGTGGCGGCGATGATGAGGATGATGACATGCCACACTATGATCTTGTGATGTGATATATGAGTTTGCTTATTTATGATTGTTATGGAATCTGCATCTTCACTGATTGACAATATATAATTATGGTTTTTGATTGATTAAAATATGTCAAAGATTACCTTTGAAATAATAAATGGTAGATCAATGCAAGAATGCCCATTGTGGATATTAACGAAATATGGTGTTTATCGTTAACCTAGTTACAATGGCCCGGCTAGGATGTTATTTATGATTGTGTCTCAAATTTTATGTATACAAATAAAAAATCAATGGATGGATGTATGGTGTAAGTAATCGGATCCAAATTGTGCAATAATCTTTATAATAATAGGATACCGAGATTTTTGAGTTTTTAAACGCTACACCATTATGTGGGGAGGGTATTATAAGTTGGTCTTGGTAAAAAAGTTTGTAACGCATCGAAATAATGGCCCATACTTCTATATACCAAAATGAATGTCTCGACGAGCTGAGACGATCTGGCTATGTGTGTCCGTCCGTCTGTCCATCTAAACCTTGTAATCACGCTACATGTCGCAATTTTGATCGGATAGTCACGAATTTTTTGGTAGTTCATGCGGGTCCCAAAGAAGAAGAAGCCTATTAAGTTTGGTCATGGTCGGATAATAATCAGGAGTCGGAATAAGCAAAAAGCTTACGCGAATATCTTCGCTTCTGGTAGGAGTATTCCAAAAGGAAAGCCTGTCAATGGAAGAAGAAAAGATCTCCTTTGTATTGATGCAAAGTATGTTGACGTAAGTGGGCAAACAACAGAGATATCACAAAAGTCAGTAATACATCCAATTTTTCCATTTTTTGTAATCACGCTACAGGTTGGAATTTTGATCGGATAGTCACGAAATTTTGGGGGTTGATGGGGGATCCACAAAGGAAGACACCGTTTGATTTTGGTGATAGTCGGACAATATTTAGGGGTCGGAATGGGGAAATACTCATGTGGAGAAAAATTCAAAGTTTTATTCTTTATGATTATATCGGCTTCTAGTAGGGGTATTCCAACGGCAAAGCCTGCCAATTGAAGAAGAAAATATTACCTTTACATTGGTGTAAAGTAGGTTGGCGAAGGTGGTCATACAAGGGAGATACCACAATAGTCGGTAATGCATCTAATTCATCCATTTTGTTGCAATCACGCTACGAGGGTAGTTCGGAAACTTCTTAGCCTAGCACAAAAATCGCGGTATAAACAGAAAAATGTTAAGTGTTTTGGAAACTTCCATCTGTGATATGAACACATGTTAAATTTTGTTTCTATGTGGCAACTCCTTCATATAGTAACAGGTGTTCAAAAAAGACGCATCCGCAATTTTTTACAATGGAAAAATTAGAAATGCGTGCTGTCATTAAATATTTACATAAAAAAGGTTTATCGGGACAAGAAATTCATAATGATATGGTGAATGTGTTAGGTGAAAGTGCTCCTTCATATGCAACAGTAAAAAATTGGGTTGCTGAATTTAAACGTGGTCGTACTAGCATTGAAGATGAACCACGTATTGGACGTCCAAAAACAGCAACAACAACAGAAATTGTAGCCAAAGTGCATGATATGGTATTAAATGGTCGACGAATTGCTAATATCATGGGCATCTCAAATGATCGAGTCCATTTAATTTTGCATGAAGAACTACAGATGAATAAGCTTTCTGCAAGATGGATGCCGCATTTGTTAACAGTCGATCAAAAACGCATAAGAATGAGCATTTCTCAAGCTTGTTTGGATCGTTTTAAGCAAAATAAAATGGATTTTAAGAGTCGTTTCATAACTGTTGATGAGACATGGATCCACCACTATATTCCAGAGACCAAAGAACAACCCAAACAATGGACTGAAGCTGGAGGAAGTGCCCCAAAGAAGGCAAAAACAATTCAATCGGCTGGTAAGGTTATGGCAACGGTTTTTAGGGACTTCAAAGGTATTTTATTGATTGACTATCTGCAAAAGGGTAAAACAGTAAATTCAGAGTACTATTGCAACCTTTTGGATCAATTAAATGTACAAATTCGAAAAAAAACGTCCTGGCTTACAACACAAAAAAATAATTTTTCATCAAGACAACGCACCAGCGCACAAGAGTGTTTTAACAATGGCTAAAATCAACGAATTAAAGTACGAGTTGCTTGTCCACCCACCTTATTCTCCTGATTTAGCTCCCAGTGACTTTTACTTGTTCCCAAATCTAAAAAAAAAATTCCTTGCTGGCAAGCGTTTTACCTCAAATGAAGATGCAATTACAGTTGTAAACCACTATTTTGAAGACCTTGAGGAAAACTGTTTTAATCAAGGGATAGAATTGCTAGAAAAGCGTTGGACTAAGTGTATTGAAGTTTCAGGAGATTATATTGAAAAATAAAAATATTTTTGAAAAACTAACTATTCTCTTTCATTGATAGGCTTAGAAGTTTCCGAACCGCCCTCGTACAGGTCGCAACTTGGATCGGATGGTCACGTAATTTTGGTTGCTTATGGGAATCCCAGAGAGAAAGAGGCATATTATGTTTGGTGGTAGTCGGATTATATTCCCTAAAAGAAATGATTACCAGTGAAAAGCTTATGCACTGGGGTAGTGGTGTAGGGTATCACATGGCTCACTTGTTTAATATAAACACGTAACTTCTGAAGTTGAATTACATTGAACTTCTCCTATGTTCTATTAGTATTTATTTTTTGCATAACACAGCCCAGTATTTAATAAAAATTTATTATTTTTCTCTTCAAAAACAAACAGAAGCTTTTAAAATGCAATTCAAATGCATTTACTATTTTGTCTGATGTGGGAAATTTGATATCACTTTTAATTATTGATTGCTAAATTTTTTGTCGTTATTATCATCTAAATTGTATACTGTTTATTTTTTAACGTAATTAAAATGTAATTTTGATTTAAACAATAATATTTGTCTATCTGTTTGTATGAATGCAATAATGCGACAATGATAAAATCAAACAAATTATATATTTGAAATTTAATAAATATCACATGTATGTCCTATTCAAATAAAAATTTACTATTCTGCCCTTCTGTGCACAATTTCGAAAGCACATAAAAAGTGTATGTTAAAACATGTAAGAAAAGACTAACGCCGCACAATGGTTCAAGAATCGATTTTCCTGGCCAAAAATCAAAATTTTGTTTTGTAACAGATATTTCATTTCTATATGGGATTCGATAGTAAACATATTGAAACTAAGGCAAACAAAAAATTAGGTCAAAATATTGGAAGGTGGGGGCGTGGGGTGCCCCTAAAGACGAACAATTTTCCCATGTTTGAGAAATACGTAATTTTTTAAAACTTCTGGAGAAAGAAATAGCTATTTCTCGGAAACTATAACATATATTGTGTTCGCTGTTTTTTTGTTAGGTAGGTAGGATTGTGGCCTTTAGAAATAAATTAAACAAATTACCGTGGCGTTTACACAACATGAGCTATTTTATTTTTCCTCAGGTACTAAATTTTATGAAATTCCAAATTTAGTGGACTAAAACTTTTGTGGAACAACATGGAACAATGTTCTGTTTCCACAGAAATATGCCCGAGAGTCTCCTCTTTCAGCTTATATATACTTTTGTTCCCGTCCCGTTCCGTCCGTTTAACACTTTTTTAAATTTATTGAAATTACATGGGTAAAAATGTGTGTTTTTCCATACCAATTCCCATATGAATTACTGTTTTTTACACAAATTAACATTTTTTGGAGTATATGAGTTTTCATATGAATTATATAAGTTTTATGAAAAAAAATTTAATTTTTTTTCGAAAATTTTTTTTTGTATATTTATGTTTATTTATTGGCGTTTGACCATCTTTAATACATAAGAAGATATAAAAACACAAAAACACTGATATTTTGATGAAAAATAGTAAAAAAATTCAAAAGTTCAACTTTGACATTGAATTCCTCTGTAACTACCAGACCGAATTTTACCGCTTAACACAATCAGCTTTCAGACGAATTATAAGCGGTCAAGTTCGGTCTGGTAGTTGCAGAGAAATTCAAGGTCAAAGTTAAACTTTTGAGTTTTTTAACTATTTTGCATCAAAATATGAGTGTTTTTTGGTTTTTATATCTTCCTATGTATTAAAGATTGTCAAACACCAAGAAATAAACAAAATAATTATCAAAAAAAACTAAAAAAAAATTCGAAAAAAATGTCGAAAAAAAAATTTCAAAAATTTGTAAAAAAAAATTTACAAAAAATTTAAATTTTTTCAAAAATTAAAAAAAAATTCTCCTTGGGTTTTAATAAAACTTATATAACTCGTATAAAAACTCATATACTGAAAAAAGTTGTAATTTGTGTCAAAAAACTGTAATTCATATGGAAACAGTATAGAAAAACACATATTTTTACACATGTAATTTTAATAAATTGAAAAAAGTGTTAAGCGGACGGATCGGGACGGGTACAAAAGTATATATGGGCAGGAAGAGGAGACTTTCGGGCATCTTTCTGTGAAAACAGAACTTTGTTCCATGTTGTTCCACAAAAGTTCTAGTCCACTAAATTTGGAATTTCATAAAATTTAGTACCCGAGGAAAAATAAAATAGATCATGTTGTGTAAACGCTATTTTTAAAGGCCACAATCCTACCTACCTTACAAAAAAAGAATGAACACAATAATTGTTATAGTTTCAGAGAAATAGCTACGTCTTTCTCCAGAAATATGCAAAAATGACGTATTTCCCAAAAAATGGGGAAAATGCTCGTCTTTAGGGGCACGCCACGCCTACACCTTCCAATATTTGGGCCTAATTTTTTGGTTTCCTTAGTTTCAATATGTTTACTATCGAATCCCATATAGAAATTAAATATCTTTGACAAAACAAAATTTTGATTTTTGGCCAGGAAAATCGATTCCTGAACCATTCTGCGCCGCACAGCGGTTCAGAATCGTTTTTCCTGGTCAAAACTCTGTAACTTTTAAACGGATACAGATATTTTCATAATTTTTTTGTTCGACAGATGACACTTTCAGCTTTCCGACACATTAAATGCCAACAAATTCGGCCTTGCGGTTGCAGAGGAATTCAAAGTCAAAGTTAAAAATTTGAGTTTTTTCATATTTTGCATCAAAATATGAGTGTTTTTGAGTTTTTCATATTTTCTAACTAAAAGGTCAAACACCCTTAATATACAAAAAATTAAAAAAAATATTTTTTTGCGAAAAAAAATTTCCAAATTTTTTATCAAAAAATTAATTTTCCACCACCACCAAAAGTTGTATTGAAGTAAAATGGAATAATTAGTTTCCTTTCGTGTATGAAGAAGACTTAATACTAAATTTCAGCAATTTCGGTAAAACAATGTGAGGCACCATTCTATGGGCGCTATTTCAGAACGTCGATCTATACCGACAAACTTCTGACGAAAAGTTTTTAGGCTCAAAGAAGACTAAATACCAAATTTCCCATATTTCGGTAAGAGAATGTGGCTAAAACTAAAAAATACCGAAAATCAAGAAGTAATCTTCTATGGGGATATAGGAAGACGTGTACCTATACTGATAATACTCTGGAATATTTTATAGCTCTTGGAAGACGAAATAACGAATTTCAGCCATTTCGGTTGGATATAGACGTCACAATCTTCAGTATTACGAAAATCCGGAGGTACCGTTCTATGGGGGCTATATCGAAACGTGGACCTATACCGACGAATTTTAGTCAGAAATGGGGCAATATGAAAGCGTGGACATGTACAGACATATTTCTGGCGAACAGTTTTATATCACATTGAAGACTAAATACCAAATTTCAGCCATTTTGGTGGAATATTGAAGACACAACCTTTAAAATACGAAAAATCGGGAGGTACCTTTCCATGAGGGCTATATGAAGGTGTGGAGCTATACCGACATATTTAAAGGGGAAGTTTGAGTACCCCCAACGAAGTCTAAATACCAAATTTCAGCCATTTCGGTGGATTATTGAGGCCACAACGTTCAAAATACCGAAAATCGGGAGGTACCGTTCTATGGGGGTTATATGAAGGCATGGACCGATACCGCCAAAGTTCTGGGGGAAAGTTTAATACCACCAACGTAGACTAAGTACCAAATTTCAGCCATTTCTGTGTGATAATGAAGCTAAAACTTTCAAAATACCGAAAATCGGGAGGTACCGTTCTATGGGGGCTATATGAAGGTGTGGACCGATACCGAAAAAATTCTGGGGGAAGTTTTATACCCCTAAAGAAGCCTACGTACCAAATTTCAGCCATTTTGGTAGGATAATGAAGCTAAAACCTTCAAAATACCGAAAATCGGGAGGTACCGTTATATGGGGGCTATATGAAGGTGTGGACCGATACCGACAAAATTCTAGTGGAAAGTTTTGTACCCCTAAAGAAGACTACGTACCAAATTTCAGCCATTTTGGTAGGATAATGAAGCTAAAACCTTAAAAATACCGAAAATCGGGAGGTACCGTTCTATGGGGGCTATATCAAAACGTGGACCGATATATCCCGTTTTCAATACCAACTATCCTGCAAGTAATAAAAACTTCTGTACCAAATTTTGACTCTCTATCTTTAAAATTGCGAGCTGTATCTTGATTTCAACAGACAGACGGACGGACGGACAGACGGACATGGTCAAATCGACATAGAATTTTATGCTGATCAATAATATATAGACTTTATAGGGTCTCCGACGAATATTTCGATGTGTTACAAACGGTATGACAAATTTAATTATACTCGTACCCTCCATATGGTGGAGGGTATAAAAATGCTGTTTATAACTCTTTTAAAATCTCATATATTAAAAAATTTCCATTTGTGTGACAAAATGTCCATGAAAAAACATGTACATGTGTGCTGAAACAGGACACTCTCGGGCATCATTCTGTGAAAACGGAACATTGTTCCAAACTGTTCCCTTAAAGTGCTAGTCCACTCAACTTGGAAATTTACTAAAATTTAGTACATGAGGAAGAATAAAATAGCACACTTCGTGTAAACGCTACGGTAATTTATAAAAACAAACAAAAAACAATGGGAAACATTTTTTGTTAGGAGCACGCCACGCCCACACCTTCCAATATTTATACCCTCAGCATTTCTGCTAACGAGGGTATATACACTTTCATACAAGCAAAATGTGCCTCATCGAAATAATGGTTTTACACCCCAAGTATGTTTGGACGAAATGGAGTTGATTTAGCCATGTCCGTTTTAGGGATACGTAAAATCGATTTCGGTTAATCGATTAATCGGTTATTAGCCGTAAAATTTCTAAAAGTCGTAGTCGACTATTGAATGTGCGAAAACAGGATATCGATTATTCTAAGTCGACGGACGACGAAGTCTATTATTAGCCGTAGTTGACTATTGGCTAAAACCGCGTAATCAACGGAACTTTTTTTTATAGATATAACCACCACGAATCGCATCAACGAAAATGGTCAATTATATTCGATTATAATCGGTTTTCGGCGGTTAACGATTAATCAAAAGTCGACTTTTTCAACACTCTCGAATAATCGACTAACCGAAAATCGAGTTTTAGTTTTTTCACAAAAACCGAGTGAACGAAAAACCGATTATAGCATTTCACTGTGTATCCCTAGTCCGTTCGTCTGTCTGTCTGGATGGCTGGAGCGCACGATAACTCTCGAACGGATCAACCGATTCGGTCCAAAATTTGGCTTTCGTAATATTTTGTCCAAACATAATTTAAGTTCGAAAATAGGTTTTATCGGTCCACTCCTTCAGGTACCTCCCCCACAAAAGTTCGAAAATGTTCGGAAAATTTGTGCGTACGATAACTCTTGAAGGGAGTAACCTATTTGGTCCATACTTTGCACATTTTGAAATGTCTACCCGACTTAGATGAGATTCCAATACGAACTCAATCGGTCCACTTCTTCGGGTACCTCCCACACAAAATTTGGGATAAGTTAAGTTTAGGGCCTGCTCTCGAATCGCTTTGATTTTTGTTGCAAAATCCTGTAATTCACTGCCCTCCATACAACGGTACAAGCTTCCTCAGGGGCAAGCCCATACTGCCTGAGAAAATAGCCTGAAGTGTGCAGTGGTTGGAGCTCAAGATAACTCTCGAACGGATCTGCCGATTCGGTCCAAAATTCGGCCTTCGTAATATTTTGTCTAAACTTAGTTTAAGTTCGAAGATAAGCCATATCGGTCCACTCCGTCAGGTACATCCCCCACAAAAGTTCAAAAATGTTCGAAAAAATTTTTCGTACGGTAACTCTTGAAGGGAGTGGCCGAATTGGTTCATACTTTACACATCTTAATTTGTCTGCAAAATATAGATCAGGTTCAAATATGGACTCTATTTGTCTACACTTTCGGGTACCTCCCACACAAAATTTCGTATAAGACCTGCTCTCGAATCACTTCGATTTTTGTTGAAGCTACTTGTATTCGCTGCCTCAATTACGACGGTAAAAGCTTTTTCAGGCAAGTCCATACTTCTTGAGAAAACAGCCCGAGAGGTGTAAAAAACTCCTAGGGCACCAAATGTAGTGGCTGTAGAGCACGATAATTCTCGAACTGATAAACCGATTTGGTCCTTCGTCATATTTTGTCCAAACTTAGTTTAAATCCTAAAATGGCCTATATCGGTCCTCTCCTTAGGATACCTCCCCCACAAAAGTTCAACGCTTGTGTCAAAGTGCAGTTTAGGGTCTGTTCGGAGATTCTTTGGCAATTTATACCGATGATGTTTTTTGTGGTCCTGTTTACAGCCATATTATATTTTCCGTGGACAAGTCCATACTTCCTGGCATACTGGTCCAACAGTTGTACGATATCCCACCGAAATGACTAGTGGGCGCTATATCTATCGAAAAAATATGACTCTCTAAATAAGATCAACTTCCGTAATGCACTATGTCGGTCCATTCCCTCCTCCGCAAAACGTTTGAACATTAATCCTAATCCACATTTTTGTCGGCTAGTTCAAATGTGCAAAAACTGCCTCAAAATACTGAAAAGATCCTAAATACATTCGATCTGTCCGTAGATGAAAGTTCCAATTCACATAGGCTGAGGGTATATCTCTGTAGGCAAAGCCGACTGACACTTTTTTATTTGTTCTGTTTAAAATTCTCTTCAGACAAGTCAATAAAATAGAGAAATGTATAACCACAGCCACAACCCTCAAAATACCGAAAATCAGGAGGTATCGTTCTATGGGGGCTATATGAAGGCCTAAATCTAAACCGACAAATTTTAGGTGGAAAGTGTTTTACCCCCAAGGAAGACTTAATACCAACCATTTCGGAGGGATATTGAGGGCACAATTTTCAAAATACCAGAAATCCGGAGGTACCGTTCTATGGGGGCTACATGGAGACGTGGACCTATACCAATAAATTTCAGGTGGATGAAAAATGAAGAAAAATGCCAAATTTCAGTCATTTCGGTGGGAAATTGAGGGCACAACCTTCAAAATACCGAAAATTTGGAGGTACCGTTCTATGGGGGCTATATGAAGACGTGGACCTATACCGACAAATTTCAGGTGGAAAGTTTTTACCCACAACGAAGAAAAAATGCCAAATTTCAGTTATTTCGGTGGGATATTGAGGCCACAACCTTCAAAATACCGAAAATCGGGACGTACCTTTCTATGTGGGCTATATGAAGACGTGGACCTATGACGACAAATTTTAGGTGGAATGTTTTATACCCCCAAGGAAGATTTAATAGATATTGAGGCTACAATTTTTAAAATACCGAATATCGGTAGGTACCGTTCTATGGGGGCTATATGAAGACGTGAACCTATGCGGACCTACTTCAGTTGTAAAGTTGCATACCCCTAACGAAGACTTAATACCAAATTTCAGCAATTTCAATGGGATATTTAGACCACAAATCCTTGAATATATTTTGCATATGGTTTTGCATATGCTCATTTTATGTAGATATGTAAAAATATGTCAAAATATTCACGATATGCAAAATATGCAAAAATTTCTGGGCCTAATATGTTTTATTTTATAATAAAACAAGTTTCTGTCTAATCAGATTTTCTCTACGACCATCCTAACCATATATGCGTTTGCATAGGATTCCGCAGTCTATATATAATGTAAATAGACATTTTATTTCTGTTGTGACCCATAGTAAAATCTGACGAAGAATACTTTTGTCTCTGATGTCTGCTCTCTAAATTTATGTTTTGTGGGACAGTTTTGAACAATCTCAGATACAGTCCGACTTTAGCCCTAAAACGTGTTTTTCATTTTTAGAGATTCCTGGCGATTAGATAAGATTTAGAGATTTGGTGTGTTCTGAGACCCATAGTAAAATTTTATGACGAATAATCTTGTAGAATATTTGAATTTGATATGATCACATTTTAAAGGAGTTTTTGAAAGATTTTCGAAAAAAAAGACCAAAAAACTCTTTTGATGAACCGCATGAGGGTTAAAACTTTTAATAAAAATATTTCCCATATCCTCCTCAGTAAAGTTGCCAAAGACACTATATACCTAAAATGCGAGGATTCCAAGATATCTTAACTCGAACATTTCGAAAAAACTAGAAATGGGCGTAACTTGCCCCGCCTACTTTGGTTACTTTCCGACGTAAACTTTAAAAACGCTGATACACGTGTCTCACATTTTTAGCTCCACTTTTATCAGCAACTAGGCGTTCCCTATTATTTTGAAAAAAATTAATTTTGTTGCATAGTGTTATTTACAACATTGTTGATGTCTAACGTGGGCCCGACTATGAATTACAAATGTATCGTTTCTGTTGAAATTTTTATCACTTAAATAATATAAAATATAATCAGTTCAATTTATATCAATGAGCACTTAGTCATTAAAAACGATTTCATTCACGCCATAAAATTGCACAATAAATATTACAGAATTTTGTAGTTCGTGCTTAGATGTGAAACTTTTCGAAATATTAAACAACAAATTAAAATGTAAAATGGGCGGTTATATCCCAAGAACAAAACATTTAATTTTGTATAAATTAAGCGTATATGAAAAATGTAATTTTCAGTTTTAAATTGTACTCGTACAGTGTAATATAACAACGCAGTAATGAAGTCAGTTACTATTTTGTCAACAATATCCGTTTTTGCTTTATTGATGGTAAGTGGGGGTCACGTTTTCTGCATTAGTATATGAAAATATGCATAAGTTTATATTTACAAATTTGTCGTAGTTATCTCAATTGATTGCGGCCCAGGGTCCTGGCGGTCAGGCTGGAGGAAACGCTGGAGCTCAAATGGGTGTTGGTTTTGGTACTGGAATGGGAGCTGGAGAAGGTGACGATGGTCCTGGTGGTCAAGCCAGTACTGGAGCAGGCATGAAAATGGGCTTTGGCGCAGGTGTAGGCGGACACGGTGGGGCTGGTGGCCATTAAATAAAATTATTAAATTATGCAAAAAATGCACAAATATATGATTTGAAGTTATAATTATAAAATAATTTTCAAAGTATACAGAAACTAAAAACCCAACATTTAAAGGATTTTTTCTCAATTCTAACATTGTACTTTAAAATTTGCTTCTTCAGCATGTCCGCGTCCAGGTCGTGAGTTCATTTATTTATTTTAGATTTTTCCAACATTTTAAATGTTTCTTAACATTCATCTCAAAACTGTAATCTTAGTTTCCCAAACTCTTCATAAAAACCAAATGTTTTCCCAGATTCAATATTTTTATAAAAACAAAACGCAACCACTAGAAAACAAACAATCTTAAACATAATCAATGTTAACGCTAAATCAAACGATTATAAAACTATTTAGCACATTGAAACGGACACTAAGCTAAATGAAATCAGCCTCAAGATCTTGGTTACCTATTTGTCCATCATTTAAGTGTTTTTGATAAAAATTGCTAGGCTAACATTCCCACTTATTGGCCAATAGATGTTTAAGACTAGCTCTTTGTTGCGTTTTTTGTTGTGTAAATTTTAATTACTGGAGTTTTTACCATTCACCTATGGCAAAAAGAGGTACAAAAAATCACCCAGATGTTGTTGATGATGCAAGAAAGTAGTTTTTAGACAAGAAAAATAGATGGTGCAACATGATTAGTGGTCTGTCTTACATAGCATGTGGTACAGGTTTTAATTTGTTTTCCTATCAAAACAACGTCATACGCGCTTGGTTGGTGGTTTTCTTATCTAGAATTGAAAAAAAGCAAAGCAGGAACAACAATGTTATAAGAACATGAAATTAGAACGTCCTTGAAGTGGTTTTTATCTACAAATTTGACATATTTTCATGTTAAAATGAAATTGATTGTGCATGGCTTTAGATACCCTTTTAAGTGGGTGTTTAAAGGTTAAAAAATGTATAAAAATTTGTCTGTGCAACACTAAAAATTCAAACAACTCCTAACAATTAGTTTTACAACCTCAGCCTTTAAACTGTCTCATCGAAATAATATTTTTTTAACCAAAGTATTTTTTAACGAAATTTGTTTCGGACAATTGGTAGTCGATTTAGCTTTGTGCATCTGTCACACTGGAACACGATAAATATGGAACAGATCTACCTGGACAACATTTTGCGCTTTAATCAAATTTAAGATAAATTATCGGAGACTTAAAATCTGGTCTCCAGGTTTAATCCCGGTTGATGTCAAAATTTAAACAATTCATATAAAAGCAAAGTTAAGTCTCATCTGCGCTAATTCCCCGACAAACACCAAGAGATAACACATGACATTTAGATTTTTGTTGGCGATTTTAATGCTAACATTGGCAGGAAAAATATCTCTGGTCACACGGTCGGCAAGTTCAGCCCTCACGAGGTAACATCCGACAACGGAATGAAGCTGATCGATTTTGCAGCACATTATAGTCAGCAGCACTACGTTGCAACACCTCGACACGTGGATGTCTCCAGATGGAAAAACCGGAAACTAGATTGATTATGTTGCGATAGACGGAAGACACTCTTCCAGTGCGTTAAAAGATACCCTAGAAACAATCCCAAATGACACCATTGAGTGTTTGCCAGCTAGCCAAAGGAAAAACAACAGGACCGAACTGTTCAAAACAGGTGGCGACCTACTGATAAGGAGTATACAACAGATGATTATCAAAATTTGACTGGGTTGGTACCTCATTCCGCTATGTCCTAGGCACAAGAAAGGAGACAATGTATCAAATACAGAGGCATAACTCATATACACTAGGGATATAACTTTTTGCATTTTTGTGCAAATATCAAAAATACCACCACATAGCCGTGAAGAGCATGAAAAAATATTATGAAATAAGGTGTACTTTTTTCTCTATCGCGAAAAAAGTTTCCGCCCCAAATGCATTGAAGTTCAGTAATGCATTTTTTAATGTTATCTGTTATAACAACATATTTGCTTTTCATTAAATTTTTTATTTTTTTGTAATCTAATTTAAAATCATTATCAAACCGTTCTGGACCAATTTGTTCTCAAATCGCGCGATTTTGGAGCATATTAGGAACTTTTGACACTATTGCAATTTTTGGGTTTTCTTTATAAACTCGTGAATTTTATGTTTATATTTATTGTACCTATCGGACAAGAGAATGTGGTGCCATTTGCACCAAATTCGCGGAAGTTACAGACCGTTTTAATGACTTTGCCTGTGAGAATTGTATTTATTTTCTATAAATATTTATTCAAACAAACCAAATTTAAAATTTTAAGTAGAAAAAATATCAAAAGGGTTTTAGTAATCACGGTCGGTCCGCAATCTTTTTTCACCGAATCGATCTTAGAAACGCGTTTTCATTATTAGGACAAAATTCCCCACATGGTACTGGTGTTGTATTTTTGTAAAAAACAAAAACGATTCTCACAGGCAAAGTTAACAAAAACAACCTGTAACTTTCGCGAATTCGTTGCAAATGAACCCATATCCTCTTGACCGTTAGGTACAAAAAATATAAACATAAAATTCACGAGTTTATAAAGAAAAACCAAAAATTGCGATAATGTCAAAAGTTCCTAATATGCTCCGAAATGGCGCGATTTGAGAACAAATTGGCCCAGAACGGTTTGATAATGATTTTAAATTAGATTACAAAAAAATAAAAATTTTAATGAAAAGCAAATATATTGTTATAACAGATAAAATTAAAAAATGCATTTGGTGCGGAAACTTTTTTCGCGATAGAGAAAAATTGACACCGTATTTCATAACAGTTTTCCATGATCTACACGGCTATGTGGTGGTATTTTTTTGGTTATAGCCCTAATATACACATCGCATATAAGGTGCTGTCAGGCGTATAATATATGGTTAATGGAATAAATGGGGCATATAAATGCGGTTTTTGTCATGGGCAATATACAATAGATCAAAATTCACCCTACGCCAAATAAAGTCACCTTCGACAGCCCGATTAGGTGAAAGGTGTCCCAAACCATGACTGAGTTTCGCATTCCTGCTAACATAATACCCTTATGCAAAATAATATTAACTGTCGCAAGATCAGTGTTGCCTGACGCCATTTGAAATTTTGTTGGAATGTTTGACAGTTTTTAGCCTAAACGTACTCAGGACAGTTTAACATACGACCATATGTTGCGTTTTTTACAGTGACTTGAAAAAATCAATTTGCAAAAAATGGCATTTACTTGTGAACATTTTTGTTCTATCGTTATTCACAATTTTCGACGTGGAGAATCACGTATGGTCGTTTGTATGTCGATAAAGGACCATCATAAAGCAATATGAATTGAATCGTGGCCGACACTCGCCAACAAACGATGGTCTGTCGTCCAAAAGCGGCCGTTGTTGCAGAAAAAAATTAAGCCGTGCGTGAACGGATAATGCATGATTGTCATGTTATATACCGTGAGATTGAGACATCCTTGGACATTTCTTCCACCAACTAACATTTGATATTGCATGAACACCTGGCCGCAAAAATTGATTTTTCTCGTCAGATCCAGCACAATTTGACAATTGCTCAAAAAAGGCTCTTGTCGACGTATGCAAAGAAATTGTGAATAAATACGATCGCGGTGCTTCAATTGACGTTTATAAGATTGTTACAGACGACAAATCTTGGATGTATGCGTAAGAGCCCGAAACAAAACAACAATCGACGGTGAGGTTCTTTGAAGGCTAGCCAAATCCCACGAAAATTGTTCATGGAATAAACACATCGAAGCAAATGGTCTACTATTTCTTCTGCTAAACTGACCATGTGGCTACCTTACGGCTTGAGGAACGTAGGACGGTTAATTCTGAGTGGTACACTGCAATTTGTTTGTCTGAAGTCTCCGGAGAAATTCGAACAACGAACATGATAATGTGAGCTCTCATACATCGATTCAAACCAGCGCATTTTTTACCGGACAAAACGTGGAATTGATCGGTCATCCGCAGTACAGCTCTGACTTGGAACCCAATGACTTAATTTGATTCCCGCACATCAAAAAAAAAGCGTTCAAAAACAGTGTTTTTGGGTTCTCAGTCGGAGTGGAAAAAGTGCTTGAACAATTGGTTTGAGCGCATGAAAAAGTTAAGAAAACAACATTCGCGTTTTTATTATTGGGCCAGAAACTATCCAGAAAAATGTTATGGAAGTGGCTTCATGAGATGCCATGATTTCACTGGATCTTTTGTTTTGGTTCAACTGAAGTCGTGAAAGATCCGATCTTTTCATCAGCATTTGAACCCATTCAAAGGAAGTCGTGAAAGATCAAATCTTTTCATTAGCATTTGAACCCATTCCATCGATCCAATAGAGATGAATTTTGTGTTTTTATTTATACACATGTATGTATATTTTCTTTAATTTATCTATATATGTTTAAAGATTTATTATGCTAGGAAGTCCCAATCATTGAGCTAAAAATAGAGTCGGACTGCACTCTTTGGTATAACAAAAGTGTCCTTGTCTGTTCTAGAGAACCCGGGTCTGCAGAACCTTAAAATCAAGTCCATTTTTAGATCCCTACAAAACAAAAGGGTATACATTTCCAAAATGTAAAATAAAATTACATACTAAAGTTCACAAAATATTAATTTGCAGTTGGAGTCCATGTCAAAATCTGCACTGATGATGTAAAGTAAAAAACCTTTTGTATGATGTATCAAAATCAGTTCCGGAGGAAGTAAATTCTGTTGCAAACAGCGGCGGTGCTGTAACTGTAACAGCTGGATGGCCCAGCCACTGAAGCCTGGCAAGGATGACAGCAAAAATGAATCGTACAGACCTTAAGGCCTGGGTACATAAGCAACCTGCTTACCTTGCTTGCTTCTGATAAAAGAATAAAAAAGAAAAAGGCAACCTAGTTCGAAATTGGTTTGTATTTCTTTTTTTTTGTGTCATGTCAGAAATAAAGCAGAGAAGCAAGGCAAGCAGGCGAGGCAGCTTATGTACCCAGGCCTTTAATTCTCCCCAGCGTCAGAAATAGCTATCTAGTTGCCGATCAATTAGCATGATTTCCGTAAGCAGCACAACAACTGCGCTGCACGCCATCTCCAAACATATTAGTCGAGGACTCAACCAGAGCCAGCCGTGCGATAGAACAGTGATTGTGGCGTTTTTCAAAACCTTTTGATACTGTCAAGCACTCCACGCTGTTTGAGGACATCGAGCAGACTACGCGCCGGCCATGTTTGAAACGTTGGATAATAAGATGTATGTGTGGACGCCAGTCGTACGTAGAATTCAGGATCAAGGAGTCCAAGACCCGTAGAGTAAAACAGGGAGTTGTCCAATGTGGGGAAATATTGCCAAAACTGTCTAACCTCTACCTCTCCTGAATACCAACCCTTGCTGGCGGCATTGGGATCGTAACGTATGAGGATGATTGTACAATCTTTGCGTCAAGCACCTTCCCTGATGACATTTGTGAAAGGCTGAACTATTATTTATCTGATCTTACCACTTTTTTCCTCTCGAGGAATATACAAAGATCAGCCGACACACTGCACCTTTTGAACTGCCCTACCAAACTCGCTAGCAAACTTAAGTATGTATGTAGCTTTGTGGTTATAAACCATCGAAATATGTAGATACATTCTTACAATTGATAGTCCCAGAGTCAGATTAAGCAGAAAAATTAAAATACAAACATATAAACTACTGTTGCAACAACCACAAACTGCAATCAAGGATGTAAACTTTTTGATAATAATTAATGAATAGTTATTTCATAAATTCCTTTGAAGTAATAATAAAAAAAATCTTGAAAATCATATTAAAATACAGCATGTTCCATTTTCCGAACAAGACGTGAAGATTTCATGCCAAAGGGTTGGTGAAAATGACATGCCTTTGAAGTTATGAGTTTGGCTTTGAACGCTAACACGCCGTGACAACATAGAGACCCCTAAAAAGCAAATCGATTTGTAGATCCCTATGTAGCGATAGAAATTCGTGAAGGAGTGCAGTTGGAGTCCATGTCGAAATCTGAACTGGTGTTGGGAAGATAATAGAAAAAACATTTTGCAAGATGAAATAAAATCAAAATGTTGCGGTATAGTGACGGTGATAAATTGCAATTATTATATAAGTTTTTTGCTGATAAATTAGTTGTAATTATTTCATGTATTCAGGATCACTTGCACCCATGATTCAACTCATGATTTGCCATCGAACATTTTACTGGGATACAAACAAATAAAAAAAGATTAAAGTTTGGACGGGCGGAATTTCGATCACGATTTGTTTTGAAGCAAAAACGGAATAATTAGCTTTACCTTATGAAAATAATTAGCTCCTTCGCCACGGTATCCCTATCAAAACATTGCCCTATATTCACATTTTTCCGAATAAAACTGTCGGTCCGAAAATATGACAAAGAACCCACGAAATACAAAAATAGGGTAGTACGTTACACGGGGGCTATATTATACAGTGAATCTATTTTGACAATTCTCTGTATCAATGTTGTATACCCCTAGTGAAGACGACAGTACAAATTTCAGTCATTTCGGTATGTATTGAGGCTAAAACCTTGAAAATACCGAACATAGGGAAGTACGGTTCTTTGGGAGTATATCAAAATATGGACCTATAGCAACAATTTCCTGGGGGAAAGTTTAATGCTAAATGCGAAATTTCAGCCATTTCGGTGTGATCATTAGTTTAAATAAAACCTTAAAAATAACATTCTATGGGGGCTATATCAAACCGTGGACAAAGCTCAGCGCTCCCAACGAAGACTACGTACGAAATTTCTGCCATTTCGATGTGATAATGAGGCTAAAACCTTGAAAATATAAAAAATCGGGAGGTACTGTTCGATGGGGACTATATCAAAACTTGGACCTGTACCAACCAATTTTTGGGGAAAATTAGGAGGCACAGTTCTATGGGGGCTATATCGAAATAAGGACTGATATAGACCATTTTCTACACCAAATATCTTAGGAGTAATAGCAACTTCAATATGTCAAAACCTAAAAATGTGAACTAGTTATTGGCCCTATTTACCTCGACACTTCCTTAAATAAAACAAACAACATCAGTTTCAAAATTAATATAGAGATGAATAATATTGGGCAGAAGCAAAACCACCTCTCTTCAAACAAAAATTGCTCTCTGCCAGACACTGATACTACCCGTACTTATATACGGATCCGAAGCATGGGAACTTGCGAAAGCAGATTACGCTATTTCCAAAAAAAAAAAATCTTCGAAAGATTTATGGACCAATATGCGTTTAAAGTGAATACCGGCGTCGAATGAACCTAGAACGGTACCAGCCGACCGACATCGACAAATTAGAAGATCTATGCCTTTGAAACATATATTTAAGTACGGGTGAGATATGGGTCCAAAAATTTTCAGATAGTTAAGTCCCTTGTAATAGAGTGTTTAGTTGTTTTTGTGGTCTTTGGTACAACCAGGGCTGTGGAGTCGATTCCAACTTCGGTTCCGACTACGACTCCGAGGATGCGAACGATAACTCTCGAAGAGGTCAATCGAACTGGTAATAACTTTGCAAATAGTAATATTACTTCCAGGCATAGATCGGGTTCGAATATGGACAATATCGGTCCAATCCTTCGGGTACCTCCCACACAAAATTCGGATGAAGTGAAGTTTATGAGATCCTCTCGGATCGCTTTGAAGTTTTTTTTTCAGCAGATTTTGTTCGCGCCCCTATTTACGACGGTACATATTTTTCTGGGACAGGATCATACTTCCTGAGGTAATGGCCTAAAAGCTCCATACAACCTGGACGTAAACAAATAAAATGGTAAGCCCGCAATATACTCTCACAGGGATTTTCTGTTTGGTCCAAACATTGCACATAGTATTATTTCGTCTACAACAGTTTCCCATGTAATTCGAATAATTTCAGTTGTAATTCGAAACATTTCCATTTGAGTTTCTAATTATTTGTTATTTGCGAATTTTAATAGGAATTTGAATTATTTCATTTATAATTTGGATTTTTCTTTTGTAATTCGCACTATTTTTTTTTTGTAATTCGAAATTTTCAATTTGTAATTTTAATTTGTTCGTTTGTAATTCGAATTTTTCCATTTGACATTTGATTTTTATACCCTATACCACAATGTGGAAAAGGGTATTATAAGTTTGTTTTGGTAAAAATTCATGTAACACCGCGAAATATTCGTCGGAGACCCCCAATGTGGTATACCAATCTTCATATCTCGACGAGATAAAGCGATTTTGAGATGTGTGTCCGTCCTTCCGTCCGTCCGTCCGTCTGTCCATTATAAATTGTAAACACGCTCCAGGCCGCAATTATGGACCGATCGTCACGAAATTTTGTATGGAGGTCGGGTTCAGATCAGAATAGATCCCTATTCTTATTGGTGATGATCGTGAAATATTTAGCGGGTGAAATGGACCAAAAACATAATATTTATCCAATTTTCTAGCGGCTCTGTAGGTCTCAATAATAGTCCGATCAACGCGTAATTTTAAATAAGGTAAGAGTATATCACAAAGGCGAAGCTTGCAATTTGAGATGGCGATCGGATAACATTTTGAGGGTTAAATGGACCAAAACTTTTGTGTGAAAATTGTGAAAATTTTTACTATACAGCTTATATCTTAATTCCTGGAAGTGACATTCCGGACAAGTGAGATATACTTGAAAGTGGAACGCTTGACCTTTCAATTGATGCCAACTATGTTGGTTTGCATGATCAGATAACAGAGTTACAGCCTAATATATTTCGTTATTTGTTTGTAGCGTAATAATAAACACGCTAGAAGTCGCAATTATACATCAATAGTCACGAAATTTTGCACCGGGTAAGAGTATAGGTCGAAAAAGATGCCTACAATTTTGATCGATGATCTGATATTCTTTAGCGGGTGAAATGGACTATTATTTTGTATGCAAAATATAAAAAATTTATTTTTGGTCGATATTTTAATTCCTTGAGGACATATATATTTCGCAAGTAGCCTACATATGGAAAAAAACTACTGACCTTTCCTCTGATGTAAATTGCAATAAAGTGTTTGCTAGATAACGGGCCTACTGCCTAATATATAATAGGTTCTGGGTAGAGAACCACATTTTTATCCCATGCTACATATTGTCTCTCCAAAAGTTTATGTAACACGAAATATTCGTCCTAGACCCCTTATTTGGTATGCCAAAATTCATATCTCGGCGAGATAAAGCAATTTAGCGATGTGTGTCCGTCCACTAAAACTTGTAAACAAGCTTAAGGCCGCAATTATGGACCGATTGTAACGAATTTTTTTTTGTGATGATCGTGAAATGTTCGGGGGATGAAATGGAGCAAAAACAAAATTTTAACCAATTTTGTAGCGACTCTGTAGGTCAAAATAATAACCCGCAAAATTTTAAACAAAGTTTGAGTTTATGATGAAGAAGAAGCGTACAAACCAACGTTAAGATCAGATAATACTTAGCGGGTTAAATGGACTGAAACTTTTGTGTGAAATTGGTAAAAATTTCAATAACGTAGCGGTTAAACAACGGAAGTAGTAGTACTACATAAGTGGGTTTCATTACATTTTAGATTGTGTGAACTAAACTTTCCTTTCCTGCTACAAAAATGTCTTTGTCATGCTAGATAACTTTTTGGGTTTGGTCATAAGTATTATACATTACATCTCTGATATTTGATGATTACATTTTCACAATCATTGAAAAGAAGTTCCGTGGAGAGCGATTGTCCAGGGATAGTGGTATAGGGTATCCCATGGTCGGCTCCGTCCGACTATAGACTTTTCTTACTTGTTTTCGTTTGAATTTGTAAACGAAAAAATCAATTTTCAAATTGAATTACAAATTGGAAAAACCTAGTTGCAAATAAAATAATTCGAATAAAAAATTACAAAAAAAAATGATTTTCAATTGGAATAATCAAATTACAATTACAGTGCTTCGAATTTCAAATGAAATAATCAAAATACAACTGAAATTCTTCGAATTACATGTGAAAATGGTGAAGTTATGTACCAGGTTGGCATATGGATTACATCGGTCCCGTCCTTCGGTAACTCCCAAAATTTTAGAAAAGTGGAGTATAACACGCCATCTCAGATAGTTTGTAATTTTTTCCGAAAATTTTTTATTGCAGGCCTTGGTACGACGCGCAATTTTTTCCTGAGATAATGGCCCAAAATTTCCAAAAAAATGTGACGGCATCAACTTAATGAGAAAGTCCAAAAGTTATATAAAAGTCCAAAGGTCCAAAAGTTATACCTCGTTAAATTTTGTACAGCCTCAAATAGTGTCCGAATATTGACTACATCGGGCTACTCTTTCGGTTATATCCCACACAAGAGGTGCAGAAGACACGTCTGAGATCGTTTTTAAATTGTTGGCAACATGTTGTGTATGCGGCTATAGTTATGATGGTACAACCTTTTTCTGGACAAAGACATAGAACATAAAGACTAGAAAAGAGACATAATGCAAATATGTTTATGAAACAAAGTACATAAACATTTTATCAACAACAGGGGTATGTTAATGTTAACAAGTAAAAAAGCATTAAGTTCGGCCGGGCCGAACTTTTCATACCCTCCACCATAAAATATTCATTCCTGTCCCCAACTTTAAGTGAGTACGTTAAAATGTCAGATAATGTATATAAAATGCTTCATTCCGGAGGCCCTTTTTTATGGTTAGATGTTGACAATTTTTGGTGGGCTAGAAATTGGGAGGTACTGTTATATAGGGGTTATAATAAAACATGGGCCTATGTTGACAGTTTTTGATGGGAGCCTTTAATTTCAAATAACTCCTAATTCGGTTAAAAATTTTAGCTAGAATCCTCAAAATATCGAAAATCGGTACATAACGTGGGAACTTCAAATGTCATTAACAGCTAGTTCGGAGGTATCTGGGCTATACGAAAATATGAACTTAAATGAAAATTTTTTGTTGCAGAATTTTTGTTGACTTTTAAATTTCAAATTACAGAGAGTTCGTCCAAAAAATAAAGCTAAGGTACGGAAAATCGGGAGGTTTGTTTTGGGGCTATACAAAAACATGGACCTACGTTCGGTTAAACATTTTAAGTAAAATCCTCAAAGTACCGAAAATCGGGAAGTATCGTTATATTGGGGTTATGTTGAAAATTGTTGATGCAGATGTGTGGTGACCACTACAACCTTCAAATGTCAAATTACAGTTAGTTCTGTTAAAAATTGTAGCTAAAATTGCCAAATTACTGAAAATTGGGAGGTACCGTTATATGGGAGCTATATCCGAACATGGACCTATGTTGACAATTTTTGATGGAGAGGTGTTGTGACCACTAAGAACTTCAAATGTCAAATTACTGCTAGTTCGGTTTAATATTATAGCTAAAATCATCAAATTACTGAAAATCGGGAGGTACCGTTATATGGGGGCTTTCTTGACAATTTTTGGTGGAGAGGTGTGGTGACCACTAAGAATTTCAAATGTCAAATGTTCAAATTACAGATAATTCGGTTAAAACTTGTTAGTAAAATTCTCAAAATACCTGAAATCGGGGGGTAACGTTATATGGGGGCTATTCCAAAACATGGACCTATGTCCACTAGTTATATAAGTTTATTGACATTTAAGAACCCTAAATGTCAATTGATAGCTAAATCAGTCTGAAAATGTAGATAAAAACGTCAAAATGCCGTAAATCGGGGGTACACTTATATGGGGCCTATACCAAAACGTGGACCTAGGTCCATAACTTTTGTTATATAAGTTAAGTTACACTTAAGAACCCTAAATGTCAAATTATAGCTATATCGGTCTGAAAATGTAGATAAAAACGTCAAAATACCGTAAATCGGGGGGTACCGTTATATGGGGGCTATACCAAAACGTGGACCTATGTCCACAAGTTTTGTCACATAAGTTTATTGACAATTAAGAACTTCAAATGTTAAATTATAGCTTCATCGGTCTGAAAATGTAGCTAAAAACGTCAAAATACCGTAAATCGGGGGGTACCGTTATATGGGGGCTATACCAAAACGTGGACCTATGTCCACAACTTTTGTTATATAAGTTTATTGATACTTAAGAACCCTAAATGTCAAATTATAGCCAAATCGGTCTGAAAATGTAGCTAAAACCGTCCAAAAACCGTAAATCGGGGGGTACCGTTATATGGGGGCTATACCAAAACGTGGACCTATGTCCACAAGTTTTGTTATATATGTTTATTGACACTTAAGAACTCTAAATGTCAAAGTATAGCCAAATCAGTCTGAAAATGTAGCTAAAACCGTCAAAATACCGTAAATCGGGGGCTACCGTTATATGGGAGCTATACCAAAACGTGGACCTATGTCCAGAACTTTTGTTATATAAGTTTATTGACATTTAAGAACCCTAAATGTCAAATTATAGCTGCATCGGTCTGAAAATGTAGCTAAAAACGTCAAAATACCGCAAATCGGGGGGTAGCGTTATATGGGGGCTATACCAAAACGTGGACCTATGTCCACAACTCCTAATATATAATTTTTTAACACTTAAGAACCCTAAATGTCAAATTATAGCTACAGCGGTCTGATAATGTAGCTAAAAACGTCAAAATACCGTATATCGGGGGGTACCGTTATATGGGGGCTATACCAAAACGTGGACCTATGTCCACAACTTTTGTTATATAATTGTATTGATACTTAAGAACCCTAAGTGTCAAATTATAGCTAAATCGGTCTAAAAATTTAGCTAAAAACGTCAAAATACCGCAAATCGGGGGGTACCGTTATATGGGGGCTATACCAAAACGTGGACTTATGTCCTCATGATGGAATCTCTAAAATAAAACGCTTGCATTTAAATTATAAATGGTGGCAAAATTAAACGGCAAGCGTTTTATTTGAGAGATTCTATCATGAGAATGAATATATTTATTGAGGCTAAGCGACAAATTTTTTTTTTAGTTTTAAGTGCATTTCTAAATAAAACACTGAAACTTAATTTTTTTTAATTATTTTTTATTTTTAACTTTTTAGTAAATACATTTTTTTGACCACTGAGAAACCCAAATGCCGAATTACAGTCCATTTGAGCAGAAAATTTAGATTAAAATACTTGAAATTGGGTGGTGCCGTTATATGGAGGCTATATTAAACCTTGACCTACGTCCACAATTTTTAGTGGGGAAGTTCCTGGACTATTGAGAACTCCAAATGCCAAGTTACAGCAAATTCGGGCTAAAAATGAAGACAAACTCCTCAAAATACCAGAAGTTGGGTGGTACCGTTATATGGGGACTATAGGAAAAAATGGACCCATATTGGTTTTGGTTTCATATTCATGTATTGTCATCTAAATCTGAAAAATGTGCAAAGTTTTAGTTCGATTGGTCAACTGCAACCGTGCTAAAAATCAGTTACCACATTTTAAAAGGGGGTCAAGTTAGACACCGTAAGAACACTGTAAGAATGGACCAATATTAGTTTTGATATCATATTCATGTATTGTCATCCAAACCTGAAAACTGTGCAAAGTTTTAGTACGATTGGTCAACTGCAACTGCGCGAAAAATGAGTTACCAGATTTGAAAAGCAAAATACCGGAAATCGGGTGGTACCGTTATATGGGGGCTATAGGAAACAATGTACCCATATTGGTTTTGGTTTCATATTCATGTATTGTCATCTAAATCTGAAAATTGTGCAAAGTTTTAGTTGGATTGGTCAACTGCAACCGTGCTAAAAATCAGTTACCAGATTTGAAAAGGGGGTCAAGTTAGACACCGTAAAAGCACTATAAGAATAGACCAATATTAGTTCTGATTTCATATTCATGTATTGTCATCCAAATCTAAAAAATGTGCAAATTTTAAGTTCGATTGGTCAACCGCAACTATGTGAAAAATGAGTTACCAGATTTGAAAAGCAAATTAGATAAAACACTGTAGAACAGTGTAAAAATGGACCAATATTGGTTTTGATTTCATATGCATGTATTGTCATTCACATCTGAAAAGTGTGCAAAGTTTTAGTTCGATTGGTAAACTGCAACTGTGTTAAAAATGAGTTACCAGATTTGAACTAAACACACACCAAGGCAAGTTAAATAAAACACTGTAAAAAATGGCGTTGAGTTCGGCTGGGGAGAACATTTTATACCCTCCACCATGACAAAAACTTTAATAACAAATTTTCTCGGAGGATGGATCGGGTTATCTAAGTTTTTGAACCGGAAATTCTGGTCTTAAAATCAAGTTCAACCGATTTTGAAGGAGGATCGCCTTGTTTAAGAGTAACTTTCATTATAAAATTAATTTTTATTTGTTATGCCCAAAGGTAGTGACGTAGGGTATCGTCCCCATCCGACTATAGTCTCGTCTTCCTTGTTTATACTAATAGTTATAATGTATATGAATTACAGATGTATCGTTTCTGTATAAAAATTTATCACTTAAATAATCTAAAATATAATCAAATCAATTTCTATCAATGGATATTCAGACATTAAAAAAATTCATTCATGCCATAAAATTGCACAATAAATATTACAGCATTTTGTAGTTCGTGCTTAGATGAGAAACTTTCGAAATATTAAACAACAATTAAAATGTAAAATTGGCGGTTATATCCAAAGAATAAAACATTGAATTTGGTATAAAATAAGCGTATTTCAAAAAAGATAATTACAGTTTTAAATTGTACTCGTACAGTGTAATATACCTTATTTGCAAACCCCAAACATGAAATCATTAACAACTTTGTCAACCATATCCGTTTTGGTTTTATTGATGGTAAGTGGGAGATCACTGTTTTCTTATAGAATTTGAAAATATGCAGAAGTTTATATTTCCAAATATGTCGTAGTTGTCTCAATTAACTGCTGCCCAGGGATCTGGCGGTGAGGCTGGAGCAAACGCTGGAGCTCAAATGGGTGTTGGTTTTGGTGCTGGAATGGGAGGTGGAGCAGGTGAAGATGGACCTGGTGGTCAAGGCAGTGCTGGAGCTGGCATGAAAGTAGGCTTTGGTGCGGGTGTGGGAGCAGGCGGACAAGGTGGTGCTGGTGGTCAGTAAACATAATTATTTATAATCATCAAGCAATAAATATATATATGATCTGAAGATATAACCTATTTTTAAAAGAACAAGCTTCAAAACGACGTCAAAACTATTTTTCCTATTTCTGACATTGTAGTATTTTGATAATTAATCATTTCCGTTTTTCTTCCATATGGGAGGTAGTGAGTTCATTCATTCTATTTTTATCTCACAATTGTAATCTGGCTTTCCCAAACTCTTCATATAAACCAAACATTTTCCCAGATTCAATATTTATAAAAATAAAACGCAACCATTCAAAAACAAGCAATATTAAACATAATCAATATTAACGCTAAATCAACCGATTATAAAACTATTTAGCACATTGAAACCGACACTAAGCTAAATGAAATCAGCCTCAAGATCTTGGTTACCTATTGTCCATCATTTAAGTGTTTTTGATCAAATTTGCTAGGCCAACATTCCCACTTATTGGTCAATGTCTTAAACATCGACTAGCTCTTTGTTGCGTTTTTTGTTGTGTAAATTTTAATTACTGCAGTTTTTACCATTCACCTATGGCAAAAAGAGGTACAAACAAGTCAGTCGGCGTTGCCTCAGCCTGTATATGTTGAAACAATTTTTTCCCAAAAAACGTATGTATTAAGGGGTTTTTAAAAATTTTGGGAATTTGAACCGACAAAAATGTTCATTAGGATTAGAGATCAAAAGTTTTGCTGAGGAGATACTAAAAGGAATGGATCTACATTGACTATTATGAAAGTGGATCTCCAGCCACTGCATATGGTGCCATAGGGGGTTTTTACACCCTTCGGGATGTTTGCTTAAGAAGTATGGACTTACCCCTGAAAAAACGTTTACCATCGTAATTAAGGCAGCGAATGTAAAAAAAAATATCTTCAACAAAAATCAAAGTGATTCGAGAGCAGGTCTTAAAGTGAACTTATCCGAAATTTTGTGTGGGAGGTACCGGATGGAGTGGACAAATATAGTCCATATTTGAACCTGATCTATATCTAGTAGATATATTAGGATGTGTAAAGTATGGACCAATTCGGCCACTCCCTTCAAGAGTTACCGTATGAACAAATTTTCCGAACATTTTTGAACTTTTGTGGGGGAGGTACCTGGAGGAGTGGACCGATATGGCTTATCTTCAAACTTAAACTTTGTTTGGACAAAATATTACAAAGGCCAAATTTTGGGCCGGATCGGTAGATCCGTTCTAAAGTTATCTTGCGCTCAAACCACCTAACACGGTGTCATAGGGATTTTTTCAACTTCCAGGCTATTTTCTCAGGAAGTATGGACTTGCCCCTAATGAAACTTGTTCCGTCGTATGGAGGGCAGTGAATAAAAGTTCGAGAGATGGTCCAAAACTGAACTTTTCCGAAAATTCGTGTGGGAGGTACCAGAAGGAGTGGGCGGATTAAGTCTATATTGACACATTATCTAAGTTTGGTACACATTTTACGACGGGCAAAGTATGGACCAAATCAGTTACTCCCTGCAAGAGTTATCGTGCGCACAAATTTTTCGAACATTTTCGAACTTTTGTGGAGGAGGTACCGGAAGGGGTGGACCGATATAGCCCATCTTCGAATTAAGTTTGGACAACATATTACGAAAGCCAAAATATAAACGGAATCGGTTCATCCGTTCGAGAGTTATCGTGCGCTCCATCCAGCCAGCCAGACAGACGGACGGACATTGCTCAATCGACTCCAAATTGTCTGAAACACATTTCGTCCAAACATACTTGGGGTCTAAAACCATTATTTCGATGAGGCACATTTTGCCCGTATGACAGTGCATATCACCAATATTTTTGAAAATTTAACATAGTTGAAGCCAAGGTTTACCCTTTTAGAACACGCGACTTGTGATTGTATATTATACAAATTAAATGTTTTTGGCTAAAATGAGAAGTTTTTGGAAGTGGCAAAAAAAAAAATTGACATCAAAAATTAATTTGCGTGGAAGCTGTGGCTATATTTATGTTAAACAAGTGAGCAAAGGCTATAGTCGGGACGGGGCCGACCATGTGATACCCTACACCACTACCCCTGTGCATAAGCTTTTCACTGGTAAACATTTATTTTAGGGAACATAATCCGACTACCACCAAACATATTTTGGTTTTTAATCAAAAATAAATAAATAAAATATTCGCAAATATTCCGAATCCTGAATATTATCTGACCATCACCAAAATAAATAGGCTTCTTCCTCTGTGGGACCCACATAAAATTCCAAAAACTTCGTGACGATCCGATCAAAAGTGCGACCTGTAGCGTGATTACAAAAAAAAATCGGAAAATGGGATGCATTACCGACTATTGCGATATCTCTGTTGTTTGAGCAGCTACGACAACCTACTTTACATCATTGTAAAGGTGATATTTTCTACTTTCCTTGCAGGTTTTGCTTTTGATACACCTATTAAAGAAACAGAGATATTGGCTTTGAAAAAAAACGTTGATCATTCTCCAAATAAGTTTTTGCCCATTCCGACCCCTGAATATTATGCGACCATCATTAAAATCAGTAGGCTTCTTCCTCTGTGGGACCCCCCTTAACCTCCAAAATTTCGTGACGATCCGATCAAAATTGCGACCTGTAGCGTGATTACAAAAAAATCGGAAAATGGGATGCATTATCGACTATTGCCATATCTCTGCTAATTGACCACCTACGACAACCTACTTTACATCGTTGTAAATGTGATATTTTCCACTTTCTTTGCCGGTTTTTGCTTTTGATATACCTCTTAAAGAAAGAGAGATATTGGCTTTGAAATAAAATGTTGACTTTTCTCCAAATAAGTTTTTTGCCCATTCCGACCCCTAAATATTATCCGACCATCACCAATATCAATAGGCTTCTTCCTCTGTGAGACCCCCATTAACCCTCAAAATTTGGTGACGATTCGATCAAAATTGGGACCTGTAGCGTGATTTCCAAAAAAATGGATAAATGGGATGTATTACCGACTATTGCGATATCTCCGTTATTTGGTTACATACGCCGACCTAGTTTACATCATTGTAAAGACAGGATCTTCTACTTTCATAGTCAGGCTTTGCTTTTGGAAAGTTTCCAACCAAAGCTGTGATATTCGTCAATATAATTAAAATCGCAAAAATGAAAGTTGGGGTTTTATTTGCTAGTATTGTGATATCTTCGTTGTTTGATCACCTACGAGCACCAACTTTACATCATTAGAAAGGCTATATTTTCTACTTTCATTGTCAGGTTTTGCTTTTGATATACCCCATATAGAAGCTGAGATAATCGCTTTGGAAAAAAACGTTGTCTTTTTATCCACCTAAGTTTTTTTCGCTTTCCGACCCCTAAATATTATCCGACCATCACCAAAATCAATAGGCTTCTTCCCCTCCGGGACCCCCATCAATATCCAAAATTTCGTGACGATCCGATCAAATTGCGACCTGTAGCGTGATTACAAGGTTTAGATGGACAGACGGACAGACGGGCGGACGGACGGACGGACTGACGGACACATATTTACATATTTTCTTATGCAACAAATATTTCAATAATAATAACAAAAATATTTGTATGTAAAATTGTTCTGTTTAAAATTCTTTTCAGACAAGTCAATAACAATAACAGCCTCAACCTTCAAAATACCGAAAATCGGGAGGTATCGTTCTATGGGGGCTATATGAAGGCCTGAACCTAAACCGACCACTTTTAAGTGGAAAGTTGTTTACCACCTAGGAAGACCTAATACCAAATTTCAGCCATTTTGGCGGGATATTGAGGCCACAACCTTCAAAATACTGGAAATCGGGAGGTACCGTAGTATGGGTGCTATATAAAAACGTGGACCTATACCGACAAAGTTCTGATGGAAATTTTTATACCCCTACGAAAGACTTAATACCAAATTTCACCAAACTGAGGCCACAACTTTCTAAATACCAGAAATCCGGAGGTACCGTTCTCTGGGGGCTATATGAAGACGTGAACCTATATCGAGAAATTTCAGGTGGAAAGTTTTATACCCCCAAGGAAGACTTAATACCAAATTTCAGCCATTTCTGGCCCATTACAGAACATTTGTTCCACAGGCCGAACTAAGAAAAGATCTCCATTCCTGTTGCTTCGCACTCTGGAGTACCGCTATCGGTTACTTCTTTTACTGATCGTCCCTTGATGTCTATGTCATCAACATAAGCAAGTAACATGTGACTATTGGTGTACATTGTGCCACTTCTTTTGACGTTTGCCTCTCGTATAACCTTTTCTAGCAGGATGTTGAAGAGATCACACGAAAGGCTGTCTCCTTGCCTGAAACCTCTTTTGGTACCAAACTCTTCGGATGAGCTTTGCGGGGATACCAAATTCAGACATGGCTTGGAATACATTTGAACGCAGCGGGCTGTCGAAGGCTGCTTTATAATCGACAAAAAGGTGGTAGGTGTCGATCTGCATCTCTTGGGTCCTTCTCCAGGATTTGTCGCAGGGTAAATATCTGGTCCAATTATCTCGTTGACCATAGGCTTTAGTCGTTCACACAATATCCCTGACACGATCTTGTAGGCAATAGGGATAGACTTATGCCCCCATAGTTAGAGCATACAGTCTTATCTCCCTTCTTGTGGACGGGCACAGGATACTCAGGTTCCAATCGTCGGGTACTCGTATTTCCTCCCAGATGGTGCTAACTTGGTGATGAATACACTTTATCAGCGTGTCGCCTCCGGTTTTGAACAGCTCGGCTGGTAAGCCATCGGCTCCTGCTGCCTTATTATTCTTCAGCCGATTTATTGCTGTCCTTACCTCATCTTGGCTGGGCGGTATACATTCAATACCATCTTCTGGGATTGGGACTGTGGTATCTTCGTCGTCTTCGCTGCTATTGGATACCAACAGATTTGAAAAAGGAGGATGTGCCTTTACCAAAGCCATCAGTTTGATGCTTGACTCTTTGGTAGAATTTTCGGACATTCTTCTGGCTCCTGTACATCTCGATTTTTTCACACTCCCGCTTTTCCATCTCTCTCTTTTTTCTGCGGAAAAGACGTTTCTCCTCTCTCCTTTTCTCACTGTATCTCTCTCGTGCGCTACGCGTTGCTACGGATTGTAAAGTAGCCTTATATGCCGCATTTTTCTCTTCGGTGGCAGCACGACACTCCTCATCATACCATGGATTCCTTGGTGGAAGTCTCTGGTATCCAAGTATGGATTTTGCGGCTGTTTGCATGGAGTGGGCAATGCTTATATGATATGTTATCGGTATGAGGAGTGCTTTGATTAAGCAATTGGGCTAGTTGAGTAGAATATTCTGTGGTTATCTGTTGTGATTGCAGCTTACCGATGTCTAAATTTCATGTTGTGTCTGTTCGTACTTTTTTTGCTACGTTTAAGCGGGTGCGTACCTTTGCTGCAACAAGGTAGTGGTCGAATCAATGTTTGCGCCTCGGAACGATCGTACATCCAACACGCTCGATGAATGTCTGCCATCTATCACAACATGATCAATTTGATTTCTTGTTTTCTGATCTGGCGACAGCCAGGTGCCCTTATGAATATCGAGATGATTAAATCTGGTACTGCTAACTACCATGTTTTTTGCAGCTGCAAAGTCTATCAGCCTCATACCATTGTCAGATGTTTCTCTGTGGATACTGAATTTCCCTACTGTTGGACCAAAGATATTCTCCTTTCCAATTTTGGCATTAAAATCGTCTAGAATGATTTTAATGTCATGGGCAGGGCAACGGTCATATGTTTCTTCTAAGCGCTCGTAAAATATATCTTTGGTCTGTTCATCCTTTCCTTCAGTGGGAGCATGAGCGCAAATAAAGCTCATGTTGAAGAATTTAGGGTGAAGCTGGATACCAGATGTTTTAGTCTCCGACTACCTACGAATCCACAACCAAACTCATGCTTTACGTCATGGCAGCTATAATACAGAGCGTCACCTTTAGGTGTTGTTGTGACGCCTTTCCCAATCCATCGTATTTCCTGTATGGCAGTAATATCGGCCTTGTACTTTTCAAGTACGTCTGCCAATGTGAAGACTGCACCTTCTCTATAAAGAGTGCGAACATTCCAGGTGCAGATTAGCAGATCATGGGCCTTAAAACGTTTGCGGGGTTCGTCAACTTTGGAGGGGTTTGTTTTTCTTTTCTTTCGTTTTTTCATAGTAGGCTGTTTTAACGTTCTTATGGGTGAACGCGCGGCACATGTTAGCTCACTACCTTTAACGGGTGTTAAAGGCAGTTCCACAGGTGACACCTCGGGGAGGTCAGCGTCCACTTGGGATGAAAGAGGGACCAAGATAAATCCTGGGCTTTGCCATGTTAAAACCGGTCAGGACCGTTGCTTGGTATCTTCCATCCCCTACGTCACCCATATTGAGCCTACAACTTTTAAAATACCGAAAATTGGGAGGTACCTTTCTATGGGGGCTATATGAAGACGTGGACCTATACTGACAAATTTCAGGTGGAAAGTTTCTTACTCCCAACGAAGACTTTATACAAAATGTCAGCCATTTAAGTGTGATGTTGATGCCACAACCTTCAAAATATCGGAAATCGGGAGGTACCGTTCTAGGGGGGCTATATGAAGACGTGGACCCATGCGGACAAATTTCAGGTGTAAAGTTTCATACCCCAATCGAAGACTTAATACCATATTTCAGCCATTTCGTTGGGATTTTTAGTCCACAAATCCTATTTGGGGTGACGTAGGGGATGGAAGATACCAATGAACGGTCCTGACCGGTTTTAACATGGCAAAGCCCAGGATTTATCTTGGTCCCTCTTTCATCTCAAGTGGACACTGACCTCCCCGTGGTGTCACCTGGGGAACTGCCTTTAACACCCGCTAAAGGTAGTGAGCTAACATGTGCCGCGCGTTCACCCATAAGAACGTTAAAAACTTGGGTTTGGGCGTCGGGTTAGTAACCCTCCCCTAGTAAAACAGCCTACTATGAAAACGCGAAAGAAAAGAAAAACAAACCCCTCTAAAGTTGACGAACCCCGACAACGTTTTAAGGACCATGATCTGCGAATCTGCACCTTGAATGTTCGCACTCTTTATAGAGAAGGTGCAGTCTTCCCATTGGCAGACGTACTTGAAAAGTACAAGGCCGATATTACTGTCATTCAGGAAATACGATGGATTGGGAAAGGCGTCACAACAACACCAAAGGTGACGCACTGTATTATAGCTGCCATGACGTAAAGCATGAGTTCGGTTGCGGATTCGTAGTTAGTCGGAGACTAAAACATCTGGTATCCAGCTTCACCCAGTGAATGAAAGGCTTGCTGCAATTCGAATAAAAGCTAAATTCTTCAACATCAGCTTTATTTGCGCTCATGCTCCCACTGAAGAAAAGGAGGAACAGACCAAAGATATATTTTACGAGCGCTTAGAAGAAACATATGACCGTTGCCCTGCCGATGACATTAAAATCATTCTAGGCGATTTTAATGCCAAAATTGGAAAGGAGAAATCTTTGGCCCAACAGTCGGGAAATTCAGTCTCCACTGTGAAACATCTGACAATGGTATGAGGCTGATAGACTTTGCAGCTGCAAAAAACATGGTAGTTAGCAGTACCAGATTTAAACATCTCGATATTCATAAGGGCTCCTGGCTGTCTCCAGATCAAAGAACAAGTAATCAAATCGATCTTGTGTGATAGATGGAAGACGTTCATCGAGCGTGTTGGATGTACGATCGTTCCGAGGCGCAAACATTGATTTGGACCACTACCTTGTTGCAGCAAAGGTACGTACCCGTCTAAACGTTGCAAATAAAGCACAAACAGACACAACGCGGAAGTTGGACAACGATAGGCTGCAAACACAACATATAGCCACAGCATATTCCACTCAACTAGTACAATTGCTTAATGCGAGCACTCCTTGGTCCGATAACATAACAACGCAATGGCAAAATATTGCCCAATCCATGCAAACAGCCGCAAAATTCATACTTGGATACCAGAGACCTCCACCAAGGAATCCATGGTATGACCAGGAGTGTCGTGCTGATACCGAAGAGAAAAATGCGGCATATAGAGCTACTTTACAATTAGAAGCAACGCGTAGCGCACGATAGAGATATCGGGAGAAAAGGAGAGAGGAGAAACGTCTTTTCCGAGAAATGGAAAAGCGGGAGTGTGAAAAAATTGAGTTGTACAGGAGCCAGAATGAAGTCCGAAAATTCTACCAAAGAGTGAAACATCAAACATATGGCTTTGGTACAGGCACATCCTCCTGTAGAGACCAGCAAGGTAATCTGGTAACAGATACAGATAGCGTGCTCAGGATATGGAAGGAACATTTCTCCAATCTGCTAGTATCCAATAGTAGCAAAGACGATGATACCACAGATCCAATCCCAGAAGATGGTATAGAATGTATACCGCCCGGCCAAGATGAGGTAAAAACAGCAATCAACCGGCTGAAGAATAATAAAGCAGCAGGAGCTGATGGCTTACCAGCCGAGCCGTTTTAAAACCGAAGTCGACGCTCTGATAAGGTGTATGCATCAGCTAGTTAGCACCATCTGGCGGGAAGAACGCGTACCCGACGATTGGAACCTGAGCATCCTGTGTCCCGTCCACAAGAAAGGAGATAAGACTGTATGCGTCGTCTCCCTATTACCTATAATATAGTGTCAGGGATATTGTGTGAACGACTAAAGCCAATGGTCAACGAAATAATTGGACCTTACCAATGTGGCTTTAGACCTGGCAAGTCCACCATTGACCAGATATGGTAAATCCTGCAGAAGACAAAAGAGATGCAGATCGAAACATATCACCTTTTTGTCTATTATAAAGCAGCATTCGATAGACCCCACCGATCAAAGGTATTCCATGCAAATGTCAAAACAAATGGCACAGTTTACACCAATAGCCACATGTTACTTGCTTATGCTGATGACATAGACATCATGGGACGATCAGTAAAGGAAGTAACTGATACCTTTAGGAAGGTCGAAGCAGAATCTGCGAAAGTGGGTCTGGCGGTAAACGGCGAAAAGACCAAATTGATGGTGTCGACGCGCAAAGCGTCCATAGAGCTCGGACCAACGGTGGAAGTTGGTACCTACAATTTTGAGGTAGTTAAAGACTTCGTCTACCTCGGCACTGCCATAAACACAAGAAACAACATCAGTTGTGAAATAAGAATTGTATTGGCAAACAGATGCTACTATGGTTTTAGTAAGCAATTTAAAAACAAAGCGACAGCTCGTCAAACAAAAATAACACTATACAAAACGCTGATACTACCTGTGCTAATGTATGGCTCCGAAGCATGGGTACTTGCGCAAGCAGATAAAGCAGAGCTTGGTGTGTTTGAGAGGAAAATTCTTCGAAAGATCTACGGGCCGATTTGCGTTGACGGTGAATATAGACGTCGTATGAACCACGAGCAATATAAGCTATACAAAGACATGAATATAGTTAAACGTATCGAGATGCAACGATTGCGTTGGCTAGGCCATATCATAGGAATGAACGATGATGAACCCGCTAAAAAGGCGTATGAATACATGCCACATGGCGGTGCACGCAGAATCGGCAGGCCTAAGCTTCGATGGCGCATACAAGTGGATGAAGAAATGGAAAGGCGCGGTATTCTAAAAAGCGAAGCGAAAAACAGAGAGGAATGGAGATCTTGTCTTAGTACGGTCTATGGAACAAATGTTCTGTAATGGGCCAGCTAAGTAAGTAATCCTATTTTTGCATATGATTTTGCATATGCCGATTTTATGCAAATATGTAAAAATATCTCAAAATATGCACGATATGCAAAATGTGCAAACATTTCTGTGGCCTAATTCGTTTTATTTTGTGATAAAACGAGTTTCAGTCTAATCAGATTTTCTCTACGGCCATCCTAACCATATATGCATTTGCATAGGGTTCCGCTGTCTAATCATAACTATAATTAATTCGACAGACGACCAAAGGTCAATGTCATAAATATTTTCATCCAATTATTCTTTTGTTTGTTTTATTTGTATTGCTATCTACTATGTAAACATGGATTAAACAAATAAAGAATACTACTACTAGTCATGTGGGTTAGGCCGATTTGGCGCTGAGCGCCTCATATTTGTATTTCGGTTTTTGACTTGACGCCTAAAATTTGCGCTGGAAACTTCTAATACTTATGTTTGCCCTTTCGAAAATGCTATTTACTTTTAAAATTAATAATTTAACTAAAAATCAACATACAACTTAAAATTCGAAATCAATTGTATAGTGTAAGATATTCTTTGAGAAAATGGTTTAAATTTTTTGGATGTTCTACAATGTAAATAATTTTCCTAGTAGAAATACCCTAAACTTCCATACAATAATCATGAAATCTTCACTTTATTTTAGAACAGCAAAACTTTAAAACTATATACCAAAGTCCACAAATAATTACAAAACTATGTAAATTTGTTCAACTCTCTCAGTTCAGTGACTATGTTCATTCATTTCGTGGTGGACAATTGTAGCAACACATAGAATTTAACATAACTGTTGAATCGCGTTGTTAAATACAATTTTTTAAGGGTGCTAATCTGCCATCTGTTGAACATGTTTAAGGAAGTACACAATAAAACACAAGTCACTTAGTTACTGGGCTTTCAAGAACTAAAGAAAACCATAAAAAGACAGAAAGAATCAAACAAAAGGCCCTACAAAGATAACAATAAAATGAGAAAAATAAATGAAGGTGGGTCTGGCACGCTGTGAATGAATGGTGGCTAGTTGATGCTACAGCTATTTGCAGACGAAATACAAAGAAAATTAGAGGCGCGAAATTGTAACAGCAGAGTTTGTGAAATAAATATTCATGTAATGTCTGTTTGTCGGGAGTTTCTTCTTTTTGTTCTTCCTGGCAATTCGTAGATGGCCACCAAACAGGAATTTCATGACAAGACTGCAAAAAAATTGAGATGAATGCTGTTGTGTTTTATTTGATGGGGTGATCCGCTAGAATCACAATTCAATGTTAGAAAACAGTGGGATTGTGAAATATCCTCCAATGTTTGAGGCCATCGACGAGTAGAGATAAAATTATAATAAAATAATAGAAGCAGTTGGCTACTTTTAATATTTTAGTCGGAAGTATGATATTGGTGCTATCCATTCGATTTGTAGTCGTATAGCATTTTAACCATTATGCTATTGTTGTTGTAGTAACGCAATTATATTAATTCGTTTTCAGTTACTTGGTTCTGGGTCTAGACTCAACAAGTTTGCAATCTGGACTGGATGTGCCCTTACAGAATCGGTAGACAAATAAGAGCCATTTCGGTTCCAGTACTAATTGAAGCAGCTGCACCCGTCAGAATCTTAATTGAGCTAAACCCACTCGTGTTCGCCTTGAAAGCTGACGTTCTTCTGGATTGAGTGTGGTTTGATGTTGCGATGGATAGAGTGTGGACTCCGAGTGCAACATTCACACTATACCTTTGAACTGCACATGCAACTGCATCGGTATGAAGCCTGCCTGATAGGCTCGTTGGTCAAGATGTTATAATTTGTTCCTATAGACCTCTATCTCTCACATTCTTTAAATCATTAATATATCTCCTGACGTGCGTGATTGGGGAAGCCTTTCCAAAAGATTGTGGCAGGGATACACACACTCAGGTGATAAAAACTAAAATTTTGTTGTGCGGATGCACCGGTGAAATCTTCGCTTCTTCAAGAAGAAAGTACACTGGTGTCATGAAGAAGCCACGTATTCAAGTTCTCAGGCCGGCTTTCGACAGGTTTAAATATTCCAACCCTGCGCATCGCTAACATTGGCATACCAAACTGGCGGCGCATAGCTTACCACAGATCGGTCAATTGCTTTATGAACAGTTAACAAGGTTACAAATAGCAATGGCTTGCGCGGACGACTTAAAGATGCTCTCGAATATTACTCTCAATATCTTGGGATTGTTAGTGGTCGGAATTAGAACACCAAGTTCAAGAGTAGCCTCCTTTCAACCGTCCTGTAGTCGACAATCATCCGCATACATTATGATATCTTTGCCATCTGGAGAGCGTGTAATTTAAGAGCGATAGAGGTGAAACAATTTCACAGAAATTACCCAGCGTGACGCGTAATGCTGTGGGGTAAGGTTCATCTTCCGGAAAATATGCTGATGTACGATTTGCGTCTTCTGGTACCCTTGTCTGGCTTCAGTATCGAAACAATCCTGCCATTATTCCAGGCTTCTGCTACAAAATATGTAGGTGGCTAATGTGTGGACTCAACGTTTTGGATACGGATGAAATCCAGAATTCACACAATCCCATACCCATGTTGCTTTGGCTCTCGGGTTCCTACAACAAAGTTCATCATACCCGGTTGGACGGTCTGCTAGGCAATTTTGTTCAATTTCGGGTATTCGACCCGAAGATAGAGAGGCTGTAGCAGCGATGGTGTCGCGAAAGATGTTCTCTCTGCTATCTGAGGATCTGTGAGTCTAGAAAGCTTTCTGAAGCGATGACTGGTAAATTCTCCGAACCCTTCCATAGTTCAGAAAAGTACAGCTGTCATTGTTTATGAAGTTCGGTTTTGTAGTCTGAGCCAAGCGAAATAACGAGTTGCCAGGGCACGTCATTTATAAAACCGGGATCATACGTGGACGTATCCATTTTGCACAACTAGCGGGCCAGCCAGCCATTTTAGTTGGACACAGTATTTATTAGAGCTTTTGTCTAGAAGTATAGACTTGCCCACGAAAAACATCATATCGCTGTAAACAGACCCATAAGGAGAACTTTCGCTAAAAAAGATTCGGTCAAACCGTATATTCAATTCGTATGTTAACATACTCATCAGGCATTTGTTGGTTTTCAGACTTTTTGGTGTCATTGACACAGGTATGGACCATGGTACAATCATTACATAGCAAACAGGGCCATAGCAAGCAGCTGATTACTCGATTATTGTACCATGGTAAGGACTTTCCCCCGTAAAAAGTATCAGTCGGCATCAATCTAATACCGGCTACGCAGATTTTTGGTTAGAAACTCCAAAGTGTTGTTGTTGGTGCTTGAAGGAATGGACCGATATTGTCAATTTTGGAAGCGGATCTTATTTAAGTAGTCATTCCCTTCAATAGATACACTATCCACCAGTAATTTCTGTTGGCCACCGTATAACTTTAAGCTTTTAGGCCACTATGTCAGGAAGCATGAACTTGCCCATAAAAAGATATTATAGCTTAAATAGGACTACAAAGAGTAGCATCGTACAATTTCCAAAGGACCTTTGAACATATCCTAAAGTGCACTTAAACAAAAATGTTAAACTTTTGTGGGGGAAGACCTCTAAGGAGAAGACCGATATGGACCATTTCTAAAGTAAAACAACATTTGGACTAAATATTAGGAGATCCAAAGTTGTGACTTTTTAACTTTTGGGGAGGAGGTAGCGGAGGGTGCACACCATTAGTGCTCATTTTCGAACTTAAAATAAGTTTGGACAAAATATTACGATGGCCAAATTTTGGACCGAATCGTTCGAGTGTTATCGTGCGTTCCAGCCACTACACCTTTCGGGCTATCTTCTCAGGAAGCATGGTCGGGCCCATGATAAAACTTGTATGGGGGGGCAGCAAATACAAGTGTTTACAACAAAAATCAAATCGATTATAGAGCAGGTCCTAAACTGAACTTCTCCGAAATTTTGTGTATGAGGTACCCGAAGGAGTGTACATATTGGAACCTCACCTATGTCTGGTACAAATGTCACGATGTGCAATATATGGACTAAACCGGTTACTCCTATTAAGAATTATCGTGCGCACAATTTTTCCGAACATTTTCGAACTTTTGTGGGAGTATCTGAAAGAGTGGACCGATATAATTCATCATCGAACTTAAGCTAAGTTTAGAAAAAATATTACGAAGGCCACATTTTGGACGTTATCGTGCATTATACCCACTACCCATGATGCCATAGGGATTTTTTACACCTTTCGGGCTAATTTCTCAGGAAGTATGGACTTGCCCCTGATAAAACTTGTGCCATACTAATAGGGGCAGAGAAAACAAGTTGTTGCAAAAAAAATTAAATGATTTGCTTGAAGGTCTTAAACTGCACTTCTCCGAAAGTTTGCTTGGGAGGAACCCGAAGGAGTGGAGTCCATATGCGAACCTATTATTTGTCTGGTAGAAATATTAAGATGTGCAAAGTACTGACCAAATTGGTTACTGCCTTCGAGAGTTATCGTTTACATCATTTTACAGAAAAATTTTGAACTTTCGTGGGGAGGTACCCAAAGGAGTGGATCGATATGGCCTATCTTCGAATTTAAATTAAATTTGGGTAAACTATTACGAAGGGCAAAATTTTTCTTGGGGTCTAAAACCATTATTTCGATGAGGCACATTCTGCCCGAATGAAAGTGTATATACCCTCGTTAGCATAAATGTTGAGGGTATAAAAATGCGACCTTCGTCTTTAAACTTCGCTTTTGCGAAAATTTATGAAATTTTGGGTTAGGAGATTACCAAATTTATGGAGTCCATACTCGAAACTAATCTATGTATAGAAGAAATATTACGATGTGGATTGTTGTGATCAAATCGGTTACTCCCTTCGAGAGAATTGAAACGTTACGGCCAATCATCGAACTTGATCTTAATTTAAAAGAAAATATTACGAGGTAGAAAGTTTGGACGAAAGCGGATTATCCGTTCGAGAGTTATCATGAGCACCAACAAGACAGAAGTACGAATATACAGGGCTAAATCGACTCCAGATTGTCTGAAACGGATATCGCCAAAACGGACTTGGGTTGCAAATCCATTATTTCGAAGAGGCATATTTTTGATATATTAATGTGTATATACCCCCGTTGGCCAAGAGGCTGAAGGTATAACTAATTGCTTAAAGAGGTGGTTATTCCCATCTGCGTAATGGTGGAGTATATATTTCCTGAGGCTTCAGCATGTAAACTTCTGAGTAACTGGTGTTGTAGTATATTCGAAATGTCGAACAGATTCCGCAATATAGTTTTGGAGCATACTTTTTGTTTTTAGACAAAACTGAAACGAACTCCAAAATTTCTTTCTTAGCCCACCGTTACACCCATTACAATGGGATTAAACATTGTATGAAAAAACATAGATTTGCATTTAGCATGCGGACTGCAATGACTGCAAACTGACTGATTTTCATAAGTTCCTTTTGAGCCCAAAATCGACCACAACAGTTTGTGAATACCTCACCTTGAAATTATACTCTCATTGAAGAAAAAACCGTTGTATGCCACACTTCATAATCACCCTCAGCATGGAGATCATCAATGTGGTTTCTTTTGTATGGCCTTTGTACAAATATTCATACCATCCTTACCAATTTGTTCTGATTTTAATTGAATAGAAAATGATGATGGGTTAACCACAAAATACACACATTAGCCAACCGACTAACTAAGCAAAGCAAATAATCGCAAAAATCAGCATTCACCGAAGTACTAAACACACATCTACATACATATATTCATGTACATACATGCCACCATAATGTAATTAACATTCAAGATATCGTTACAATTTGTTGCCTAACAAACCCTGTTCATTAAGAAAAGTTCGCAAAAGACAATGAATGCAACTGCAAATAAGACAGACAGACAGAGCGATGAAAGCCAACAACTGCTGACAAATGATTTGAGTGCAGATAAAGCGAGTATTTTGTAAGATGTTGGTTAACTGATAACACAAAAATACATACGATTACAGACCAAACATTAGGGTTCTACCCACCTCGGCATGTTAAGATAATTACCATCACCAAATGTGTAGAAGACATGTTGCTTTGTTGTTAACAACAGGGCATTACTTTTTCACAAGGAAGTTACAAATTGGATGCATGCGTTGCAGTAAAACGGTAAAAGCTTGTGAACGTTAATCCCTTTTGGATTTATCTTTCCGAATTATAAATTACCACCTTAATCTGGATAATTAAATTAAGGTAATCTTGTTCGCAAGATCTCGCACTTAAGTATGTGACCTAATTTGTGTCAGTTAAATTAAATAATTATTATCTGCGAATCATCTACCGAATATAAGAGAGGAAACTGCATTTCCACAATAGAGAATATTTCATGATATAAAGCTGGTAGTTCGTTGAAATAGTTTATTATTGGGAAAACAAAGGTTTTTTGTGAGCACAAAAGGGCATTTGGACAGTGTGGCGTAGTGCAAATTTATGTTGAGGAGGAGCTGCCATTGCAAATAATATTTGAACATATCTACCCCCTTTGTAACATCTTGCTGAGGAATAATGAAATCCAAAAACAAGAAAAAATCGCTGGAGGGATTTTTAAATAAATCGCGGTCAGAATTCACATTTTTAGATTTATTTCGGGGTTTTGCGATCTTGCTTGGAAACCGTAAGTCCTATCGAAATGGGTCTAAAGAAAAAGTTGCGGCTGTGAAAATTCTCTAGAGGACTGATCGTTGTGATTTGCTCCTAGGTTTTACTATTTTTGAGATATAGAAGTTCATGTCACATTTGTAGGTTTTTTTGTTAGGTTTTCACGACTTGCTTGAAAACGGTAAGTCTTATCGAAATGTGACTAGAGAAAATCCTATAGCTGTGAAAATTCTCTAAAAGATTGGTTTTCGTAATTTTTTCCAAGATTGTACAATTTTTGAGATATATAAGTTTATGTTGGGAAATTGCAGTCATGACATTGTTTTATAAGGATACGATACAGTCAATGCATTGTTCCATTTTGAACTTCTATTTCTCAATAATGGTAAAACCTACGAAATTATAATGAATGTCAATGTTGTAGAGAATTTTCATAGCTACAATATTTTTCTTAGTACCATTTCGATAGAACTTGCGGTTTCCAAGCAAAATCGTGAAAACCCAAAAGCCCCTAAAAATGTCAAATTGAAAAACTTCCTAGGTGTAAGCACCTTGTTTCAAGAGCAGCATGTACACGCAATAAGCCCTACTTTTATTAAATAGTGTTGAATCGCTCCGGTCCCATTATTAAGAATGAAACAGTAAGAACGGACGAACTTTTAATACGCTCCACCACTAACTGCATTGCAGTGAATAAAAACAATCAGTTTCTTTTCGTTTATGAGAGTACTAAACTCTTCCTCTTATTGCAGGAGTAGTATATCCCAACTGATAATACTCCCTTCAAAAGAGCTCATATGGCACGCCATCGTAGTTCTTTCCAAAACATGGATAATTATTTACAATTTTCCTAATTGAGCTTTTGAACTCCTGGCAACACACAATATTGAATTACAGCAATCTCGGTTCGAAAATTTTACAAAAAGATCTTTGAAATACATAAAATTGGGTTATACTGGCTAGACTTAATTTTCTTCTTCTATCTTCTGGGAACACAACTATCCAAAGTAAAATTTTCAAAAAACTTTAAATGGTGGCTACGCTTATACGGGGGCTAAACAAAAATGTGAACCAATACTGTCTGAGTTTTTTGCAATGAATGTTTTGTACCTGTATACCTTTAGCGAAGACTAAATACCAAATTTCAGTTATTCCGTTTGAATAACTTCGCTAAAATACTCAAAACACTGAAAATCGGAGGGTACTCTTCTATGGGGGCTATATGAAGTCGTGGAGCAATACCGAAAAATTTCATTTGGAAACTTATAAACTACCAACGAAAATACATACCGAAAATCGGGAGGTATCGCTCTATGGGGGCTATACGAGGATGAGGACATATACCGACAAATTTCAGGTGAAAAGTTTTATACCCCCAACGGAGATTAAGTAACAAATTTCAGCCATTTCAATGGTATATTGAGGCCACAACCTTCAAAATACTGAAAATCAGGAGGTATCGTTCTATGTAGGGTAATATGATGGCGTGGATCTATACCGACAAATTTCAGGTGGAAAGTTTTATACCCCCCCTACCTATGTAGGGTAATATGATGGCGTGGATCTATACCGACAAATTTCAGGTGGAAAGTTTTATACCCCCAAAGAAGACAAAATGCAATATTTTAGGCATTTCGATGCATTTCAAAATGCCGAAAATCGGGAGGTACTGTTCTATGGGGTAATATGAAAACGTGGACCAATACCGACAAATTGCAGGTGAAAAGTTTTACACCCCATTGAAGACTAATGAAAAGGTTACAGATAGATGTGCTGGGCATTAGTGAAACTTGGTGGACCGAATATGGTGAATTTGTATCTCATGATATAAAAGTTTATCACTCCGGAAATCCTGAAGGAATTCATAGAAGAGGTGTCGCAATTCTGATCAAGAACAAAATAGCTGCCAGCGTCACTGGATGGGTTCCAATATCAGATAGGGTCATGATGGTGAAAATATCTGGAAAACCAATCAATATAAACATAATACAAGTTTATGCACCCACCTCTGATAGCAATAACGACGAAATAGAACAGTTCTACAACGACTTAGAAAAATTGTTGAAAATGACAAAACCGCACGACATCACAATAATCCAAGGGGATTTTAATGCCAAAGTCGGGCAAGAAGTAACAGCTGAAGTTACAGGCAAATTCGGACTGGGAAAACGGAATGAAAGAGGAGAGCAATTGATTCAGTTTTGCCAAGAATATAAATACAAAATCACCAACACATTATTTTGTCTTCACCCTAGGCGACTTTATACGTGGAAATCACCTCAGGATAATAATGGCAACATAGTAAGAAACCAAATAGACTACATTTTGATAAATAAGAGGTACTGTACGTGTGTGTCAAAATGTTCTACCTACCCTGGTTCTGACGTCCCCTCAGACCATAACCTTTTAATGTGCAATTTAAGAATTAAACTTGCTACCACTCGCAAGAAAAAGCCGGAACCAAGAATCAATATTGAAAAACTGAATGACCCATTAACGAAACAAACGATAAAGGAACAATTAAATGCCGATCTCATTGAAATAAATGCAACAATATATAATGTTGAAAACCTATGGAACCAAGTGAAAAAATCCATAAAAGATGTCACAAAAAATATAATTGGAACCAACATGCGCAAAAAAGAAGATCCATGGATAACGGATGAAATTCGAGCACTTCGGAAAGAAAGAAGTAAACACAAAAATGTAAACTATGAAAGATATTGGGAGATAAACCAAGAAATTAAAATCGCAACACGTGCTGCAAAAAATGAGCAAATAAATAAGCAATGTCAGGAAATTGAACGACTTAAAATACTTCATGACGACTTCAATCTCCACAAAAAATTAAAAGAGACATCTGGTATTTATCCAAAGAGATCGTCAACATTTATCTACAATGATAATAAAGTAGCAATTTATGAAACTGCAGAAAAGAAAAAACTATGGGAAGAATATATAAAGCAATTATTTATCGATCACCAACGAACATCCTTATCCAACTCTGGGGATGAAATTAATTTTACAGGGACTCCCATTACTGAGAATGAATTACAACTAGCTATTATGTCAATGAAAGATAAAAAGGCAATGGGTCCAGACGAAATACCTGCCGAGGTACTTAAGTTAATAGACGGAAATAACACCAAGCTTCTTTTAAAACTATTCAACAATATATATAAAACAGGACAATATCCCCAAGATTGGCTCAAATCAACATTTATCACAATACCCAAGAAAAATAATGCGAAGACCTGCAGCGACTATAGACTAATAAGTCTAATGAGCCACGCTCTTAAAATATTTTTGAAAATAATACATAGACGAATCTATCCGATCTGCGAAGCACACATGGGACAAAAACAATTTGGATTCAAGGAAGGCATGGGGACACGAGAAGCGTTACTAGCTGTACAAGTATTAATACAAAATTGTCGAGAGGTACAAAAAGATGTATTTTTATGTTTCGTAGACTACGAAAAAGCGTTCGATACGGTAAATCATGATAAATTGATAGAGATTCTACTTTCAATCGGATTGGAAGACAGTGACATAAACTGCATTAAAAACCTATACTGGAAACAGATAGCAAACATTCAAGTAGATAATGAATTAACTGACGATGTTCCAATTTCAAGAGGCGTAAGACAAGGCTGCATATTGTCCCCTCTTTTATTTAACATATATTCCGAGGAAATATTCGAAGAATCTGTACGTGGAAAGAATATTGGTATCCAACTAAACAACACCTTAATAAATAACATACGCTATGCCGATGACACCGTATTAGTAGCAAGCAGCATAGCTGGACTACAAAAATTAATAGACGCAGTTACACAAAATAGCGAAATATACGGATTAAAAATCAACGTTAAGAAAACTAAATATATGGTAGTAAGCAGGAATCATGCCGACAATAATACGCCACTAAAGATAAATAACGATGAAATAGAGCGAGTGACAACCTACAAATACCTCGGAATTCAAATCAACGATAAATGGGACATATCAAGAGAAATTAAATGCCGAATAGAAATGGCAAGAAGCAATTTCTTCAAACATAACAAAGTTTTACTTAGCCACGACATAAGTCTTACTACAAAAATACGATTTGTAAAATGTTACATATGGTCCGTTTTATTGTACTCTGCGGAAACATGGACTTTGAAAGCTGTAGATGAAAAAAGACTGAACTCGTTTGAAATATGGATATATCGTCGAATTTTAAAGATCCCATGGACCGAGCGCATTACAAACGACGAAGTGTTAGAACGCATGCAAGTCGAACGCCAATTAATAAAAATTATAAAAACACAAAAAACCGCATATCTTGGTCACATTATGAGGCATGAAAAATATAAGCTTCTGCAAACAATTATCCAAACAAAAATCGATGGGAGAAGACCGAGAGGGCGACGGGAAGCATCATGGCTCAAAAACATTCAAGACTGGACGGGACACCATAATGAAAGAACTCTTCTGAATGCCGCCAAAAAACAGAAACTTATATATAAATTAATAAACGGATTTGTTAAATATACCAAATTATCATTATGTAATTGTATGATCGCTAAAACCCGAATACGGAATGGCAAATAAAGAAGAAGAAGAAGACTAAATACCAAATATCAGTTATTTCCGTGTGTTAATGAGGCTAAAGCCTTTAAAATACGAAAATAGGGAGGTACCATTCTAGGGGGCTATAACAGAACATAGACCGATATAGCCCATTTTCAATACCAAACATCCTAGGAGTAATCTTAATTATTGCGAGCTGTATCTTGATTTCAACAGATGGACATAGTTATATTATTAGAATTAGAATTTTATGCTGATCAAGGATATATGAGGTGGACAGATATTTTCGAACCTAATCTATGTATCGCAGAAATATTACGATGTGCAATGCATGGACCAAACGTGCCTTCGAGAGTTATCGTGCACCCCATTTTAGGGCAAAGTTTTGAACTTTTGCGATATGACCCATCTTCGAACTTTAACTAAAATGCACATTTCCGAAATTTTGGGTGGGAGGTACCCGAAGTAGTGACCATATTCGAACCTCATCTATGTCTGGAAAAAGTTTCCTTATTTGCAAAGTATGGACCAAATCGGTTACTGCCTTCAAGAGTTGTCGTGCTCTCAAATTTTCCGAACATCTTCGAACTTTTGTAGGGGAGGTACCGGAAGAAGTGGACCAATATAACCCATCTTCGCACTTAAACTAAGTTTGGACAAAATATTACGAAAGCCAAATTTTGGATGGAATCGGTTGATCCCTTCGAGAGTTATCGTGCGTTCCAGCCAGCCAGACAGACGGACGGACATGGCTAAATCAACTCCACATTGTCTGAACGGATTTCGTCCAAACATACTTGGGGTCTAAAACCATTATTTCGGTGAGGCACATTTTGCCCGTATGAAAGTTTATATACCCTCGTTAGCATAAATGCTGAGTGTATAATTATAATTAAGTTAGTTTATTTCATTCCATTTTCAAAATCAAAAAATGAAACTGTTTTTGAAATGTTAAAGATAAATTCCTAAATAAAACAACAAAGCAAATATTACATTTTATTATACCCTATACCACAATGTGGAAAAGGGTATAATAAGTTTGTTTTCCCAAAAATTCATGTAACGCCGCGAAATATTCGTCGTAGACCCCTCATGTGGTATACCAAACTTCATATCTCGACGAGATAAAGCGATTTAGCGATGTGTGTCCGTCCGTCCGTCCGTCCGTCCGTCTGTCCGTCCATTAAAAATTGTAATCAAGCTAGAGGCCGCAATTATGGACCGATTGTCACGAAATTTAGTATGGAGGTCGGGTTTGGACCAGAATAGAACTGATTAGTTTTTGGCGATGATCGTGAAATGTTAAAGGGATGAAATGGACCAAAAACAAAATTTTTGCTCGATTTTGTAGCCGCTCTGTAGGTCGCAATAATAGTCCGATCGGCGCGAAATTTTAAACGTAGTTTTGGTTTGAGATGAAGAAGTAGCGTGCAACGGTATGATCGGATAATATTTAACGGGTTAAATTGATCAAAACTTTTGTGTGAAAATTGGTAAAATTTCTAATGCACATCTTATAACTTTATCCCAAGAAGACGCGTTTAGTGGTATAGGGTATCACATGGTCGGCCCCGTCCGACTATAGTCTGTTCTTACTTGTTTTTTATTTTTAGTTTATTTTTTTTTAGTTTATTTTTTATTTTTTTGTAAAATAATAAATGTTTCACACTGATATAAAAAATTGTATTGGCAAATTAAAAAAAAATAATAAGAAAAACTAGTGATTATTTGAATCCCACTAGCAAATAGGACCTAAAAATTTTGTAATCAATCTTCCCCAACAGTGCTTCGCTTTTTGGAATACCGCGCCTTGAAATCTCTTCATCCACTTGTTTGCGCCATCTATTCCTTGGCCTGCCAATTCTGCGTGCACCGCCACGTGGCTCGAATTTATACGCCTTTTCAGTGGGTTCATCATCGCTCATTCTTATTATATGGCATAACCAACCCAATCGCTGCATCTCGACACGTTTAACTATATTGATGTCGTTGTATAGCAGATACAGCTCGTGGTTCATCGACGTCGATATTCACCGTCAACGCAGATCGGTCCGTAGACCTTTCGAAGAATTTTTCACTCAAACACACCAAGCACTGCCTTATCTGCTTGCGCAAGTACCCAGGCTTCGGAACCATACATCAGCACGGGTAGTATCAGTGTTTTGTAAAGCGTTATTTTTGTTTGACGAGTTGTGGCTTTGTTTTTAAGATTCTTACTTAAGCCAAAGTAGCATCTGTTGGCCAATACAATTCTTCTTTTTATTTCACAACTGATGTCGTTTGTTGTGTTTACGGCGGTGCCGAGGTATACGAAGTCTTTTACTACCTCACAATTATAGGAACCAACTTTAACAGTTGGTCCGATTTCAATGGACGCATTGCGCGTCGACAGCATCAGCTTGGTCTTCTCGCCGTTTACCGCCATACCCACGTTAGCAGATTCTCCTTAAACCTTCATTAAGGTATTGGTTACTTCTTTTACTGATCGTCCCATGATGTCTATATCATCAGCATAAGCAAGTAACATGTGGCTATTGGTTTAGATTGTGCCACTTCTTTTGACGTTTGCCTCTCGTATTACCTTTTCTAGCAGGATGTTGAAAAGATCACACGAAAGGCTGTCTCCTTGCCTGAAACCTCTTTTGGTACAAAACTCTTCAGAGAGGTTCTTTGGTTCTTTCCTATTTCAACTGAAGATCTTGTGTCAGTTAGAGTCATTTTACAAAGCCGAATGAGCTTTGCGGCGATACCAAATTCAGACATTGCTTGGAATACCTTTGAACGTAGCGGGCTGTCGAAGGCTGCTTTATTATCGACAAAAAGGTGGTAGGTGTCGATCTGCATCTCTTGGGTCTTCTCCAGAATTTGCCGCAGGGTAAATATCTGGTCAATGGTGGATTTGCCAGGTCTAAAGCCGCATTGGTATGGTCCAATTATTTCGTTGACCATGGGCTTTAGTTGTTCGCACAATATCCCTGACACTATCTTGTAGGCGATAGGGAGAAGACTTATGCCCCTATAGTTGGAGCATACCGTCTTATCTTCTTTCTTATGGACAGGACACAGGATGCTCAGGTTCCAATCGTCGGGTATGCGTTCTTCCTGCCAGATGAAGCTAACTAGCTGATGCATACACCTTATCAGCGTGTCGCCTCCGGTTTTAAACAGCTCGGCTGTTAGGCCATCAGCTCCTGCTGCCTTATTATTCTTCAGCTGGTGTATTGTTGTCTTTACCTCATCTTGGCCGGGTGGTATACATTCAATACCATCTTCTGGGATTGCATCTGTGGTATCTTTGTCGACTTCGCTACTATTGGATACCAACAGTTTGGAGAAATGCTCTTTCTATATCCTTAGCACACTATCTGTATCAGTTACCAGATTACCTTGCTGGTCTCTACAGGAGGATGTGCCAATTCCAAAGCCATCAGTTTGATGTTTCACTCTTTGGTAGAATTTTCGCACTTCATTCTGTCTCCTGTACATCTCGATTTGTTCACACTCCCGCTTTTCCGTCTCTCTCTCTCTTTTTTCTGCGGAAAAGACGTTTCTCCTCTCTCCTTTTCTCCCGATACCTCTCTCGTGAGCTACGTGTTGCTACTATATGCCGCATTTTTCTCTTCGGTAGCAGCACGACACTCCTGGTCATAGCATGGATTCCTTGGTGGAGGTCTCTGGTATCCAAGTACTGATTTTGCGGCTGTTTGCATGGAGTGGGCAATGTTTTGCCATTGTCCTGATATGTTATCGGGACGAGGAGTGCTTTGATTAAGCAGTTGGGCCAGTTGAGTGGAATATGCTGTGGCTATCTGTTGTGATTGCAGCTTACCGATGTCCAACTTCCGTGTTGTGTCTGTTCGAACTTTGTTTGCTACGTTTAATCTGGTACGTACCTTTGCTGCAACAAGGTAGTGGTCCGAGTCTATGTTTGCACCTCGGAACGATCGTACATCCAACACGCTTGATGCATGTCTTCCATCTATCACAACGTGATCAATTTGATTTCTTGTTCTTTGATCTGGCGACAGCCAGATGCCCTTATGAATATCGAGATGCTTAAATCTGGTACTGCTAACTACCATGTTTCTTGTAGCTGCAAAGTCTATCAGCCTCATACCATTGTCAGTGATATCACTTCACTGTGGAGACTGAATTTCCCGGCTGTTGGGCAAAAGATATTCACCCTTCCAATTTTGGCATTAAAATCGCCTAGTATGGTTTTAATGTCATAGGCAGCTTCTTCTAAGCGCTCGTAAATTATATCTTTGGTCTGTTCGCCTTGTCTTCATTGGGAGCATGAGCGCAAATAAAGCTGATGTTGAAGAATTTTGCATTTAATCGAATTGTAGTGAGTCTTTCATTCATTGGGGTGAAGCTGGAGACCAGATGTTTTAACCACTGACAAACTACAAATCCGCAACCAAACTCATGCTTTGTGTCGTGGCCGCTATAATACAGTGTGTCACCTTTAGGTGTTGTTGTGACGCCTATCCCGTTCCATCGTATTTCCTGTATGGCAGTAATGTCGGCCTTGTAATTTTCAAGTACATCTGCCAATGCGTAAACTGCACCTTCTCCATAAAGAGTGCGAACATTCCAGGTGCAGGTTTGAAGATCATGGTCCTTAAAACGTTTGCGGGGTCGTCAACTTTTGAGGAATTTGTGTTTCTTTTCTTTCGTTTTGTCATAGTAGGCTGCTTTCTTCTAGGGGAGGGTTATTAACCCGCGCGGTACGTGTTGGCTCACTACCTTTAACGGGTGTTAAAGGCAGTTCCCCAGGTGACACCACCGGTAGGTCAGTGTCCACTTGAGATGAAAGAGGGACCAAGATAAATAATGGGCTTTGCCATGTTAGGACCGTTCCTTGGTGTCTCTCATCCCCTACGTCACCCATTCCATATGTTACTAAATATGGAATTTTATTGACATATTTTGAATTTATTCACATTCCTACATACATTATTAAAAACATTAATACACATTGATCAACTTGATGTCACTAATAATCTTACATGTCTTTACCTGCAACCTAATTGTATTTCAATATTAAAAATCGGTTAGATTTTTTGAAGTATTCTCATTGTCCTATATACAATTGTCACCCATTTACTTTTATAGCCTTAATTAAAAAAAGTCTGCCTATTTTCTCAGAAAATGTTTGTTGTATAGATTTTAGGAAATTCTTTACATCTTTAGCCTATACACAAAACTTTTTTTTTAAATATATGGTTGTTTTTTTTTTTCTTACAAATTCCAACACAAATTTTAACAATCCAATTGAAATTTAATTAAAATGTTAAAATGCTTAAATGCCAAGTAGTCCATACAAGGCGTTGATTTACCGTTGTACCACCATTTGCCAAAACGAAAAGTGCTGCTACTACCAAGAATATAGCCCAAAAAAGAAAATCTTCCGAAAAAAATAATTTTGTAACATTATTATCTGTTTGTTGCTGACTTTACACCAAAGGCACCTTCAAAGCCAGTCACCACCACGAGAAAATGGTGTTGAGGATTTGTGTTCAAGTTTTTTTCGGGAATATTTTGTGTGTTTAACAAATGAGTATTTGCTAAAAAGAAAAGTTTATTGTTGTTTTTTTATTCCATTGAAATTACTACTTTTACAAGTTAAAGAAATAAAGTTGGGTTTTATATATTTTGCTTATGGCCAGATTACAGATTATAGATATGAGTTTGTTTTTTTTTTTTTTTTCTTTTATGGTAGAAATACTGCAAAAATTGGAATATAAAGAAACGACTACTAAGAGGAAAATGCCGTCATCCTAAAAGCTCCTTTTTTGTTGTGTGTTCGATTTTGCACAGCGAAAGCAAGAATCTTTTCTGTTACCTTTTATTCAACTCTATTCTTGATAAACTGTAAATGTAGGATATGCCAATATTTCAAAGGAACAAAACGATGTTGTTGTCTTTGTGGTAAATATACAGTGTGTTCGATAGAATATTTTTGCTGGAGTGATTGATTTTAGTATCTAAACCTATAGAAGTATATCCCCATACAGATGAGCACTATGCCATATTTATAGAAAATTCGTATCTGATTTGATTCTGTGGGTTCAACAATTTGTTGTAAACGTATCTGTAGTCTGAAATGTATTATATATGCTCTGTTCAGGTTAAATTTAAACAATTTGTTTCCTTATACATTTTTAAAATAATCAAAACTAGGAGATTCTTCCAGGTTCTGGAACAAAGAAATATATTTGTTGTATATATTTTACTCCATACATCACTGTACGAACCAATATTCCCAACAACATTCTCTCTAAATGTGCGTGTTTTATACGATTTTGAGTAAACCAAAAAAACCCAGCCAGTCTTGATATTTAGGTTTAAGTTTAAACCTTAAATAGAATTGTTTGTTTGTTTAGCTACGTTTAAGTATTTGTTTAGATGAATTTGTTGTTCATCTTATTGTTTTAGTGATTTTGGGGTTTCCATGCCAACAAAACAACCACATCAACGTTTAGTTGCTGTTGTTTTTGCTTTATTTTATTGGCGTTTTGTTTTTCGGTAATTGCAGGTTTCGCACTGAACACGCAACCGTATTATTTAAACTGTAATACACGTAACTGTTGGGCGCCTCTACATGATATCAATGATTCTCAAGCAAAACAAAAAAATCTAACTGCTTTAAATAAATGGTTTCATTTTGTGTACTTTTTTCCTTCTTTACTTTTATTGTGATCTATTGTGGTCATGTTTGAATTTGGAGCTTTGTTCCCAAAAATACTCTGGTTCTTATTGTTGCCTTTCAACTATATTTTGATGATCTAGTATTTGCTAAAAAAAGTTAAATTTGGATGTAATCATAAGTCTGACATGCAACTGAAACGAGAAGATTCATGTAAGAAATGTTGTGGTTTTTAGATAGATTTTTTGTTAAAAAAAAACGATGGGTGGTTCTAAATTGAATAATAATTACAAATCTATTTCCCAAGATAAATAGTTGCTTTCTTTTAAAATGCGGAAATGCAGATAAGACTTATTTGTTTGGTATTGTTCATAAAATGTATTGTATTTTGTTGTCCGAAAAAAGAAAAAAAAAATAGAAGAGTTCACTTTACATTCTCCATGCTAGATATATGTATATGTTTACAACTTAATTCGGCCGTTTTGAAAAAAAAAAAAATATATAGTTTGTTCGTAATTATAAGGGATGGACTTATATGTGGATATAAAACGACGAAGGTAAATAGTTAATAAATGCATTACTCTTCTAAATGTATTATAATCCAAAAATAATACTGTATCATGAACTTGTTTGCAAAACTTCCAAATTTAGTCGTACGGTGAGAGAATACCCGGTAAATACCAGGCTTGCACTAGAACAGCTGTAAGACTGGACTTATGGTAATGATCTAGGGGTAAGTCAGGCAAAGAGCATAGTTTTATTATATACCAGGAAAATGACACTTCCTAATTTCTCCACCACCTCTAAGCTTAATATGTAGATACGGTCCTTGGCTATTGCTTGAGCCAGAAACGATTTACACACCGGTTCATCTGAATAGAACCAACCAATATTTGTCTACAAATACCGCTATATCTGACGATAGGAGAGGAATTGTAAATTATACTTTTGTGGACATTTCAATGCCTAACATGTTTCACATATGCGTTATAACGGTATTTTTTACACGCTTTATGAAAAAATTTCAAAATATCCAAAACATCCTGGTTCAGCAGGATGGAACCACCCTAAGAATTTACACAAATCATTTGTCAGATGTGGTAAACTTTTACAAAAAAACTTTTTATAATTATAAATAAAGGCTGTGAGTGCACAACAAATATTGTGCAAAAAATTTGTATTAGGGGTTTGGAATTTGATTGATTCGGACCACTACCTTGTTGCAGCAAAGTTACGCACCCGCTTAAACGTAGCAAACAAAGTACGAACAGACACAACACGAAAGTTAGACATCGGTAAGCTGCAATCACAACAGATAGCCACAGCATATTCCACTCAACTAGCCCAATTGCTTAATCAAAGCACTCCTCATCCCGATAACATATCAGCGCAATGGCAAAACATTGCCCACTCCATGCAAACAGCCGCAAAATCCATACTTGGATACCAGAGGCCTCCACCAAGGAATCCATGGTATGATCAGGAGTGTCGTGCTGCCACCGAAGAGAAAAATGCGGCATATAGGGCTACTTTACAATCCGTAGCAACGCGTAGCGCACGAGAGAGATACAGGGAGAAAAGTAGAGAGGAGAAACGTCTTTTCCGCAGGAAAAAGATAGAGATGGAAAAGAGGGAGTGAGAAAAAATCGAGATGTACAGGAGCCAGAATGAAGTGCGAAAATTCTACCAAAGAGTCAAGCATCAAACTGATGGCTTTGGTACAGGCACATCCTCCTGTAGGGACCAGCAAGGTAATTTGGTAACTGATACAGATAGTGTACTCAGGATATGGAAAGAACATTTTTCAAATCTGTTGGTATCCAATAGCAGCGAAGACGACGAAGATACCACAGTCCCAAACCCAGAAGATGGTATTGAATGTATACCGCCCAGCCAAGATGAGGTAAAGACAGCAATAAATCGGCTGAAGAATAATAAGGCAGCAAGAGCCGATGGCTTACCAGCCGAGCTGTTCAAAACCGGAGGCGACACGCTGATAAGGTGTATTCATCAGCTAGTTAGCACCATCTAGCAGGAAGAACGAGTACCCGACGATTGGAATCTGAGTATCCTGTGCCCCGTCCACAAGAAGGGAGATAAGACTGTATGCTCTAACTATAGGGACATAAGTCTACTCCCTATTGCCTACAAGATCGTGTCAGGGATATTATGCGAACGACTAAAGCCAATGGTCAACGAGATAATTGGACCACACCAATGCGGCTTTAGATCTGGCAAGTCCACCATTGACCAAATATTTACCCTGCGGCAAATCCTGGAGAAGACCCAAGAGATGCAGATCGACACCTACCACCTTTTTGTCGATTATATAGCAGCCTTCGACAGCCCGCTGCGTTCAAAGGTATTCCAAGCCATGTCTGAATTTGGTATCCCCGCAAAGCTCATCCGTCTTTGCAAAATGACTTTAACTGACACGAGGTCCTCAGTTGAAGAGTTTGGTACCAAAAGAGGTTTCAGACAAGGAGACAGCCTTTCGTGTGATCTCTTTAACATCCTGCTGGAAAAGGTTATACGAGAGGCAAACGTCAAAAGAAGTGGCACAATCTACACCAATAGTCACATGTTACTTGCTTATGCTGATGATATAGACATCATAGGCTGATCAGTAAAAGAAGTAACCGATACCTTTATGAAGTTCGAAGTAGAATCTGCTAAAGTGGGTCTGGCGGTAAACGGCGAAAAGACCAAGCTGATGGTGTCGACGTGCAATGCGTCCATTGAAATCGGACCAACTGTTAAAGTTGGTTCCTATAATTTTGAGGTAATAAAATACTTCGTATACCTCGGCACCGCCGTAAACACAACAAACGACATCAGTTGTGAAATAAAAAGAAGAATTGTATTGGCCAACAGATGCTACTTTGGTTTAAGTAAGCAGTTTAAAAACAAAGCCACATCTCGTCAAACAAAAATAACGCTCTACAAAACACTGATACTACCCGTGCTGATTTATGGCTCTGAAGCCTGGGTACTTGCGCAAGCAGACATGGCAGTGATTGGTGTGTTTGAGAGAAAAATTCTTCGAAAGATCTACGGACCAATCTGCGTTGACGGTGAATATCGACGTCGTATGAACCACGAGCTGTATCTGCTGTACAACGACATCAATATTGTTAAACGTATCGAGATGCAGCGATTGCGTTGGCTAGGCCATATCATAAGAATGAGCGATGATGACCCCGCTAAAAAGGACCGCTTGGCGGTGCACGCAGAATTGGCAGGCCAAGGAATAGATGGCGCAAACAAGTGGATGATGAGATGAAAAGGCGCGGTATTCCAGAAAGCGAAGCAACAAATAGAGAGTTGGAGATCTTTTCTTAGTTCGGCCTATAGAACAAATGTTCTGTAATGGGCCAGCTAAGTAAGTAAGTAAGGTTTGGAATTTTATGAAAATCAATGCTAAGAACTCCAAAAAATATTCATATGAAGAAATCGGTAGAAACAATTCAAAATTTTCAAGGCTACAATAAAATTACAAAAAAGTCACATTTGATACGTTTATAAGTTCGAAACAGAGGAAATATAGTAGAGATAACTTAAATTTCTACCTTTCCAATTCAAAAATTTATATTTTATCTCTGGAAAGTGAATGCAAATCGATGGGTTCTACCCAGTTTCGTTGGCTGTGGACTTCTATAGGTCCAAAAAATAATGAAAATCCCACCGCACGTTTCTCTCCTATGGTCGGAGTGTATAAAGAAGTTGAGAAATAATGTTTTAGTGTGACGTTTCTGGAATAACACCATTATTTAATTTTGAGGACTTAAATCGACGTCATACACTGGCTGTATGCAACTGTGGTTCTGTCCATCCTTGTCTATAGGGGCCTCTCTGATAACAAAATTCTTCTGTTCATGTTATTGATCGCATAAAGAATATAAATATAAGATATTACTTACTTACTTAGATGGCTTTTATACTGAACAGAACGTCTTGTTCCATAAGCCAAACTAAGAATATATTTCCAAACGCACCGATCTTTTGCTTTACTTCGCCAATTTTGGATGCCATGATTTGTGATATCTTCTTCAAATTAGTCTTTCCATCGGAGTTTTGGCCTTCCATTGGGGCGTATAACGTTGAGTGGGTCGGATTAAAATGTTTTTCTGGCGGGGGCATCATTATTCATTCTGCTGACGTTGTAGTTAATCGTTGTGGTTCATACGACATCGGTATTCACCGTCTGGTAGAGGGTAAGTTTTGTTTGACGAGATGTGGTTTTGCTTTTAAACTGTTTACTTAGACCAAAGTAGCATCTGTTGGCCAATATTATTCTTCTCTTTATTTCAAAACGTATTTTGTTAGTTTTATTTATGGAGATGCAGAGGCATATGAAATCATTTACCACCTCAAATTTTTAATTACCAACATCCACAGTGATCCGAGTCTACTGGAAAACTTGAGTGTTGATAACATAGATTTCGTCTTATCGCCGTTGACTGCCAGACCCTCTTTCGCAGACTCTTTTTCAATTTTTGCAAAGGTGGCTGTTACGGCTCGCGTTGATCTACCTATTATGTCTATGTCATCTGCGTATGCAAGCAACATAACATATTTATTGTATATCGTGCTGTTTTTATCTCTGGCCGTATATAGATTCGCATCTCGTATGACCTTTTCCAGTAAGATGTTAAATAGGTCACACGATAGACTGTCACCTGTCTAAAACCTCGTTTTGTGTTAAAATGCTCGGAGAGGTTCTTTCCTATTTTATCTGCTGATCTTGTGTCAGCCAATATCACCCTGCATAGTCGAATTAGTTTTGCAGGGATGCCAAACTCAGACATGGCTTGAAACACCTTTGCTCTAATTGGGCGCCTTATAGTCGACGAACAGGTGGTATGTCTTTTGTGAGTCTTATCCAGTATTTGGTGCAGTGTGAAGATTTGGTCAATTGTCGACTTACCAGGTCTAAAACCGCAATGGTATGACCCCATTATTTCATTGACCATGGATTTTAAACGTTCACACAATATGCTCGACAGCACGGTGGGCAGGAGACTTATGCCTCTGTAATTTGCATAAACAGTATTGTCTCCTTTCTTGTGTACGGGACATAGTAGGCTGAGGTTCCAATCGTTGGGTATGCTTTCTTCATGCCAAATTTTGCAAATTAAATGATGCATACTCCTTATCAGCATTTCGCCACCGGTTGAACAGTTCGGCGGGAAGTCCATCAGCTCCTTCTGCCTTATTGTTTTTCAGCCGATAAATAGCTGTCATAACCTCGCTTTGACTAGGTGGTAGACATTCAACGTTGTAAATTACGATTGGTTCTGGGGTATCTTCATCGCCACCCATATTCGATACCTCTATATGCCGTGTTTTTCTCTTCTGTAGCCTTACGACACTCCTGGTCGTACTATACATTTTTAGGTGGAGGTCTTTGGAACCCAAGTATAGATTTTGCGGCAGTCTGAAGGTAGTGAGTGCGGCAGTCTGAAGGTAGTGCGCTTCCACATTATCGCGACAAGGACTGCTGTCGTCCAGCATGCGGGTCAGTTGAGCAGAGTTGGCTTGTGCTGTCTGTTGTGCTTACAGCTTCTCGACATCCAGCTTCCGTTAAATATAAAACATAAAATATAAAATTCTAGGCAAATGCCCGCTACTCCCTATACGAAAAAGAAATAATATACAAATAAACAATATTTAATATGAAAATGGTGATGTACATACTAATAACTATTTTAATTGATATTTAATTATTGACATACTATTCGTAAACCTTTGGTTCGTATATCCAAAAAAGGCATAGTCGCAGCCCTACACATCAACAGCGACATACATTTTAAATTTCAGATTCATTACTTTACCCGTTTGCTAAATACCAATGCAATTAACTCCCTTTTAATTCGAATTTCCAAAACTGAGATTTCGGTATTCAAAATGGTCATATAAGTCAACTTTTTTACATACGCCCTCGACAAAGGGTATTTTAAAAATAGAAAAAATCTGCATTGTCCTATTGGCTGCAAATGTGGGCCTTAAACTCTCAGAGAATTTTAAGTCTTAATTTAAAAAAATTCTACTCCAGTCCATCTTTTCTTATCCACATTTTCCAACCGAAGTAGCAGTAATTTCGTATTATGAGATATGAATGTGTAGAAAACCTTTATTCAAAAAATTTTAATTAATTTGTAGTATTTTATTAACTATTTAATATGTATATGTATGTAGATTTTAAAGTCTATACCTCTATTGTGTACAGTAGGACTGACCAGACCTAAGCTTTTATAAATCGAGTCTTCATTTCAAGATTGTAGTCATTGCTGTAAAAACTCTTCTGTACTTCTAACATGTTCTTCGGCATTATACCAATTCTGTTCGGCATGCTACCTCCTTCGAGGAGTCTCATTGCTCAGTAATTGAGTCTGTGGACCGGAATCGGAGAAAAAAGTATAAAAATCGGATATTTTCAAAAGTTTTTGGTTATTTTCACATTTAAGAACCATCATAGACATTTCGCATGTACCAGAAAGTTGTTTGCTGACATCTTTGCTAGATTATTTTGATCCATTGTTTTCTTAAATTTTGAACGGTTTGGTATCTATGGAGCAGGAACCGAGAAAAGAGGCCAAAAATCGTATTTGATTTGCTATTTTGATCATTAAGAACCGTTTCTACAGAGTTCGTATGTTCTACAAAGTTGTTTACTAAGATCTAAGGTACATTTTTCAAGTTGGTTCTTTGCTTCAATTTTGATCGGTTTGATATCTGTAGACTAAAATCCGAGAAAAAATTAAAAGGGAAATTTGACCTTGACGATTTTGTCGTTGAAGGTGTGGTTGAATGGATTTTATGTGTTCACAGTTATTATTCATTTAGACGAGAGCTACAACTTTTCTTCTACGAGTAAACCCAAATTCTTAGTCGTTTAGAAGATATGTGTCTGGCAAAATGATCTCTTTTGACATCAAGGCCTCAGTTTTTGAGGGCCCAAATCAGCGAACTTTGAAGTGATAGGGAAAAACGCCGGGACACGTGTCTTCTTATTTTTGGTCTTTTATCCCGCTGCGGTGTCAGAATATGGTTAATAATTTTCGTGTAGCACAGTGTAATTCTAGTACACTTATTGCACGACCACCTCTAACAGTTAATCTGACAAATAAATAATGAATCAAAATTCCACCTCTATTCCTTAGCCCAATACCAAATCTATTGCACTTTAGTCCTTTTCGCTCACTAATTATATAATTCTACCTTCCTACACCCAGCACCAAATTTAGTACCATTTTGCTATTTTCGTTGCCTATAGTAGGCATTTTCAACACAACCCAAATAACTCAGCCCAAAGCGACCTCTATACACTATTTCAGAATTTGTATGCATTTCATAACCTCCTTGTCTAAACACCAACACTAACCCGATATTCTAGCTCTATCCAAAATGGTACCAAATTTAGTACTTATATAAGGTATAAGTTTTAAAAATTACATCCTTATATTCTCATTTCCAACTCTACATTTCCCCCCCCCCCCCCCCCCCCCCCAAGTACTATTTAGTACTTTTCGTATACATATGCACGAATTTCAAAACCTCCACCTTATCTCCCTTCCAAACGCCAACTGCTATCTTAATACAAAATTTTACAATTTCTGCTTTACACAATAACAATTTGGACTAAATTCTGTGCCATTTATTACGTTTCGTTCACTTGTGGTCTTATTTCCACAACCACATCTATATCTCAACCCGACACACCAACAGACACTATTATACCAATTCCCGAATTCCACCCCTATTCCTATGTATATCAAATTTAGTACCATTAAGTACCACAAATAAAACTACATATATCAAACCTCCACTCTAACAGTAATCTTGATCCCAGCAAAATGTTCGATGCCAAAGATGCCATTCAATCATGGGTACAAGTGAGCTGGCATGTCAACTTTTTAGAATCTTCATCGATGAATTTTATATGAGCGGGGACCCCAAAATAGGCTATTCATTTTTGGATCCAAAGCATGTCATTACACCAATGCTTTGACATGTCATTTTCACCATTGCTTTGGCATGTTATTTTCACCAACCCTTTGCAATGACCTTATTATTACGAGAGTTTTAACAACGTTGGTTGTGATTTCGAGTCTCCGACAATTAATCTTATATATTTAGAAAAAATTGTATAAATAAAAACACAAAATTCATCTCTTTTGGATAGATGGAATGGGTTAAAATGCTGATGAAAAGATCGGATCTTTCACGAATTCCTTTGGATTGGTTCAAATGCTAATGAAAATATCGGATCTTTCACGACTTCGTTTGAACCAATGCAAAAGATGCCATGAAATCACGTCATCGCATGGAACCCCTTCCTTCAAAATTTGCTGGGATTCCAAATCTCTGGATTCCAGCTCTATACAATCACACAAATCCGAATTTTATTAAATTTGGTACCATTTAGTACTTTTCGTACCCATAAGTACGAATTTCCCAATCTACCTCAATCCAATACTCCAACAGTAATCATAATTCTCAATTTCAAGAGTCCACCTCTATCCATTTACCTCAATGCAAATTGTACTAAATTTTGTACCAGTTAGTACTTTTCGTGTTCATAAGTACGAAATTAAAAAAAAAAAACTATCCCAATCCTACACTCCAAAAGTAATCTTAGTTCAAAATGTCAGTATTCCAGCTTAACCGTTCAACCAAATCCAAATTTAGTACCATTTAGTACTTTTCGTACGCAATAAGTATGCATTTCCAAAACTACCTCAGTCCTATACTCCAAAGTATCATTATTCCAAATTTTAGCTCTATCCGTTCAGCCGAATCCAAATTGTACCAAATTTAGTACTTTTTGTACACATAATTACGAATTTGCAAAGCTGTCTCCATAGCTCAATCCTACGCTTCAACAGTAATCTTATTTACAAATTTCAGGTTTCCAGCTATATCCGTTCATCCAAATCCAAATTGTACTAAATTTGGTACCATTTAGTAATTTTCGTACACATAAATACGAATTTTCATAACATTTTCTTACATCAACACCACTTTTCAACTATGATTCCATACCAAATTTCAAGATTCCAGCGATATCCTTCCAAAATATACAATTGGTACTAAATTTAGTAACTTTTGTAGTTTTCGTGTAATTGCAGGAATTTCCAAAAACCGTTTGGTACATCTTTCTAACTGTCAATCAGTGATCTACTTTAAAAATTTCAGAATTCTAGCTCTTCCCGTTTGCCTAATACAAAGGGTACCATATTTAGTACCTTTTAGTAGTTTTCGTACCGTTCTAGTTCGAATTTCCAAAAACCCAGCCTTATCACCCCTACACACCAATAGCAACTCACATTCAAAAATTCAAGGTTCTGCTCGTCTGGGTTACGATCTGTCAGTCACTCAGACATAGCTAAGCTCTTTTATATATCAAGGTAAAATATATAATACAAAGTATAAAATATAAATTGCAAAATATAAACTATAAAATAAACAAATAAACCCCATATATTTCGTGAAACCACTAAAATATTTTTTAATAATTGAAACACATTGTTTCAATGTTCACTTGAATTCAACGCGCTCTTCACTTTTTAACCCACTGTCTATGATAAATGTAACAATTTGTATGTGGCATTCAATTTACATTTGAATTTGTATAGCAAAAATGTAGTTACAACAACTACAAATTGTTCGTTATAGCAACCAAAGTCTATGGTCATAAATTAAACCAAAGAATTTCCCCACAATGTTCTGCTTTTTTTTAGAGAATACTTCTCACCATCATATGCAGCACCTAAAACCGCTAACTAAACCGAAACGAAGACCTCACTCGCAGAAGGGTTACACAAATCGCATTTCTTTTTCCAGCGACCTATACCAGAGTAGCGTATAATTTAAATTTTGATATCTTTATATTCCACAGCGATACAAAGAGGGGCTTGGCAAGAGATTGTTTTTGCCGCTGTTACGGTTTTCTAATTCTTCGATGGTGTTATTCTTAGGTGGTTTCCTCCTCAACTAATGTATGCGGTCAATTTGAAAATTACACAAGGTTGCACTTGCAACCGGGGTTGGCTGACTGACTGGTGCATTCTTCATTCAAATTCAATTCCAATTCTGTTCATTCATTCATTCATTTATTCAGTCGAACAACCAACCATTTATTAAATCATTCTTGGCTCTCCTTTACCCAGACATAAATGTGACCAGCCAACCAGTTATGCTGCAACACTTACACGATTTTACCGTCTTGGATGAATTGCTTGGTGAGAATATTAGCAATAAAACGTATAAAAAACTCATTTTGCCAGTCAACACTTGAGAAACGGCATTTATATTTTCTATTTTGTTGCCATTCATTATTGTTCTCTGCGTATTTTCAATTGGTGGCTGGATTTGGTTTAGATTGAAAAACCACTAAATTGGCAGAATGGAAGAAGATTTTGAACAATTCATACTAACTGATTTTTATCGTGTGAGAAATATTCGAATTGTTTCGTTTCTTTGGTATTTATAAGGTCTGTTATTCTCAACTATTTTTGCAATTGCACACATACACACCATAAAAAAGCTATTAAACAGTGTTAACGTTTAGCGTTATTATTATATTTTTACAGTAGAATAATAACTAGAAAATTTGTTATCTTTTGTAGCAAGTTACGTTATTTATTAAAAGGATATACATACATAGATATTTTTCAACACATTTTGGATTAATGCAGTTTAAGGTCTGTTCAAGGATCCTTAGAAATTAGAGCGGTATTATATTTTTTGTGGCCAAGTCCATATTTCCTGAAAAAAACGACAATTGTACTGTGACGAACTGAAATGACTGGTGGGCGTAATATTTTTAAGAGGAATGACTCCCAAAAAAGATCTACGTCCAAAATTAACTATGTTGGTCCGGTCCATTTCTTCAGTTACCTCCTCCGCAACCCTTGTGATCAATGATAAAATCCATATTTTGTTGGAAAGTTCATAGTCTGAAAATCGCCTAATACATAGCTTTGTGCTAAAGGATTTTGGTTGTGTAGCCGCTTTTCGATCTGTCCATAGATGGAAGTTTCAGTTTACACAGGGTCAGGGTATATTCCTGTCCGCAAAGTCGGCTGGTACTTGTTCAGATTTTAACGAAGAAGAAACTGTTTCCAATCAGTTTTTTATTTCTTTTGTCGTCAAGCCTACCGTGTTCATTATTTTTATTCTTTCAAATATGTTGGACAATAAGTATACCAATGTAGTTAAATAATTCTCCGTAATACTTCCTCCGAATACTTTACTCAAAAATTTAAAAAAAAATGTGTAAGAAAAGCTAATATCCTATGGGATATTATGGGCCCCCTCTGGCAACGTCGGTGACGAAGACTAAATACCTTACTTCGGACATTTCGGAGGAATATTGAGGCCACAACCTTCAAAATATCGAAAATTGGGAGGTACCGTTCTATGTGGGCTATCTGAAGGCGTGGACTTGTACGGACCAATTTCGGGGGAGAGTTTTATACCACCAATGAAATTTCAACCATTTCGGTTGAATCCACAACCTAAAAAATACCGAAAATCAGGGTACAGTTTTATGGGCCGATATGAAGGCGTAAACCTATACCGACAAATTTCAGGAATATTGAGGCCACAACCTTCAAAACTACCGAATGTGGCTAACTTTCAAAATACCGCAATTCGGAAGGTACCGTTCTATGGGGTCTATATTAAGGCGTGGACCAGTACCGACACATTTCTGGGGGAAAGTTGTATACCACCAACGAAGACTAAATACTTTATTTCGGACATTTGGGAAGAATATTAAGGCCACAACCTTCAAAATACGGAAAATTGGGTGGTACCGTTCTATGGGTGCTATATGAAGGCGTGGACTTGTACTGACAAATTTCGGGGGAGAGTTTTATACCACCAACGAAATTTCAACCATTTCGGTTAAATCCACAACCTAAAAAATACTGAAAATCAGGGGTACAGTTTTATGGGCCAATATGATGGCGTAAACTATACCTACAAATTTCAGGAATATTGAGGCCACAACCTTCAAAATACCAAATGTGGCTAACTTTCAAAATACCAACATTCGGAAGGTACCGTTCTATGGGGTCTATCTTAAGGCGTGGACACATTTCTGGGGGAAAGTTGTATACCACCAACGAACATTTGGGAAGAATATTAAGGCCATAACCTTCAAAATACCGAAAATTGGGTGGTACCGTTCTATGGGGGTATATGAAGGCGTGGGCTTGTACGGACAAATTTCGGGGGAAAGTTTTATACCACCAACGAAATTTTAACCATTTCGGTTGAATCCATAAGCTAAAAAATACCGAAAATCGGGGGTACAGTACCTACAAATTTCAGGAATATTGTGATGTACCGTTCTATGGGGCTATATGAAGGCGTGGCAATACTCTTTTTAAGTTGGGAAGTTAAATTTCGATCGCCAACTTAAAACTCGTTTTTCTCGAAACTGCATTTTTTTGAGGGGTGACGTAGGGGATAGAAGATACCAAGGAACGGTCCTGACCGGCTTTAACATGGTAAAGCCCAGGATTTACCTTGGTCACTCTTTCATCTCAAGTGGACACTGACCTCCCCGTGGTGTCACCTGGGGAACTGTCTTTAACACCAGTTAAATGTAGTGAGCTAACATGTGCCGCGCGTTCACCCATAAGAACGTTAAAAACTTGGGTTTGGGCGTCGGGTTAGTAACCCTCCCCTAAAAAAAACAGCCTACTATGTAAAACGAAAGAAAAGAAAAACAAACCCCTCTAAAGTTGACGAACCCCGCAAACGTTTGAAGGACCATGATCTGCGAATCTGCACCTGAAATGTTCGAACTCTTTATAGAGCAGGTGCAGTTTACGCATTGACAGATGTATTTGAAAAGTACAATGCCGACATTACTGTCACAACAACACCTAAATATGACGCACTGTATTATAGCTGCCATGACACAAAGCATGAGTTTGGTTGCGGATTTGTAGTTGGTTTGGACAATGGAAAGAGGAAGGGAATTCAATTTTATTTATTTTCGTATATGTACATCCGTTTCTTCATATTATCACAATTATTTTTGGACAAATTTAATTACATTTTTTTCTTATTTTTTGTTGGTCATCTGTTTATCGGGGTTGCCATCAAGTAGCAAATTTTACGTGCAGATGCCTATGCAAAATTCACAAAATAAGTATCATGGAAACCCTGAAATATAAAAGCTTTTATGAAATAGACGAAAGCTTTAAGATAAAAACGAATGGTTCGTAAAATTTTACAAGAACCAAATTTTGAACGTATACGTTTTAGTACGAACGGTTCGTGTGACAGGCAAGCATTTTTACAAAAACACCCTGTTAATCATCTCGACATTCATAAGGGCACCTGGCTGTTTCTGTTAGATTATTATGCCCTTTTATTGAAACACTTTTCTTTTAGATTTAAACAATTCAATTCTTTTATTTATCTTGTTGTTATCAACCAACTTGTCTTCATTACTCGTAACACCAGACTGACAAAAAAAAAGTTTTTCATATCCAAAAAGAATACATACAAAAGCAAGGCCTACTTCTTTAAAATAACGGAACATTAGAATCAAAAAGGAAAAAACAAAATTAAATGAAATGACAGAACATACTAAAACAGCAAATGAAATGGAATAGAAAAGGACAAAACTATTCTTTGTTGATCAATATATTTTTGCATGAATGACAATGACAATTCATATTGACAGGTTTACCCATCAAACATTTTCTAGATGTGTTCATCCAACAGTTTCCAGATCAGAAAACAAGTAATCAAATTGATCATGTTGTGATACATGGAAGACATTCATCGAGCGTGTTGGATGTACAATCGTCCCGAGGCGCAAACATTGATTCGGATCACTACCTTGTTGCAGCAAAGGTACGTACCCGAGAGAAGAGAAACGTCTTTTCCGCAAGAAAAAGAGAGAAATAGAAAAGCGGGTGAAAGGGTGAAACATCAAACAGATGGCTTTGGTACAGGCACATCCTACTGTAGAGACCAGCAAGGTAATCTGGTAACAGATACAGATAGTGTGCTCAGGATATGGAAGGAGCATTTTTCCAATCTGCTGGTATCCAATAGTAGCGAAGACGATGATACCACAGATCCAATCCCAGAAGATGCTCTAGAATGTATACCACCCGGCCAAGATGAGGTAAAAAAAGCAATCAACCAGCTGAAGAAAAATAAGGCAGCAGGAGCTGATTGCCTACCATCCGAGCTGTTTAAAACCGGAGGCGACACGCTGATAAGGTGTATGCATCAGCTAGTTAGCTCCATCTGGCAGGAAGAACGCGTACCCGACGATTAGAACCAGAGCATCCTGTGTCCCGTCCATAAGAAAGGAGATAAGACTTTATGCTCCAACTATAGGTGCATAAGTCGTCTCCTTATCGCTTACAAGATAGTGTCAGGGATATTTTCCGAACTACTAAAACCCATGGTCAACGAAATAATTGGACCATACCAATGCGGCTTAAGGCTTGGCAAGTCCACCATTGACCAGATATTTACCCTGCAGCAAACCCTGGAGAAGACCCAAGAGATGCAGATCGACACCTAACACCTTTTTGTCGATTATAAAGCAGCCTTCGACAGCCCGCTACGTTCAAAGGTATTCCAAGCCATGTCTGAATTTGGTATCCCCGCAAAGCTCATTCGGCTTTGTAAAATTACTGTAACTGACACAAGACCTTCAGTTAAAATAGGAAAGAACCTCTCCAAAGAGTTTTGTACCAAATGAGGTTTCAGGCAAGGAGACAGCCTTTCGTGTGATCTTTTCAACATCCTGCTAGAAAAGGTTATACGAGAGGCAAAAGTCAAAAGAAGTGGCACAATCTACACCAATAGACACATGTTACTTGTTTATGCTGATGATATAGACATAATGGGACGATCAGTAAAAGAAGTAACCGATACCTTTATGAAAGTCGAAGGAGAATCTGCTAAAGTGGGTCTGGCGGTAAACGGTGAGAAGACCAAACTAATGTCGACGCGCAATGCGAAAATAGAGATCGGACCAACTGTTAAAGTTGGTTCCTATAATTTTGAGGTTGTAAAAGACTTCGTATACCTCGGCACAGCCGTAAACACAACAAACGACATCAGTTGTGAAATAAAAAGAAGAATTGTATTGGCCAACAGATGCTACTTTGGCTTAAGTAAGCACTTCAAAAACAAAGCCACAACTCGTCAAACCAAAATAATGCTTTACAAAACACTGATACTTGCGCAAGCAGATAAGGCAGTGCTTTGCGTTGACTAGGCCATATAATAAGAATGAGCGATGATGAACCCGCTAAAAAGGCGTATAAATTCGAGCCACATGGCGGTGCACGCAGAATTGGCAGGCCAAGTAATAGACGGCGCAAACAAGTGGATGAAGAGATGAAAAGGTGCGGTATTCCAGAGTGCGAAGCAACAAATAGAGAGAATTGGAGATCTTTTCTTAGTTTGGCCTATGGAACAAATGTTCTGTAATGGGCCAGCTAAGTATGTAAGTAAATAATGAACTCGAAAAACTACATTTATTGGCTAAAATTTTATATAATATCGAAAATGTCCATAATTTGTATACATTTCGCACGATATCTTCCAAACCGTTAATTTTTACTTAATGTTTTCTTTTGGAAAAATATTCGGTGGAATGTAATATACAACTCTTCAGAACATGCCGTTATTGCAAAAATGCCTTAATCACGTTGTTTTGAGATTTAATAAATATGTCAATAATGTGGTGAAATCCGAAACGCGAGAAAAAACTGTAGGTGTGAACTGTGTTTGAAATACGAGTTGTAAATGATATGATGCAAAATATCACTGAAACAACATGAAGTAAGTATTTTAGAGTTTCAGTATGTTCTGAATAATTGCCGACAACTTTATTTGGAATATTTTTGCAACGGATTACTTGGTTCAGCTCCCAATAGTTCAGCTGATACTGATCAGAATTTCAGCAATTATGTACAATTTGCTATATTTTATCGATTTTGATTCCCTAAATGGAGTTTTTCTTATGTGGTCTGTTCAAAATATAAGTTCTACTAGTTAAGGGCTACAATATTGTCAAAGGCATCAAGGCCAAATACCTCTTCGTTTCTGAGATAAAGGCCCGATAAATGCTAAAAACTGTAGTTTTAGCCCGGTTTAGATGAGACCATAACATCCGAACTGGATCTGACAAGACAAAACCTTACTAGGGTTTTTGTAGTCTCAATATGTACTTTCACAAAATGCGTACAGTTTAGATTTTCAATGTTGCATAGCGTAATTGGTTGAGAGAGTCGTCACTTGGATGACTAGGAATTAAGACAAATACATACATCGGATCTACTACAGACATATTGATCTTGAATTCTTCAATATATATCTCATATAGCACACATTCCTTCACTCCTTCCGAACGTGAATGTCCAAATAATTTGAATAATAACGGCTAGGGTAACGGAAGTACATGTATTAGCCGGGAAATGCTTCAGCACGTACTAAATGTTCACGTAACTGTCACTTCAAGTGTGGTTGGTGGAACAACGATTAAAACTGTGCATTATGCAAAATATGTGCTTGTAACCGATACTCTTGATCTCAGACGACTACGAAGGAGTACTAAGTTAGCTGTCACTTGCAAAATGCAATAAGGAGAAGAAAAAAATCTTAAATCTAAATAAAATTTCAATTATCTAACCATAAGACATGAGCGGAGCGAGACACAAGGACAGACGAAACAAGTAAACAAGCGACCAGCGGCATGGCGGTAAAGTGCAGAGGCAAATAGGCGACACAATCTAGCCGCAAAACAAAACGAGACCGGTAGTTGTTGTTTGAGGCCACAAAAGAACACAGAAAAAAAAACGACAAAACAAGAGCGTCGCACACTACCGCCGAGTGATAATTGCACAAAGCCAGAATAATATGGCAAGAATCTTAAGTTTATATTACATAAACAATGCACTTGTAGCATGGTAATGAGCATCTATGCAAAGTGCAATGAAGTTCATAATCATCCTTCTAGTAGTTGTATTAGATATTCTATTCTGGTTTTGCTCACTTCATCATGATAAGAATCTGTTTAAAATTAGAATAATTTTTAAGTTCTTTGGGAACTGTAAGCTTTTCTTTATTTCGAACTTCAGTGAGCATTTGCATACAAATGAGGGGAAGTTTGGTTTGATTCACATGCCGTAGATTATCTCGAAAATTTTGGGATTTGAATTGTACAAAAAAAAATCGCATGTGGGTAGGATGAGAATCTTAAGTGCATTGTGGTGCTGTTTAGTATTTTTATTGTTTTATATGCGCTATTAAGTATGAGTTTTACCCTGGTTCCACATAATTCATTATTAATAATGTTAACGGTTTTTTATTTCCTATGGGTTACCAATTTCACATGTCCTTATTTTGGTGTGTCAATTAAGCTTAGTGATAAAAATATAAAAATGGAACAATTCAATTGTTAACATTTAACATTGTTATGGCATCATAACAATGTTATTGAACTGTAGGCCCTTTCCTGTTTTTCTGATCCGGCATTTATTCGCAGTTTCCATGGTCTTTGCAGTCGATTCCACATTCGAGCTCACATTGTGGTTGTGGTTCTTATTGTAGTCAGTCCCAAAAGATTTCGGGGTGTGTTCATTGTCGGCTTTTTAGTGTTCTGCTCCTCGAAGATCTGATCATCTTCCCCACGTTCGAAAAAGTAGAGGGAGTATTCATGATACTTTTTGGGAGTGTCCTGTAATATAGGCTTTTTGCTTCCAACGACCCTATATTTCCTAGTTTTGTAAGCTTTGTAATGATCTTGCTCACAAACTTATGGACTTTCTCCGTATATGTGATTTTCACTACGGTTGTATTTGTTTTGCTGTTGAGGAGATTCCCTGTTCCAAAACAAGTCACATCACAATCGATTTTCCTAGTTGAGATCACAATAGTGGGAGTCGATTTAGACCTTGTCCGTCCATACGTTTGACTGGATGCTTGACACGGTAACTATGGAACGTTTCAAGCAATATTTCTTCCGCAAATCAAGTTCGAATATTTAATATTTATCGGTCTGCTCCCTCCGTTGCTTCCCAAACAAAATATGCAATTTTTTCGCGTTAGTGCAGTTAATGGGATCTATTAAGACGATAAAATGTTTTGTTTGTTTTTGGGCAAGTCTATACTTCCTGAGAAATTGACCCAGACCTCTAAGAAACCATGAGCGACACCAACTAAATGAGTGATGAGCACAATAATTTACGAATTAAGTATCCGATTTGATCGAAATTATGCACGTAAAATTTAAAGTTCTAAGAAGGTATATTTCGGACAACGCCTTCGGGTATCTAACAAAAGTTATAATTCTTCGATTAAGTGCAGTATTCAATATCTCTTGGCTATTTTTGCCGAAAAAATGGTCCAAAAGCTCTATAAATTGTGTGGTAAGCACGATATTACATTGGTCCAACCTTTGCACATTGTTATGTTTCTCCCAAACTTAATTTATGTTCGAAAAACTTCTTTCCGTACCTCCTTCACAAAAGTTCAAAATTTTCGCTTAAGAGGTTACCACTACTTGTCACTTTAAAAAAATTGGAAAAAATTTTATTAGCTTATTTTGAAGTATAGGTATTATAGAGTATATCACATAAAATTTCAAGTAGATCGGAGCAAATTTGGCTGAGATATAACCTTCAAATTGAAGAATCCGTTGAGTTTTGTGTGTAGAGGCTCAACATAAAACGCGTTTTTCTCGAAACCCTTTTTTGTAAAAGCGTTTTGCGGTGCCAACGATAGCTCGAAAACGAATCGACCGATCTTCATATGGTTTGGTGAGCTTATTATATACAAAAAAAGCTTGTCTTTAAGCGAGACAGATTTTTTTTACAAAAATGAAATTTTGACTTTGACAGCTTACAATGGTAATATGGTAATATACAGCATCTCACACCGAACTCAGTAGGAATTTGATCGAAACAGTCAAGCGGTGAAACTTGTGAAAGAATATAAAGAAAAACTTGTTAAGTTAGGGCGTCTGACTTGAATCTCAGGTCATAAGGGAATTGTTGGTAACGAAAATGCAGACGACCTCTCAAAGGCGTTAGCAGCAACACCTATGGGAGTTAAAGTTAAATTGTCTGTATCTGTAGTGCGATTCTCTAACTCTTTTATTTTCTTACAAAAATCGGTAAAATTAAAATACAAAATTATGAATAAAGAGTTTAAATAAAAGTTGACAGGACTCTTGCTATCGGTATAGATGGGATTCTACCCGGTTTATACCCAAAACTTGGGTAAATAACTGGTAAATACCAAATAAATATCTTTTTTGGGTTTTTATTTGGGTAAATAAAATTTTATTTTGAAATCAAAATTTTGTTTTCCTGTCAGACAGAAAATCAAAAAGAATACCAGAAAAGCGGTAAAACCACGCGGACTAAACTTCTTATACGTCAAATCGGTCGTTGGAGTTGCTTGTGCGAAACAGTTAGCGAAGAATGCAACAATTATACATTTTTCGAGGATAACTTACATCTCAAGGTTATCCACTGAAATCGTGGGTTAATCCACCTTATATATCATAAAGTTTGGACTTCGATCCAGCATTTATGATTTTCTGCAAGAAGAAGTACAACAAACTGCTCTAAAAGTTGTCAAATACCAATAATAATACAATGTCACAATATATGAGAGATTTACCAAAATATGGACCAAAATTGATCATATTTTAACTTGTCACGTATCCAAAAACGGTAATATTATTCATAGTGAGTTAAAATTTGCTAAAACACTGCATTTTCGCTTTTAATTTCATGATTTTAGTTTCTGTAGTTTATACCCACAATTTGGGTAAATACCTGGGCATTTACCCATTTGTACCTAATTTACCCATTTTAATGGGTAAATACCC